>NC_140595.1:315221259-315865871 GCF_964204655.1 Triturus cristatus
GCAGCACTTCAGAGAGATATAGCTTTGTCCAGACACAAAGAAGCACCCAGTATAAGTCAAAGAAATACCCTTTCAGGCATAGAGTGATGAATAAATTATGCAAAAAAGAATCAGAGAACTCTGGGGAGTTATCAAGTTTCGGTGGAAAGCAGTTCCTGTGTAAAGCACTCTCAACACTAGCTACACTCTAGATCTGCTCACCTCAAATGTCTGCTTTTCTATCAAAGTCTTTAAGCATAAGACTAGCATAGTGCTGTCTTCACCGAGCTGTAACATGACAAAAGCCATTTACAAATCAAGGCACAATATTACAGCTTTGAATTGGTAAAATACCAACCAAGCCAACCCAAAATCAGTAAAAACAACCCCTAACACAAGATTTCGCTCTAATTAGAGCTCTTCAGAGAGGTATAGCTTTATCCAGACACAAGGGAGTGCCCAGTATAAGTAAATAAAATACCCTTTCAGGCATAGAGTGATGAATAGATTATGCAAAAAAGAAACAGAGAACTCTGGGTAGTTCTCAAGTTTAGGTGGAAAGCAACTCCTGTATAGAGCACTCTCAACACCAGCGACACTCTAGATCTGCTCACCTCAAATGTCTGCTTTTCTATCAAAGTCTTTAAGCATAGGATTAGCACAGTGCTATCCACCCCGAGATAGTAATGGACAAAATCTTTTGCCATTTCTACAGCAAAGTCTTTAAGTATAGGACTAGTACAGTGCTGTTCTTGCTGAACTGGCACATGACAAAATCCTTTATCACTCCAGGCACAGTATTACACCTTTGAATTAGTAAAATACTAACGAAGCCAACCTGAAATAAGTAAAAGCACCCCCTGACACAGTGTTTCACTATAATTAGGGCTCTTCAGAGAAGTATAGCTTTGTCCAAACACAAGGGAGCACCCAGTATACGTCAAACAAATACCCTTTCAGGCCTAGAATGATGAATAAATTATGCAAAAAAGAAGTAGAGAACTCTGGGTAGTTCTCAAGTTTAGGTGGAAAGCAGCACCTGTATAGAGCACTCTCAACACCAGGAACACTCTAGATCTGCTCACCTCAAATGTCTGCTTTTCTATCAAAGTCTTTAAGCATAGGATTAGCACAGTGCTATCCACGCCGAGATAGAAATGGACAAAATCTTTTGCCATTTCTACAGCAAAGTTTTTAAGCATAAGATTAGCAAAGTGCTGTCCTTGCTGAGCTGGAATATGACAAAATCCATGTACCATTCCAAGCACAGTATTACAGCTTTGAATTGGTAAAATATCAACCAAGTCAACCTGAAACGAGTAAAAGCATTCTCTGACACAGTGTTTCACTCTAAGTAGAGATCTTCAGAGAGGTATAGCTTTGTCCAGACACAAGGGAGTACCCAGTATAAGTAAAAAAAATATCCTTTGAGGCATAGAATGATGAATAAATTATGCAAAAGAGAAGTAGAGAACTCTGGGTAGTTCTCAAGTTTAGGTGGAAAGGAGCTCCTGTATAGAGCATTCTCAACACCAGCGACACTCTAGATCTGCTCACCTCAAATTACTGCTTTAATATCAAAGTCTTTAAGCATAGGATTAGCACAGTGCTATCCACGCCGAGATAGAAATGGACAAAATCTTTTGCCATTTCTACAGCAAAGTCTTTAAGCATACGACTAGCACAGTGCTGTTCATGCCGAGCTGGAACATGACAAAATCCATTTATCACTCCAGGCACAGTATTACACCTTTGAATTGGTAAAATACCAACCAAGCCAACCTGAAATGAGTAAAAGCACCCCCTGACACAGTGTTTCAGTCTAATTAGAGTTCTTCAGAGAGGTATAGCTTTGTCCAGACAGAAGGGAGCACCCAGTATAAGTCAAAAAATACCCTTTCAGGCATAGAATGATGAATAAATTATGCAAAAAAAAGCAGAGAACTATGGGTAGTTCTCAAGTTTAGGTGGAAAGCAGCTCCTGCATAAAGCACTCTCAACACCAGCTACGCTCTAGATCTGCTCACCTCAAATGTCTGCTTTTCTATCAAAGTCTTCAAGCATAGGATTAGCACAGTGCTATCCACGCCGAGATAGAAATGGACAAAATCTTTTGCCATTTCTACAGCAAAGTCTTTAAGCATAGGACTAGCACAGTGCTGTTCTTGCCGAGCTGGGACATGACCAAATCCAATTACCACTACAGGCACAGTATTACACCTTTGAATTGGTAAAATACCAACCAAGCCAGCACAAAATGAGTAAAAGCACCCCCTGACACAGTGTTTCACTCTAGTTAGAGTTCTTCAGAGATGTATAGCTTTGTCCAGACACAAGGGAGCGCCCAGAATAAGTAAATAAAATACCCTTTCAGGCAACGAATGATGAATAAAATATGCAAAAAAGAATCAGAGAACTCTGGGTAGTTCTCAAGGGCTTACCTCCTACTAAAGATCAATTGCTTTTAATTTCCAAAGCCCAAAACGATCTTAAAAAAGATATCAAGGCGGACAAGAAAGCATTCCAGGGACATCTTTGGGCGAAACTCCCTCACTCTTGCAAACAAAGAGACTCCAAGCTTTTCTGGGAAATCATCAAGCAGCTAACTAACGGCAGGCATCGCCACTATAATGCGGACATCATGGAAGACACATGGAGAGCCCACATCGAATCATTATACAACGAAATCTTCTCCCCAGGCACCGCTGACAGCGGCTCCCAACTCAGCAACAGAGTTACCATTAGAGACTCAACGAAAAACGACTTCCCCTCCGATTCAGATTTTCCCCTGCGGATTTTTAAAGGCCAAGTACTGAAAATAATAAAAAAATTAAGATGTGACGGTGCCCCCGGGCCTAATGGCCTTCCGAATGCCTTGTTTCGGCACAATCCACCATTCTGGGCAGATTATTTGTCCCATCTTTTTTCGGACATTCTAACCTTTAATATGATCCCTGACTCATGGAGGGGAAGCATTCTAAGCCCAATATACAAATCGGGTTCTCGTTCTGATCCTGCAAACTACAGACTGATTGCGCTAATTGATGTGGAGGCCAAAATTTACGCATCAAACCTGTTGGTAGATCTAGAGGACTGGGTGGCGCGAATAAACCTTATTCCCCCAACACAAACTGGTTTTAGGGCCAGGATGGGCACCTTGACGAATATTTCTGCATTAACACTCATGGCCAATCAAGCTCTTAGTAATTCAAGGCCACTTTACGTATGTTTCATCGATCTCAAAGCGGCCTTTGACAAGGTCTCAAGAGCCAGGCTATGGGCAAAAATGCGCAACTGGGGCGTCCCAGCAAAGTTGCTGGAGGCTATAATCAATCTGTACTCCGAAACGTGGGTCCAGATTAGGAAAGGAGACGGATTTAGCATCACCAAGAAGATCCACACACTCAACGGGTTAAAACAAGGGTGCGTGTTGGCACCGTGCCTTTTTAACATCTACACCGCAGATTTGGACAAGCATCTCCGGTCAATCCAATGCGATCCTCCGAAACTTGGCACAACACCCATATCCAGCCTCCAATATGCGGATGACATCGTTTTACTGGCGCAAACACCAATTGGTTTGCAACGATTAATTACTGAACTCGGAGCCTACACCACCTCGGTCCAACTGACCATCAATCACAAAAAAACTAAGGTGATGAGCTTTAACAAACACCATAAAGCTGACCGTAAATGTACCTGGATTTTGGATACACGACCTCTGACCGAGGTGGATTCATACAAATACCTCGGCTTCCAAATTGATCGCAGACTCACTTTTAAGACCCATATGTCCCAAGGTCACACGAAATCCAAACAGCTGCAGTTTGCCTTTAAAACTTTAAAAAACAAACTCGCAGGTGGCTCCACTGGGCATCTATTAAAGGTTATAGCAGCAATATTCCTGCCTTGCATCTCATATGGCACAGAAATCCTGAATGGTAAGGATGCTATAGGCCTGAATTTGGATCAGTCAATCCTTTTTAAGAAGCTGTTTGCAATTCCCCGCCACATCCCGCAAGCCCAAATTCGTCTCGAATATGGTTTAAAAAATCAGATCCCTGACAAACAAGGCATACTAGTCAAGTATTACTGGAGGATGCGGGACGCAGAGGAAAATACACTCGCACATTATTGTTGGGCGGAAATTGAAAAGCAAGCTAGCTTCACAAATTCAATTTCCAAAGTTCTGAGGGCCTCTCTCTCAGCATTGAAGTTAGAGGAGGCATGGCTTACAGACTCCACCTACTCTTGCTTTAAACAATTGGTCAACAAAGCGATAAAACGGGATTCCATATTATTAGATAAAATTGCCTTAGCAAAAAATAAACATGCCTGGGCCGTGATTCCGTCATACCAGAGGCTGCAACCCCAACCCTACCTGCTGGATCACTTTTCAGCCCAGAAAAAACACTTTTTTACTTTACTAAGGCTAGGGTCATATCCCTCAAAGGACCTTACCCCAAAATGGAAACACGTATGGCAATCCAAGGAATGTCGCCTGTGTGGAGCTTGGGATGAGTCTTTACTGCATCTACTATGCATCTGCCCTGCCTTGGCAGAAATGCGCAAAAAGGACCTTCGGGAGATCTTTAGGAAGGAACAAATAAGAACTTGTAGAGCAGCAGTGATTCACTGTCTTACTGGCTCATCCATTCCATTGTCCTGCAGAGCCATCCACTTTTAAAAAAATGCAGCAAGAGATTTGGACAACGCAGAACCCGTTAACCAACTTACGCAGTATTAGATTACCTGGTTTTGAAACCATTTGAAAGTTCTGCTTACATGTTAACTTTTTATACTTTTTATAATATTTATCACAATGTACATTCTTGTAAGTTTTATCTATGGTGCTTTTTCCACCCTTTTATGGTTTTTTATGAAATGAAATAAAAGTATATTCTCTCTCTCTCTCTCAATGAATCAGAGAACTCTGGGGAGTTATCAAGTTTAGGTGGAAAGCAGCTCCTGTATAAAGCACTCTCAACACCAGCTACACTCTAGATCTGCTCACCTCAAATGTCTGCTTTTCTATCAAAGTCTTTAAGCATAGGATTAGCAAAGTGCTATCCACGCCAAGATAAAATATAAACAAAAATGTTTGCCATTTCTACAACAAAGTCTTTAAGCATAGGACTAGCACAGTGCTGTCCTTGCCGAGTTATAACATGACAAAAGCCATTTACAACTCCAGGCACGGTATTACAGCTTTGAATTGGTAAAAAACCAACCAAGCCAACCTGAAATGAGTAACAACAACCCCTGACACAGTGTTTCGCTCTATTTAGAGCTCTTCACAGAGGTATAACTTTGTCCAGACACAAGGGAGCACCCAGTATAAGTAAAAAAAAAAACCCTTTAAGGCATAGAATGACGAATAAATTATGGAAAAAAGAAGCAGAGAACTCTGGGTAGTTCTCAAGTTTAGGTGGAAAGCAGCTCCTGTATAGAGCACTCTCAACACCAGCAACACTCTAGATCTGCTCACCTCAAATGTCTGCTTTTCTATCAAAGTCTGCAAGCATAGGATTAGCACAGCGCTATCCACGCCGAGATAGAAATAGACAAAATCTTTTGCCATTTCTACAGCAAAGTCTTTAAGCAAAGGAGTGGCATAGTGCTGTCTTTGCCGAGCTGGAACATGATAAAGTCCGTTTACCACTCCAGGCACAGTATTACAGCTTTGAATTGGTAGAATATCAACCAAGCCAATCTGAAACGAGTAAAAGCACCCCCTGACACAGTGTTTCACTCTAATTAGAACTCTTCAGAGAGTTATAGCTTGGTCCAGACACAAGGGCGCACCAAGTATAAGTCAAAAAAATACCCTTTCAGGCATAGAATGACAAATAAATTATGCAAAAAAGAAGCAGAGAACTTTGGGTAGTTCTCAAGTTTAGGTGGAAAGCAGCTCCTGTATAGAGCACTCTCAACACCAGCGACACTCTAGATCTGCTCACCTCAAATGACTGGTTTTTATCAAAGTCTTTAAGCATAGGATTAGCACAATGCTATTCACGCTGAGATAGAAATGGACAAAATCTTTTGCTATTTCTACAGCAAAGTCTTTAAGCATAGGACTAGCACAGTGCTGTCCTTGCCGAGCTGGAACATGAAAATATCCATTACCGCTACAAGCACAGTATTACAGCTTTGAATTGGTAAACAACCAACCAAGCCAATCTGGAATGAGGCAAATCAACCCCTTACACAGTGTTTTGCTCTAATTGCAGCACTTCAGAGAGATATAGCTTTGTCCAGACACAAAGAAGCACCCAGTATAAGTCAAAGAAATACCCTTTCAGGCATAGAGTGATGAATAAATTATGCAAAAAAGAATCAGAGAACTCTGGGGAGTTATCAAGTTTCGGTGGAAAGCAGTTCCTGTGTAAAGCACTCTCAACACTAGCTACACTCTAGATCTGCTCACCTCAAATGTCTGCTTTTCTATCAAAGTCTTTAAGCATAAGACTAGCACAGTGCTGTCTTCACCGAGCTGTAACATGACAAAAGTCATTTACAAATCAAGGCACAATATTACAGCTTTGAATTGGTAAAATACCAACCAAGCCAACCCAAAATCAGTAAAAGCAACCCCTAACACAAGATTTCGCTCTAATTAGAGCTCTTCAGAGAGGTATAGCTTTGTCCAGATGCAAGGGAGTGCCCAGTATAAGTAAATAAAATACCCTTTCAGGCATAGAGTGATGAATAAATTATGCAAAAAACAAACAGAGAACTCTGGGTAGTTCTCAAGTTTAGGTGGAAAGCAACTCCTGTATAGAGCACTCTCAACACCAGCGACACTCTAGATCTGCTCACCTCAAATGTCTGCTTTTCTATCAAAGTCTTTAAGCATAGGATTAGCACAGTGCTATCCACCCCGAGATAGTAATGGACAAAATCTTTTGCCATTTCTACAGCAAAGTCTTTAAGTATAGGACTAGTACAGTGCTGTTCTTGCTGAACTGTCACATGACAAAATCCTTTATCACTCCAGGCACAGTATTACACCTTTGAATTAGTAAAATACTAACGAAGCCAACCTGAAATAAGTAAAAGCACCCCCTGACACAGTGTTTTACTCTAATTAGGGCTCTTCGGAGAAGTATAGGTTTGTCCAAACACAAGGGAGCACCCAGTATAAGTCAAACAAATACCCTTTCAGGACTAGAATGATGAATAAATTATGCAAAAAAGAAGTAGAGAACTCTGGGTAGTTCTCAAGTTTAGGTGGAAAGCAGCACCTGTATAGAGCACTCTCAACACCAGAAACACTCTCGATCTGCTCACCTCAAATGTCTGCTTTTCTATCAAAGTCTTTAAGCATAGGATTAGCACAGTGCTATCCACGCCGAGATAGAAATGGACAAAATCTTTTGCCATTTCTACAGCAAAGTGTTTAAGCATAAGACTAGCAAAGTGCTGTCCTTGCTGAGCTGGAATATGACAAAATCCATGTACCATTCCAAGCACAGTATTACAGCTTTGAATTGGTAAAATATCAACCAAGTCAACCTGAAACGAGTAAAAGCATTCTCTGACACAGTGTTTCACTCTAAATAGAGATCTTCAGAGAGGTATAGCTTTGTCCAGACACAAGGGAGTACCCAGTATAAGTAAAAAAAATACCCTTTGAGGCATAGAATGATGAATAAATTATGCAAAAGAGAAGTAGAGAACTCTGGGTAGTTCTCAAGTTTAGGTGGAAAGGAGCTCCTGTATAGAGCATTCTCAACACCAGCGACACTCTAGATCTGCTCACCTCAAATTACTGCTTTTCTATCAAAGTCTTTAAGCATAGGATTAGCACAGTGCTATCCACGCCGAGATAGAAATGGACAAAATCTTTTGCCATTTCTACAGCAAAGTCTTTAAGCATACGACTAGCACAGTGCTGTTCTTGCCGAGCTGGAACATGACAAAATCCATTTATCACGCCAGGCACAGTATTATACCTTTGAATTGGAAAAATACCAACCAAGTTAACCTGAAATGAGTAAAAGCACCCCCTGACACAGTGTTTCAGTCTAATTAGAGCTCTTCAGAGAGGTATAGCTTTGTCCAGACAGAAGGGAGCACCCAGTATAAGTAAAAAAATACCCTTTCAGGCATTGAATGATGAATAAATTATGCAAAAAAAAGCAGAGAACTATGGGTAGTTCTCAAGTTTAGGTGGAAAGCAGCTCCTGTATAAAGCACTCTCAACACCAGCTACGCTCTAGATCTGCTCACCTCAAATGTCTGCTTTTCTATCAAAGTCTTTAAGCATAGGATTAGCACAGTGCTATCCACGCCGAGATAGAAATGGACAAAATCTTTTGCCATTTCTACAGCAAAGTCTTTAAGCATAGGACTAGCACAGTGCTGTTCTTGCCGAGCTGGAACATGACCAAATCCATTTACCACTACAGGCACAGTATTATACCTTTGAATTGGTAAAATACCAACCAACCAAGTCAGCACAAAATGAGTAAAAGCACCCCCTGACACAGTGTTTCACTCTAATTAGAGCTCTTCAGAGATGTATAGCTTTGTCCAGACACAAGGGAGCGCCCAGAATAAGTCAAAAAAATACCCTTTCAGGCAACGAATGATGAATAAATTATGCAAAAAAGAATCAGAGAACTCTGGGTAGTTCTCAAGGGCTTACCTCCTACTAAAGATCAATTGCTTTTAATTTGCAAAGCCAAAAAAGATCTTAAAAAAGATATCAAGGCGGACAAGAAAGCATTCCAGGAACATCTTTGGGCGAAACTCCATTACTCTTGCAAACAAAGAGACTCCAAGCTTTTCTGGGAAATCATCAAGCAGCTAACTAACGGCAGGCATCGCCACTATATTGCGGACATCATGGAAGACACATGGAGAGCCCACATCGAATCATTATACAACGAAATCTTCTCCCCAGGCACCGCTGACAGCGGCTCCCAACTCAGCAACAGAGTTACCATTAGAGACTCAACGAAAAACAACTTCCCCTCCGATTCAGATTTTCCCCTGCGGATTTTTAAAGGCCAAGTACTGAAAATAATAAAAAAATTAAGATCTGACGGTGACCCCGGGCCTAATGGCCTTCCGAATGCCTTGTTTCGGCACAATCCACCATTCTGGGCAAATTATTTGTCCCCTCTTTTTTCGGACATTCTAACCTTTAATATGATCCCTGACTCATGGAGGGGAAGCATTCTAAGCCCAATATACAAATCGGGTTCTCTTTCTGATCCTGCAAACTACAGACTGATTGCGCTAATTGATGTGGAGGCCAAAATTTACGCATCAAACCTGTTGGTAGATCTAGAGGACTGGGTGGCGCGAATAAACCTTATTCCCCCAACACAAACCGGTTTTAGGGCCAGGATGGGCACCTTGACGAATATTTCTGCAGTAACACTCATGGCTAATCAAGCTCTTAGTAATTCAAGGCCACTTTACGTATGTTTCATCGATCTCAAAGCGGCCTTTGACAAGGTCTCAAGAGCCAGGCTATGGGCAAAAATGCGCAACTGGGGCGTCCCAGCAAAGTTGCTGGAGGCTATAATCAATCTGTACTCCGAAACGTGGGTCCAGATTAGGAAAGGAGACGGACTTAGCATCACCAAGAAGATCCACACACTCAACGGGTTAAAACAAGGGTGCGTGTTGGCACTGTGCCTTTTTAACATCTACACCGCAGATTTGGACAAGCATCTCCGGTCAATCCAATGCGATCCTCCGAAACTTGGCACAACACCCATATCCAGCCTCCAATATGCGGATGACATCGTTTTACTGGCGCAAACACCAATTGGTTTGCAACGATTAATTACTGAACTCGGAGCCTACACCACCTCGGTCCAACTGACCATCAATCACAAAAAAACTAAGGTGATGAGCTTTAACAAACACCATAAAGCTGACCGTAAATTTACCTGGATTTTGGATACACGACCTCTGACCGAGGTGGATTCATACAAATACCTCGGCTTCCAAATTGATCGCAGACTCACTTTTAAGACCCATATGTCCCAAGGTCACACGAAATCGAAACAGCTGCAGTTTGCCTTTAAAACTTTAAAAAACAAACTCGCAGGTGGCTCCACTGGGCATCTATTAAAGGTTATAGCAGCAATATTCCTGCCTTGCGTCTCATATGGCACAGAAATCCTGAATGGTAAGGATGCTATAGGCCTGAATTTGGATCAGTCAATCCTTTTTAAGAAGCTGTTTGCAATTCCCCGCCACATCCCGCAAGCCCAAATTCGTCTCGAATATGGTTTAAAAAATCAGATCCCTGACAAACAAGGCATACTAGTCAAGTATTACTGGAGGATGCGGGACGCAGAGGAAAATACACTCGCACATTATTGTTGGGCGGAAATTGAAAAGCAAGCTAGCTTCACAAATTCAATTTCCAAAGTTCTGAGGGCCTCTCTCTCAGCATTGAAGTTAGAGGAGGCATGGCTTACAGACTCCACCTACTCTTGCTTTAAACAATTGGTCAACAAAGCGATAAAACGGGATTCCATATTATTAGATAAAATTGCCTTAGCAAAAAATAAACATGCCTGGGCCGTGATTCAGTCATACCAGAGGCTGCAACCCCAACCCTACCTGCTGGATCACTTTTCAGCACAGAAAAAACACTTTTTAACTTTACTAAGGCTAGGGTCATATCCCTCAAAGGACCTGACCCCAAAATGGAAACACGTATGGCAATCCAAGGAATGTCGCCTGTGTGGAGCTTGGGATGAGTCTTTACTGCATCTACTATGCATCTGCCCTGCCTTGGCAGAAATGCGCAAAAAGGACCTTCGGGAGATCTTTAGGAAGGAACAAATAAGAACTTGTAGAGCAGCAGTGATTCACTGTCTTACTGGCTCATCCATTCCATTGTCCTGCAGAGCCATAAACTTTTAAAAAAATGCAGCAAGAGATTTGGACAACGCAGAACCCGTTAACCAACTTACGCAGTATTAGATTACCTGGTTTTGAAACCATTTGAAAGTTCTGCTTACATGTTAACTTTTTATACTTTTAATAATATTTATCACAATGTGCATTCTTATAAGTTTTATCTATGGTGGTTTTTCCACCCTTTTATGGTTTTTTATGAAATCAAATAAAAGTATATTCTCTCTCTCTCTCTCAATGAATCAGAGAACTCTGGGGAGTTATCAAGTTTAGGTGGAAAGCAGCTCCTGTATAAAGCACTCTCAACACCAGCTACACTCTAGATCTGCTCACTTCAAATGTCTGCTTTTCTATCAAAGTCTTTAAGCATAGGATTAGCAAAGTGCTATCCACGCCAAGATAAAATATAAACAAAAATGTTTGCCATTTCTACAACAAAGTCTTTAAGCATAGGACTAGCACAGTGCTGTCCTTGCCGAGTTATAACATGACAAAAGCCATTTACCACTCCAGGTACAGTATTACAGCTTTGAATTGGTAAAAAAACAACCAAGCCAACCTGAAATGAGTAACAACAACCCCTGACACAGTGTTTCGCTCTATTTAGAGCTCTTCACAGGGTATAGCTTTGTCCAGACACAAGGGAGCACCTAGTATAAGTAAAAACAAAAACCCTTTAAGGCATAGAATGACAAATAAATTATGGAAAAAAGAAGCAGAGAACTCTGGGTAGTTCTCAAGTTTAGGTGGAAAGCAGCTCCTGTATAGAGCACTCTCAACACCAGCAACACTCTAGATCTGCTCACCTCAAATGTCTGCTTTTCTATCAAAGTCTTTAAGCATAGGATTAGCACAGCGCTATCCACGCCGAGATAGAAATAGACAAAATCTTTTGCCATTTCTACAGCAAAGTCTTTAAGCATAGGAGTGGCATAGTGCTGTCTTTGCCGAGCTGGAACATGATAAAGTCCGTTTGCCAATCCAGGCACAGTATTACAGCTTTGAATTGGTAGAATATCAACCAAGCCAATCTGAAACGAGTAAAAGCACCCCCTGACACAGTGTTTCACTCTAATTAGAACTCTTCAGAGAGTTATAGCTTGGTCCAGACACAAGGGCGCACCAAGTATAAGTCAAAAAAATACCCTTTCAGGCATAGAATGACAAATAAATTATGCAAAAAAGAAGCAGAGAACTTTGGGTAGTTCTCAAGTTTAGGTGGAAAGGAGCTCCTGTATAGAGCACTCTCAACACCAGCGACACTCTAGATCTGCTCACCTCAAATGACTGGTTTTTATCAAAGTCTTAAAGCATAGGATTAGCACAATGCTATTCACGCTGAGATAGAAATGGACAAAATCTTTTGCTATTTCTACAGCAAAGTCTTTAAGCATAGGACTAGCACAGTGCTGTCCTTGCCGAGCTGGAACATGACTATATCCATTACCGCTACAAGCACAGTATTACAGCTTTGAATTGGTAAACAACCAACCAAGCCAACCTGGAATGAGTCAAATCAACCCCTTACACAGTGTTTTGCTCTAATTGCAGCACTTCAGAGAGATATAGCTTTGTCCAGACACAAAGAAGCACCCAGTATAAGTCAAAGAAATACCCTTTCAGGCATAGAGTGATGAATAAATTATGCAAAAAAGAATCAGAGAACTCTGGGGAGTTATCAAGTTTCGGTGGAAAGCAGTTCCTGTGTAAAGCACTCTCAACACTAGCTACACTCTAGATCTGCTCACCTCAAATGTCTGCTTTTCTATCAAAGTCTTTAAGCATAAGACTAGCCCAGTGCTGTCTTCACCGAGCTGTAACATGACAAAAGCCATTTACAAATCAAGGCACAATATTACAGCTTTGAATTGGTAAAATACCAACCAAGCCAACCCAAAATCAGTAAAAGCAACCCCTAACACAAGATTTCGCTCTAATTAGAGCTCTTCAGAGAGGTATAGCTTTGTCCAGACGCAAGGGAGTGCCCAGTATAAGTAAATAAAATACCCTTTCAGGCATAGAGTGATGAATAAATTATGCAAAAAACAAACAGAGAACTCTGGGTAGTTCTCAAGTTTAGGTGGAAAGCAACTCCTGTATAGAGCACTCTCAACACCAGCGACACTCTAGATCTGCTCACCTCAAATGTCTGCTTTTCTATCAAAGTCTTTAAGCATAGGATTAGCACAGTGCTATCCACCCCGAGATAGTAATGGACAAAATCTTTTGCCATTTCTACAGCAAAGTCTTTAAGTATAGGACTAGTACAGTGCTGTTCTTGTTGAACTGGCACATGACAAAATCCTTTATCACTTCAGGCACAGTATTACACCTTTGAATTAGTAAAATACTAACGAAGCCAACCTGAAATAAGTAAAAGCACCCCCAGACACAGTGTTTTACTCTAATTAGGGCTCTTCAGAGAAGTATAGCTTTGTCCAAACACAAGGGAGCACCCAGTATAAGTCAAACAAATACCCTTTCAGGACTAGAATGATGAATAAATTATGCAAAAAAGAAGTAGAGAACTCTGGGTAGTTCTCAAGTTTAGGTGGAAAGCAGCACCTGTATAGAGCACTCTCAACACCAGGAACACTCTATATCTGCTCACCTCAAATGTCTGCTTTTCTATCAAAGTCTTTAAGCATAGGATTAGCACAGTGCTATCCACGCCGAGATAGAAATGGACAAAATCTTCTGCCATTTCTACTGCTAAGTTTTTAAGCATAAGACTAGCAAAGTGCTGTCTTTGCTGAGCTGGAATATGACAAAATCCATGTACCATTCCAAGCACAGTATTACAGCTTTGAATTGGTAAAATATCAACCAAGTCAACCTGAAATGAGTAAAAGCATTCTCTGACACAGTGTTTCACTCTAAGTAGAGATCTTCAGAGAGGTATAGCTTTGTCCAGACACAAGGGAGTACCCAGTATAAGTAAAAAAAATACCCTTTGAGGCATAGAATGATGAATAAATTATGCAAAAGAGAAGTAGAGAACTCTGGGTAGTTCTCAAGTTTAGGTGGAAAGGAGCTCCTGTATAGAGCATTCTCAACACCAGCGACACTCTAGATCTGCTCACCTCAAATTACTGCTTTTCTATCAAAGTCTTTAAGCATAGGATTAGCAAAGTGCTATCCACGCCGAGATAGAAATGGACAAAATCTTTTGCCATTTCTACAGCAAAGTCTTTAAGCATACGACTAGCACAGTGCTGTTCTTGCTGAGCTGGAACTTGACAAAATCCATTTATCACTCCAGGCACAGTATTATACCTTTGAATTGGTAAAATACCAACCAAGCCAACCTGAAATGAGTAAAAGCACCCCCTGACACAGTGTTTCAGTCTAATTAGAGCTCTTCAGAGAGGTATAGCTTTGTCCAGACAGAAGGGAGCACCCAGTATAAGTAAAAAAATACCCTTTCAGGCATAGAATGATGAATAAATTATGCAAAAAAAAGCAGAGAACTATGGGTAGTTCTCAAGTTTAGGTGGAAAGCAGCTCCTGTATAAAGCACTCTCAACACCAGCTACGCTCTAGATCTGCTCACCTCAAATGTCTGCTTTTCTATCAAAGGCTTTAAGCATAGGATTAGCACAGTGCTATCCACGCCGAGATAGAAATGGACAAAATCTTTTGCCATTTCTACAGCAAAGTCTTTAAGCATAGGACTAGCACAGTGTTGTTCTTGCCGAGCTGGAACATGACCAAATCCATTTACCACTACAGGCACAGTATTACACCTTTGAATTGGTAAAATACCAACCAAGCCAGCACAAAATGAGTAAAAGCACCCCCTGACACAGTGTTTCACTCTAATTAGAGCTCTTCAGAGATGTATAGCTTTGTCCAGACACAAGTGAGTGCCCAGAATAAGTCAAAAAAATACCCTTTCAGGCAACGAATGATGAATAAATTATGCAAAAAAGAATCAGAGAACTCTGGGTAGTTCTCAAGGGCTTACCTCCTACTAAAGATCAATTGCTTTTAATTTCCAAAGCCAAAAAAGATCTTAAAAAAGATATCAAGGCGGACAAGAAAGCATTCCAGGAACATCTTTGGGCGAAACTCCATTACTCTTGCAAACAAAGAGACTCCAAGCTTTTCTGGGAAATCATCAAGCAGCTAACTAACGGCAGGCATCGCCACTATAATGCGGACATCATGGAAGACACATGGAGAGCCCACATCGAATCATTATACAACGAAATCTTCTCCCCAGGCACCGCTGACAGCGGCTCCCAACTCAGCAACAGAGTTACCATTAGAGACAACGAAAAACGACTTCCCCTCCGATTCAGATTTTCCCCTGCGGAATTTTAAAGGCCAAGTACTGAAAATAATAAAAAAATTAAGATCTGACGGTGCCCTCGGGCCTAATGGCCTTCCGAATGCCTTGTTTCGGCACAATCCACCATTCTGGGCAGATTATTTGTCCCCTCTTTTTTCAGACATTCTAACCTTTAATATGATCCCTGACTCATGGAGGGGAAGCATTCTAAGCCCAATATACAAATCGGGTTCTCGTTCTGATCCTGCAAACTACAGACTGATTGCGCTAATTGATGTGGAGGCCAAAATTTACGCATCAAACCTGTTAGTAGATCTAGAGGACTGGGTGGCGCGAATAAACCTTATTCCCCCAACACAAACCGGTTTTAGGGCCAGGATGGGCACCTTGACGAATATTTCTGCAGTAACACTCATGGCCAATCAAGCTCTTAGTAATTCAAGGCCACTTTACGTATGTTTCATCGATCTCAAAGCGGCCTTTGACAAGGTCTCAAGAGCCAGGCTATGGGCAAAAATGCGCAACTGGGGCGTCCCAGCAAAGTTGCTGGAGGCTATAATCAATCTGTACTCCGAAACGTGGGTCCAGATTAGGAAAGGAGACGGACTTAGCATCACCAAGAAGATCCACACACTCAACGGGTTAAAACAAGGGTGCATGTTGGCACTGTGCCTTTTTAACATCTACACCGCAGATTTGGACAAGCATCTCCGGTCAATCCAATGCGATCCTCCGAAACTTGGCACAACACCCATATCCAGCCTCCAATATGCGGATGACATCGTTTTACTGGCGCAAACACCAATTGGTTTGCAACGATTAATTACTGAACTCGGAGCCTACACCACCTCGGTCCAACTGACCATCAATCACAAAAAAACTAAGGTGATGAGCTTTAACAAACACCATAAAGCTGACCGTAAATTTACCTGGATTTTGGATACACGACCTCTGACCGAGGTGGATTCATACAAATACCTCGGCTTCCAAATTGATCGCAGACTCACTTTTAAGACCCATATGTCCCAAGGTCACACGAAATCCAAACAGCTGCAGTTTGCCTTTAAAACTTTAAAAAACAAACTCGCAGGTGGCTCCACTGGGCATCTATTAAAGGTTATAGCAGCAATTTCCTGCCTTGCGTCTCATATGGCACAGAAATCCTGAATGGTAAGGATGCTATAGGCCTGAATTTGGATCAGTCAATCCTTTTTAAGAAGCTGTTTGCAATTCCCCGCCACATCCCGCAAGCCCAAATTCGTCTCGAATATGGTTTAAAAAATCAGATCCCTGACAAACAAGGCATACTAGTCAAGTATTACTGGAGGATGCGGGACGCAGAGGAAAATACATTCGCACATTATTGTTGGGCGGAAATTGAAAAGCAAGCTAGCTTCACAAATTCAATTTCCAAAGTTCTGAGGGCCTCTCTCTCAGCATTGAAGTTAGAGGAGGCATGGCTTACAGACTCCACCTACTCTTGCTTTAAACAATTGGTCAACAAAGCGATAAAACGGGATTCCATATTATTAGATAAAATTGCCTTAGCAAAAAATAAACATGCCTGGGCCGTGATTCAGTCATACCAGAGGCTGCAACCCCAACCCTACCTGCTGGATCACTTTTCAGCACAGAAAAAACACTTTTTTACTTTACTAAGGCTAGGGTCATATCCCTCAAAGGACCTGACCCCAAAATGGAAACACGTATGGCAATCCAAGGAATGTCGCCTGTGTGGAGCTTGGGATGAGTCTTTACTGCATCTACTATGCATCTGCCCTGCCTTGGCAGAAATGCGCAAAAAGGAACTTCGGGAGATCTTTAGGAAGGAACAAATAAGAACTTGTAGAGCAGCAGTGATTCACTGTCTTACTGGCTCATCCATTCCATTGTCCTGCAGAGCCATAAACTTTTAAAAAAATGCAGCAAGAGATTTGGACAACGCAGAACCCGTTAACCAACTTACGCAGTATTAGATTACCTGGTTTTGAAACCATTTGAAAGTTCTGCTTACATGTTAACTTTTTATACTTTTTATAATATTTATCACAATGTACATTCTTATAAGTTTTATCTATGGTTGTTTTACCACCCTTTTATGGTTTTTTATGAAATCAAATAAAAGTATATTCTCTCTCTCTCAATGAATCAGAGAACTCTGGGGAGTTATCAAGTTTAGGTGGAAAGCAGCTCCTGTATAAAGCACTCTCAACACCAGCTACACTCTAGATCTGCTCACCTCAAATGTCTGCTTTTCTATCAAAGTCTTTAAGCATAGGATTAGCAAAGTGCTATCCACGCCAAGATAAAATATAAACAAAAATGTTTGCCATTTCTACAACAAAGTCTTTAAGCATAGGACTAGCACAGTGCTGTCCTTGCCGAGTTATAACATGACAAAAGCCATTTACCACTCCAGGCACAGTATTACAGCTTTGAATTGGTATAAAACCAACCAAGCCAACCTGAAATGAGTAACAACAACCCCTGACACAGTGTTTCGCTCCATTTAGAGCTCTTCACAGAGGTATAACTTTGTCCAGACACAAGGGAGCACCCAGTATAAGTAAAAAAAAAAAACCTTTAAGGCATAGAATGACGAATAAATTATGGAAAAAAGAAGCAGAGAACTCTGGGTAGTTCTCAAGTTTAGGTGGAAAGCAGCTCCTGTATGGAGCACTCTCAACACCAGCAACACTCTAGATCTGCTCACCTCAAATGTCTGCTTTTCTATCAAAGTCTTTAAGCATAGGATTAGCACAGCGCTATCCACGCCGAGATAGAAATAGACAAAATCTTTTGCCATTTCTACAGCAAAGTCTTTAAGCATAGGAGTGGCATAGTGCTGTCTTTGCCGAGCTGGAACATGATAAAGTCTGTTTACCACTCCAGGCACAGTATTACAGCATTGAATTGGTAGAATATCAACCAAGCCAATCTGAAACAAGTAAAAGCACCCCCTGACACAGTGTTTCACTCTAATTAGAACTCTTCAGAGAGTTATAGCTTGGTCCAGCCACAAGGGAGCACCAAGTATAAGTCAAAAAAATACCCTTTCAGGCATAGAATGACAAATAAATTATGCAAAAAAGAAGCAGAGAACTCTGGGTAGTTCTCAAGTTTAGGTGGAAAGCAGCTCCTGTATAGAGCACTCTCAACACCACCGACACTCTAGATCTGCTCACCTCAAATGACTGGTTTTCTATCAAAGTCTTTAAGCATAGGATTAGCACAATGCTATTCACGCTGAGATAGAAATGGACAAAATCTTTTGCTATTTCTACAGCAAAGTCTTTAAGCATAGGACTAGCACAGTGCTGTCCTTGCTGAGCTGGAACATGACAAAATCCATTACCGCTACAAGCACAGTATTACAGCTTTGAATTGGTAAACAACCAACCAAGCCAACCTGGAATGAGTCAAATCAACCCCTTACACAGTGTTTTGCTCTAATTGCAGCACTTCAGAGAGATATAGCTTTGTCCAGACACAAAGAAGCACCCAGTATAAGTCAAAGAAATACCCTTTCAGGCATAGAGTGATGAATAAATTATGCAAAAAAGAATCAGAGAACTCTGGGGAGTTATCAAGTTTCGGTGGAAAGCAGTTCCTGTGTAAAGCACTCTCAACACTAGCTACACTCTAGATCTGCTCACCTCAAATGTCTGCTTTTCTATCAAAGTCTTTAAGCATAAGACTAGCATAGTGCTGTCTTCACCGAGCTGTAACATGACAAAAGCCATTTACAAATCAAGGCACAATATTACAGCTTTGAATTGGTAAAATACCAACCAAGCCAACCCAAAATCAGTAAAAACAACCCCTAACACAAGATTTCGCTCTAATTAGAGCTCTTCAGAGAGGTATAGCTTTATCCAGACACAAGGGAGTGCCCAGTATAAGTAAATAAAATACCCTTTCAGGCATAGAGTGATGAATAGATTATGCAAAAAAGAAACAGAGAACTCTGGGTAGTTCTCAAGTTTAGGTGGAAAGCAACTCCTGTATAGAGCACTCTCAACACCAGCGACACTCTAGATCTGCTCACCTCAAATGTCTGCTTTTCTATCAAAGTCTTTAAGCATAGGATTAGCACAGTGCTATCCACCCCGAGATAGTAATGGACAAAATCTTTTGCCATTTCTACAGCAAAGTCTTTAAGTATAGGACTAGTACAGTGCTGTTCTTGCTGAACTGGCACATGACAAAATCCTTTATTACTCCAGGCACAGTATTACACCTTTGAATTAGTAAAATACTAACGAAGCCAACCTGAAATAAGTAAAAGCACCCCCTGACACAGTGTTTCACTATAATTAGGGCTCTTCAGAGAAGTATAGCTTTGTCCAAACACAAGGGAGCACCCAGTATAAGTCAAACAAATACCCTTTCAGGCCTAGAATGATGAATAAATTATGCAAAAAAGAAGTAGAGAACTCTGGGTAGTTCTCAAGTTTAGGTGGAAAGCAGCACCTGTATAGAGCACTCTCAACACCAGGAACACTCTAGATCTGCTCACCTCAAATGTCTGCTTTTCTATCAAAGTCTTTAAGCATAGGATTAGCACAGTGCTATCCACGCCGAGATAGAAATGGACAAAATCTTTTGCCATTTCTACAGCAAAGTTTTTAAGCATAAGATTAGCAAAGTGCTGTCCTTGCTGAGCTGGAATATGACAAAATCCATGTACCATTCCAAGCACAGTATTACAGCTTTGAATTGGTAAAATATCAACCAAGTCAACCTGAAACGAGTAAAAGCATTCTCTGACACAGTGTTTCACTCTAAGTAGAGATCTTCAGAGAGGTATAGCTTTGTCCAGACACAAGGGAGTACCCAGTATAAGTAAAAAAAATACCCTTTGAGGCATAGAATGATGAATAAATTATGCAAAAGAGAAGTAGAGAACTCTGGGTAGTTCTCAAGTTTAGGTGGAAAGGAGCTCCTGTATAGAGCATTCTCAACACCAGCGACACTCTAGATCTGCTCACCTCAAATTACTGCTTTAATATCAAAGTCTTTAAGCATAGGATTAGCACAGTGCTATCCACGCCGAGATAGAAATGGACAAAATCTTTTGCCATTTCTACAGCAAAGTCTTTAAGCATACGACTAGCACAGTGCTGTTCATGCCGAGCTGGAACATGACAAAATCCATTTATCACTCCAGGCACAGTATTACACCTTTGAATTGGTAAAATACCAACCAAGCCAACCTGAAATGAGTAAAAGCACCCCCTGACACAGTGTTTCAGTCTAATTAGAGTTCTTCAGAGAGGTATAGCTTTGTCCAGACAGAAGGGAGCACCCAGTATAAGTCAAAAAATACCCTTTCAGGCATAGAATGATGAATAAATTATGCAAAAAAAAGCAGAGAACTATGGGTAGTTCTCAAGTTTAGGTGGAAAGCAGCTCCTGCATAAAGCACTCTCAACACCAGCTACGCTCTAGATCTGCTCACCTCAAATGTCTGCTTTTCTATCAAAGTCTTCAAGCATAGGATTAGCACAGTGCTATCCACGCCGAGATAGAAATGGACAAAATCTTTTGCCATTTCTACAGCAAAGTCTTTAAGCATAGGACTAGCACAGTGCTGTTCTTGCCGAGCTGGAACATGACCAAATCCAATTACCACTACAGGCACAGTATTACACCTTTGAATTGGTAAAATACCAACCAAGCCAGCACAAAATGAGTAAAAGCACCCCCTGACACAGTGTTTCACTCTAGTTAGAGTTCTTCAGAGATGTATAGCTTTGTCCAGACACAAGGGAGCGCCCAGAATAAGTAAATAAAATACCCTTTCAGGCAACGAATGATGAATAAAATATGCAAAAAAGAATCAGAGAACTCTGGGTAGTTCTCAAGGGCTTACCTCCTACTAAAGATCAATTGCTTTTAATTTCCAAAGCCCAAAACGATCTTAAAAAAGATATCAAGGCGGACAAGAAAGCATTCCAGGGACATCTTTGGGCGAAACTCCCTCACTCTTGCAAACAAAGAGACTCCAAGCTTTTCTGGGAAATCATCAAGCAGCTAACTAACGGCAGGCATCGCCACTATAATGCGGACATCATGGAAGACACATGGAGAGCCCACATCGAATCATTATACAACGAAATCTTCTCCCCAGGCACCGCTGACAGCGGCTCCCAACTCAGCAACAGAGTTACCATTAGAGACTCAACGAAAAACGACTTCCCCTCCGATTCAGATTTTCCCCTGCGGATTTTTAAAGGCCAAGTACTGAAAATATTAAAAAAATTAAGATGTGACGGTGCCCCCGGGCCTAATGGCCTTCCGAATGCCTTGTTTCGGCACAATCCACCATTCTGGGCAGATTATTTGTCCCATCTTTTTTCGGACATTCTAACCTTTAATATGATCCCTGACTCATGGAGGGGAAGCATTCTAAGCCCAATATACAAATCGGGTTCTCGTTCTGATCCTGCAAACTACAGACTGATTGCGCTAATTGATGTGGAGGCCAAAATTTACGCATCAAACCTGTTGGTAGATCTAGAGGACTGGGTGGCGCGAATAAACCTTATTCCCCCAACACAAACTGGTTTTAGGGCCAGGATGGGCACCTTGACGAATATTTCTGCATTAACACTCATGGCCAATCAAGCTCTTAGTAATTCAAGGCCACTTTACGTATGTTTCATCGATCTCAAAGCGGCCTTTGACAAGGTCTCAAGAGCCAGGCTATGGGCAAAAATGCGCAACTGGGGCGTCCCAGCAAAGTTGCTGGAGGCTATAATCAATCTGTACTCCGAAACGTGGGTCCAGATTAGGAAAGGAGACGGATTTAGCATCACCAAGAAGATCCACACACTCAACGGGTTAAAACAAGGGTGCGTGTTGGCACCGTGCCTTTTTAACATCTACACCGCAGATTTGGACAAGCATCTCCGGTCAATCCAATGCGATCCTCCGAAACTTGGCACAACACCCATATCCAGCCTCCAATATGCGGATGACATCGTTTTACTGGCGCAAACACCAATTGGTTTGCAACGATTAATTACTGAACTCGGAGCCTACACCACCTCGGTCCAACTGACCATCAATCACAAAAAAACTAAGGTGATGAGCTTTAACAAACACCATAAAGCTGACCGTAAATGTACCTGGATTTTGGATACACGACCTCTGACCGAGGTGGATTCATACAAATACCTCGGCTTCCAAATTGATCGCAGACTCACTTTTAAGACCCATATGTCCCAAGGTCACACGAAATCCAAACAGCTGCAGTTTGCCTTTAAAACTTTAAAAAACAAACTCGCAGGTGGCTCCACTGGGCATCTATTAAAGGTTATAGCAGCAATATTCCTGCCTTGCATCTCATATGGCACAGAAATCCTGAATGGTAAGGATGCTATAGGCCTGAATTTGGATCAGTCAATCCTTTTTAAGAAGCTGTTTGCAATTCCCCGCCACATCCCGCAAGCCCAAATTCGTCTCGAATATGGTTTAAAAAATCAGATCCCTGACAAACAAGGCATAATCAAGTATTACTGGAGGATGCGGGACGCAGAGGAAAATACACTCGCACATTATTGTTGGGTGGAAATTGAAAAGCAAGCTAGCTTCACAAATTCAATTTCCAAAGTTCTGAGGGCCTCTCTCTCAGCATTGAAGTTAGAGGAGGCATGGCTTACAGACTCCACCTACTCTTGCTTTAAACAATTGGTCAACAAAGCGATAAAACGGGATTCCATATTATTAGATAAAATTGCCTTAGCAAAAAATAAACATGCCTGGGCCGTGATTCCGTCATACCAGAGGCTGCAACCCCAACCCTACCTGCTGGATCACTTTTCAGCCCAGAAAAAACACTTTTTTACTTTACTAAGGCTAGGGTCATATCCCTCAAAGGACCTTACCCCAAAATGGAAACACGTATGGCAATCCAAGGAATGTCGCCTGTGTGGAGCTTGGGATGAGTCTTTACTGCATCTACTATGCATCTGCCCTGCCTTGGCAGAAATGCGCAAAAAGGACCTTCGGGAGATCTTTAGGAAGGAACAAATAAGAACTTGTAGAGCAGCAGTGATTCACTGTCTTACTGGCTCATCCATTCCATTGTCCTGCAGAGCCATCCACTTTTAAAAAAATGCAGCAAGAGATTTGGACAACGCAGAACCCGTTAACCAACTTACGCAGTATTAGATTACCTGGTTTTGAAACCATTTGAAAGTTCTGCTTACATGTTAACTTTTTATACTTTTTATAATATTTATCACAATGTACATTCTTGTAAGTTTTATCTATGGTGCTTTTTCCACCCTTTTATGGTTTTTTATGAAATGAAATAAAAGTATATTCTCTCTCTCTCTCTCAATGAATCAGAGAACTCTGAGGAGTTATCAAGTTTAGGTGGAAAGCAGCTCCTGTATAAAGCACTCTCAACACCAGCTACACTCTAGATCTGCTCACCTCAAATGTCTGCTTTTCTATCAAAGTCTTTAAGCATAGGATTAGCAAAGTGCTATCCACGCCAAGATAAAATATAAACAAAAATGTTTGCCATTTCTACAACAAAGTCTTTAAGCATAGGACTAGCACAGTGCTGTCCTTGCCGAGTTATAACATGACAAAAGCCATTTACCACTCCAGGCACGGTATTACAGCTTTGAATTGGTAAAAAACCAACCAAGCCAACCTGAAATGAGTAACAACAACCCCTGACACAGTGTTTCGCTCTATTTAGAGCTCTTCACAGAGGTATAACTTTGTCCAGACACAAGGGAGCACCCAGTATAAGTAAAAAAAAAAACCCTTTAAGGCATAGAATGACGAATAAATTATGGAAAAAAGAAGCAGAGAACTCTGGGTAGTTCTCAAGTTTAGGTGGAAAGCAGCTCCTGTATAGAGCACTCTCAACACCAGCAACACTCTAGATCTGCTCACCTCAAATGTCTGCTTTTCTATCAAAGTCTTTAAGCATAGGATTAGCACAGCGCTATCCACGCCGAGATAGAAATAGACAAAATCTTTTGCCATTTCTACAGCAAAGTCTTTAAGCATAGGAGTGGCATAGTGCTGTCTTTGCCGAGCTGGAACATGATAAAGTCCGTTTGCCAATCCAGGCACAGTATTACAGCTTTGAATTGGTAGAATATCAACCAAGCCAATCTGAAACGAGTAAAAGCACCCCCTGACACAGTGTTTCACTCTAATTAGAACTCTTCAGAGAGTTATAGCTTGGTCCAGACACAAGGGTGCACCAAGTCTAAGTCAAAAAAATACCCTTTCAGGCATAGAATGACAAATAAATTATGCAAAAAAGAAGCAGAGAACTTTGGGTAGTTCTCAAGTTTAGGTGGAAAGCAGCTCCTGTATAGAGCACTCTCAACACCAGCGACACTCTAGATCTGCTCACCTCAAATGACTGGTTTTTATCAAAGTCTTAAAGCATAGGATTAGCACAATGCTATTCACGCTGAGATAGAAATGGACAAAATCTTTTGCTATTTCTACAGCAAAGTCTTTAAGCATAGGACTAGCACAGTGCTGTCCTTGCCGAGCTGGAACATGACAATATCCATTACCGCTACAAGCACAGTATTACAGCTTTGAATTGGTAAACAACCAACCAAGCCAACCTGGAATGAGTCAAATCAACCCCTTACACAGTGTTTTGCTCTAATTGCAGCACTTCAGAGAGATATAGCTTTGTCCAGACACAAAGAAGCACCCAGTATAAGTCAAAGAAATACCCTTTCAGGCATAGAGTGATGAATAAATTATGCAAAAAAGAATCAGAGAACTCTGGGGAGTTATCAAGTTTCGGTGGAAAGCAGTTCCTGTGTAAAGCACTCTCAACACTAGCTACACTCTAGATCTGCTCACCTCAAATGTCTGCTTTTCTATCAAAGTCTTTAAGCATAAGATTAGCACAGTGCTGTCTTCACCGAGCTGTAACATGACAAAAGCCATTTACAAATCAAGGCACAATATTACAGCTTTGAATTGGTAAAATACCAACCAAGCCAACCCAAAATCAGTAAAGGCAACCCCTAAAACAAGATTTCGCTCTAATTAGAGCTCTTCAGAGAGGTATAGCTTTGTCCAGACGCAAGGGAGTGCCCAGTATAAGTAAATAAAATACCCTTTCAGGCATAGAGTGATGAATAAATTATGCAAAAAACAAACAGAGAACTCTGGGTAGTTCTCAAGTTTAGGTGGAAAGCAACTCCTGTATAGAGCACTCTCAACACCAGCGACACTCTAGATCTGCTCACCTCAAATGTCTGCTTTTCTATCAAAGTCTTTAAGCATAGGATTAGCACAGTGCTATCCACCCCGAGATAGTAATGGACAAAATCTTTTGCCATTTCTACAGCAAAGTCTTTAAGTATAGGACTAGTACAGTGTTGTTCTTGCTGAACTGGCACATGACAAAATCCTTTATCACTCCAGGCACAGTATTACACCTTTGAATTAGTAAAATACTAACGAAGCCAACCTGAAATAAGTAAAAGCACCTCCTGACACAGTGTTTCACTCTAATTAGGGTTCTTCAGAGAAGTATAGCTTTGTCCAAACACAAGGGAGCCCCCAGTATAAGTCAAACAAATACCCTTTCAGGCATAGAATGATGAATAAATTATGCAAAAAAGAAGTAGAGAACTCTGGGTAGTTCTCAAGTTTAGGTGGAAAGCAGCACCTGTATAGAGCACTCTCAACACCAGGAACACTCTAGATCTGCTCACCTCAAATGTCTGCTTTTCTATCAAAGTCTTTAAGCATAGGATTAGCACAGTGCTATCCACGCCGAGATAGAAATGGACAAAATCTTTTGCCATTTCTACAGCAAAGTTTTTAAGCATAAGACTAGCAAAGTGCTGTCCTTGCTGAGCTGGAATATGACAAAATCCATGTACCATTCCAAGCACAGTATTACAGCTTTGAATTGGTAAAATATCAACCAAGTCAACCTGAAACGAGTAAAAGCATTCTCTGACACAGTGTTTCACTCTAAGTAGAGATCTTCAGAGAGGTATAGCTTTGTCCAGACACAAGGGAGTACCCAGTATAAGTAAAAAAAATACCCTTTGAGGCATAGAATGATGAATAAATTATGCAAAAGAGAAGTAGAGAACTCTGGGTAGTTCTCAAGTTTAGGTGGAAAGGAGGTCCTGTATAGAGCATTCTCAACACCAGCGACACTCTAGATCTGCTCACCTCAAATTACTGATTTTCTATCAAAGTCTTTAAGCATAGGATTAGCACAGTGCTATCCACGCCGAGATAGAAATGGACAAAATCTTTTGCCATTTCTACAGCAAAGTCTTTAAGCATACGACTAGCACAGTGCTGTTCTTGCTGAGCTGGAAGATGACAAAATCGATTTATCACTCCAGGCACAGTATTACACCTTTGAATTGGTAAATTACCAACCAAGCCAGCACAAAATGAGTAAAAGCACCCCCTGACACAGTGTTTCACTCTAATTAGAGCTCTTCAGAGATGTATAGCTTTGTCCAGACACAAGGGAGCGCCTAGAATAAGTCAAAAAAATACCCTTTCAGGCAACGAATGATGAATAAATTATGCAAAAAAGAATCAGAGAACTCTGGGTAGTTTTCAAGGGCTTACCTTCTACTAAAGATCAATTGCTTTTAATTTCCAAAGCCAAAAAAGATCTTAAAAAAGATATCAAGGCGGACAAGAAAGCATTCCAGGAACATCTTTGGGCGAAACTCCATTACTCTTGCAAACAAAGAGACTCCAAGCTTTTCTGGGAAATCATCAAGCAGCTAACTAACGGCAGGCATCGCCACTATAATGCGGACATCATGGAAGACACATGGAGAGCCCACATCGAATCATTATACAACGAAATCTTCTCCCCAGGCACTGCTGACAGCGGCTCCCAACTCAGCAACAGAGTTACCATTAGAGACTCAACGAAAAACGACTTCCCCTCCGATTCAGATTTTCCCCTGCGGATTTTTAAAGGCCAAGTACTGAAAATAATAAAAAAATTAAGATCTGACGGTGCCCCCGGGCCTAATGGCCTTCCGAATGCCTTGTTTCGGCACAATCCACCATTCTGGGCAGATTATTTGTCCCCTCTTTTTTCGGACATTCTAACCTTTAATATGATCCCTGACTCATGGAGGGGAAGCATTCTAAGCCCAATATACAAATCGGGTTCTCGTTCTGATCCTGCAAACTACAGACTGATTGCGCTAATTGATGTGGAGGCCAAAATTTACGCATCAAACCTGTTGGTAGATCTAGAGGACTGGGTGGCGCGAATAAACCTTATTCCCCCAACACAAACCGGTTTTAGGGCCAGGATGGGCACCTTGACGAATATTTCTGCAGTAACACTCATGGCCAATCAAGCTCTTAGTAATTCAAGGCCACTTTACGTATGTTTCATCGATCTCAAAGCGGCCTTTGACAAGGTCTCAAGAGCCAGGCTATGGGCAAAAATGCGCAACTGGGGCGTCCCAGCAAAGTTGCTGGAGGCTATAATCAATCTGTACTCCGAAACGTGGGTCCAGATTAGGAAAGGAGACGGACTTAGCATCACCAAGAAGATCCACACACTCAACGGGTTAAAACAAGGGTGCGTGTTGGCACCGTGCCTTTTTAACATCTACACCGCAGATTTGGACAAGCATCTCCGGTCAATCCAATGCGATCCTCCGAAACTTGGCACAACACCCATATCCAGCCTCCAATATGCGGATGACATCGTTTTACTGGCGCAAACACCAATTGGTTTGCAACAATTAATTACTGAACTCGGAGCCTACACCACCTCGGTCCAACTGACCATCAATCACAAAAAAACTAAGGTGATGAGCTTTAACAAACACCATAAAGCTGACCGTAAATTTACCTGGATTTTGGATACACGACCTCTGACCGAGGTGGATTCATACAAATACCTCGGCTTCCAAATTGATCGCAGACTCACTTTTAAGACCCATATGTCCCAAGGTCACACGAAATCCAAACAGCTGCAGTTTGCCTTTAAAACTTTAAAAAACAAACTCGCAGGTGGCTCCACTGGGCATCTATTAAAGGTTATAGCAGCAATATTCCTTCCTTGCGTCTCATATGGCACAGAAATCCTGAATGGTAAGGATGCTATAGGCCTGAATTTGGATTAGTCAATCCTTTTTAAGAAGCTGTTTGCAATTCCCCGCCACATCCCGCAAGCCCAAATTCGTCTCGAATATGGTTTAAAAAATCAGATCCCTGACAAACAAGGCATACTAGTCAAGTATTACTGGAGGATGCGGGACGCAGAGGAAAATACACTCGCACATTATTGTTGTGGAAATATGGATTTTTCTGATCAGTTATGTCCCCTATCTTGGACCCCAACGGTTTCATGTATGAATCACAAGTACATGTATGTTCCCTCCAGTTCCAGTTATGAAGACGCAAATACATGTGCGTCCACCGTCAACATGCCCTCTGTCAGATCCGCCATGACTAGGCCGGATATTCCATTCCTAAATATGAAAGGCCACCGGCTTTGTATGGTTCACTTATGCCATTTTACAGTCCAGGCAAGTAGGCCCTGATTCTGTCATCAAAATCCTCTTGCTTTCTGCCTCTGAAAACTCCAGTCCGAGCCTGCATCTGTGACCATGAACTTTGTCTCATTCTTTGCGCGGCTCACGAAGCCTGACATCAGCCTATTCTCTGCCAAGAACTGTATTTCGCCTTCGAGTTATCTGCTTCCCCCTCAGCCGATGCATTCCTGTCTAGTAGTTTAAGTAAACATCCTTCCAGCTGCCAAGCAAAAGGCTCGGCTTCTCTGTCCTCATGCAAGTAAATCATAGCCCTGTTACCGTGGAATATTCCTACCCCCTCGCTTTCAGTGTAGACACTTAGACGCTTGTACACGCACGCACAGTCAGTATAGAATAGATTCTGTTCGAGAGTCCTTCTTTATGGATAACATAGTTCTTTAAACATAGGATGTTAGATATGATTTGGGATTAGGTTGACTTGACCCCCCAGACTTCTTGTCTCCACATGTAGAGCTAAATGTCAAGTCCCCTTCACCCCCTAGTTGCACGTCAATCACACGTCATACTGCTGCGCACGCATCTATGCCAAGTATTATCTTATAGATCCACCTATAGGTGACATCATAACCAATTATGTTCCTTTTTACTCCTTATTACACCCATTTTTTTGGTTACGCAGATAGATCGTCATTTTCCTTATCAATTGTTACGCCTATTGCATTCGCCTCATTGTAATGTATGATCTATAAAAGTCATTTCATGTCAATAATGTATGTACTTCACTTCCTGAACCTCCGTGGTGATGGAACTTGGAGCAACCGATTATAATCGATCCTTGGAATAAAGCCCATTCCGAACCTCTAATACCACGGATTCTGCCTCTCATTTTACTGAGCTATTTAATTATGTTTCTGCATCAAATTATGTCCAGGTAAAGGAAAATTATTTACCACATGAATGGCGCCCGAACAGGGACACTTTCTCATCTCACGCGCCGGCGGTGAG
Organism: Triturus cristatus; assembly: GCF_964204655.1. NCBI lineage: Eukaryota > Metazoa > Chordata > Amphibia > Caudata > Salamandridae > Triturus > Triturus cristatus. Next base: position 315,250,945 of record NC_140595.1, read on the forward strand.
TTGCAGGCCCGGTCTCCTGCCACAGCTGGACGGACAATAACGCGTACCAGCAGGATTTCCTGTATCTCCCTCCGGTCAAGCGGGGGCGACTGAGACTGCGATCAACACCCAGACGAGGCGGTGAGAAGTGCGAAGTATCCCGACCAGAGCCTAGCTGAGAGAGCAAGATCCGAGGTATACAGAGACCCACCAGTTCGAAATCAAGCCCAGTGTCCGACGAGTCGAGTCGAGTCCAGTCCGGTTCAAGTTCAAGTTACCGAGGCCTTCCGTTTCCGAAGCTACCCGGTGAGTACCATTGCTGGGGAGGCATTTCTGACGTGCACATAGGTTGTGCCGGTCAAGACGGGTTTGGGTACACAAATCCGGTCTGCACTGTTTTAGCAGTGTATCTGTACTGTTTAGCAGTATATCAAGTATTCCGAAGTATCTAGTTATTGGTCAAGAATTAAGCTTGATGATTAGTTATGCAGACGATCATCATTGATGATTATTTTAAAGGTTAAAAATGTTTAATGTTTAATGTTTAATGTGTTAACGTCCTGTATATTGTGGTATGAATGGTTGTTCATTATTGTGCTTTTTGTATTAAGTGTGTTCAAGATTAAGTATCGGATCAGTTGTCAATATGCCGCTTTTTTCGAAATTAAGACAGATCACTACTAGAAAATTATTCTCGAAGAAGCCGTCCCTATTCCTCCTAGGGACACTCCAGGGCACTTCATGTATCACAAACATGGCTTAGACGCTATATTATTTCTTGATTTATGGGTAGACTACACCAAGGGATTACCAGAAAGTCAGAGGTGGCCCGCAGCTGGGACCTGGGATGCAGAGTGCATCATGAAAGTCGAGGAAGAGTTATGGAAAAGGAAAGTCAGACAGTCACAGAAAGACGCCGTTGAGTTATGGCGTAAAGAATCTCATAGACGCACAGAAAAAGCACGTAGACAGGAAGAAAAGAGTAAAGAAAGTTCAAATAAAGTTCGAGAAAATCTATTAATTGAGGAAGGTATCCGAGTGAAATCAGAACAAGTAGACAGACAAAGAAACGCCCTTGTGAATGGTATGTATCCCCTTCTGGCCGAAGGATTACCTAAGGCTACTCCAGAGATACCGAAAGACTTGCCAACCCCATTATTCCCAATAAAGGCACATCCTAAGGGGCATCCTAGAACCGCAGAAGATGTTTTTCTTTCCTCATATTTAGATGACGCGGCTCCCGAATATGCTAACTCCGCCCCGCATAGACCGCATACCAGGGAGGTCCAACGCCAAGATCCAGCACCCGTATCCCTACAGCAACAAATCGAGTCACAAGTTCTGGCAAGCACATCTGTTTCTGCATCCGCTCCTACAGCTACTTCTATAGCTGTGACCACACCTATAGTTGCTGTGTCACGTTCGACGAATCCTTTCACACCCGACACCCCAGATGGGGCCACGGGAGGTGCTACCAATATCTTTTCTACGCCGCCCAGAATAAATAAACTTACTTTTCAAGAGTCAGCACATTCACGTACACCCAAACTCATAAGTGCCCGTACGCTGAAGGAACTTCTTATAGATTGCCAATATGACCCTGTGCCCGGTAAAGAGGACGAAATGACCCTGGCATCATTGCGTATCAGACGAGCCGCAGTGTATTTAGGAAAGTTACCAGGAATGACTGCGCATCTAGATAATATATATCATTTTGTCCAAACAGGGCGAGATCCAGAATGTATTAACAGAGCTATGGAATACCAGAAAGTAGAGATACAGGGGGAACTGTTACGTTTCCTCATAAACTGTGTGATCAGAAATCAAGACCGACCGGGGGTAGACCCGGAAGCAATGCGAGTTCTTACAAGATGGAGCCAGAATATATCAGAAGGGAGACATGATAAACAAAATTGTATAATAGCCATGTGCCGAAAGATCCGTAAAGAAATAGAACGCCTACACGAAGAGAGATTAGAGGTAGACGAGTTCGAACAAAGCGAGGAAGAAGGGTCAGGACTGCCCACAGGACAGTCAGACACCATAGCCTATGTAGGTAGAAGAAGATCTTGTAATAATAATAGACGTCTTACTGACTCAATACGTCCGATATGTCCAGATAATAACAGGAATTTCCAAATACCTATAATTAATATAAGGTCTAACGAGCATTCGTTCCAAACCGCCGACAAACTACTCCGAGAACGAAAGGGTTATCATTTTCTCGATTCTATGGATGAACAAGATTTAGCCAGGGCAGCTGTCCATTGGGTGGACAGTCCCGGAAAATATAGTGATGATACAGTAGTACGCACATTTCTGAATCTTACCCCAGATGAACAGAGGTTAGCTGGGATTTATATGATTCAACAACTCATTATACTATATCGAAGTCAGCATTCGGACCCTGGTCCCTTACCTGACATACTGACTGAATTGCTTATGAATAAATGGAGAGGTGCAGGTACTAAATTAATTAAAGAAATTCTAGAATCAAGAAAGCAGTATATTCTTTTTGTATGCGCAGAGCATGTCTCATTGCCCGTCAAGGAAAGAACCACGTATCACATGGATAGACAGAATCCCTTACGAGAAGTGCACCCAATAAAAGGCGAGGACAACGAGTTCAAGCGCGTATTTGTATATACGCCCATATCGAAAATAGAATTGTTACAAATGAAGAAAGTGGTACCCAGTCATGACAAAGATCCAGCGGGTTTTCACCGAGAAATTAAAGACATGTTACTCATGGGAGAGTATACCTATCCCGACATTATGACAATATTAAAGGTATTGATGCCTGCTGGTATTTATGAGAAACTCAAGGAAAAAGAGTGGGAGGTAGGAGACCAAAAGATAGAATGGTCAGTGTTAGAAGCAGAAGAAAAGGCCCGAACTGCAGGAGCAGGACTTGGGGATAAAACTAAAGCACTGCCAGGTTTATTAGTACAGGTACTGCCACGTTTATTAACTACAAAAAAGGAAGATTGGGGTACAATTTCAGCCTGTAAACAGAAGCAAGATGAAGACACTAGTGATTACTATGCCCGATTTGAAAAATGTTTTGGTATAAATAGTGGCATAAAAGCAAGTAGCGAATCATACCCACATCTGTTTGTAACAAAATTAGTAGAAAATGCCCTGCCACCAGTAAAGAATAGAGTATTAAAATTCGAGAGTACCTGGCAAGGTAACACTCCATCACAAATGTTACAAATGTTACAGTACCATCATAATAGAATTAGAGAGGAACAAGAACATGAACACAGACGCATGAAAGACACGAAAATGAAAATGTTAGTTTCCCAGACAGTTCCAGCTGAAGGACATAAAAAGGGTATGACACATTCCGATTCAGCAGGACCTGTAAAAGGGACATGCAATTATTGTAAAAAGCCAGGTCATTATGTACACGATTGTCCAGTTTTAAAACATAATATCACCATAGGTAAAACTCAAGAAAGACCACGACCATTTAGACAAGAGCAGAATGAACAAGGAGCTTTGCAGCATGCCCAGGCCATGCCAGCCGCACAACAGCCAATACAGTTTGTGCCAGCTGCACCACCGTTGCCTGTTGCTGCCACACAGACAACAACACGACAAATGTATCAGACCGCACAGTATGAATATCCTGAGTATCAGCGTTACGCATGAGCTAGCCTAGAGAGGGAAGTTGACTTACCCCTTATCGAGATACCTGTAGATCAAGAAGGACCTTATGTACACAGTGAATTATTAGGTCAAGATAGAAAATTTTTACTCGATACAGGGGCAAGTCGAACAACTATAAAACGTAGTGAAGTTCCAGGGGCACCCCTCTCAGGCTCTCAAAATATTTCCCTTGGTTTTTCAGGAAAACCTATTGTTAATGAAGTGTCACAACCTCTGCCACTTACGATAGGACCTCTGACCCGAACTACAGATTTATTGCTCACTAAATCATGTCCAGAAAACCTGTTAGGAATAAAAACATTAAAAGCTCTAGGAGCTATAATATGTTGTTCTCCGGAAGGAGTAAGATTGTTTTTACGCGATTTTAAAGGTCACTATGTATCTAGAGACATGGATCCCCGACTGCAGACTTTACCTACACGTCTATGGGCACAAGGCCCTACTGATGTTGGTTGCATGAATATTACACCATATAGAGTCACATTAAAGGCAGGAGTGGTGCTACCACGAATGCGACAATACAAGTTACCACCAGATGCTGTAGTGGCTTTACTACAAATCATTGACGAGCTTATTGCCCAAGGAGTAGTTGTAGAAACAGACTCCAATGTATGTAATTCACCGATAATTCCGATTCTTAAACGAACAGATCCAAAGGCCCCGCCAGTATATCGATTGGTTATTGATCTGCGCGAGTTAAACAAATGCATTGTGCCACAATTTCCTGTGGTCCCAGATATCTCGTCATTACTGACAGCTATTGATTCCGAAGCAACCTTCTTTACTGTAATTGATCTCAAGAATGCCTTTTTCAGCGTCCCAATAGATCCGGAAAGCCAATATTTGTTCGGATTTAGTTTAAATGGACGTAGCTTTAAATTCTCACGCGCACCTCAAGGATTTACAGAAAGCCCCAGCATCTATAGCCAAGCACTGAAACGAGAACTCGATAGTATCCACATGCCAGTTAACACTGCTCTGCTTCAATACGTCGATGATCTGCTGATCACCGCGAGAAGCGAACCGGAATGTGAAAAAGCATCACTGACAGTTTTACAATTTCTAGCCGAAAAGGGGCACAAGGTGTCCCCTTCTAAGCTGCAATTCTGTGTCCAGCGAGTTGTTTATCTTGGACACTCGCTGTCCAAGGAGGGAAGGCAGCTTACACCCGACCGCATTCAGTTAATAGCTAACATGCCAATACCCAAGACACAAAAGGAGGTACGGGCTTTCATAGGCCTCACTTCATATTGTAGGCAATGGATCCCTCAGTATGCATTTCTAGCAAAACCACTCATTCAGTTGACAACACAGGAGGCAGCCACATCGACTGTTCTCCCTTGGACTCAAGAACATACACAAGCTTTTGAAAACCTAAAGAAAGCTCTATGTCAAGCACCTGTTTTAGCAACACCATGTTACAGAAAACAGTTTACACTTTTTGTTACAGAACGCGAAGGTACTGCCTTGTCAGTACTCACACAGGAACAAACAGGAGCACACAAACCATGTGCTTATTTTTCTAGTACATTAGATCCAGTAGCTCAGGCTTTGCCTGCATGCCTGAAATCAGTAGCAGCGACAGCTTTAGCAATCAGACAAAGCGATGCCATAGTGTTAGGACATCCATTGACAGTTCAAGTACCACACACAGTAGAGGTCCTTGTAAATAGAACGCAAACACAACACTTGACTATAGCGCGACTTACAGGGTATGAACTTACATTGTTTCAGCCACATATAGAAATCAGACGCTGTAACACATTGAATCCTGCCACACTTTTGCCAGTAACCGGAACAGACCCACTAGCTCATGACTGTATTGAAGTTATTACTATAACGACAAAACCCAGACAAGACTTGACAGATGTCCCATTGTCAGATCCAGATCTGACGTTGTATGTAGATGGTTCATGTATGAGAACAAGTACAGGAGAGTTAGTGGCTGCTTACGCAGTCACCACAGATACTGAAGTCATTGAAACTAATCGTATAAATACTTTGTCAGCTCAAGCCGCAGAGCTCATCGCTCTGACACAAGCCTGTATTCAAGCCACAAATAAAAAAGTCAACATATACACTGATTCACGTTATGCATTCGGAGTTGTACATGACTTCGGCGTGCTGTGGCGAGAGAGAGGTTATTTAACTTCCCACGGTGCCCACATTCAGCACGGACCCCTCATTCATGCCTTATTAGATGCAATACATCTACCCACTGCAATATCAATTATGAAATGTAAAGCTCATACGAAGGTTACTGATATCATTTCCCAAGGCAATGATCTAGCCGACAGAACAGCTAAACAGACTGCTCAAACTCAAACCCCCGACATGACAAAGACAATAGTCCCGACACCGACACATTGTATGACAGTTAAAGATCCTACCCTTGACGTAATTGACATACAGACACATGCTACACCAGACGAGATAAAGAAATGGACTGAATTAGGAGGGATCCAAACGGACCAAGGATGGATGATGAAGGAAAAGTCTGTATGGTTCCTTCCTGATTCAATGGTCCAAGTTATAATTAACACTATACATAGTCCAGCGCATCTAGGAGAAAAGGCTATGCTAGACAGCATTCAACACATTTGGTTCAATAAACATTTACGAGCAGCAGCCAAACAAAAGGTCCGTACCTGTATGATCTGTTGCCAGTTCAACCCAGGAAAAAGCGTTCCCGTAGAACAGGGTGGATTTCATCCTCCTGACCACCCTTTTGAAGTCCTCCAGATGGATTATATCCAGATGGAACGATGTCGAGGATTCAAATATGTTCTCGTAGTTGTCTGCGCTCTGTCCCGTTGGACGGAGGCATACCCGGTTTCCGATTACACTGCCCCGACTACTGCCAAACAGTTAGTTCGAGAATTCTTCCCACGATACGGTTTACCACGTGTTGTCTACTCAGATAACGGCCAGCCGTTCTCATCCGAATTAATGAAACATGTTTCACTTCTGCTAGGATATCAGTGGAAATTCCACTGTGTTCGACACCCCGAGGCAGCAGGTCTCGTAGAAAGACATAATCAGATACTGAAAATCAGACTGTCCAAAATATGCAGAGAGAAAGGTGTCGACTGGATGGTAGCATTACCAGTTGCACTCTTTTACATGAGAATGGTAGCACACTCTCGAACAGGGCTATCCCCGTATAAGGTGATCTTCGGCAGACCACCAAATATGTGGGGGACGCCCATACCACGCAAAATAACCGATATTGACTGTAATATGCTGACAGATTACTTGGCTTCCTTGATGTCTGCACTACAATCTTGTCGTTCACAGGTTACTGCAGCATTTCCCGACAACACTGAGGTGAAACCCCATGACGTAGTTCCGGGTGATTTCGTGTTTGTGAAAAATTTCGACCGAAAGACTCAGCTGGAGCCCAGGTGGAAGACACCCAAGTTGGTCCTGCTGACCACAAGAACAGCCGTGAAGATCGAGGGCCGCAAGGGCTGGATTCATTCAAGTCATATCAAGAAATTTCATGGACAATCCTCGGATATAGACATTGTGCCCTGCACTCCCTCACAGACTGATTCAAAACTTCCTTTGGTTGAAAAGACTGAAACTGAACTTTATAAAATTAAATTGAGGCCTAGAACGTCAGACGATTTGATTGTTTAAGTCCTCTCCTAGGTGAAGCGGTTGAATCTGTCTCTGACATGTATCCTCTAGACCTGAATCATGGACAGTCGCGAAAAATGATGAAACGACAGGCGTATTGTAAATCACTGCGTAGCCATTGCATAGTGACATTAATAATCTTGTTTTTCTTGAGTCTTTTAATAATTACTGCAAGCATATTGTTGCACATATATTACCCTATTTCTAGACATGTTTATAATATTACTGCTGAACATTCTTTTAGTGACTTACCTCCGCATGAATTGTCTTATAGACTTGCGCTGCGCAATAACACTTTCATTAGTATGTTACATCATTCCCATCAGACTAGTAATGCCACTAATTGTTGGGTGTGTGGCCGACTCCCTCCCTATCAGAATTATGAAGGAGTCCTGCCTTTCTTTCCACATCCGTTTACACATAATGGATCCTGTGGAGCATGGTTTAGTTTAATCAATTCCATAGACTCAGACACAGCAGTTTACCAAGATCATTGGGTATGGGGAAATCTGAACCTAGTTTTACTCAAGGTCTGCTACCCTGACAAGGAGGGTCGCCCCAAGAGAACAGGAACTGATCTAGAAAATGAAGTATATGGATTAGGTAATTTTACACCTAATCTCATGATTCTAAAAGTCGTATCCGAAGTTGAACTAGTCTTGCCCACCATGTCAGTATTCCCAGCGAAGGGTGAATTATGTGTAAGAAAGGTTGGTTCCATACATATGGGCCATAGTAAATGCACTACTATAGTAGAATTCAGGGATCAAGGCAAATCTTCATTTAGAGCTTATCGCCACTCCTACTTTATATGTGGCCAGACTGCATATATGCGTCTACCTCTAGACTGGGATGGTACCTGCTACATTGCATTCCTTTTGCCACCTGTTTTCCTAGCTCCTCCTGATTATTACAGAAATATTCATTTAGTACACAACAGAGAGCGGAGAGATCTCCCAATTGTCGATTACACTGAAACAGCATGGGAAAAATACACAGATTTCAATAAAGGTATCTTTCCTTATATAGGTACTGTTACTAATAGTAAACTGATACGCAGATTAACTAGAACCCTTGAAGCAGTAGTGAATGAGACTATTTCCGCCTTAGGTAATTTGACGGAAGAGCAGTCTGCTATGCGGATTGTTGTGCTTCAAAATCGTCTTGTTCTTGACGTCATCCTGGCTGATAGGGGCGGAGCTTGTAGGGTCATCGGATCAAGCTGCTGCGTATTCATGCCAGAAAATTCGCCATCTGTATATAAAGCCATCACTCGCCTTCATAAGATTGTAAACCAGATACACCAGAACCCAGGCACTTGGACTTGGTCCAGTTGGTTTTGGAGTGTGATATCGGCCTGGGGATGGAGAATTTTATCCTTCCTAGGTATTGGCCTTCTCATACTATTCAGTTGCTGTCTATGTCTACAATGTGGACCAGCGATCTGTGGTCTGTGTACCACATCGTGTATTCCACCACCAAGATTTCATTCGTCCCGGAAGAAGAAAGAAGAACAAATGATGTTATATTAACAGATCAATGGATTGATGAAGATTGATATCTCTTAACGGGCAAGTAGGGGACAAGGAGGGAATGTGGAAATATGGATTTTTCTGATCAGTTATGTCCCCTATCTTGGACCCCAACGGTTTCATGTATGAATCACAAGTACATGTATGTTCCCTCCAGTTCCAGTTATGAAGACGCAAATACATGTGCGTCCACCGTCAACATGCCCTCTGTCAGATCCGCCATGACTAGGCCGGATATTCCATTCCTAAATATGAAAGGCCACCGGCTTTGTATGGTTCACTTATGCCATTTTACAGTCCAGGCAAGTAGGCCCTGATTCTGTCATCAAAATCCTCTTGCTTTCTGCCTCTGAAAACTCCAGTCCGAGCCTGCATCTGTGACCATGAACTTTGTCTCATTCTTTGCGCGGCTCACGAAGCCTGACATCAGCCTATTCTCTGCCAAGAACTGTATTTCGCCTTCGAGTTATCTGCTTCCCCCTCAGCCGATGCATTCCTGTCTAGTAGTTTAAGTAAACATCCTTCCAGCTGCCAAGCAAAAGGCTCGGCTTCTCTGTCCTCATGCAAGTAAATCATAGCCCTGTTACCGTGGAATATTCCTACCCCCTCGCTTTCAGTGTAGACACTTAGACGCTTGTACACGCACGCACAGTCAGTATAGAATAGATTCTGTTCGAGAGTCCTTCTTTATGGATAACATAGTTCTTTAAACATAGGATGTTAGATATGATTTGGGATTAGGTTGACTTGACCCCCCAGACTTCTTGTCTCCACATGTAGAGCTAAATGTCAAGTCCCCTTCACCCCCTAGTTGCACGTCAATCACACGTCATACTGCTGTGCACGCATCTATGCCAAGTATTATCTTATAGATCCACCTATAGGTGACATCATAACCAATTATGTTCCTTTTTACTCCTTATTACACCCATTTTTTTGGTTACGCAGATAGATCGTCATTTTCCTTATCAATTGTTACGCCTATTGCATTCGCCTCATTGTAATGTATGATCTATAAAAGTCATTTCATGTCAATAATGTATGTACTTCACTTCCTGAACCTCCGTGGTGATGGAACTTGGAGCAACCGATTATAATCGATCCTTGGAATAAAGCCCATTCCGAACCTCTAATACCACGGATTCTGCCTCTCATTTTACTGAGCTATTTAATTATGTTTCTGCATCAAATTATGTCCAGGTAAAGGAAAATTATTTACCACAGGAAATTGAAAAGCAAGCTAGCTTCACAAATTCAATTTCCAAAGTTCTGAGGGCCTCTCTCTCAGCATTGAAGTTAGAGGAGGCATGGCTTACAGACTCCACCTACTCTTGCTTAAAAAAATTGGTCAACAAAGCGATAAAACGGGATTCCATATTATTAGATAAAATTGCCTTAGCAAAAAACTAAACATGCCTGGGCCGTGATTCAGTCATACCAGAGGCTGCAACCCCAACCCTACCTGCTGGATCACTTTTCAGCCCAGAAAAAACACTTTTTAACTTTACTAAGGCTAGGGTCATATCCCTCAAAGGACCTGACCCCAAAATAGAAACACGTATGGCAATCCAAGGAATGTCGCCTGTGTGGAGCTTGGGATGAGTCTTTACTGCATCTACTATGCATCGGCCCTGCCTTGGCAGAAATGCGCAAAAAGGACCTTCGGGAGATCTTTAGGAAGGAACAAATAAGAACTTGTAGAGCAGCAGTGATTCACTGTCTTACTGGCTCATCCATTCCATTGTCCTGCAGAGCCATAAACTTTTAAAAAAATGCAGCAAGAGATTTGGACAACGCAGAACCCGTTAACCAACTTACGCAGTATTAGATTACCTGGTTTTGAAACCATTTGAAAGTTCTGCTTACATGTTAACTTTTTATACTTTTTATAATATTTATCACAATGTACATTCTTATAAGTTTTATCTATGGTGGTTTTTCCACCCTTTTATGGTTTTTTATGAAATCAAATAAAAGTATATTCTCTCTCTCTCTCTCTCTCTCTCAATGAATCAGAGAACTCTGGGGAGTTATCAAGTTTAGGTGGAAAGCAGCTCCTGTATAAAGCACTCTCAACACCAGCTACACTCTAGATCTGCTCACCTCAAATGTCTGCTTTTCTATCAAAGTCTTTAAGCATAGGATTAGCAAAGTGCTATCCACGCCAAGATAAAATATAAACAAAAATGTTTGCCATTTCTACAACAAAGTCTTTAAGCATAGGACTAGCACAGTGCTGTCCTTGCCGAGTTATAACATGACAAAAGCCATTTACCACTCCAGGCACAGTATTACAGCTTTGAATTGGTAAAAAACCAACCAAGCCAACCTGAAATGAGTAACAACAACCCCTGACACAGTGTTTCGCTCCATTTAGAGCTCTTCACAGAGGTATAACTTTGTTCAGACACAAGGGAGCACCCAGTATAAGTAAAAAAAAAAACCCTTTAAGGCATAGAATGACGAATAAATTATGGAAAAAAGAAGCAGAGAACTCTGGGTAGTTCTCAAGTTTAGGTGGAAAGCAGCTCCTGTATAGAGCACTCTCAACACCAGCAACACTCTAGATCTGCTCACCTCAAATGTCTGCTTTTCTATCAAAGTCTTTAAGCATAGGATTAGCACAGCGCTTTCCACGCCGAGATAGAAATAGACAAAATCTTTTGCCATTTCTACAGCAAAGTCTTTAAGCATAGGAGTGGCATAGTGCTGTCTTTGCCGAGCTGGAACATGATAAAGTCCGTTTACCACTCCAGGCACAGTATTACAGCTTTGAATTGGTAGAATATCAACCAAGCCAATCTGAAACAAGTAAAAGCACCCCCTGACACAGTGTTTCACTCTAATTAGAACTCTTCAGAGAGTTATAGCTTGGTCCAGACACAAGGGAGCACCAAGTATAAGTCAAAAAAATACCCTTGCAGGCATAGAATGACAAATAAATTATGCAAAAAAGAAGCAGAGAACTCTGGGTAGTTCTCAAGTTTAGGTGGAAAGCAGCTCCTGTATAGAGCACTCTCAACACCAGCGACACTCTAGATCTGCTCACCTCAAATGACTGGTTTTCTATCAAAGTCTTTAAGCATAGGATTAGCACAATGCTATTCACGCTGAGATAGAAATGGACAAAATCTTTTGCTATTTCTACAGCAAAGTCTTTAAGCATAGGACTAGCACAGTGCTGTCCTTGCTGAGCTGGAACATGACAAAATCCATTACCGCTACAAGCACAGTATTACAGCTTTGAATTGGTAAACAACCAACCAAGCCAACCTGGAATGAGTCAAATCAACCCCTTACACAGTGTTTTGCTCTAATTGCAGCACTTCAGAGAGATATAGCTTTGTCCAGACACAAAGAAGCACCCAGTATAAGTCAAAGAAATACCCTTTCAGGCATAGAGTGATGAATAAATTATGCAAAAAATAATCAGAGAACTCTGGGGAGTTATCAAGTTTCGGTGGAAAGCAGTTCCTGTGTAAAGCACTCTCAACACTAGCTACACTCTAGATCTGCTCACCTCAAATGTCTGCTTTTCTATCAAAGTCTTTAAGCATAAGAATAGCATAGTGCTGTCTTCACCGAGCTGTAACATGACAAAAGCCATTTACAAATCAAGGCACAATATTACAGCTTTGAATTGGTAAAATACCAACCAAGCCAACCCAAAATCAGTAAAAGCAACCCCTAACACAAGATTTCGCTCTAATTAGAGCTCTTCAGAGAGGTATAGCTTTATCCAGACACAAGGGAGTGCCCAGTATAAGTAAATAAAATACCCTTTCAGGCATAGAGTGATGAATAGATTATGCAAAAAAGAAACAGAGAACTCTGGGTAGTTCTCAAGTTTAGGTGGAAAGCAACTCCTGTATAGAGCACTCTCAACACCAGCGACACTCTAGATCTGCTCACCTCAAATGTCTGCTTTTCTATCAAAGTCTTTAAGCATAGGATTAGCACAGTGCTATCCACCCCGAGATAGTAATGGACAAAATCTTTTGCCATTTCTACAGCAAAGTCTTTAAGTATAGGACTAGTACAGTGCTGTTCTTGCTGAACTGGCACATGACAAAATCCTTTATCACTCCAGGCACAGTATTACACCTTTGAATTAGTAAAATACTAACGAAGCCAACCTGAAATAAGTAAAAGCACCCCCTGACACAGTGTTTCACTTTAATTAGGGCTCTTCAGAGAAGTATAGCTTTGTCCAAACACAAGGGAGCACCCAGTATAAGTCAAACAAATACCCTTTCAGGCCTAGAATGATGAATAAATTATGCAAAAAAGAAGTAGAGAACTCTGGGTAGTTCTCAAGTTTAGGTGGAAAGCAGCACCTGTATAGAGCACTCTCAACACCAGGAACACTCTAGATCTGCTCACCTCAAATGTCTGCTTTTCTATCAAAGTCTTTAAGCATAGGATTAGCACAGTGCTATCCACGCCGAGATAGAAATGGACAAAATCTTTTGCCATTTCTACAGCAAAGTTTTTAAGCATAAGATTAGCAAAGTGCTGTCCTTGTTGAGCTGGAATATGACAAAATCCATGTACCATTCCAAGCACAGTATTACAGCTTTGAATTGGTAAAATATCAACCAAGTCAACCTGAAACGAGTAAAAGCATTCTCTGACACAGTGTTTCACTCTAAGTAGAGATCTTCAGAGAGGTATAGCTTTGTCCAGACACAAGGGAGTACCCAGTATAAGTAAAAAAAATACCCTTTGAGGCATAGAATGATGAATAAATTATGCAAAAGAGAAGTAGAGAACTCTGGGTAGTTCTCAAGTTTAGGTGGAAAGGAGCTCCTGTATAGAGCATTCTCAACACCAGCGACACTCTAGATCTGCTCACCTCAAATTACTGCTTTAATATCAAAGTCTTTAAGCATAGGATTAGCACAGTGCTATCCACGCCGAGATAGAAATGGACAAAATCTTTTGCCATTTCTACAGCAAAGTCTTTAAGCATACGACTAGCACAGTGCTGTTCATGCCGAGCTGGAACATGACAAAATCCATTTATCACTCCAGGCACAGTATTACACCTTTGAATTGGTAAAATACCACCAAGCCAACCTGAAATGAGTAAAAGCACCCCCTGACACAGTGTTTCAGTCTAATTAGAGTTCTTCAGAGAGGTATAGCTTTGTCCAGACAGAAGGGAGCACCCAGTATAAGTCAAAAAATACCCTTTCAGGCATAGAATGATGAATAAATTATGCAAAAAAAAGCAGAGAACTATGGGTAGTTCTCAAGTTTAGGTGGAAAGCAGCTCCTGCATAAAGCACTCTCAACACCAGCTACGCTCTAGATCTGCTCACCTCAAATGTCTGCTTTTCTATCAAAGTCTTCAAGCATAGGATTAGCACAGTGCTATCCACGCCGAGATAGAAATGGACAAAATCTTTTGCCATTTCTACAGCAAAGTCTTTAAGCATAGGACTAGCACAGTGCTGTTCTTGCCGAGCTGGAACATGACCAAATCCAATTACCACTACAGGCACAGTATTACACCTTTGAATTGGTAAAATACCAACCAAGCCAGAACAAAATGAGTAAAAGCACCCCCTGACACAGTGTTTCACTCTAGTTAGAGTTCTTCAGAGATGTATAGCTTTGTCCAGACACAAGGGAGCGCCCAGAATAAGTAAATAAAATACCCTTTCAGGCAACGAATGATGAATAAAATATGCAAAAAAGAATCAGAGAACTCTGGGTAGTTCTCAAGGGCTTACCTCCTACTAAAGATCAATTGCTTTTAATTTCCAAAGCCCAAAACGATCTTAAAAAAGATATCAAGGCGGACAAGAAAGCATTCCAGGGACATCTTTGGGCGAAACTCCATCACTCTTGCAAACAAAGAGACTCCAAGCTTTTCTGGGAAATCATCAAGCAGCTAACTAACGGCAGGCATCGCCACTATAATGCGGACATCATGGAAGACACATGGAGAGCCCACATCGAATCATTATACAACGAAATCTTCTCCCCAGGCACCGCTGACAGCGGCTCCCAACTCAGCAACAGAGTTACCATTAGAGACTCAACGAAAAACGACTTCCCCTCCGATTCAGATTTTCCCCTGCGGATTTTTAAAGGCCAAGTACTGAAAATAATAAAAAAATTAAGATGTGACGGTGCCCCCGGGCCTAATGGCCTTCCGAATGCCTTGTTTCGGCACAATCCACCATTCTGGGCAGATTATTTGTCCCATCTTTTTTCGGACATTCTAACCTTTAATATGATCCCTGACTCATGGAGGGGAAGCATTCTAAGCCCAATATACAAATCGGGTTCTCGTTCTGATCCTGCAAACTACAGACTGATTGCGCTAATTGATGTGGAGGCCAAAATTTACGCATCAAACCTGTTGGTAGATCTAGAGGACTGGGTGGCGCGAATAAACCTTATTCCCCCAACACAAACTGGTTTTAGGGCCAGGATGGGCACCTTGACGAATATTTCTGCATTAACACTCATGGCCAATCAAGCTCTTAGTAATTCAAGGCCACTTTACGTATGTTTCATCGATCTCAAAGCGGCCTTTGACAAGGTCTCAAGAGCCAGGCTATGGGCAAAAATGCGCAACTGGGGCGTCCCAGCAAAGTTGCTGGAGGCTATAATCAATCTGTACTCCGAAACGTGGGTCCAGATTAGGAAAGGAGACGGATTTAGCATCACCAAGAAGATCCACACACTCAACGGGTTAAAACAAGGGTGCGTGTTGGCACCGTGCCTTTTTAACATCTACACCGCAGATTTGGACAAGCATCTCCGGTCAATCCAATGCGATCCTCCGAAACTTGGCACAACACCCATATCCAGCCTCCAATATGCGGATGACATCGTTTTACTGGCGCAAACACCAATTGGTTTGCAACGATTAATTACTGAACTCGGAGCCTACACCACCTCGGTCCAACTGACCATCAATCACAAAAAAACTAAGGTGATGAGCTTTAACAAACACCATAAAGCTGACCGTAAATGTACCTAGATTTTGGATACACGACCTCTGACCGAGGTGGATTCATACAAATACCTCGGCTTCCAAATTGATCGCAGACTCACTTTTAAGACCCATATGTCCCGAGGTCACACGAAATCCAAACAGCTGCAGTTTGCCTTTAAAACTTTAAAAAACAAACTCGCAGGTGGCTCCACTGGGCATCTATTAAAGGTTATAGCAGCAATATTCCTGCCTTGCATCTCATATGGCACAGAAATCCTGAATGGTAAGGATGCTATAGGCCTGAATTTGGATCAGTCAATCCTTTTTAAGAAGCTGTTTGCAATTCCCCGCCACATCCCGCAAGCCCAAATTCGTCTCGAATATGGTTTAAAAAATCAGATCCCTGACAAACAAGGCATACTAGTCAAGTATTACTGGAGGATGCGGGACGCAGAGGAAAATACACTCGCACATTATTGTTGGGCGGAAATTGAAAAGCAAGCTAGCTTCACAAATTCAATTTCCAAAGTTCTGAGGGCCTCTCTCTCAGCATTGAAGTTAGAGGAGGCATGGCTTACAGACTCCACCTACTCTTGCTTTAAACAATTGGTCAACAAAGCGATAAAACGGGATTCCATATTATTAGATAAAATTGCCTTAGCAAAAAATAAACATGCCTGGGCCGTGATTCCGTCATACCAGAGGCTGCAACCCCAACCCTACCTGCTGGATCACTTTTCAGCCCAGAAAAAACACTTTTTTACTTTACTAAGGCTAGGGTCATATCCCTCAAAGGACCTGACCCCAAAATGGAAACACGTATGGCAATCCAAGGAATGTCGCCTGTGTGGAGCTTGGGATGAGTCTTTACTGCATCTACTATGCATCTGCCCTGCCTTGGCAGAAATGCGCAAAACGGACCTTCGGGAGATCTTTAGGAAGGAACAAATAAGAACTTGTAGAGCAGCAGTGATTCGCTGTCTTACTGGCTCATCCATTCCATTGTCCTGCAGAGCCATCCACTTTTAAAAAAATGCAGCAAGAGATTTGGACAACGCAGAACCCGTTAACCAACTTACGCAGTATTAGATTACCTGGTTTTGAAACCATTTGAAAGTTCTGCTTACATGTTAACTTTTTATACTTTTTATAATATTTATCACAATGTACATTCTTGTAAGTTTTATCTATGGTGCTTTTTCCACCCTTTTATGGTTTTTTATGAAATGAAATAAAAGTATATTCTCTCTCTCTCTCTCTCTCAATGAATCAGAGAACTCTGGGGAGTTATCAAGTTTAGGTGGAAAGCAGCTCCTGTATAAAGCACTCTCAACACCAGCTACACTCTAGATCTGCTCACCTCAAATGTCTGCTTTTCTATCAAAGTCTTTAAGCATAGGATTAGCAAAGTGCTATCCACGCCAAGATAAAATATAAACAAAAATGTTTGCCATTTCTACAACAAAGTCTTTAAGCATAGGACTAGCACAGTGCTGTCCTTGCCGAGTTATAACATGACAAAAGCCATTTACCACTCCAGGCACAGTATTACAGCTTTGAATTGGTAAAAAACCAACCAAGCCAACCTGAAATGAGTAACAACAACCCCTGACACAGTGTTTCGCTCCATTTAGAGCTCTTCACAGAGGTATAACTTTGTTCAGACACAAGGGAGCACCCAGTATAAGTTAAAAAAAAAACCCTTTAAGGCATAGAATGACGAATAAATTATGGAAAAAAGAAGCAGAGAACTCTGGGTAGTTCTCAAGTTTAGGTGGAAAGCAGCTCCTGTATAGAGCACTCTCAACACCAGCAACACTCTAGATCTGCTCACCTCAAATGTCTGCTTTTCTATCAAAGTCTTTAAGCATAGGATTAGCACAGCGCTTTCCACACCGAGATAGAAATAGACAAAATCTTTTGCCATTTCTACAGCAAAGTCTTTAAGCATAGGAGTGGCATAGTGCTGTCTTTGCCGAGCTGGAACATGATAAAGTCCGTTTACCACTCCAGGCACAGTATTACAGCTTTGAATTGGTAGAATATCAACCAAGCCAATCTGAAACAAGTAAAAGCACCCCCTGACACAGTGTTTCACTCTAATTAGAACTCTTCAGAGAGTTATAGCTTGGTCCAGACACAAGGGAGCACCAAGTATAAGTCAAAAAAATACCCTTGCAGGCATAGAATGACAAATAAATTATGCAAAAAAGAAGCAGAGAACTCTGGGTAGTTCTCAAGTTTAGGTGGAAAGCAGCTCCTGTATAGAGCACTCTCAACACCAGCGACACTCTAGATCTGCTCACCTCAAATGACTGGTTTTCTATCAAAGTCTTTAAGCATAGGATTAGCACAATGCTATTCACGCTGAGATAGAAATGGACAAAATCTTTTGCTATTTCTACAGCAAAGTCTTTAAGCATAGGACTAGCACAGTGCTGTCCTTGCTGAGCTGGAACATGACAAAATCCATTACCGCTACAAGCACAGTATTACAGCTTTGAATTGGTAAACAACCAACCAAGCCAACATGGAATGAGTCAAATCAACCCCTTACACAGTGTTTTGCTCTAATTGCAGCACTTCAGAGAGATATAGCTTTGTCCAGACACAAAGAAGCACCCAGTATAAGTCAAAGAAATACCCTTTCAGGCATAGAGTGATGAATAAATTATGCAAAAAAGAATCAGAGAACTCTGGGGAGTTATCAAGTTTCGGTGGAAAGCAGTTCCTGTGTAAAGCACTCTCAACACTAGCTACACTCTAGATCTGCTCACCTCAAATGTCTGCTTTTCTATCAAAGTCTTTAAGCATAAGACTAGCACAGTGCTGTCTTCACCGAGCTGTAACATGACAAAAGCCATTTACAAATCAAAGCACAATATTACAGCTTTGAATTGGTAAAATACCAACCAAGCCAACCCAAAATCAGTAAAAGCAACCCCTAACACAAGATTTCGCTCTAATTAGAGCTCTTCAGAGAGGTATAGCTTTATCCAGACACAAGGGAGTGCCCAGTATAAGTAAATAAAATACCCTTTCAGGCATAGAGTGATGAATAGATTATGCAAAAAAGAAACAGAGAACTCTGGGTAGTTCTCAGGTTTAGGTGGAAAGCAACTCCTGTATAGAGCACTCTCAACACCAGCGACACTCTAGATCTGCTCACCTCAAATGTCTGCTTTTCTATCAAAGTCTTTAAGCATAGGATTAGCACAGTGCTATCCACCCCGAGATAGTAATGGACAAAATCTTTTGCCATTTCTACAGCAAAGTCTTTAAGTATAGGACTAGTACAGTGCTGTTCTTGCTGAACTGGCACATGACAAAATCCTTTATATCTCCAGGCACAGTATTACACCTTTGAATTAGTAAAATACTAACAAAGCCGACCTGAAATAAGTAAAAGCACCTCCTGACACAGTGTTTCACTCTAATTAGGGTTCTTCAGAGAAGTATAGCTTTGTCCAAACACAAGGGAGCCCCCAGTATAAGTCAAACAAATACCCTTTCAGGCATAGAATGATGAATAAATTATGCAAAAAAGAAGTAGAGAACTCTGGGTAGTTCTCAAGTTTAGGTGGAAAGCAGCACCTGTATAGAGCACTCTCAACACCAGGAACACTCTAGATCTGCTCACCTCAAATGTCTGCTTTTCTATCAAAGTCTTTAAGCATAGGATTAGCACAGTGCTATCCACGCCGAGATAGAAATGGACAAAATCTTTTGCCATTTCTACAGCAAAGTTTTTAAGCATAAGACTAGCAAAGTGCTGTCCTTGCTGAGCTGGAATATGACAAAATCCATGTACCATTCCAAGCACAGTATTACAGCTTTGAATTGGTAAAATATCAACCAAGTCAACCTGAAACGAGTAAAAGCATTCTCTGACACAGTGTTTCACTCTAAGTAGAGATCTTCAGAGAGGTATAGCTTTGTCCAGACACAAGGGAGTACCCAGTATAGGTAAAAAAAATACCCTTTGAGGCATAGAATGATGAATAAATTATGCAAAAGAGAAGTAGAGAACTCTGGGTAGTTCTCAAGTTTAGGTGGAAAGGAGCTCCTGTATAGAGCATTCTCAACACCAGCGACACTCTAGATCTGCTCACCTCAAATTACTGCTTTTCTATCAAAGTCTTTAAGCATAGGATTAGCACAGTGCTATCCACGCCGAGATAGAAATGGACAAAATCTTTTGCCATTTCTACAGCAAAGTCTTTAAGCATACGACTAGCACAGTGCTGTTCTTGCCGAGCTGGAACATGACAAAATCGATTTATCAGTCCAGGCACAGTATTACACATTTGAATTGGTAAAATACCTACCAAGCCAGCACAAAATGAGTAAAAGCACCCCCTGACACAGTGTTTCACTCTAATTAGAGCTCTTCAGAGATGTATAGCTTTGTCCAGACACAAGGGAGCGCCTAGAATAAGTCAAAAAAATACCCTTTCAGGCAACGAATGATGAATAAATTATGCAAAAAAGAATCAGAGAACTCTGGGTAGTTTTCAAGGGCTTACCTCCTACTAAAGATCAATTGCTTTTAATTTCCAAAGCCAAAAAAGATCTTAAAAAAGATATCAAGGCGGACAAGAAAGCATTCCAGGAACATCTTTGGGCGAAACTCCATTACTCTTGCAAACAAAGAGACTCCAAGCTTTTCTGGGAAATCATCAAGCAGCTAACTAACGGCAGGCATCGCCACTATAATGCGGACATCATGGAAGACACATGGAGAGCCCACATCGAATCATTATACAACGAAATCTTCTCCCCAGGCACCGCTGACAGCGGCTCCCAACTCAGCAACAGAGTTACCATTAGAGACTCAACGAAAAACGACTTCCCCTCCGATTCAGATTTTCCCCTGCAGATTTTTAAAGGCCAAGTACTGAAAATAATAAAAAAATTAAGATCTGACGGTGCCCCCGGGCCTAATGGCCTTCCGAATGCCTTGTTTCGGCACAATCCACCATTCTGGGCAGATTATTTGTCCCCTCTTTTTTCGGACATTCTAACCTTTAATATGATCCCTGACTCATGGAGGGGAAGCATTCTAAGCCCAATATACAAATCGGGTTCTCGTTCTGATCCTGCAAACTACAGATTGATTGCGCTAATTGATGTGGAGGCCAAAATTTACGCATCAAACCTGTTGGTAGATCTAGAGGACTGGGTGGCGCGGATAAACCTTATTCCCCCAACACAAACCGGTTTTAGGGCCAGGATGGGCACCTTGACGAATATTTCTGCAGTAACACTCATGGCCAATCAAGCTCTTAGTAATTCAAGGCCACTTTACGTATGTTTCATCGATCTCAAAGCGGCCTTTGACAAGGTCTCAAGAGCCAGGCTATGGGCAAAAATGCGCAACTGGGGCGTCCCAGCAAAGTTGCTGGAGGCTATAATCAATCTGTACTCCGAAACGTGGGTCCAGATTAGGAAAGGAGACGGACTTAGCATCACCAAGAAGATCCACACACTCAACGGGTTAAAACAAGGGTGCGTGTTGGCACCGTGCCTTTTTAACATCTACACCGCAGATTTGGACAAGCATCTCCGGTCAATCCAATGCGATCCTCCGAAACTTGGCACAACACCCATATCCAGCCTCCAATATGCGGATGACATCGTTTTACTGGCGCAAACACCAATTGGTTTGCAACGATTAATTACTGAACTCGGAGCCTACACCACCTCGGTCCAACTGACCATCAATCACAAAAAAACTAAGGTGATGAGCTTTAACAAACACCATAAAGCTGACCGTAAATTTACCTGGATTTTGGATACACGACCTCTGACCGAGGTGGATTCATACAAATACCTCGGCTTCCAAATTGATCGCAGACTCACTTTTAAGACCCATATGTCCCAAGGTCACACGAAATCCAAACAGCTGCAGTTTGCCTTTAAAACTTTAAAAAACAAACTCGCAGGTGGCTCCACTGGGCATCTATTAAAGGTTATAGCAGCAATATTCCTGCCTTGCGTCTCATATGGCACAGAAATCCTGAATGGTAAGGATGCTATAGGCCTGAATTTGGATTAGTCAATCCTTTTTAAGAAGCTGTTTGCAATTCCCCGCCACATCCCGCAAGCCCAAATTCGTCTTGAATATGGTTTAAAAAATCAGATCCCTGACAAACAAGGCATACTAGTCAAGTATTACTGGAGGATGCGGGACGCAGAGGAAAATACACTCGCACATTATTGTTGGGCGGAAATTGAAAAGCAAGCTAGCTTCACAAATTCAATTTCCAAAGTTCTGAGGGCCTCTCTCTCAGCATTGAAGTTAGAGGAGGCATGGCTTACAGACTCCACCTACTCTTGCTTTAAACAATTGGTCAACAAAGCGATAAAACGGGATTCCATGTTATTAGATAAAATTGCCTTAGCAAAAAATAAACATGCCTGGGCCGTGATTCAGTCATACCAGAGGCTGCAACCCCAACCCTACCTGCTGGATCACTTTTCAGCCCAGAAAAAACACTTTTTAACTTTACTAAGGCTAGGGTCATATCCCTCAAAGGACCTGACCCCAAAATGGAAACACGTATGGCAATCCAAGGAATGTCGCCTGTGTGGAGCTTGGGATGAGTCTTTACTGCATCTACTATGCATCTGCCCTGCCTTGGCAGAAATGCGCAAAAAGGACCTTCGGGAGATCTTTAGGAAGGAACAAATAAGAACTTGTAGAGCAGCAGTGATTCACTGTCTTACTGGCTCATCCATTCCATTGTCCTGCAGAGCCATAAACTTTTAAAAAAATGCAGCAAGAGATTTGGACAACGCAGACCCCGTTAACCAACTTACGCAGTATTAGATTACCTGGTTTTGAAACCATTTGAAAGTTCTGCTTACATGTTAACTTTTTAT
Organism: Triturus cristatus; assembly: GCF_964204655.1. Taxonomy (NCBI): domain Eukaryota; kingdom Metazoa; phylum Chordata; class Amphibia; order Caudata; family Salamandridae; genus Triturus; species Triturus cristatus. The sequence continues at coordinate 315,273,613 of NC_140595.1, forward strand.
ACTTTTTATAATATTTATCACAATGTACATTCTTATAAGTTTTATCTATGGTTGTTTTACCACCCTTTTATGGTTTTTTATGAAATCAAATAAAAGTATATTCTCTCTCTCTCAATGAATCAGAGAACTCTGGGGAGTTATCAAGTTTAGGTGGAAAGCAGCTCCTGTATAAAGCACTCTCAACACCAGCTACACTCTAGATCTGCTCACCTCAAATGTCTGCTTTTCTATCAAAGTCTTTAAGCATAGGATTAGCAAAGTGCTATCCACGCCAAGATAAAATATAAACAAAAATGTTTGCCATTTCTACAACAAAGTCTTTAAGCATAGGACTAGCACAGTGCTGTCCTTGCCGAGTTATAACATGACAAAAGCCATTTACCACTCCAGGCACAGTATTACAGCTTTGAATTGGTATAAAACCAACCAAGCCAACCTGAAATGAGTAACAACAACCCCTGACACAGTGTTTCGCTCCATTTAGAGCTCTTCACAGAGGTATAACTTTGTCCAGACACAAGGGAGCACCCAGTATAAGTAAAAAAAAAAAACCTTTAAGGCATAGAATGACAAATAAATTATGGAAAAAAGAAGCAGAGAACTCTGGGTAGTTCTCAAGTTTAGGTGGAAAGCAGCTCCTGTATAGAGCACTCTCAACACCAGCAACACTCTAGATCTGCTTACCTCAAATGTCTGCTTTTCTATCAAAGTCTTTAAGCATAGGATTAGCACAGCGCTATCCACACCGAGATAGAAATAGACAAAATCTTTTGCCATTTCTACAGCAAAGTCTTTAAGCATAGGAGTGGCATAGTGCTGTCTTTGCCGAGCTGGAACATGATAAAGTCCGTTTGCCACTCCAGGCACAGTATTACAGCTTTGAATTGGTAGAATATCAACCAAGCAAATCTGAAACGAATAAAAGCACCCCCTGACACAGTGTTTCACTCTAATTAGAACTCTTCAGAGAGTTATAGCTTGGTACAGACACAAGGGCGCACCAAGTATAAGTCAAAAAAATACCCTTTCAGGCATAGAATGACAAATAAATTATGCAAAAAAGAAGCAGAGAACTTTGGGTAGTTCTCAAGTTTAGGTGGAAAGCAGCTCCTGTATAGAGCACTCTCAACACCAGCGACACTCTAGATCTGCTCACCTCAAATGACTGGTTTTCTATCAAAGTCTTTAAGCATAGGATTAGCATAATGCTATTCACGCTGAGATAGAAATGGACAAAATCTTTTGCTATTTCTACAGCAAAGTCTTTAAGCATAGGACTAGCACAGTGCTATCCTTGCCGAGCTGGAACATGACAAAATCCATTACCGCTACAAGCACAGTATTACAGCTTTGAATTGGTAAACAACCAACCAAGCCAACCTGGAATGAGGCAAATCAACCCCTTACACAGTGTTTTGCTCTAATTGCAGCACTTCAGAGAGATATAGCTTTGTCCAGACACAAAGAAGCACCCAGTATAAGTCAAAGAAATACCCTTTCAGGCATAGAGTGATGAATAAATTATGCAAAAAAGAATCAGAGAAATCTGGGGAGTTATCAAGTTTCGGTGGAAAGCAGTTCCTGTGTAAAGCACTCTCAACACTAGCTACACTCTAGATCTGCACACCTCAAATGTCTGCTTTTCTATCAAAGTCTTTAAGCATAAGACTAGCACAGTGCTGTCTTCACCGAGCTGTAACATGACAAAAGCCATTTACAAATCAAGGCACAATATTACAGCTTTGAATTGGTAAAATACCAACCAAGCCAACCCAAAATCAGTAAAAGCAACCCCTAACACAAGATTTCGCTCTAATTAGAGCTCTTCAGAGAGGTATAGCTTTATCCAGACGCAAGGGAGTGCCCAGTATAAGTAAATAAAATACCCTTTCAGGCATAGAGTGATGAATAAATTATGCAAAAAACAAACAGAGAACTCTGGGTAGTTCTCAAGTTTAGGTGGAAAGCAACTCCTGTATAGAGCACTCTCAACACCAGCGACACTCTAGATCTGCTCACCTCAAATGTCTGCTTTTCTATCAAAGTCTTTAAGCATAGGATTAGCACAGTGCTATCCACCCCGAGATAGTAATGGACAAAATCTTTTGCCATTTCTACAGCAAAGTCTTTAAGTATAGGACTAGTACAGTGCTGTTCTGGCTGAACTGGCACATGATAAAATCCTTTATCACTCCAGGCACAGTATTACACCTTTGAATTAGTAAAATACTAACGAAGCCAACCTGAAATAAGTAAAAGCACCCCCTGACACAGTGTTTCACTCTAATTAGGGCTCTTCAGAGAAGTATAGCTTTGTCCAAACACAAGGGAGCACCCAGTATAAGTCAAACAAATACCCTTTCAGGACTAGAATGATGAATAAATTATGCAAAAAAGAAGTAGAGAACTCTGGGTAGTTCTCAAGTTTAGGTGGAAAGCAACTCCTGTATAGAGCACTCTCAACACCAGCGACACTCTAGATCTGCTCACCTCAAATGTCTGCTTTTCTATCAAAGTCTTTAAGCATAGGATTAGCACAGTGCTATCCACCCCGAGATAGTAATGGACAAAATCTTTTGCCATTTCTACAGCAAAGTCTTTAAGTATAGGACTAGCAAAGTGCTGTCCTTGCTGAGCTGGAATATGACAAAATCCATGTACCATTCCAAGCACAGTATTACAGCTTTGAATTGGTAAAATATCAACCAAGTCAACCTGAAATTAGTAAAAGCATTCTCTGACACAGTGTTTCACTCTAAGTAGAGATCTTCAGAGAGGTATAGCTTTGTCCAGACACAAGGGAGTACCCAGTATAAGTAAAAAAAATACCCTTTGAGGCATAGAATGATGAATAAATTATGCAAAAGAGAAGTAGAGAACTCTGGGTAGTTCTCAAGTTTAGGTGGAAAGGAGCTCCTGTATAGAGCATTCTCAACACCAGCGACACTCTAGATCTGCTCACCTCAAATTACTGCTTTTCTATCAAAGTCTTTAAGCATAGGATTAGCAAAGTGCTATCCACGCCGAGATAGAAATGGACAAAATCTTTTGCCATTTCTACAGCAAAGTCTTTAAGCATACGACTAGCACAGTGCTGTTCTTGCCGAGCTGGAACTTGACAAAATCCATTTATCACTCCAGGCACAGTATTATACCTTTGAATTGGTAAAATACCAACCAAGCCAACATGAAATGAGTAAAAGCACCCCCTGACACAGTGTTTCAGTCTAATTAGAGCTCTTCAGAGAGGTATAGCTTTGTCCAGACAGAAGGGAGCACCCAGTATAAGTAAAAAAATACCCTTTCAGGCATAGAATGATGAATAAATTATACAAAAAAAAGCAGAGAACTATGGGTAGTTCTCAAGTTTAGGTGGAAAGCAGCTCCTGTATAAAGCACTCTCAACACCAGCTACGCTCTAGATCTGCTCACCTCAAATGTCTGCTTTTCTATCAAAGTCTTTAAGCATAGGATTAGCACAGTGCTATCCACGCCGAGATAGAAATGGACAAAATCTTTTGCCATTTCTACAGCAAAGTCTTTAAGCATAGGACTAGCACAGTGTTGTTCTTGCCGAGCTGGAACATGACCAAATCCATTTACCACTACAGGCACAGTATTACACCTTTGAATTTGTAAAATACCAACCAAGCCAGCACAAAATGAGTAAAAGCGCCCCCTGACACAGTGTTTCACTCTAATTAGAGCTCTTCAGAGATGTATAGCTTTGTCCAGACACAAGTGAGTGCCCAGAATAAGTAAAAAAAATACCCTTTCAGGCAACGAATGATGAATAAATTATGCAAAAAAGAATCAGAGAACTCTGGGTAGTTCTCAAGGGCTTACCTCCTACTAAAGATCAATTGCTTTTAATTTCCAAAGCCAAAAAAGATCTTAAAAAAGATATCAAGGCGGACAAGAAAGCATTCCAGGAACATCTTTGGGCGAAACTCCATTACTCTTGCAAACAAAGAGACTCCAAGCTTTTCTGGGAAATCATCAAGCAGCTAACTAACGGCAGGCATCGCCACTATAATGCGGACATCATGGAAGACACATGGAGAGCCCACATCGAATCATTATACAACGAAATCTTCTCCCCAGGCACCGCTGACAGCGGCTCCCAACTCAGCAACAGAGTTACCATTAGAGACAACGAAAAACGACTTCCCCTCCGATTCAGATTTTCCCCTGCGGAATTTTAAAGGCCAAGTACTGAAAATAATAAAAAAATTAAGATCTGACGGTGCCCTCGGGCCTAATGGCCTTCCGAATGCCTTGTTTCGGCACAATCCACCATTCTGGGCAGATTATTTGTCCCCTCTTTTTTCAGACATTCTAACCTTTAATATGATCCCTGACTCATGGAGGGGAAGCATTCTAAGCCCAATATACAAATCGGGTTCTCGTTCTGATCCTGCAAACTACAGACTGATTGCGCTAATTGATGTGGAGGCCAAAATTTACGCATCAAACCTGTTAGTAGATCTAGAGGACTGGGTGGCGCGAATAAACCTTATTCCCCCAACACAAACCGGTTTTAGGGCCAGGATGGGCACCTTGACGAATATTTCTGCAGTAACACTCATGGCCAATCAAGCTCTTAGTAATTCAAGGCCACTTTACGTATGTTTCATCGATCTCAAAGCGGCCTTTGACAAGGTCTCAAGAGCCAGGCTATGGGCAAAAATGCGCAACTGGGGCGTCCCAGCAAAGTTGCTGGAGGCTATAATCAATCTGTACTCCGAAACGTGGGTCCAGATTAGGAAAGGAGACGGACTTAGCATCACCAAGAAGATCCACACACTCAACGGGTTAAAACAAGGGTGCATGTTGGCACTGTGCCTTTTTAACATCTACACCGCAGATTTGGACAAGCATCTCCGGTCAATCCAATGCGATCCTCCGAAACTTGGCACAACACCCATATCCAGCCTCCAATATGCGGATGACATTGTTTTACTGGCGCAAACACCAATTGGTTTGCAAAGATTAATTACTGAACTCGGAGCCTACACCACCTCGGTCCAACTGACCATCAATCACAAAAAAACTAAGGTGATGAGCTTTAACAAACACCATAAAGCTGACCGTAAATTTACCTGGATTTTGGATACACGACCTCTGACCGAGGTAGATTCATACAAATACCTCGGCTTCCAAATTGATCGCAGACTCACTTTTAAGACCCATATCTCCCAAGGTCACACGAAATCCAAACAGCTGCAGTTTGCCTTTAAAACTTTAAAAAACAAACTCGCAGGTGGCTCCACTGGGCATCTATTAAAGGTTATAGCAGCAATATTCCTGCCTTGCGTCTCATATGGCACAGAAATCCTGAATGGTAAGGATGCTATAGGCCTGAATTTGGATCAGTCAATCCTTTTTAAGAAGCTGTTTGCAATTCCCCGCCACATCCCGCAAGCCCGTGATTCAGTCATACCAGAGGCTGCAACCCCAACCCTACCTGCTGGATCACTTTTCAGCCCAGAAAAAACACTTTTTAACTTTACTAAGGCTAGGGTCATATCCCTCAAAGGACCAGACCCCAAAATGGAAACACGTATGGCAATCCAAGGAATGTCGCCTGTGTGGAGCTTGGGATGAGTCTTTACTGCATCTACTATGCATCTGCCCTGCCTTGGCAGAAATGCGCAAAAAGGACCTTCGGGAGATCTTTAGGAAGGAACAAATAGGAACTTGTAGAGCAGCAGTGATTCACTGTCTTACTGGCTCATCCGGTGAGTAGACAAAATATCGGAAATGTAATATCGATATACAGAAATATCGAAGTCAAAATATCGATGGAACAATATATCTCTGTCAACAATATCGATGTAAAAAATGTCGAGATTGTGATGTGTAGTAAAATATCGAGGTATAGTATATCGAAAGAAAGAATATCGTGTAGTAAAAATATCGAAAAAGTATAGTATTAAGTTACTTTGTGATTTGTCAAAAATTATTGTTTAGAAGTGTCAGCAAATGTTTATTTAAGTGTATTAAAAATAACAATTTTGTTTCTATTAATATAATTTTTTTAATTTTGATATATAATTTTAGGAGCGGGATGTTGGGTTTATAGGGGATAAGGGTGGGGAGTGTTTTAAAAAAATATATTTGAAATAAAATATTTTAATACATTTTTGTAGAATTTAAATTTAAATTTTGAACAAAATTCAATTATTTAAAATTTAATTATGAAAAAAAAATTTTTTAGTGGGATGTTGTGTATATAGGGGTTAAGGGTGGGGAGTATTTTGGAAATAAATATTATATTTAATATTTTAGGATATAATTATTGAAATATTATTAATATAATTTTTTTAATTTGGATATATAATTTTAGGAGCGGCATGTTTGGTTTATAGGGGATAAGGGTGGGGAGTGTTTTAAAAATATATATTAGAAATAAAATATTTTAATAAATATTTGTAGAATTTGAATTTAAATTTTGAACAAAATAGTAATATTTAAATTTTAATAATGAAAAAAAATATTGTTAGTGGGATGTTGTGTATATAGGGGTTAAGGGTGGGGAGTGTTTTGGAAATAAATATTAAATTTAATATTTTAGGATATAAATTTAGAAATATATTTAAAAAAAAATAAAAAAATTCAAATTTGTTTTTAAATTTTAAATGTTAAAATTGTAATAATAAAATAAATGTAATAAGTGGGATTTTGGGGTTATAGGGGATAAGGGTGGGGAGTGTATTAGATATATATTTAATATTTAATATTTAATTTAAAAAAAAAATTCAATTTTGGTATGAAAATTTACAATTAAAAATTTTAGTAATAAAATGTAATAATTTATGATATAATTTTTGAAATATTATATTTAGAAATAAAAACATTTCAAATTAGTTTTAAAATTTTAAATGTGAAAATTGTAATAAGAAAATAAATGTAATACGTGGGATTTTGGGGTTATAGGGGATAAGGGTGGGGAGTGTTTTAGATATATATTTATTATTTAATATTGAATTCAAAAAAAATTAAATTTAAATTTTTGTATTAAAATTTACAATTAAACATTTTAATAATAAAATACATTTAATAAGTGGGATTTTGGGGTTATAGGGGATAAGGGTGGGGAGTGTTTTTGAGAAATATTTAATATTTTATAAAAAAAAAATAGAAATTTAATTTTTGGGTTTAAAAATTAAAATTAAATAAATTACTAATACAATAAATTTCATAAGTGGGAATTGGGGGTTATAGGGGATAAGGGTGGGGAGTGCTTTCAAAATATATGTAATATTTTATTTTTGAAAAATATAATGCAAAGTTCTAATTTCTTAATAAAAGTAAATTTTAATCTTTTTAATAATAAAATAAATTTCATAAGTGGTATTTTGGGGTTATAGGGGATAAGGGTGGGGAGTGTTTTATAAATATATAAAAATTTTATTATTCATAAAAAATTATTTACATTTAGAAATGTTATTTTAATTAACATTTAACAATTTTAAGAAGATAATTCATTTAATAAGAGTGATGTAGGATTTATAGGGGATAAGGGTGGGTAGTGTTTACAAATTAGTAATTGTTTGAAAAAATCTAACATATATAGTAATCCTAATTCAATATAGATTGGAGTGGGAATAGTAAATTATTTATGGTCACTGTCCAGCACCTACTGTAATTTTTTATAGACTGGAGTGGGAATAGTAAATTATTTATGGTCACTGTCCAGCACCTACTCAAATTTATTATAGACTGGAGTGGGAATAGTAAATTATTTATGGTCAGTGTCCAGCACCTACTCTAATTTATTATAGACTGGAGTGGGAATAGTAAATTATTTATGGTCATTGTCCAGCACATACTCTAATTTATTGTAGACTGGAGTGGGAATAGTACATTTTTTATGGTTAGTGTCCAGCACCTACTCTAATTTATTATAGACTGGAGTGGGAATAGTAAATTATTTATGGTCAGTGTCCAGCACATACTCTAATTTATTATAGACTGGAGTGGGAATAGTAAATTAGTTATGGTCAGTGTCCAGCACCTACTCTAATTTATTATAGACTGGAGTGGGAATAGTAAATTAGTTATGGTTAGTGTCCAGCACCTACTCTAATTTATTATAGACTGGAGTGGGAATAGTAAATTATTTATGGTCACTGTCCAGCACCTACTGTAATTTTTTATAGACTGGAGTGGGAATAGTAAATTATTTATGGTCACTGTCCAGCACCTACTCTTATTTATTATAGACTGGAGTGGGAATAGTAAATTATTTATGGTCACTGTCCAGCACCTACTGTAATTTTTTATAGACTGGAGTGGGAATAGTAAATTATTTATGGTCACTGTCCAGCACGTACTGTAATTTTTTATAGACTGGAGTGGGAATAGTAAATTATTTATGGTCACTGTCCAGCACCTACTCAAATTTATTATAGACTGGAGTGGGAATAGTAAATTATTTATGGTCAGTGTCCAGCACCTACTCTAATTTATTATAGACTGGAGTGGGAATAGTCAATTATTTATGGTCAGTGTCCAGCACATACTCTAATTTATTGTAGACTGGAGTGGGAATAGTAAATTTTTTATGGTTAGTGTCCAGCACCTACTCTAATTTATTATAGACTGGAGTGGGAATAGTAAATTATTTATGGTCAGTGTCCAGCACCTACTCTAATTTATTATAGACTGGAGTGGGAATAGTTAATTAGTTATGGTCAGTGTCCAGCACCTACTCTAATTTATTATAGACTGGAGTGGGAATAGTAAATTAGTTATGGTTAGTGTCCAGCACCTACTCTAATTTATTATAGACTGGAGTGGGAATAGTAAATTATTTATGGTCACTGTCCAGCACCTACTGTAATTTTTTATAGACTGGAGTGGGAATAGTAAATTATTTATGGTCACTGTCCAGCACCTACTCTAATTTATTATAGACTGGAGTGGGAATAGTAAATTAGTTATGGTCAGTGTCCAGCACCTACTCTAATTTATTATAGACTGGAGTGGGAATAGTAAATTATTTATGGTCACTGTCCAGCACCTACTCTAATTTATTATAGACTGGAGTGGGAATAGTAAATTATTTATGGTCACTGTCCAGCACCTACTGTAATTTTTTATAGACTGGAGTGGGAATAGTAAATTATTTATGGTCACTGTCCAGCACCTACTCAAATTTATTATAGACTGGAGTGGGAATAGTAAATTATTTATGGTCAGTGTCCAGCACCTACTCTAATTTATTATAGACTGGAGTGGGAATAGTAAATTATTTATGGTCATTGTCCAGCACATACTCTAATTTATTGTAGACTGGAGTGGGAATAGTACATTTTTTATGGTTAGTGTCCAGCACCTACTCTAATTTATTATAGACTGGAGTGGGAATAGTAAATTATTTATGGTCAGTGTCCAGCACATACTCTAATTTATTATAGACTGGAGTGGGAATAGTAAATTAGTTATGGTCAGTGTCCAGCACCTACTCTAATTTATTATAGACTGGAGTGGGAATAGTAAATTAGTTATGGTTAGTGTCCAGCACCTACTCTAATTTATTATAGACTGGAGTGGGAATAGTAAATTATTTATGGTCACTGTCCAGCACCTACTGTAATTTTTTATAGACTGGAGTGGGAATAGTAAATTATTTATGGTCACTGTCCAGCACCTACTCTTATTTATTATAGACTGGAGTGGGAATAGTAAATTATTTATGGTCACTGTCCAGCACCTACTGTAATTTTTTATAGACTGGAGTGGGAATAGTAAATTATTTATGGTCACTGTCCAGCACGTACTGTAATTTTTTATAGACTGGAGTGGGAATAGTAAATTATTTATGGTCACTGTCCAGCACCTACTCAAATTTATTATAGACTGGAGTGGGAATAGTAAATTATTTATGGTCAGTGTCCAGCACCTACTCTAATTTATTATAGACTGGAGTGGGAATAGTCAATTATTTATGGTCAGTGTCCAGCACATACTCTAATTTATTGTAGACTGGAGTGGGAATAGTAAATTTTTTATGGTTAGTGTCCAGCACCTACTCTAATTTATTATAGACTGGAGTGGGAATAGTAAATTATTTATGGTCAGTGTCCAGCACCTACTCTAATTTATTATAGACTGGAGTGGGAATAGTTAATTAGTTATGGTCAGTGTCCAGCACCTACTCTAATTTATTATAGACTGGAGTGGGAATAGTAAATTAGTTATGGTTAGTGTCCAGCACCTACTCTAATTTATTATAGACTGGAGTGGGAATAGTAAATTATTTATGGTCACTGTCCAGCACCTACTGTAATTTTTTATAGACTGGAGTGGGAATAGTAAATTATTTATGGTCACTGTCCAGCACCTACTCTAATTTATTATAGACTGGAGTGGGAATAGTAAATTAGTTATGGTCAGTGTCCAGCACCTACTCTAATTTATTATAGACTGGAGTGGGAATAGTAAATTATTTATGGTCACTGTCCAGCACCTACTCTAATTTATTATAGACTGGAGTGGGAATAGTAAATTATTTATGGTCACTGTCCAGCACCTACTCTAATTTTTTATAGACTGGAGTGGGAATAGTAAATTATTTATGGTCAGTGTCCAGCACATACTCTAATTTATTATAGACTGGAGTGGGAATAGTAAATTTTTTATGGTTAGTGTCCAGCACCTACTCTATTTTATTATAGACTGGAGTGGGAATAGTAAATTATTGATGGTCACTGTCCAGCACCTACTCTAATTTTTTATAGACTTGAGTGGGAATAGTAAATTATTTATGGTCAGTGTCCAGCACCTACTCTAATTTATTATAGACTGGAGTGGGAATAGTAAATTATTTATGGTTAGTGTCCAGCACCTACTCTAATTTATTATAGACTGGAGTGGGAATAGTAAATTATTTATGGTCACTGTCCAGCACCTACTCTAATTTTTTATAGACTGGAGTGGGAATAGTAAATTATTTATGGTCAGTGTCCAGCACCTACTCTAATTTATTATAGACTGGAGTGGCAATAGTAAATTATTTATGGTCAGTGTCAAGCATCTACTTTTATTTATTATAGAGTGGAGTGGGAATAGTAAATTGTTTATGGTCAGTGTCCAGCAACTACTCTAATCTGTCTGGTATTTAATGTAATTAAATTACATTGATATAGTAGTTATAAAAATATATTTAAGTGAATATTATTTGTATTGTATTATTATATATTGGATTTGTAGTAATTAATTCTATATTTATAGTTTAGGATAATATATACATGTAACCTTTTAATTTGATATGTTTGGAATATTTAATATTATTATTAGGAAAAATATATGAATATTTTGTATTGGAATAATGGGTAATGGCATTCTGTAATTTTATAATATTGATTGATTTGTAATTTTTTATAAAATCATTATTCTATATGTTAAATATTCATAATAGAAGATTAATATTAATAATCAGAGAAACACAATTCATAAGACAAGAACATGGTTTTTATTGTAGTTTTTTAAATTTGTTATTGTTTATTCATTTGAGTAAGATCATTCAGAAATAGCATTATTTACATTGTAATTACATTCAAACATATTGAATATAGGTCAGAACAAATTTTATGTACATTAAGTATATTTTCTAACATTTTTAAGTAAATTATAAAGATTATTAATAATGTTGTACAATGTAGTGTTTTAAATTAAAATTAACATAGCAATAGGTTTTGTAAATCTTTATACAAAACTTTTAACAAATATTTTCATATATAAACATTTTAATATTTGTAGTACAAACATGTTATACCTTTTTTATTAATATTAATATGTAAAATATTAATATTAATTATTTTTACAATGTTTTCGAAACAAACATCTTTTTAACATAAATAAAATGTTAGCATTCATGCAAAGAAATTTTAACTATTTTTCATACATTGTTCTGTAGTATTATCTTTTTAGAAATTATAATAATAAATATTTTAAATTTTAAAATATTTATTTATATAATTTTACAAATTAGGAACATTTGTTGACAATTTGTAGGTAAATTAAAAAAATAGGTATATTTTTGCTAAATAATATAAAATATTTGTGTGTGAATTTACTGTTTTACCTGATTTATTTAGGGCTTTTTAGTATAGTTAAATGTTTTATTATGTTTTGGACACTCTATTTTGTAACCGGGTAATGTTGTTTTGGGTCATTTGGTTTGAAGGGAAGCTCGCGGTTGGGAGTTACTTCGCGTCGTGAAAGGTAAGGTTTGTTTTATGTGTTTTAGATGGTTTTAAATTTACTTTTGAGCCTAGTTAGATAATGTTTAGTGTAGCTGTACATCTATTAGTTATATTTGGAAATGTTATGTGTTAGAGTTGCGTGTTGTGTTTTTACGTGTTTTTAACGATGTGTAGGCATGTTTCGAAAGTTAGGTTTAAGGTGTTTAATGTATATTTAGAAGTGTTTTAAATCTAGTATTATTGTTAGTAAGTGTTTATGTGTTGTTTTATGTGGGTGGGAATGTCAGTTGCTTTGTTTTTACTATTTCTTTTCTAGGTTATTCGTTTCGGATGGACTCTTTTTTTTTTTTAAAGAAGTGTGTGTTCGTTTTATTGAACGATATGTTTTTTACACTACTTTAAAAGTGTCGGTTTTCATGGATCGTTTTTTAATATTTTTAGCTATTTTCGGGTTTTTCATGGATTTTCGAAGGATATTTGGTGAATGGCTTATGGATTTAATCGCCAGTTGTATTTTTGCATTTTTTTTTGGGAACCTTTTTTTTTAAGTTTGGATTGTGTAAGCAGGAAATGGATTTTTCAGACTTTGGAATAAACGTGGTAAGTTAATTTATTATTATTTCTTGTGGGTGGGTATTGTTTAATATTATTGTTCATTTTTATTTTATTACAAATATTATTAATGTGTGTTAATATATTTTTGACAATATGTATAAATATGTTACACACAGTAATTATTTTTGTAATAAGATACATATATTTTATGTGTTTGATATTATTGAAAATGGGTAATTAGTCATTTATTTGTATTTGTACTTTAAAGAAGTGTTTTAGCTATGATGTTTAGGTATTCTAGGCCTTTGGTAGTAGGGTACAATTTTACTTGTTGCTCTAGATATTTATACATTTGTTTAGTTTGTTTTGAGGTTTTTGGAGTTAGCTGAGTTATGGATTGTTCCATTCGGAACTCTTGATAACTCTGTTCTTTTTGTAGGCATGATATAAATCTTTCTAGTGTTGGTTTTGTTCTGCCTGTTGATTGTAGGAAGGCGTTATGCCATCCTTCAACTGCGTTATTAGTTTTGGATTCTCCATTTAAGGTGCTTCTGTATACGTTCCACCAGGGAATTAAGAATTTAGGGTTTCTTCTGTGGCCAGATCTATGTAGTCTGCCGACCCATGTATCTTCGAAATAGTCCAATAGTGAACTTAGTTTTTCTTCATTTTGTTTGTAGAAGGCGCTGTCTATTAAAATGTTGTAATGTTCTGTTACGTCTGTGTCAGGTACATAAGCTAGTGCTATGAGTTTTTTTATTTGATATGCAAAAGATGAATTAGTTGCATATTCAATGCTTAGGGCTGATTTTTGCATGTGTCTCCATAGGCATTGATTAAAATGATAGTAACAGCCTTGTATGGAGGTATGGGGGTGTGTTTTTAATATAGAATTAATCATTGCATGTTCAAAATCTAGGATTATTTTTTGTGGGGAAAAGTCATTTGTTTTTTGTTTTATTATATTTAATAGTTCAGTGTATGTGGAGTTATGTTTGTTTGGTAATAATGTGTAAATTAATGGTATATGGCAATTGTGATATAGGACATGTATTGTATATAGTTGGAAAAATGGTTTGGGACATATGGTAAAAGTCCCATCCATCATCCAGTTATGTGATTCTTGTAGTTTACAGAGATTATTAGCTGTTCCAAATATTATTATTCTTTTGTCATTGTTTTTATTATCAAAAATGACAAATGGTTCTTTGTTTAAAGTTATACTTTGTTCTGGACTTAGAATAACTTCACTGTATGTGTGAGGAATTGGGGTTGAAGTAGTAGTGGTTTTTTTAGTACGTGCAATAGTTCTTTTGAGTGAAGTTACAGATGGCATTTGTGTAGTAGCAGTTTTAGGAATTTTGGGAAGCTGCTCTTTTAAAATTACACTGTTAGGTTTTTGAGAACTTGTGCTAGCTTCCTTTATAGTTTCTAAAGCAGATCTGACTTCGATTTCAGTAATGTTTGGTGGGTGGTTATGTTCTCTAGTGTATAGTACTGTTGTTTGTCGTGTTGTAGCACGCCCATAGCACTTATTAGAGTAGTATTTAGTGCATTTCCAGTTAACTTTTAAACCATATACTTTTTCCTGTGTGTAAGTGTACCCCATATAGCATAGTAACATTTTTCCCTTCTGGCTTGTTATGAATTCAGCTCCTTCAGTCATTTTGATGTAGCTTTATCTATGAAAAATATATATTATAGTTATTATATATGATGTTATATTAATTTTCAGTAGAAAAATACAAGATTTAGTTACTATATACTTACAAAGTTGGTTTTGATGTGTTTGAGTAGAATGCTCCTGATTCTTTATTTGTGGGATTTTCCTCTAGTATTTTCTTTGTCTGGAAAAGAAAAGGAAATGTGTTGTAATAATTGTTTCTATATTTTTATAGGGAATGGTTAGGGGATTTGCAATTGGGATTTAATTAGGGTGGTATTTTAATCTATTAGTTGATTTTTGGTTATGAAATACTTACTTTTTAGTTGTATCTTTTTTGGTGCTGTTCTGTATTTTCTTAGTTTCTTTTGGAGTTTCCTGTAGTGAAAACATGAAATAGAAAGAAGACATTAATTTATTTATAGTGTATGTATATTGTAATTACAATTTATTCTATTTGAGTCTTCAGGAGAATAATATAGTTAACTTACTTTTGATAGTTTTAAACATTTCCTCTATGTTGATTTTCTTATATCTGTAGTTGCAATCCAGTCGATTTTCCTCTTCATTCAATTTCGTTTTTTTGTTTTTGGACTGTGAATAAAGTTGAACTTCTTTTTATAGTGTTTTGGATGTTGTAATATGTGTTTTATTGGTCAGTTTGAATTCGGAGTGTTTTTATTGGTTAGTTCGAATTTATTTTTTTTTTTTCTGGTAGTTAGTTTCCTAATAAGGAAAACGCTAATTAGTGGTTTTGTGGTGTATTATTCTATATGTATTTTTCTAAACATTATATTATGTATTGGATGCATGAATTGATAAAGTATAATTTAATAATATAGTTGTTTAATGTAGGAATGTTGTTAATAATGTTTTAGTAAAGAGTTAATTATTTAAATCCATTTTTAAATGTAGTAAATATATAATTGTTTAATAATAATTTTGTGTAGAAATAAAAGACATTATTTGGTGTTTATGTAGTTTGATTTTAGGTTTTAATTAAATGTTATATAGTCGATATTAGTAAAATGGAGATATTTTAGTGGTCGATATTTTAGTTTACGATATTTTGTTATGAAGTATATGTATATTATTGAGCATCGATATTTTAGGATTTCGATATTTGTGTTGCCGATATTTTGTGTACCTATATTTCTGTAGTTCGAAATTGTGTGTTCGATATTTTTGTAATGTTTTAAATAAGTATATGATGTCGATAATAATGTGATCGATTATTTTGTATCGATATATTTGTAGGTCGATTTTTAGTCTTTCGATATTGTGTCAGAGATTCGGCTCATCCATTCCATTGTCCTGCAGAGCCATAAACTTTTTAAAAAATGCAGCAAGAGATTTGGACAACGCAGAACCCGTTAACCAACTTACGCAGTATTAGATTACCTGGTTTTGAAACCATTTGAAAGTTCTGCTTACATGTTAACTTTTTATACTTTTTATAATATTTGTCACAATGTACATTCTTATAAGTTTTATCTATGGTGGTTTTTCCACCCTTTTATGGTTTTTTATGAAATCAAATAAAAGTATATTCTCTCTCTTTCTCTCAATGAATCAGAGAACTCTGGGGAGTTATCAAGTTTAGGTGGAAAGCAGCTCCTGTATAAAGCACTCTCAACACCAGCTACACTCTAGATCTGCTCACCTCAAATGTCTGCTTTTCTATCAAAGTCTTTAAGCATAGGATTAGCAAAGTGCTATCCACGCCAAGATAAAATATAAACAAAAATGTTTGCCATTTCTACAACAAAGTCTTTAAGCATAGGACTAGCACAGTGCTGTCCTTGCCGAGTTATAACATGACAAAAGCCATTTACCACTCCAGGCACGGTATTACAGCTTTGAATTGGTAAAAAACCAACCAAGCCAACCTGAAATGAGTAACAACTACCCCTGACACAGTGTTTCGCTCTATTTAGAGGTCTAACAGAGGTATAACTTTGTCCAGACACAAGGGAGCACCCAGTATAAGTAAAAAAAAAAACCCTTTAAGGCATAGAATGACGAATAAATTATGGAAAAAAGAAGCAGAGAACTCTGGGTAGTTCTCAAGTTTAGGTGGAAAGCAGCTCCTGTATAGAGCACTCTCAACACCAGCAACACTCTAGATCTGCTCACCTCAAATGTCTGCTTTTCTATCAAAGTCTTTAAGTATAGGATTAGCACAGCGCTATCCACGCCGAGATAGAAATAGACAAAATCTTTTGCCATTTCTACAGCAAAGTCTTTAAGCATAGGAGTGGCATAGTGCTGTCTTTGCTGAGCTGGAACATGATAAAGTCCGTTTACCACTCCAGGCACAGTATTACAGCTTTGAATTGGTAGAATATCAACCAAGCCAATCTGAAACGAGTAAAAGCACCCCCTGACACAGTGTTTCACTCTAATTAGAACTCTTCAGAGAGTTATAGCTTGGTCCAGACACAAGGGCGCACCAAGTATAAGTCAAAAAAATACCCTTTCAGGCATAGAATGACAAATAAATTATATAAAAAAGAAGCAGAGAACTTTGGGTAGTTCTCAAGTTTAGGTGGAAAGCAGCTCCTGTATAGAGCACTCTCAACACCAGCGACACTCTAGATCTGCTCACCTCAAATGACTGGTTTTTATCAAAGTCTTAAAGCATAGGATTAGCACAATGCTATTCACGCTGAGATAGAAATGGACAAAATCTTTTGCTATTTCTACAGCAAAGTCTTTAAGCATAGGACTAGCACAGTGCTGTCCTTGCCGAGCTGGAACATGACAATATCCATTACCGCTACAAGCACAGTATTACAGCTTTGAATTGGTAAACAACCAACCAAGCCAACCTGGAATGAGTCAAATCAACCCCTTACACAGTGTTTTGCTCTAATTGCAGCACTTCAGAGAGATATAGCTTTGTCCAGACACAAAGAAGCACCCAGTATAAGTCAAAGAAATACCCTTTCAGGCATAGAATGATGAATAAATTATGCAAAAAAGAATCAGAGAACTCTGGGGAGTTATCAAGTTTCGGTGGAAAGCAGTTCCTGTGTAAAGCACTCTCAACACTAGCTACACTCTAGATCTGCTCACCTCAAATGTCTGCTTTTCTATCAAAGTCTTTAAGCATAAGACTAGCACAGTGCTGTCTTCACCGAGCTGTAACATGACAAAAGCCATTTACAAATCAAGGCACAATATTACAGCTTTGAATTGGTAAAATACCAACCAAGCCAACCCAAAATCAGTAAAAGCAACCCCTAACACAAGATTTCGCTCTAATTAGAGCTCTTCAGAGAGGTATGGCTTTGTCCAGATGCAAGGGAGTGCCCAGTATAAGTAAATAAAATACCCTTTCAGGCATAGAGTGATGAATAAATTATGCAAAAAACAAACAGAGAACTCTGAGTAGTTCTCAAGTTTAGGTGGAAAGCAACTCCTGTATAGAGCACTCTCAACACCAGCGACACTCTAGATCTGCTCACCTCAAATGTCTGCTTTTCTATCAAAGTCTTTAAGCATAGGATTAGCACAGTGCTATCCACCCCGAGATAGTAATGGACAAAATCTTTTGCCATTTCTCCAGCAAAGTCTTTAAGTATAGGACTAGTACAGTGCTGTTCTTCCTGAACTGGCACATGACAAAATCCTTTATTTCTCCAGGCACAGTATTACACCTTTGAATTAGTAAAATACTAACGAAGCCAACCTGATATAAGTAAAAGCACCCCCTAACACAGTGTTTCACTCTAATTAGGGCTCTTCAGAGAAGTATAGCTTTGTCCAAACACAAGGGAGCACCCAGTATAAGTCAAACAAATACCCTTTCAGGCCTAGAATGATGAATAAATTATGCAAAAAAGAAGTAGAGAACTCTGGGTAGTTCTCAAGTTTAGGTGGAAAGCAGCACCTGTATAGAGCACTCTCAACACCAGGAACACTCTAGATCTGCTCACCTCAAATGTCTGCTTTTCTATCAAAGTCTTTAAGCATAGGATTAGGACAGTGCTATCCACGCTGAGATAGAAATGGACAAAATCTTTTGCCATTTCTACAGCAAAGTTTTTAAGCATAAGATTAGCAAAGTGCTGTACTTGCTGAGCTGGGATATGACAAAATCCATGTACCATTCCAAGCATAGTATTACAGCTTTGAATTGGTAAAATATCAACCAAGTCAACCTGAAATGAGTAAAAGCATTCTCTGACACAGTGTTTCACTCTAAGTAGAGATCTTCAGAGAGGTATAGCTTTGTCCAGACACAAGGGAGTACCCAGTATAAGTACAAAAAATACCCTTTGAGGCATAGAATGATGAATAAATTATGCAAAAGAGAAGTAGAGAACTCTGGGTAGTTCTCAAGTTTAGGTGGAAAGGAGCTCCTGTATAGAGCATTCTCAACACCAGCGACACTCTAGATCTGCTCACCTCAAATTACTGCTTTTCTATCAAAGTCTTTAAGCATAGGACTAGCACAGTGCTATCCACGCCGAGATAGAAATGGACAAAATCTTTTGCCATTTCTACAGCAAAGTCTTTAAGCATACGACTAGCACAGTGCTGTTCTTGCCGAGTTGGAACATGACAAAATCCATTTATCACTCCAGGCACAGTGTTATACCTTTGAATTGGTAAAATACCAACCAAGCCAACCTGAAATGAGTAAAAGCACCCCCTGACACAGTGTTTCAGTCTAATTAGAGCTCTTCAGAGAGGTATAGCTTTGTCCAGACAGAAGGGAGCCCCCAGTATAAGTAAAAAAATAGCCTTTCAGGCATAGAATGATGAATAAATTATGCAAAAAAAAGCAGAGAACTATGGGTAGTTCTCAAGTTTAGGTGGAAAGCAGCTCCTGTATAAAGCACTCTCAACACCAGCTACGCTCTAGATCTGCTCACCTCAAATGTCTGCTTTTCTATCAAAGTCTTTAAGCATAGGATTAGCACAGTGCTATCCACGCCGAGATAGAAATGGACAAAATCTTTTGCCATTTCTACAGCAAAGTCTTTAAGCATAGGATTAGCACAGTGCTGTTCTTGCAGAGCTGGAACATGACCAAATCCATTTACCACTACAGGCACAGTATTACACCTTTGAATTGGTAAACTACCAACCAAGCCAGCACAAAATGAGTAAAAGCAACCCCTGACACAGTGTTTCACTCTAATTAGAGCTCTTCAGAGATGTATAACTTTGTCCAGACACAAGTGAGCACCCAGAATAAGTCAACAAAATACCCTTTCAGGCAACGAATGATGAATAAATTAAGCAAAAAAGAATCAGAGAACTCTGGGTAGTTCTCAAGGGCTTACCTCCTACTAAAGATCAATTGCTGTTAATTTCCAAAGCCAAAAAAGATCTTAAAAAAGATATCAAGGCGGACAAGAAAGCATTCCAGGAACATCTTTGGGCGAAACTCCATTACTCTTGCAAACAAAGAGACTCCAAGCTTTTCTGGGAAATCATCAAGCAGCTAACTAACGGCAGGCATCGCCACTATAATGCGGACATCATGGAAGACACATGGAGAGCCCACATCGAATCATTATACAACGAAATCTTCTCCCCAGGCACCGCTGACAGCGGCTCCCAACTCAGCAACAGAGTTACCATTAGAGACTCAACGAAAAACGACTTCCCCTCCGATTCAGATTTTCCCCTGCGGATTTTTAAAGGCCAAGTACTGAAAATAATAAAAAAATTAAGATCTGACGGTGCCCCCGGGCCTAATGGCCTTCCGAATGCCTTGTTTCGGCACAATCCACCATTCTGGGCAGATTATTTGTCCCCTCTTTTTTCGGACATTCTAACCTTTAATATGATCCCTGACTCATGGAGGGGAAGGATTCTAAGCCCAATATACAAATCGGGTTCTCGTTCTGATCCTGCAAACTACAGACTGATTGTGCTAATTGATGTGGAGGCCAAAATTTACGCATCAAACCTGTTGGTAGATCTAGAGGACTGGGTGGCGCGAATAAACCTTATTCCCCCAACACAAACCGGTTTTAGGGCCAGGATGGGCACCTTGACGAATATTTCTGCAGTAACACTCATGGCCAATCAAGCTCTTAGTAATTCAAGGACACTTTACGTATGTTTCATCGATCTCAAAGCGGCCTTTGACAAGGTCTCAAGAGCCAGGCTATGGGCAGAAATGCGCAACTGGGGCGTCCCAGCAAAGTTGCTGGAGGCTATAATCAATCTGTACTCCGAAACGTGGGTCCAGATTAGGAAAGGAGACGGACTTAGCATCACCAAGAAGATCCACACACTCAACGGGTTAAAACAAGGGTGCGTGTTGGCACTGTGCCTTTTTAACATCTACACCGCAGATTTGGACAAGCATCTCCGGTCAATCCAATGCGATCCTCCGAAACTTGGCACAACACCCATATCCAGCCTCCAATATGCGGATGACATCGTTTTACTGGCGCAAACACCAATTGGTTTGCAACGATTAATTACTGAACTCGGAGCCTACACCACCTCGGTCCAACTGACCATCAATCACAAAAAAACTAAGGTGATGAGCTTTAACAAACACCATAAAGCTGACCGTAAATTTACCTGGATTTTGGATACACGACCTCTGACCGAGGTAGATTCATACAAATACCTCGGCTTCCAAATTGATCGCAGACTCACTTTTAAGACCCATATCTCCCAAGGTCACACGAAATCCAAACAGCTGCAGTTTGCCTTTAAAACTTTAAAAAACAAACTCGCAGGTGGCTCCACTGGGCATCTATTAAAGGTTATAGCAGCAATATTCCTGCCTTGCGTCTCATATGGCACAGAAATCCTGAATGGTAAGGATGCTATAGGCCTGAATTTGGATCAGTCAATCCTTTTTAAGAAGCTGTTTGCAATTCCCCGCCACATCCCGCAAGCCCAAATTCGTCTCGAATATGGTTTAAAAAATCAGATCCCTGACAAACAAGGCATACTAGTCAAGTATTACTGGAGGATGCGGGACGCAGAGGAAAATACACTCGCACATTATTGTTGGGCGGAAATTGAAAAGCAAGCTAGCTTCACTAATTCAATTTCCAAAGTTCTGAGGGCCTCTCTTTCAGCATTGAAGTTAGAGGAGGCATGGCTTACAGACTCCACCTACTCTTGCTTTAAACAATTGGTCAACAAAGCGATAAAACGGGATTCCATATTATTAGATAAAATTGCCTTAGCAAAAAATAAACATGCCTGGGCCGTGATTCAGTCATACCAGAGGCTGCAACCCCAACCCTACCTGCTGGATCACTTTTCAGCCCAGAAAAAACACTTTTTAACTTTACTAAGGCTAGGGTCATATCCCTCAAAGGACCAGACCCCAAAATGGAAACACGTATGGCAATCCAAGGAATGTCGCCTGTGTGGAGCTTGGGATGAGTCTTTACTGCATCTACTATGCATCTGCCCTGCCTTGGCAGAAATGCGCAAAAAGGACCTTCGGGAGATCTTTAGGAAGGAACAAATAGGAACTTGTAGAGCAGCAGTGATTCACTGTCTTACTGGCTCATCCGGTGAGTAGACAAAATATCGGAAATGTAATATCGATATACAGAAATATCGAAGTCAAAATATCGATGGAACAATATATCTCTGTCAACAATATCGATGTAAAAAATGTCGAGATTGTGATGTGTAGTAAAATATCGAGGTATAGTATATCGAAAGAAAGAATATCGTGTAGTAAAAATATCGAAAAAGTATAGTATTAAGTTACTTTGTGATTTGTCAAAAATTATTGTTTAGAAGTGTCAGCAAATGTTTATTTAAGTGTATTAAAAATAACAATTTTGTTTCTATTAATATAATTTTTAAAATTTTGATATATAATTTTAGGAGCGGGATGTTGGGTTTATAGGGGATAAGGGTGGGGAGTATTTTAAAAAAATATATTTGAAATAAAATATTTTAATAAATTTTTGTAGAATTTAAATTTAAATTTTGAACAAAATTCAATTATTTAAAATTTAATTATGAAAAAAAAATTTTTTAGTGGGATGTTGTGTATATAGGGGTTAAGGGTGGGGAGTATTTTGGAAATAAATATTATATTTAATATTTTAGGATATAATTATTGAAATATTATTAATATAATTTTTTTAATTTGGATATATAATTTTAGGAGCGGGATGTTTGGTTTATAGGGGATAAGGGTGGGGAGTGTTTTAAAAATATATATTAGAAATAAAATATTTTAATAAATATTTGTAGAATTTGAATTTAAATTTTGAACAAAATAGTAATATTTAAATTTTAATAATGAAAAAAAATATTGTTAGTGGGATGTTGTGTATATAGGGGTTAAGGGTGGGGAGTGTTTTGGAAATAAATATTAAATTTAATATTTTAGGATATAAATTTAGAAATATTATATTTAAAAAAAAATAAAAAAATTCAAATTTGTTTTTAAATTTTAAATGTGAAAATTGTAATAATAAAATAAATGTAATAAGTGGGATTTTGGGGTTATAGGGGATAAGGGTGGGGAGTGTATTAGATATATATTTAATATTTAATATTTAACTTAAAAAAAAATTTCAATTTTGGTATGAAAATTTACAATTAAAAATTTTAGTAATAAAATTTAATAATTTATGATATAATTTTTGAAATATTATATTTAGAAATAAAAACATTTCAAATTAGTTTTAAAATTTTAAATGTGAAAATTGTAATAAGAAAATAAATGTAATACGTGGGATTTTGGGGTTATAGGGGATAAGGGTGGGGAGTGTTTTAGATATATATTTATTATTTAATATTGAATTAAAAAAAAATTAAATTTAAATTTTTGTATTAAAATTTACAATTAAACATTTTAATAATAAAATACATTTAATAAGTGGGATTTTGGGGTTATAGGGGATAAGGGTGGGGAGTGTTTTTGAGAAATATTTAATATTTTATAAAAAAAAAATAGAAATTTAATTTTTGGGTTTAAAAATTAAAATTAAATAAATTACTAATACAATAAATTTCATAAGTGGGAATTGGGGGTTATAGGGGATAAGGGTGGGGAGTGCTTTCAAAATATATGTAATATTTTATTTTTGAAAAATATAATGCAAAGTTCTAATTTCTTAATAAAAGTAAATTTTAATCTTTTTAATAATAAAATAAATTTCATAAGTGGTATTTTGGGGTTATAGGGGATAAGGGTGGGGAGTGTTTTATAAATATATAAAAATTTTATTATTCATAAAAAATTATTTACATTTAGAAATGTTATTTTAATTAACATTTAACAATTTTAAGAAGATAATTCATTTAATAAGAGTGATGTAGGATTTATAGGGGATAAGGGTGGGTAGTGTTTACAAATTAGTAATTGTTTGAAAAAATCTAACATATATAGTAATCCTAATTCAATATAGATTGGAGTGGGAATAGTAAATTATTTATGGTCACTGTCCAGCACCTACTGTAATTTTTTATAGACTGGAGTGGGAATAGTAAATTATTTATGGTCACTGTCCAGCACCTACTCAAATTTATTATAGACTGGAGTGGGAATAGTAAATTATTTATGGTCAGTGTCCAGCACCTACTCTAATTTATTATAGACTGGAGTGGGAATAGTAAATTATTTATGGTCAGTGTCCAGCACATACTCTAATTTATTGTAGACTGGAGTGGGAATAGTAAATTATTTATGGTCAGTGTCCAGCACCTACTCTAATTTATTATAGACTGGAGTGGGAATAGTAAATTATTTATGGTCAGTGTCCAGCACATACTCTAATTTATTGTAGACTGGAGTGGGAATAGTAAATTTTTTATGGTTAGTGTCCAGCACCTACTCTAATTTATTATAGACTGGAGTGGGAATAGTAAATTATTTATGGTCAGTGTCCAGCACATACTCTAATTTATTATAGACTGGAGTGGGAATAGTAAATTAGTTATGGTCAGTGTCCAGCACCTACTCTAATTTATTATAGACTGGAGTGGGAATAGTAAATTAGTTATGGTTAGTGTCCAGCACCTACTCTAATTTATTATAGACTGGAGTGGGAATAGTAAATTATTTATGGTCACTGTCCAGCACCTACTGTAATTTTTTATAGACTGGAGTGGGAATAGTAAATTATTTATGGTCACTGTCCAGCACCTACTCTAATTTATTATAGACTGGAGTGGGAATAGTAAATTATTTATGGTCACTGTCCAGCACCTACTGTAATTTTTTATAGACTGGAGTGGGAATAGTAAATTATTTATGGTCACTGTCCAGCACCTACTGTAATTTTTTATAGACTGGAGTGGGAATAGTAAATTATTTATGGTCACTGTCCAGCACCTACTCAAATTTATTATAGACTGGAGTGGGAATAGTAAATTATTTATGGTCAGTGTCCAGTACCTACTCTAATTTATTATAGACTGGAGTGGGAATAGTCAATTATTTATGGTCAGTGTCCAGCACATACTCTAATTTATTGTAGACTGGAGTGGGAATAGTAAATTTTTTATGGTTAGTGTCCAGCACCTACTCTAATTTATTATAGACTGGAGTGGGAATAGTTAATTAGTTATGGTCAGTGTCCAGCACCTACTCTAATTTATTATAGACTGGAGTGGGAATAGTAAATTAGTTATGGTTAGTGTCCAGCACCTACTCTACTTTATTATAGACTGGAGTGGGAATAGTAAATTATTTATGGTCACTGTCCAGCACCTACTGTAATTTTTTATAGACTGGAGTGGGAATAGTAAATTATTTATGGTCACTGTCCAGCACCTACTCTAATTTATTATAGACTGGAGTGGGAATAGTAAATTAGTTATGGTCAGTGTCCAGCACCTACTCTAATTTATTATAGACTGGAGTGGGAATAGTAAATTATTTATGGTCACTGTCCAGCACCTACTCTAATTTATTATAGACTGGAGTGGGAATAGTAAATTATTTATGGTCACTGTCCAGCACCTACTCTAATTTTTTATAGACTGGAGTGGGAATAGTAAATTATTTATGGTCAGTGTCCAGCACATACTCTAATTTATTATAGACTGGAGTGGGAATAGTAAATTTTTTATGGTTAGTGTCCAGCACCTACTCTATTTTATTATAGACTGGAGTGGGAATAGTAAATTATTGATGGTCACTGTCCAGCACCTACTCTAATTTTTTATAGACTTGAGTGGGAATAGTAAATTATTTATGGTCAGTGTCCAGCACCTACTCTAATTTATTATAGACTGGAGTGGGAATAGTAAATTATTTATGGTTAGTGTCCAGCACCTACTCTAATTTATTATAGACTGGAGTGGGAATAGTAAATTATTTATGGTCACTGTCCAGCACCTACTCTAATTTTTTATAGACTGGAGTGGGAATAGTAAATTATTTATGGTCAGTGTCCAGCACCTACTCTAATTTATTATAGACTGGAGTGGCAATAGTAAATTATTTATGGTCAGTGTCAAGCATCTACTTTTATTTATTATAGAGTGGAGTGGGAATAGTAAATTGTTTATGGTCAGTGTCCAGCAACTACTCTAATCTGTCTGGTATTTAATTTAATTAAATTACATTGATATAGTAGTTATAAAAATATATTTAAGTGAATATTATTTGTATTGTATTATTATATATTGGATTTGTAGTAATTAATTCTATATTTATAGTTTAGGATAATATATACATGTAACCTTTTAATTTGATATGTTTGGAATATTTAATATTATTATTAGGAAAAATATATGAATATTTTGTATTGGAATAATGGGTAATGGCATTCTGTAATTTTATAATATTGATTGATTTGTAATTTTTTATAAAATCATTATTCTATATGTTAAATATTCATAATAGAAGATTAATATTAATAATCAGAGAAACACAATTCATAAGACAAGAACATAGTTTTTATTGTAGTTTTTTAAATTTGTTATTGTTTATTCATTTGAGTAAGATCATTCAGAAATAGCATTATTTACATTGTAATTACATTCAAACATATTGAATATAGGTCAGAACAAATTTTATGTACATTAAGTATATTTTCTAACATTTTTAAGTAAATTATAAAGATTATTAATAATGTTGTACAATGTAGTGTTTTAAATTAAAATTAACATAGCAATAGGTTTTGTAAATCTTTATACAAAACTTTTAACAAATATTTTCATATATAAACATTTTAATATTTGTAGTACAAACATGTTATACCTTTTTTATTAATATTAATATGTAAAATATTAATATTAATTATTTTTACAATGTTTTCGAAACAAACATCTTTTTAACATAAATAAAATTTTAGCATTCATGCAAAAAAATTTTAACAATTTTTCATACATTGTTCTGTAGTATTATCTTTTTAGAAATTATAATAATAAATATTTTAAATTTTAAAATATTTATTTATATAATTTTACAAATTAGGAACATTTGTTGACAATTTGTAGGTAAATTAAAAAAATAGGTATATTTTTGCTAAATAATATAAAATATTTGTGTGTGAATTTACTGTTTTACCTGATTTATTTAGGGCTTTTTAGTATAGTTAAATGTTTTATTATGTTTTGGACACTCTATTTTGTAACCGGGTAATGTTGTTTTGGGTCATTTGGTTTGAAGGGAAGCTCGCGGTTGGGAGTTACTTCGCGTCGTGAAAGGTAAGGTTTGTTTTATGTGTTTTAGATGGTTTTAAATTTACTTTTGAGCCTAGTTAGATAATGTTTAGTGTAGCTGTACATCTATTAGTTATATTTGGAAATGTTATGTGTTAGAGTTGCGTGTTGTGTTTTTACGTGTTTTTAACGATGTGTAGGCATGTTTCGAAAGTTAGGTTTAAGGTGTTTAATGTATATTTAGAAGTGTTTTAAATCTAGTATTATTGTTAGTAAGTGTTTATGTGTTGTTTTATGTGGGTGGGAATGTCAGTTGCTTTGTTTTTACTATTTCTTTTCTAGGTTATTCGTTTCGGATGGACTCTTTTTTTTTTTTAAAGAAGTGTGTGTTCGTTTTATTGAACGATATGTTTTTTACACTACTTTAAAAGTGTCGGTTTTCATGGATCGTTTTTTAATATTTTTAGCTATTTTCGGGTTTTTCATGGATTTTCGAAGGATATTTGGTGAATGGCTTATGGATTTAATCGCCAGTTGTATTTTTGCATTTTTTTTTGGGAACCTTTTTTTTTAAGTTTGGATTGTGTAAGCAGGAAATGGATTTTTCAGACTTTGGAATAAACGTGGTAAGTTAATTTATTATTATTTCTTGTGGGTGGGTATTGTTTAATATTATTGTTCATTTTTATTTTATTACAAATATTATTAATGTGTGTTAATATATTTTTGACAATATGTATAAATATGTTACACACAGTAATTATTTTTGTAATAAGATACATATATTTTATGTGTTTGATATTATTGAAAATGGGTAATTAGTCATTTATTTGTATTTGTACTTTAAAGAAGTGTTTTAGCTATGATGTTTAGGTATTCTAGGCCTTTGGTAGTAGGGTACAATTTTACTTGTTGCTCTAGATATTTATACATTTGTTTAGTTTGTTTTGAGGTTTTTGGAGTTAGCTGAGTTATGGATTGTTCCATTCGGAACTCTTGATAACTCTGTTCTTTTTGTAGGCATGATATAAATCTTTCTAGTGTTGGTTTTGTTCTGCCTGTTGATTGTAGGAAGGCGTTATGCCATCCTTCAACTGCGTTATTAGTTTTGGATTCTCCATTTAAGGTGCTTCTGTATACGTTCCACCAGGGAATTAAGAATTTAGGGTTTCTTCTGTGGCCAGATCTATGTAGTCTGCCGACCCATGTATCTTCGAAATAGTCCAATAGTGAACTTAGTTTTTCTTCATTTTGTTTGTAGAAGGCGCTGTCTATTAAAATGTTGTAATGTTCTGTTACGTCTGTGTCAGGTACATAAGCTAGTGCTATGAGTTTTTTTATTTGATATGCAAAAGATGAATTAGTTGCATATTCAATGCTTAGGGCTGATTTTTGCATGTGTCTCCATAGGCATTGATTAAAATGATAGTAACAGCCTTGTATGGAGGTATGGGGGTGTGTTTTTAATATAGAATTAATCATTGCATGTTCAAAATCTAGGATTATTTTTTGTGGGGAAAAGTCATTTGTTTTTTGTTTTATTATATTTAATAGTTCAGTGTATGTGGAGTTATGTTTGTTTGGTAATAATGTGTAAATTAATGGTATATTGCAATTGTGATATAGGACATGTATTGTATATAGTTGGAAAAATGGTTTGGGACATATGGTAAAAGTCCCATCCATCATCCAGTTATGTGATTCTTGTAGTTTACAGAGATTATTAGCTGTTCCAAATATTATTATTCTTTTGTCATTGTTTTTATTATCAAAAATGACAAATGGTTCTTTGTTTAAAGTTATACTTTGTTCTGGACTTAGAATAACTTCACTGTATGTGTGAGGAATTGGGGTTGAAGTAGTAGTGGTTTTTTTAGTACGTGCAATAGTTCTTTTGAGTGAAGTTACAGATGGCATTTGTGTAGTAGCAGTTTTAGGAATTTTGGGAAGCTGCTCTTTTAAAATTACACTGTTAGGTTTTTGAGAACTTGTGCTAGCTTCCTTTATAGTTTCTAAAGCAGATCTGACTTCGATTTCAGTAATGTTTGGTGGGTGGTTATGTTCTCTAGTGTATAGTACTGTTGTTTGTCGTGTTGTAGCATGCCCATAGCACTTATTAGAGTAGTATTTAGTGCATTTCCAGTTAACTTTTAAACCATATACTTTTTCCTGTGTGTAAGTGTACCCCATATAGCATAGTAACATTTTTCCCTTCTGGCTTGTTATGAATTCAGCTCCTTCAGTCATTTTGATGTAGCTTTATCTATGAAAAATATATATTATAGTTATTATATATGATGTTATATTAATTTTCAGTAGAAAAAAACAAGATTTAGTTACTATATACTTACAAAGTTGGTTTTGATGTGTTTGAGTAGAATGCTCCTGATTCTTTATTTGTGGGATTTTCCTCTAGTATTTTCTTTGTCTGGAAAAGAAAAGGAAATGTGTTGTAATAATTGTTTCTATATTTTTATAGGGAATGGTTAGGGGATTTGCAATTGGGATTTAATTAGGGTGGTATTTTAATCTATTAGTTGATTTTTGGTTATGAAATACTTACTTTTTAGTTGTATCTTTTTTGGTGCTGTTCTGTATTTTCTTAGTTTCTTTTGGAGTTTCCTGTAGTGAAAACATGAAATAGAAAGAAGACATTAATTTATTTATAGTGTATGTATATTGTAATTACAATTTATTCTATTTGAGTCTTCAGGAGAATAATATAGTTAACTTACTTTTGATAGTTTTAAACATTTCCTCTATGTTGATTTTCTTATATCTGTAGTTGCAATCCAGTCGATTTTCCTCTTCATTCAATTTCGTTTTTTTGTTTTTGGACTTTGAATAAAGTTGAACTTCTTTTTATAGTGTTTTGGATGTTGTAATATGTGTTTTATTGGTCAGTTTGAATTCGGAGTGTTTTTATTGGTTAGTTCGAATTTTTTTTTTTTTTTCTGGTAGTTAGTTTCCTAATAAGGAAAACGCTAATTAGTGGTTTTGTGGTGTATTATTCTATATGTATTTTTCTAAACATTATATTATGTATTGGATGCATGAATTGATAAAGTATAATTTAATAATATAGTTGTTTAATGTAGGAATGTTGTTAATAATGTTTTAGTAAAGAGTTAATTATTTAAATCCATTTTTAAATGTAGTAAATATATAATTGTTTAATAATAATTTTGTGTAGAAATAAAAGACATTATTTGGTGTTTATGTAGTTTGATTTTAGGTTTTAATTAAATGTTATATAGTCGATATTAGTAAAATGGAGATATTTTAGTGGTCGATATTTTAGTTTACGATATTTTGTTATGAAGTATATGTATATTATTGAGCATCGATATTTTAGGATTTCGATATTTGTGTTGCCGATATTTTGTGTACCTATATTTCTGTAGTTCGAAATTGTGTGTTCGATATTTTTGTAATGTTTTAAATAAGTATATGATGTCGATAATAATGTGATCGATTATTTTGTATCGATATATTTGTAGGTCTATTTTTAGTCTTTCGATATTGTGTCAGTGATTCGGCTCATCCATTCCATTGTCCTGCAGAGCCATAAACTTTTTAAAAAATGCAGCAAGAGATTTGGACAACGCAGAACCCGTTAACCAACTTACGCAGTATTAGATTACCTGGTTTTGAAACCATTTGAAAGTTCTGCTTACATGTTAACTTTTTATACTTTTTATAATATTTGTCACAATGTACATTCTTATAAGTTTTATCTATGGTGGTTTTTCCACCCTTTTATGGTTTTTTATGAAATCAAATAAAAGTATATTCTCTCTCTTTCTCTCAATGAATCAGAGAACTCTGGGGAGTTATCAAGTTTAGGTGGAAAGCAGCTCCTGTATAAAGCACTCTCAACACCAGCTACACTCTAGATCTGCTCACCTCAAATGTCTGCTTTTCTATCAAAGTCTTTAAGCATAGGATTAGCAAAGTGCTATCCACGCCAAGATAAAATATAAACAAAAATGTTTGCCATTTCTACAACAAAGTCTTTAAGCATAGGACTAGCACAGTGCTGTCCTTGCCGAGTTATAACATGACAAAAGCCATTTACCACTCCAGGCACGGTATTACAGCTTTGAATTGGTAAAAAACCAACCAAGCCAACCTGAAATGAGTAACAACTACCCCTGACACAGTGTTTCGCTCTATTTAGAGGTCTTCACAGAGGTATAACTTTGTCCAGACACAAGGGAGCACCCAGTATAAGTAAAAAAAAAAACCCTTTAAGGCATAGAATGACGAATAAATTATGGAAAAAAGAAGCAGAGAACTCTGGGTAGTTCTCAAGTTTAGGTGGAAAGCAGCTCCTGTATAGAGCACTCTCAACACCAGCAACACTCTAGATCTGCTCACCTCAAATGTCTGCTTTTCTATCAAAGTCTTTAAGTATAGGATTAGCACAGCGCTATCCACGCCGAGATAGAAATAGACAAAATCTTTTGCCATTTCTACAGCAAAGTCTTTAAGCATAGGAGTGGCATAGTGCTGTCTTTGCTGAGCTGGAACATGATAAAGTCCGTTTACCACTCCAGGCACAGTATTACAGCTTTGAATTGGTAGAATATCAACCAAGCCAATCTGAAACGAGTAAAAGCACCCCCTGACACAGTGTTTCACTCTAATTAGAACTCTTCAGAGAGTTATAGCTTGGTCCAGACACAAGGGCGCACCAAGTATAAGTCAAAAAAATACCCTTTCAGGCATAGAATGACAAATAAATTATATAAAAAAGAAGCAGAGAACTTTGGGTAGTTCTCAAGTTTAGGTGGAAAGCAGCTCCTGTATAGAGCACTCTCAACACCAGCGACACTCTAGATCTGCTCACCTCAAATGACTGGTTTTTATCAAAGTCTTAAAGCATAGGATTAGCACAATGCTATTCACGCTGAGATAGAAATGGACAAAATCTTTTGCTATTTCTACAGCAAAGTCTTTAAGCATAGGACTAGCACAGTGCTGTCCTTGCCGAGCTGGAACATGACAATATCCATTACCGCTACAAGCACAGTATTATAGCTTTGAATTGGTAAACAACCAACCAAGCCAACCTGGAATGAGTCAAATCAACCCCTTACACAGTGTTTTGCTCTAATTGCAGCACTTCAGAGAAATATAGCTTTGTCCAGACACAAAGAAGCACCCAGTATAAGTCAAAGAAATACCCTTTCAGGCATAGAGTGATGAATAAATTATGCAAAAAAGAATCAGAGAACTCTGGGTAAGTTATCAAGTTTCGGTGGAAAGCAGTTCCTGTGTAAAGCACTCTCAACACTAGCTACACTCTAGATCTGCTCACCTCAAATGTCTGCTTTTCTATCAAAGTCTTTAAGCATAAGACTAGCACAGTGCTGTCTTCACCGAGCAGTAACATGACAAAAGCCATTTACAAATCAAGGCACAATATTAACCCAAAATCAGTAAAAGCAACCCCTAACACAAGATTTCGCTCTAATTAGAGCTCTTCAGAGAGGTATAGCTTTATCCAGACACAAGGGAGTGCCCAGTATAAGTAAATAAAATACCCTTTCAGGCATAGAGTGATGAATAGATTATGCACAAAAGAAACAGAGAACTCTGGGTAGTTCTCACGTTTAGGTGGAAAGCAACTCCTGTATAGAGCACTCTCAACACCAGCGACACTCTAGATCTGCTCACCTCAAATGTCTGCTTTTCTATCAAAGTCTTTAAGCATAGGATTAGCACAGTGCTATCCACCCCGAGATAGTAATGGACAAAATCTTTTGCCATTTCTACAGCAAAGTCTTTAAGTATAGGACTAGTACAGTGCTGTTCTTGCTGAACTGGCACATGACAAAATCCTTTATCACTCCAGGCACAGTATTACACCTTTGAATTAGTAAAATACTAACGAAGCCAACCTGAAATAAGTAAAAGCACCCCCTGATGCAGTGTTTCACTCTAATTAGGGTTCTTCAGAGAAGTATAGCTTTGTCCAAACACAAGGGAGCACCAGTATAAGTCAAACAAATACCCTTTCAGGCCTAGAATGATGAATAAATTATACAAAAAAGAAGTAGAGAACTCTGGGTAGCTCCCAAGTTTAGGTGGAAAGCAGCACCTGTATAGAGCACTCTCAACACCAGGAACACTCTAGATCTGCTCACCTCAAATGTCTGCTTTTCTATCAAAGTCTTTAAGCATAGGATTAGCACAGTGCTATCCACGCCGAGATAGAAATGGACAAAATCTTTTGCCATTTCTACAGCAAAGTTTTTAAGCATAAGATTAGCAAAGTGCTGTCCTTGCTGAGCTGGAATATGACAAAATCCATGTACCATTCCAAGCACAGTATTACAGCTTTGAATTGGTAAAATATCAACCAAGTCAACCTGAAACGAGTAAAAGCATTCTCTGACACAGTGTTTCACTCTAAGTAGAGATCTTCAGAGAAGTATAGCTTTGTCCAGACACAAGGGAGTACCCAGTATAAGTAAAAAAAATACCCTTTGAGGCATAGAATGATGAATAAATTATGCAAAAGAGAAGTAGAGAACTCTGGGTAGTTCTCAAGTTTAGGTGGAAAGGAGCTCCTGTATAGAGCATTCTCAACACCAGCAACACTCTAGATCTGCTCACCTCAAATTACTGCTTTTCTATCAAAGTCTTTAAGCATAGGATTAGCACAGTGCTATCCACGTCGAGATAGAAATGGACAAAATCTTTTGCCATTTCTACAGCAAAGTCTTTAAGCATACGAGTAGCACAGTGCTGTTCTTGCCGAGCTGGAACATGACAAAATCTATTTATCACTCCAGGCACAGTATTACACCTTTGAATTGGTAAAATACCAACCAAGCCAACCTGAAATGAGTAAAAGCACCCCCTGACACAGTGTTTCAGTCTAATTAGAGCTCTTCAGAGAGGTATAGCTTTGTCCAGACAGAAGGGAGCACCCAGTATAAGTCAAAAAATACCCTTTCAGGCATAGAATGATGAATAAATTATGCAAAAAAAAGTAGAGAACTATGGGTAGTTCTCAAGTTTAGGTGGAAAGCAGCTCCTGTATAAAGCAATCTCAACACCAGCTACGCTCTAGATCTGCTCACCTCAAATGTCTGCTTTTCTATCAAAGTCTTTAACCATAGGATTAGCACAGTGCTATCCACGCCGAGATAGAAATGGACAAAATCTTTTGCCATTTCTACAGCAAAGTCTTTAAGCATAGGATTAGCACAGTGCTGTTCTTGCCGAGCTGGAACATGATCAAATCCATTTACCACTACAGGCACAGTATTACACCTTAGAATTGGTAAAATACCAACCAAGCCAGCACAAAATGAGTAAAAGCACCCCCTGACACAGTGTTTCACTCTAATTAGAGCTCTTCAGAGATGTATAGCTTTGTCCTGACACGAGGGAGCGCCCAGAATAAGTCAAAAAAATACCCTTTCAGGCAACGAATGATGAATAAATTATGCAAAAAAGAATCAGAGAACTCTGGGTAGTTCTCAAGGGCTTACCTCCTACTAAAGATCAATTGCTTTTAATTTCCAAAGCCAAAAAAGATCTTAAAAAAGATATCAAGGCCGACAAGAAAGCATTCCAGGAACATCTTTGGGCGAAACTCCATTACTCTTGCAAACAAAGAGACTCCAAGCTTTTCTGGGAAATCATCAAGCAGCTAACTAACGGCAGGCATCGCCACTATAATGCGGACATCATGGAAGACACATGGAGAGCCCACATCGAATCATTATACAACGAAATCTTCTCCCCAGGCACCGCTGACAGCGGCTCCCAACTCAGCAACAGAGTTACCATTAGAGACTCAACGAAAAACGACTTCCCCTCCGATTCAGATTTTCCCCTGCGGATTTTTAAAGGCCAAGTACTGAAAATAATAAAAACATTAAGATCTGACGGTGCCCCCGGGCCTAATGGCATTCCGAATGCCTTGTTTCGGCACAATCCACCATTCTGGGCAAATTATTTGTCCCCTCTTTTTTCGGACATTCTAACCTTTAATATGATCCCTGACTCATGGAGGGGAAGCATTCTAAGCCCAATATACAAATCGGGTTCTCGTTCTGATCCTGCAAACTACAGACTGATTGCGCTAATTGATGTGGAGGCCAAAATTTACGCATCAAACCTGTTGGTAGATCTAGAGGACTGGGTGGCGCGAATAAACCTTATTCACCCAACACAAACCGGTTTTAGGGCCAGGATGGGCACCTTGACGAATATTTCTGCAGTAACACTCATGGCCAATCAAGCTCTTAGTAATTCAAGGCCACTTTACGTATGTTTCATCGATCTCAAAGCGGCCTTTGACAAGGTCTCAAGAGCCAGGCTATGGGCAAAAATGCGCAACTGGGGCGTCCCAGCAAAGTTGCTGGAGGCTATAATCAATCTGTACTCCGAAACATGGGTCCAGATTAGGAAAGGGGACGGACTTAGCATCACCAAGAAGATCCACACACTCAACGGGTTAAAACAAGGGTGCGTGTTGGCATCGTGCCTTTTTAACATCTACACCGCAGATTTGGACAAGCATCTCCGGTCAATCCAATGCGATCCTCCGAAACTTGGCACAACACCCAAATCCACCCTCCAATATGCGGATGACATTGTTTTACTGGCGCAAACACCAATTGGTTTGCAACGATTAATTACTGAACTCGGAACCTACACCACCTCGGTCCAACTGACCATCAATCACAAAAAAACTAAGGTGATGAGCTTTAACAAACACCATAAAGCTGACCGTAAATTTACCTGGATTTTGGATACACGACCTCTGACCGAGGTGGATTCATACAAATACCTCGGCTTCCAAATTGATCGCAGACTCACTTCTAAGACCCATATGTCCCAAGGTCACACGAAATCCAAACAGCTGCAGTTTGCCTTTAAAACTTTAAAAAACAAACTCGCAGGTGGCTCCACTGGGCATCTATTAAAGGTTATAGCAGCAATATTCCTTCCTTGCATCTCATATGGCACAGAAATCCTGAATGGTAAGGATGCTATAGGCCTGAATTTGGATCAGTCAATCCTTTTTAAGAAGCTGTTTGCAATTCTCCGCCACATCCCGCAAGCCCAAATTCGTCTCGAATATGGTTTAAAAAATCAAATCCCTGACAAACAAGGCATACTAGTCAAGTATTACTGGAGGATGCGGGACGCAGAGGAAAATACACTCGCACATTATTGTTGGGCGGAAATTGAAAAGCAAGCTAGCTTCACAAATTCAATTTCCAAAGTTCTGAGGGCCTCTCTCTCAGCATTGAAGTTAGAGGAGGCATGGCTTACAGACTCCACCTACTCTTGCTTTAAACAATTGGTCAACAAAGCGATAAAACGGGATTCCATATTATTAGATGAAATTGCCTTAGCAAAAAAATAAACATGCCTGGGCCGTGATTCAGTCATACCAGAGGCTGCAACCCCAACCCTACCTGCTGGATCACTTTTCAGCACAGAAAAAACACTTTTTTACTTTACTAAGGCTAGGGTCATATCCCTCAAAGGACCTGACCCCAAAATGGAAACACGTATGGCAATCCAAGGAATGTCGCCTGTGTGGAGCTTGGGATGAGTCTTTACTGCATCTACTATGCATCTGCCCTGCCTTGGCAGAAATGCGCAAAAAGGACCTTCGGGAGATCTTTAGGAAGGAACAAATAAGAACTTGTAGAGCAGCAGTGATTCACTGTCTTACTGGCTCATCCATTCCATTGTCCTGCAGAGCCATAAACTTTAAAAAAAAATGCAGCAAGAGATTTGGACAACACAGAACCCGTTAACCAACTTACGCAGTATTAGATTACCTGGTTTTGAAACCATTTGAAAGTTCTGCTTACATGTTAACTTTTTATACTTTTTATAATAATTATCACAATGTACATTCTTGTAAGTTTTATCTATGGTGGTTTTTCCACCCTTTTATGTTTTTTTATGAAATCAAATAAAAGTATATTCTCTCTCTCTCTCTCAATGAATCAGAGAACTCTGGGGAGTTATCAAGTTTAGGTGGAAAGCAGCTCCTGTATAAAGCACTCTCAACACCAGCTACACTCTAGATCTGCTCACCTCAAATGTCTGCTTTTCTATCAAAGTCTTTAAGCATAGGATTAGCAAAGTGCTATCCACGCCAAGATAAAATATAAACAAAAATGTTTGCCATTTCTACAACAAAGTCTTTAAGCATAGGACTAGCACAGTGCTGTCCTTGCCGAGTTATAACATGACAAAAGCCATTTACCACACCAGGCACAGTATTACAGCTTTGAATTGGTAAAAAACCAACCAAGCCAACCTGAAATGAGTAACAACAACCCCTGACACAGTGTTTCGCTCTATTTAGAGGTCTTCACAGAGGTATAACTTTGTCCAGACACAAGGGAGCACCCAGTATAAGTAAAAAAAAAAACCCTTTAAGGCATAGAATGACGAATAAATTATGGAAAAAAGAAGCAGAGAACTCTGGGTAGTTCTCAAGTTTAGGTGGAAAGCAGCTCCTGTATAGAGCACTCTCAACACCAGCAACACTCTAGATCTGCTCACCTCAAATGTCTGCTTTTCTATCAAAGTCTTTAAGTATAGGATTAGCACAGCGCTATCCACGCCGAGATAGAAATAGACAAAATCTTTTGCCATTTCTACAGCAAAGTCTTTAAGCATAGGAGTGGCATAGTGCTGTCTTTGCTGAGCTGGAACATGATAAAGTCCGTTTACCACTCCAGGCACAGTATTACAGCTTTGAATTGGTAGAATATCAACCAAGCCAATCTGAAACGAGTAAAAGCACCCCCTGACACAGTGTTTCACTCTAATTAGAACTCTTCAGAGAGTTATAGCTTGGTCCAGACACAAGGGCGCACCAAGTATAAGTCAAAAAAATACCCTTTCAGGCATAGAATGACAAATAAATTATGTAAAAAAGAAGCAGAGAACTTTGGGTAGTTCTCAAGTTTAGGTGGAAAGCAGCTCCTGTATAGAGCACTCTCAACACCAGCGACACTCTAGATCTGCTCACCTCAAATGACTGGTTTTTATCAAAGTCTTAAAGCATAGGATTAGCACAATGCTATTCACGCTGAGATAGAAATGGACAAAATCTTTTGCTATTTCTACAGCAAAGTCTTTAAGCATAGGACTAGCACAGTGCTGTCCTTGCCGAGCTGGAACATGACAATATCCATTACCGCTACAAGCACAGTATTACAGCTTTGAATTGGTAAACAACCAACCAAGCCAACCTGGAATGAGTCAAATCAACCCCTTACACAGTGTTTTGCTCTAATTGCAGCACTTCAGAGAGATATAGCTTTGTCCAGACACAAAGAAGCACCCAGTATAAGTCAAAGAAATACCCTTTCAGGCATAGAATGATGAATAAATTATGCAAAAAAGAATCAGAGAACTCTGGGGAGTTATCAAGTTTCGGTGGAAAGCAGTTCCTGTGTAAAGCACTCTCAACACTAGCTACACTCTAGATCTGCTCACCTCAAATGTCTGCTTTTCTATCAAAGTCTTTAAGCATAAGACTAGCACAGTGCTGTCTTCACCGAGCTGTAACATGACAAAAGCCATTTACAAATCAAGGCACAATATTACAGCTTTGAATTGGTAAAATACCAACCAAGCCAACCCAAAATCAGTAAAAGCAACCCCTAACACAAGATTTCGCTCTAATTAGAGCTCTTCAGAGAGGTATAGCTTTGTCCAGATGCAAGGGAGTGCCCAGTATAAGTAAATAAAATACCCTTTCAGGCATAGAGTGATGAATAAATTATGCAAAAAACAAACAGAGAACTCTGAGTAGTTCTCAAGTTTAGGTGGAAAGCAACTCCTGTATAGAGCACTCTCAACACCAGCGACACTCTAGATCTGCTCACCTCAAATGTCTGCTTTTCTATCAAAGTCTTTAACCTCTTCAGCGCTGCGCGGATTCCCGCGCAGTGCTGAAAGATCTGAGCGCGGGCAGGGCCATGACGGAACGGTTCCGTCATAAGCACAGCCCAACCGGCGTGCATGACGGAACCGTTCCGTCATCGGCATCGAAGAGGTTAAGCATAGGATTAGCACAGTGCTATCCACCCCGAGATAGTAATGGACAAAATCTTTTGCCATTTCTACAGCAAAGTCTTTAAGTATAGGACTAGTACAGTGCTGTTCTTGCTGAACTGGCACATGACAAAATCCTTTATCACTCCAGGCACAGTATTACACCTTTGAATTAGTAAAATACTAACGAAGCCAACCTGAAATAAGTAAAAGCACCCCCTGACACAGTGTTTCACTCTAATTAGGGCTCTTCAGAGAAGTATAGCTTTGTCCAAACACAAGGGAGCACCCAGTATAAGTCAAACAAATACCCTTTCAGGACTAGAATGATGAATAAATTATGCAAAAAAGAAGTAGAGAACTCTGGGTAGTTCTCAAGTTTAGGTGGAAAGCAGCACCTGTATAGAGCACTCTCAACACCAGGAACACTCTAGATCTGCTCACCTCAAATGTCTGCTTTTCTATCAAAGTCTTTATGCATAGGATTAGCACAGTGCTATCCACGCCGAGATAGAAATGGACAAAATCTTTTGC
Source organism: Triturus cristatus (assembly GCF_964204655.1). Classification (NCBI taxonomy): domain Eukaryota; kingdom Metazoa; phylum Chordata; class Amphibia; order Caudata; family Salamandridae; genus Triturus; species Triturus cristatus. Next base: position 315,313,216 of record NC_140595.1, read on the forward strand.
CATTTCTACAGCAAAGTTTTTAAGCATAAGACTAGCAAAGTGCTGTCCTTGCAGAGCTGGAACTTGACAAAATCCATTTATCACTCCAGGCACAGTATTATACCTTTGAATTGGTAAAATACCAACCAAGCCAACCTGAAATGAGTAAAAGCACCCACTGACACAGTGTTTCAGTCTAATTAGAGCTCTTCAGAGAGGTATAGCTTTGTCCAGACAGAAGGGAGCACCCAGTATAAGTAAACAAATACCCTTTCAGGCATAGAATGATGAATAAATTATGCAAAAAAAAGTAGAGAACTATGGGTAGTTCTCAAGTTTAGGTGGAAAGCAGCTCCTGTATAAAGCAATCTCAACACCAGCTACGCTCTAGATCTGCTCACCTCAAATGTCTGCTTTTCTATCAAAGTCTTTAAGCATAGGATTAGCACAGTGCTATCCACGCCGAGATAGAAATGGACAAAATCTTTTGCCATTTCTACAGCAAAGTCTTTAAGCATAGGACTAGCACAGTGCTGTTCTTGCCGACCTGGAACATGACCAAATCCATTTACCACTACAGGCACAGTATTACACCTTTGAATTGGTAAAATACCAACCAAGCCAGCACAAAATGAGTAAAAGCACCCCCTGACACAGTGTTTTACTCTATTTAGAGCTTTTCAGAGATGTATAGCTTTGTCCAGACACAAGGGAGCGCCCAGGATAAGTAAAAAAAATACCCTTTCAGGCAACGAATGATGAATAAATTATGCAAAAAAGAATCAGAGAACTCTGGGTAGTTCTCAAGGGCTTACCTCCTACTAAAGATCAATTGCTTTTAATTTCCAAAGCCAAAAAAGATCTTAAAAAAGATATCAAGGCGGACAAGAAAGCATTCCAGGAACATCTTTGGGCGAAACTCCATTACTCTTGCAAACAAAGAGACTCCAAGCTTTTCTGGGAAATCATCAAGCAGCTAACTAACGGCAGGCATCGCCACTATAATGCGGACATCATGGAAGACACATGGAGAGCCCACATCGAATCATTATACAACGAAATCTTCTCCCCAGGCACCGCTGACAGCGGCTCCCAACTCAGCAACAGAGTTACCATTAGAGAATCAACGAAAAACGACTTCCCCTCCGATTCAGATTTTCCCCTGCGGATTTTTAAAGGCCAAGTACTGAAAATAATAAAAAAATTAAGATCTGACGGTGCCCCCGGGCCTAATGGCCTTCCGAATGCCTTGTTTCGGCACAATCCACCATTCTGGGCAGATTATTTGTCCCCTCTTTTTTCGGACATTCTAACCTTTAATATGATCCCTGACTCATGGAGGGGAAGCATTCTAAGCCCAATATACAAATCGGGTTCTCGTTCTGATCCTGCAAACTACAGACTGATTGCGCTAATTGATGTGGAGGCCAAAATTTACGCATCAAACCTGTTGGTAGATCTAGAGGACTGGGTGGCGCGAATAAACCTTATTCCCCCAACACAAACCGGTTTTAGGGCCAGGATGGGCACCTTGACGAATATTTCTGCAGTAACACTCATGGCCAATCAAGCTCTTAGTAATTCAAGGCCACTTTACGTATGTTTCATCGATCTCAAAGCGGCCTTTGACAAGGTCTCAAGAGCCAGGCTATGGGCAAAAATGCGCAACTGGGGCGTCCCAGCAAAGTTGCTGGAGGCTATAATCAATCTGTACTCCGAAACGTGGGTCCAGATTAGGAAAGGAGACGGACTTAGCATCACCAAGAAGATCCACACACTCAACGGGTTAAAACAAGGGTGCGTGTTGGCACTGTGCCTTTTTAACATCTACACCGCAGATTTGGACAAGCATCTCCGGTCAATCCAATGCGATCCTCCGAAACTTGGCACAACACCCATATCCAGCCTCCAATATGCGGATGACATTGTTTTACTGGCGCAAACACCAATTGGTTTGCAACGATTAATTACTGAACTCGGAGCCTACACCACCTCGGTCCAACTGACCATCAATCACAAAAAAACTAAGGTGATGAGCTTTAACAAACACCATAAAGCTGACAGTAAATTTACCTGGATTTTGGATACACGACCTCTGAGCGAGGTAGATTCATACAAATACCTCGGCTTCCAAATTGATCGCAGACTCACTTTTAAGACCCATATGTCCCAAGGTCACACGAAATCCAAACAGCTGCAGTTTGCCTTTAAAACTTTAAAAACCAAACTCGCAGGTGGCTCCACTGGGCATCTATTAAAGGTTATAGCAGCAATATTCCTGCCTTGCGTCTCATATGGCACAGAAATCCTGAATGGTAAGGATGCTATAGGCCTGAATTTGGATCAGTCAATCCTTTTTAAGAAGCTGTTTGCAATTCCCCGCCACATCCCGCAAGCCCAAATTCGTCTCGAATATGGTTTAAAAAATCAGATCCCTGACAAACAAGGCATACTAGTCAAGTATTACTGGAGGATGCGGGACGCAGAGGAAAATACACTCGCACATTATTGTTGGGCGGAAATTGAAAAGCAAGCTAGCTTCACAAACTCAATTTCCAAAGTTCTGAGGGCCTCTCTCTCAGCATTGAAGTTAGAGGAGGCATGGCTTAAAGACTCCACCTACTCTTGCTTTAAACAATTGGTCAACAAAGCGATAAAACGGGATTCCATATTATTAGATAAAATTGCCTTAGCAAAAAATAAACATGCCTGGGCCGTGATTCAGTCATACCAGAGGCTGCAACCCCAACCCTACCTGCTGGATCACTTTTCAGCCCAGAAAAAACACTTTTTAACTTTACTAAGGCTAGGGTCATATCCCTCAAAGGACCTGACCCCAAAATGGAAACACGTATGGCAATCCAAGGAATGTCGCCTGTGTGGAGCTTGGGATGAGTCTTTACTGCATCTACTATGCATCGGCCCTGCCTTGGCAGAAATGCGCAAAAAGGACCTTCGGGAGATCTTTAGGAAGGAACAAATAAGAACTTGTAGAGCAGCAGTGATTCACTGTCTTACTGGCTCATCCATTCCATTGTCCTGCAGAGCCATAAACTTTAAAAAAAATGCAGCAAGAGATTTGGACAACGCAGAACCCGTTAACCAACTTACGCAGTATTAGATTACCTGGTTTTGAAACCATTTGAAAGTTCTGCTTACATGTTAACTTTTTATACTTTTTATAATATTTATCACAATGTACATTCTTATAAGTTTTATCTATGGTGGTTTTTCCACCCTTTTATGGTTTTTTATGAAATCAAATAAAAGTATATTCTCTCTCTCTCTCTCAATGAATCAGAGAACTCTGGGGAGTTATCAAGTTTAGGTCGAAAGCAGCTCCTGTATAAAGCACTCTCAATACCAGCTACACTCTAGATCTGCTCACCTCAAATGTCTGCTTTTCTATCAAAGTCTTTAAGCATAGGATTAGCAAAGTGCTATCCACGCCAAGATAAAATATAAACAAAAATGTTTGCCATTTCTACAACAAAGTCTTTAAGCATAGGACTAGCACAGTGCTGTCCTTGCCCAGTTATAACATGACAAAAGCCATTTACAACTCCAGGCACAGTATTACAGCTTTGAATTGGTAAAAAACCAACCAAGCCAACCTGAAATGAGAAACAACAACCCCTGACACAGTGTTTCGCTCCATTTAGAGCTCTTCGCAGAGGTATAACTTTGTCCAGACACAAGGGAGCACCCAGTATAAGTAAAAAAAAAAACCCTTTAAGGCATAGAATGACGAATAAATTATGGAAAAAAGAAGCAGAGAACTCTGGGTAGTTCTCAAGTTTAGGTGGAAAGCAGCTCCTGTATAGAGCACTCTCAACACCAGCAACACTCTAGATCTGCTCACCTCAAATGTCTGCTTTTCTATCAAAGTCTTTAAGTATAGGATTAGCACAGCGCTATCCACGCCGAGATAGAAATAGACAAAATCTTTTGCCATTTCTACAGCAAAGTCTTTAAGCATAGGAGTGGCATAGTGCTGTCTTTGCTGAGCTGGAACATGATAAAGTCCGTTTACCACTCCAGGCACAGTATTACAGCTTTGAATTGGTAGAATATCAACCAAGCCAATCTGAAACGAGTAAAAGCACCCCCTGACACAGTGTTTCACTCTAATTAGAACTCTTCAGAGAGTTATAGCTTGGTCCAGACACAAGGGCGCACCAAGTATAAGTCAAAAAAATACCCTTTCAGGCATAGAATGACAAATAAATTATGTAAAAAAGAAGCAGAGAACTTTGGGTAGTTCTCAAGTTTAGGTGGAAAGCAGCTCCTGTATAGAGCACTCTCAACACCAGCGACACTCTAGATCTGCTCACCTCAAATGACTGGTTTTTATCAAAGTCTTAAAGCATAGGATTAGCACAATGCTATTCACGCTGAGATAGAAATGGACAAAATCTTTTGCTATTTCTACAGCAAAGTCTTTAAGCATAGGACTAGCACAGTGCTGTCCTTGCCGAGCTGGAACATGACAATATCCATTACCGCTACAAGCACAGTATTACAGCTTTGAATTGGTAAACAACCAACCAAGCCAACCTGGAATGAGTCAAATCAACCCCTTACACAGTGTTTTGCTCTAATTGCAGCACTTCAGAGAGATATAGCTTTGTCCAGACACAAAGAAGCACCCAGTATAAGTCAAAGAAATACCCTTTCAGGCATAGAATGATGAATAAATTATGCAAAAAAGAATCAGAGAACTCTGGGGAGTTATCAAGTTTCGGTGGAAAGCAGTTCCTGTGTAAAGCACTCTCAACACTAGCTACACTCTAGATCTGCTCACCTCAAATGTCTGCTTTTCTATCAAAGTCTTTAAGCATAAGACTAGCACAGTGCTGTCTTCACCGAGCTGTAACATGACAAAAGCCATTTACAAATCAAGGCACAATATTACAGCTTTGAATTGGTAAAATACCAACCAAGCCAACCCAAAATCAGTAAAAGCAACCCCTAACACAAGATTTCGCTCTAATTAGAGCTCTTCAGAGAGGTATAGCTTTGTCCAGATGCAAGGGAGTGCCCAGTATAAGTAAATAAAATACCCTTTCAGGCATAGAGTGATGAATAAATTATGCAAAAAACAAACAGAGAACTCTGAGTAGTTCTCAAGTTTAGGTGGAAAGCAACTCCTGTATAGAGCACTCTCAACACCAGCGACACTCTAGATCTGCTCACCTCAAATGTCTGCTTTTCTATCAAAGTCTTTAACCTCTTCAGCGCTGCACGGATTCCCGCGCAGTGCTGAAAGATCTGAGCGCGGGCAGGGCCATGACGGAACAGTTCCGTCATAAGCACAGCCCAACCGGCGTGCATGACGGAACCGTTCCGTCATCGGCATCGAAGAGGTTAAGCATAGGATTAGCACAGTGCTATCCACCCCGAGATAGTAATGGACAAAATCTTTTGCCATTTCTACAGCAAAGTCTTTAAGTATAGGACTAGTACAGTGCTGTTCTTGCTGAACTGGCACATGACAAAATCCTTTATCACTCCAGGCACAGTATTACACCTTTGAATTAGTAAAATACTAACGAAGCCAACCTGAAATAAGTAAAAGCACCCCCTGACACAGTGTTTCACTCTAATTAGGGCTCTTCAGAGAAGTATAGCTTTGTCCAAACACAAGGGAGCACCCAGTATAAGTCAAACAAATACCCTTTCAGGACTAGAATGATGAATAAATTATGCAAAAAAGAAGTAGAGAACTCTGGGTAGTTCTCAAGTTTAGGTGGAAAGCAGCACCTGTATAGAGCACTCTCAACACCAGGAACACTCTAGATCTGCTCACCTCAAATGTCTGCTTTTCTATCAAAGTCTTTATGCATAGGATTAGCACAGTGCTATCCACGCCGAGATAGAAATGGACAAAATCTTTTGCCATTTCTACAGCAAAGTTTTTAAGCATAAGACTAGCAAAGTGCTGTCCTTGCCGAGCTGGAACTTGACAAAATCCATTTATCACTCCAGGCACAGTATTATACCTTTGAATTGGTAAAATACCAACCAAGCCAACCTGAAATGAGTAAAAGCACCCCCTGACACAGTGTTTCAGTCTAATTAGAGCTCTTCAGAGAGGTATAGCTTTGTCCAGACAGAAGGGAGCACCCAGTATAAGTAAACAAATATCCTTTCAGGCATAGAATGATGAATAAATTATGCAAAAAAAAGTAGAGAACTATGGGTAGTTCTCAAGTTTAGGTGGAAAGCAGCTCCTGTATAAAGCAATCTCAACACCAGCTACGCTCTAGATCTGCTCACCTCAAATGTCTGCTTTTCTATCAAAGTCTTTAAGCATAGGATTAGCACAGTGCTATCCACGCCGAGATAGAAATGGACAAAATCTTTTGCCATTTCTACAGCAAAGTCTTTAAGCATAGGACTAGCACAGTGCTGTTCTTGCCGAGCTGGAACATGACCAAATCCATTTACCACTACAGGCACAGTATTACACCTTTGAATTGGTAAAATACCAACCAAGCCAGCACAAAATGAGTAAAAGCACCCCCTGACACAGTGTTTTACTCTAATTAGAGCTCTTCAGAGATGTATAGCTTTGTCCAGACACAAGGGAGCGCCCAGAATAAGTAAAAAAAATACCCTTTCAGGCAACGAATGATGAATAAATTATGCAAAAAAGAATCAGAGAACTCTGGGTAGTTCTCAAGGGCTTACCTCCTACTAAAGATCAATTGCTTTTAATTTCCAAAGCCAAAAAAGATCTTAAAAAAGATATCAAGGCGGACAAGAAAGCATTCCAGGAACATCTTTGGGCGAAACTCCATTACTCTTGCAAACAAAGAGACTCCAAGCTTTTCTGGGAAATCATCAAGCAGCTAACTAACGGCAGGCATCGCCACTATAATGCGGACATCATGGAAGACACATGGAGAGCCCACATCGAATCATTATACAACGAAATCTTCTCCCCAGGCACCGCTGACAGCGGCTCCCAACTCAGCAACAGAGTTACCATTAGAGAATCAACGAAAAACGACTTCCCCTCCGATTCAGATTTTCCCCTGCGGATTTTTAAAGGCCAAGTACTGAAAATAATAAAAAAATTAAGATCTGACGGTGCCCCCGGGCCTAATGGCCTTCCGAATGCCTTGTTTCGGCACAATCCACCATTCTGGGCAGATTATTTGTCCCCTCTTTTTTCGGACATTCTAACCTTTAATATGATCCCTGACTCATGGAGGGGAAGCATTCTAAGCCCAATATACAAATCGGGTTCTCGTTCTGATCCTGCAAACTACAGACTGATTGCGCTAATTGATGTGGAGGCCAAAATTTACGCATCAAACCTGTTGGTAGATCTAGAGGACTGGGTGGCGCGAATAAACCTTATTCCCCCAACACAAACCGGTTTTAGGGCCAGGATGGGCACCTTGACGAATATTTCTGCAGTAACACTCATGGCCAATCAAGCTCTTAGTAATTCAAGGCCACTTTACGTATGTTTCATCGATCTCAAAGCGGCCTTTGACAAGGTCTCAAGAGCCAGGCTATGGGCAAAAATGCGCAACTGGGGCGTCCCAGCAAAGTTGCTGGAGGCTATAATCAATCTGTACTCCGAAACGTGGGTCCAGATTAGGAAAGGAGACGGACTTAGCATCACCAAGAAGATCCACACACTCAACGGGTTAAAACAAGGGTGCGTGTTGGCACTGTGCCTTTTTAACATCTACACCGCAGATTTGGACAAGCATCTCCGGTCAATCCAATGCGATCCTCCGAAACTTGGCACAACACCCATATCCAGCCTCCAATATGCGGATGACATTGTTTTACTGGCGCAAACACCAATTGGTTTGCAACGATTAATTACTGAACTCGGAGCCTACACCACCTCGGTCCAACTGACCATCAATCACAAAAAAACTAAGGTGATGAGCTTTAACAAACACCATAAAGCTGACCGTAAATTTACCTGGATTTTGGATACACGACCTCTGACCGAGGTAGATTCATACAAATACCTCGGCTTCCAAATTGATCGCAGACTCACTTTTAAGACCCATATGTCCCAAGGTCACACGAAATCCAAACAGCTGCAGTTTGCCTTTAAAACTTTAAAAACCAAACTCGCAGGTGGCTCCACTGGGCATCTATTAAAGGTTATAGCAGCAATATTCCTGCCTTGCGTCTCATATGGCACAGAAATCCTGAATGGTAAGGATGCTATAGGCCTGAATTTGGATCAGTCAATCCTTTTTAAGAAGCTGTTTGCAATTCCCCGCCACATCCCGCAAGCCCAAATTTGTCTCGAATATGGTTTAAAAAATCAGATCCCTGAAAAACAAGGCATACTAGTCAAGTATTACTGGAGGATGCGGGACGCAGAGGAAAATACACTCGCACATTATTGTTGGGCGGAAATTGAAAAGCAAGCTAGCTTCACAAATTCAATTTCCAAAGTTCTGAGGGCCTCTCTCTCAGCATTGAAGTTAGAGGAGGCATGGCTTACAGACTCCACCTACTCTTGCTTTAAACAATTGGTCAACAAAGCGATAAAACGGGATTCCATATTATTAGATAAAATTGCCTTAGCAAAAAATAAACATGCCTGGGCCGTGATTCAGTCATACCAGAGGCTGCAACCCCAACCCTACCTGCTGGATCACTTTTCAGCCCAGAAAAAACACTTTTTAACTTTACTAAGGCTAGGGTCATATCCCTCAAAGGACCTGACCCCAAAATGGAAACACGTATGGCAATCCAAGGAATGTCGCCTGTGTGGAGCTTGGGATGAGTCTTTACTGCATCTACTATGCATCGGCCCTGCCTTGGCAGAAATGCGCAAAAAGGACCTTCGGGAGATCTTTAGGAAGGAACAAATAAGAACTTGTAGAGCAGCAGTGATTCACTGTCTTACTGGCTCATCCATTCCATTGTCCTGCAGAGCCATAAACTTTAAAAAAAATGCAGCAAGAGATTTGGACAACGCAGAACCCGTTAACCAACTTACGCAGTATTAGATTACCTGGTTTTGAAACCATTTGAAAGTTCTGCTTACATGTTAACTTTTTATACTTTTTATAATATTTATCACAATGTACATTCTTATAAGTTTTATCTATGGTGGTTTTTCCACCCTTTTATGGTTTTTTATGAAATCAAATAAAAGTATATTCTCTCTCTCTCTCTCAATGAATCAGAGAACTCTGGGGAGTTATCAAGTTTAGGTCGAAAGCAGCTCCTGTATAAAGCACTCTCAATACCAGCTACACTCTAGATCTGCTCACCTCAAATGTCTGCTTTTCTATCAAAGTCTTTAAGCATAGGATTAGCAAAGTGCTATCTACGCCAAGATAAAATATAAACAAAAATGTTTGCCATTTCTACAACAAAGTCTTTAAGCATAGGACTAGCACAGTGCTGTCCTTGCCGAGTTATAACATGACAAAAGCCATTTACAACTCCAGGCACAGTATTACAGCTTTGAATTGGTAAAAAACCAACCAAGCCAACCTGAAATGAGAAACAACAACCCCTGACACAGTGTTTCGCTCCATTTAGAGCTCTTCGCAGAGGTATAACTTTGTCCAGACACAAGGGAGCACCCAGTATAAGTAAAAAAAAAAACCCTTTAAGGCATAGAATGACGAATAAATTATGGAAAAAAGAAGCAGAGAACTCTGGGTAGTTCTCAAGTTTAGGTGGAAAGCAGCTCCTGTATAGAGCACTCTCAACACCAGCAACACTCTAGATCTGCTCACCTCAAATGTCTGCTTTTCTATCAAAGTCTTTAAGTATAGGATTAGCACAGCGCTATCCACGCCGAGATAGAAATAGACAAAATCTTTTGCCGTTTCTACAGCAAAGTCTTTAAGCATAGGAGTGGCATAGTGCTGTCTTTGCTGAGCTGGATCATGATAAAGTCCGTTTACCACTCCAGGCACAGTATTACAGCTTTGAATTGGTAGAATATCAACCAAGCCAATCTGAAACGAGTAAAAGCACCCCCTGACACAGTGTTTCACTCTAATTAGAACTCTTCAGAGAGTTATAGCTTGGTCCAGACACAAGGGCGCACCAAGTATAAGTCAAAAAAATACCCTTTCAGGCATAGAATGACAAATAAATTATGTAAAAAAGAAGCAGAGAACTTTGGGTAGTTCTCAAGTTTAGGTGGAAAGCAGCTCCTGTATAGAGCACTCTCAACACCAGCGACACTCTAGATCTGCTCACCTCAAATGACTGGTTTTTATCAAAGTCTTAAAGCATAGGATTAGCACAATGCTATTCACGCTGAGATAGAAATGGACAAAATCTTTTGCTATTTCTACAGCAAAGTCTTTAAGCATAGGACTAGCACAGTGCTGTCCTTGCCGAGCTGGAACATGACAATATCCATTACCGCTACAAGCACAGTATTACAGCTTTGAATTGGTAAACAACCAACCAAGCCAACCTGGAATGAGTCAAATCAACCCCTTACACAGTGTTTTGCTCTAATTGCAGCACTTCAGAGAGATATAGCTTTGTCCAGACACAAAGAAGCACCCAGTATAAGTCAAAGAAATACCCTTTCAGGCATAGAATGATGAATAAATTATGCAAAAAAGAATCAGAGAACTCTGGGGAGTTATCAAGTTTCGGTGGAAAGCAGTTCCTGTGTAAAGCACTCTCAACACTAGCTACACTCTAGATCTGCTCACCTCAAATGTCTGCTTTTCTATCAAAGTCTTTAAGCATAAGACTAGCACAGTGCTGTCTTCACCGAGCTGTAACATGACAAAAGCCATTTACAAATCAAGGCACAATATTACAGCTTTGAATTGGTAAAATACCAACCAAGCCAACCCAAAATCAGTAAAAGCAACCCCTAACACAAGATTTCGCTCTAATTAGAGCTCTTCAGAGAGGTATAGCTTTGTCCAGATGCAAGGGAGTGCCCAGTATAAGTAAATAAAATACCCTTTCAGGCATAGAGTGATGAATAAATTATGCAAAAAACAAACAGAGAACTCTGAGTAGTTCTCAAGTTTAGGTGGAAAGCAACTCCTGTATAGAGCACTCTCAACACCAGCGACACTCTAGATCTGCTCACCTCAAATGTCTGCTTTTCTATCAAAGTCTTTAACCTCTTCAGCGCTGCACGGATTCCCGCGCAGTGCTGAAAGATCTGAGCGCGGGCAGGGCCATGACGGAACTGTTCCGTCATAAGCACAGCCCAACCGGCGTGCATGACGGAACCGTTCCGTCATCGGCATCGAAGAGGTTAAGCATAGGATTAGCACAGTGCTATCCACCCCGAGATAGTAATGGACAAAATCTTTTGCCATTTCTACAGCAAAGTCTTTAAGTATAGGACTAGTACAGTGCTGTTCTTGCTGAACTGGCACATGACAAAATCCTTTATCACTCCAGGCACAGTATTACACCTTTGAATTAGTAAAATACTAACGAAGCCAACCTGAAATAAGTAAAAGCACCCCCTGACACAGTGTTTCACTCTAATTAGGGCTCTTCAGAGAAGTATAGCTTTGTCCAAACACAAGGGAGCACCCAGTATAAGTCAAACAAATACCCTTTCAGGACTAGAATGATGAATAAATTTTGCAAAAAAGAAGTAGAGAACTCTGGGTAGTTCTCAAGTTTAGGTGGAAAGCAGCACCTGTATAGAGCACTCTCAACACCAGGAACACTCTAGATCTGCTCACCTCAAATGTCTGCTTTTCTATCAAAGTCTTTATGCATAGGATTAGCACAGTGCTATCCACGCCGAGATAGAAATGGACAAAATCTTTTGCCATTTCTACAGCAAAGTTTTTAAGCATAAGACTAGCAAAGTGCTGTCCTTGCCGAGCTGGAACTTGACAAAATCCATTTATCACTCCAGGCACAGTATTATACCTTTGAATTGGTAAAATACCAACCAAGCCAACCTGAAATGAGTAAAAGCACCCCCTGACACAGTGTTTCAGTCTAATTAGAGCTCTTCAGAGAGGTATAGCTTTGTCCAGACAGAAGGGAGCACCCAGTATAAGTAAACAAATACCCTTTCAGGCATAGAATGATGAATAAATTATGCAAAAAAAAGTAGAGAACTATGGGTAGTTCTCAAGTTTAGGTGGAAAGCAGCTCCTGTATAAAGCAATCTCAACACCAGCTACGCTCTAGATCTGCTCACCTCAAATGTCTGCTTTTCTATCAAAGTCTTTAAGCATAGGATTAGCACAGTGCTATCCACGCCGAGATAGAAATGGACAAAATCTTTTGCCATTTCTACAGCAAAGTCTTTAAGCATAGGACTAGCACAGTGCTGTTCTTGCCGAGCTGGAACATGACCAAATCCATTTACCACTACAGGCACAGTATTACACCTTTGAATTGGTAAAATACCAACCAAGCCAGCACAAAATGAGTAAAAGCACCCCCTGACACAGTGTTTTACTCTAATTAGAGCTCTTCAGAGATGTATAGCTTTGTCCAGACACAAGGGAGCGCCCAGAATAAGTAAAAAAAATACCCTTTCAGGCAACGAATGATGAATAAATTATGCAAAAAAAGAATCAGAGAACTCTGGGTAGTTCTCAAGGGCTTACCTCCTACTAAAGATCAATTGCTTTTAATTTCCAAAGCCAAAAAAGATCTTAAAAAAGATATCAAGGCGGACAAGAAAGCATTCCAGGAACATCTTTGGGCGAAACTCCATTACTCTTGCAAACAAAGAGACTCCAAGCTTTTCTGGGAAATCATCAAGCAGCTAACTAACGGCAGGCATCGCCACTATAATGCGGACATCATGGAAGACACATGGAGAGCCCACATCGAATCATTATACAACGAAATCTTCTCCCCAGGCACCGCTGACAGCGGCTCCCAACTCAGCAACAGAGTTACCATTAGAGAATCAACGAAAAACGACTTCCCCTCCGATTCAGATTTTCCCCTGCGGATTTTTAAAGGCCAAGTACTGAAAATAATAAAAAAATTAAGATCTGACGGTGCCCCCGGGCCTAACGGCCTTCCGAATGCCTTGTTTCGGCACAATCCACCATTCTGGGCAGATTATTTGTCCCCTCTTTTTTCGGACATTCTAACCTTTAATATGATCCCTGACTCATGGAGGGGAAGCATTCTAAGCCCAATATACAAATCGGGTTCTCGTTCTGATCCTGCAAACTACAGACTGATTGCGCTAATTGATGTGGAGGCCAAAATTTACGCATCAAACCTGTTGGTAGATCTAGAGGACTGGGTGGCGCGAATAAACCTTATTCCCCCAACACAAACCGGTTTTAGGGCCAGGATGGGCACCTTGACGAATATTTCTGCAGTAACACTCATGGCCAATCAAGCTCTTAGTAATTCAAGGCCACTTTACGTATGTTTCATCGATCTCAAAGCGGCCTTTGACAAGGTCTCAAGAGCCAGGCTATGGGCAAAAATGCGCAACTGGGGCGTCCCAGCAAAGTTGCTGGAGGCTATAATCAATCTGTACTCCGAAACGTGGGTCCAGATTAGGAAAGGAGACGGACTTAGCATCACCAAGAAGATCCACACACTCAACGGGTTAAAACAAGGGTGCGTGTTGGCACTGTGCCTTTTTAACATCTACACCGCAGATTTGGACAAGCATCTCCGGTCAATCCAATGCGATCCTCCGAAACTTGGCACAACACCCATATCCAGCCTGAAATATGCGGATGACATTGTTTTACTGGCGCAAACACCAATTGGTTTGCAACGATTAATTACTGAACTCGGAGCCTACACCACCTCGGTCCAACTGACCATCAATCACAAAAAAACTAAGGTGATGAGCTTTAACAAACACCATAAAGCTGACCGTAAATTTACCTGGATTTTGGATACACGACCTCTGACCGAGGTAGATTCATACAAATACCTCGGCTTCCAAATTGATCGCAGACTCACTTTTAAGACCCATATGTCCCAAGGTCACACGAAATCCAAACAGCTGCAGTTTGCCTTTAAAACTTTAAAAACCAAACTCGCAGGTGGCTCCACTGGGCATCTATTAAAGGTTATAGCAGCAATATTCCTGCCTTGCGTCTCATATGGCACAGAAATCCTGAATGGTAAGGATGCTATAGGCCTGAATTTGGATCAGTCAATCCTTTTTAAGAAGCTGTTTGCAATTCCCCGCCACATCCCGCAAGCCCAAATTCGTCTCGAATATGGTTTAAAAAATCAGATCCCTGACAAACAAGGCATACTAGTCAAGTATTACTGGAGGATGCGGGACGCAGAGGAAAATACACTCGCACATTATTGTTGGGCGGAAATTGAAAAGCAAGCTAGCTTCACAAATTCAATTTCCAAAGTTCTGAGGGCCTCTCTCTCAGCATTGAAGTTAGAGGAGGCATGGCTTACAGACTCCACCTACTCTTGCTTTAAACAATTGGTCAACAAAGCGATAAAACGGGATTCCATATTATTAGATAAAATTGCCTTAGCAAAAAATAAACATGCCTGGGCCGTGATTCAGTCATACCAGAGGCTGCAACCCCAACCCTACCTGCTGGATCACTTTTCAGCCCAGAAAAAACACTTTTTAACTTTACTAAGGCTAGGGTCATATCCCTCAAAGGACCTGACCCCAAAATGGAAACACGTATGGCAATCCAAGGAATGTCGCCTGTGTGGAGCTTGGGATGAGTCTTTACTGCATCTACTATGCATCGGCCCTGCCTTGGCAGAAATGCGCAAAAAGGACCTTCGGGAGATCTTTAGGAAGGAACAAATAAGAACTTGTAGAGCAGCAGTGATTCACTGTCTTACTGGCTCATCCATTCCATTGTCCTGCAGAGCCATAAACTTTAAAAAAAATGCAGCAAGAGATTTGGACAACGCAGAACCCGTTAACCAACTTACGCAGTATTAGATTACCTGGTTTTGAAACCATTTGAAAGTTCTGCTTACATGTTAACTTTTTATACTTTTTATAATATTTATCACAATGTACATTCTTATAAGTTTTATCTATGGTGGTTTTTCCACCCTTTTATGGTTTTTTATGAAATCAAATAAAAGTATATTCTCTCTCTCTCTCTCAATGAATCAGAGAACTCTGGGGAGTTATCAAATTTAGGTGGAAAGCAGCTCCTGTATAAAGCACTCTCAACACCAGCTACACTCTAGATCTGCTCACCTCAAATGTCTGCTTTTCTATCAAAGTCTTTAAGCATAGGATTAGCAAAGTGCTATCCACGCCAAGATAAAATATAAACAAAAATGTTTGCCATTTCTACAACAAAGTCTTTAAGCATAGGACTAGCACAGTGCTGTCCTTGCCGAGTTATAACATGACAAAAGCCATTTACAACTCCAGGCACAGTATTACAGCTTTGAATTGGTAAAAAACCAACCAAGCCAACCTGAAATGAGAAACAACAACCCCTGACACAGTGTTTCGCTCCATTTAGAGCTCTTCGCAGAGGTATAACTTTGTCCAGACACAAGGGAGCACCCAGTATAAGTAAAAAAAAAAACCCTTTAAGGCATAGAATGACGAATAAATTATGGAAAAAAGAAGCAGAGAACTCTGGGTAGTTCTCAAGTTTAGGTGGAAAGCAGCTCCTGTATAGAGCACTCTCAACACCAGCAACACTCTAGATCTGCTCACCTCAAATGTCTGCTTTTCTATCAAAGTCTTTAAGCATAGGATTAGCACAGCGCTATCCACGCCGAGATAGAAATAGACAAAATCTTTTGCCATTTCTACAGCAAAGTCTTTAAGCATAGGAGTGGCATAGTGCTGTCTTTGCCGAGCTGGAACATGATAAAGTCCGTTTACCACTCCAGGCACAGTATTACAGCTTGAATTGGTAGAATATCAACCAAGCCAATCTGAAACAAGTAAAAGCACCCCCTGACACAGTGTTTCACTCTAATTACAACTCTTCAGAGAGTTATAGCTTGGTCCAGACACAAGGGAGCACCAAGTATAAGTCAAAAAAATACCCTTTCAGGCATAGAATGACAAATAAATTATGCAAAAAAGAAGCAGAGAACTCTGGGTAGTTCTCAAGTTTAGTTGGAAAGCAGCTCCTGTATAGAGCACTCTCAACACCAGCGACACTCTAGATCTGCTCACCTCAAATGACTGGTTTTCTATCAAAGTCTTTAAGCATAGGATTAGCACAATGCTATTCACGCTGAGATAGAAATGGACAAAATCTTTTGCTATTTCTACAGCAAAGTCTTTAAGCATAGGACTAGCACAGTGCTGTCCTTGCTGAGCTGGAACATGACAAAATCCATTACCGCTACAAGCACAGTATTATAGTTTTGAATTGGTAAACAACCAACCAAGCCAACCTGGAATGAGTCAAATCAACCCCTTACACAGTGTTTTGCTCTAATTGCAGCACTTCAGAGGGATATAGCTTTGTCCAGACACAAAGAAGCACCCAGTATAAGTCAAAGAAATACCCTTTCAGGCATAGAGTGATGAATAAATTATGCAAAAAACAATCAGAGAACTCTGGGTAGTTATCAAGTTTCGGTGGAAAGCAGTTCCTGTGTAAAGCACTCTCAACACTAGCTACACTCTAGATCTGCTCACCTCAAATGTCTGCTTTTCTATCAAAGTCTTTAAGCATAAGACTAGCACAGTGCTGTCTTCACCGAGCAGTAACATGACAAAAGCCATTTACAAATCAAGGCACAATATTAACCCAAAATCAGTAAAAGCAACCCCTAACACAAGATTTTGCTCTAATTAGAGCTCTTCAGAGAGGTATAGCTTTATCCAGACACAAGGGAGTGCCCAGTATAAGTAAATAAAATACCCTTTCAGGCATAGAGTGATGAATAGATTATGCAAAAAAGAAACAGAGAACTCTGGGTAGTTCTCAAGTTTAGGTGGAAAGCAACTCCTGTATAGAGCACTCTCAACACCAGCGACACTCTAGATCTGCTCACCTCAAATGTCTGCTTTTCTATCAAAGTCTTTAAGCATAGGATTAGCACAGTGCTATCTACCCCGAGATAGTAATGGACAAAATCTTTTGCCATTTCTACAGCAAAGTCTTTAAGTATAGGACTAGTTCAGTGCTGTTCTTGCTGAACTGGCACATGACAAAATCCTTTATCACTCCAGGCACAGTATTACACCTTTGAATTAGTAAAATACTAACGAAGCCAACCTGAAATAAGTAAAAGCACCCCCTGACACAGTGTTTCACTCTAATTAGGGCTCTTCAGAGAAGTATAGCTTTGTCCAAACACAAGGGAGCACCAGTATAAGTCAAACAAATACCCTTTCAGGCCTAGAATGATGAATAAATTATGCAAAAAAGAAGTAGAGAACTCTGGGTAGCTCTCAAGTTTAGGTGGAAAGCAGCACCTGTATAGAGCACTCTCAACACCAGGAACACTCTAGATCTGCTCACCTCAAATGTCTGCTTTTCTATCAAAGTCTTTAAGCATAGGATTAGCACAGTGCTATCCACGCCAAGATAGAAATGGACAAAATCTTTTGCCATTTCTACAGCAAAGTTTTTAAGCATAAGATTAGCAAAGTGCTGTCCTTGCTGAGCTGGAATATGACAAAATCCATGTACCATTCCAAGCACAGTATTACAGCTTTGAATTGGTAAAATATCAACCAAGTCAACCTGAAACGAGTAAAAGCATTCTCTGACACAGTGTTTCACTCTAAGTAGAGATCTTCAGAGAAGTATAGCTTTGTCCAGACACAAGGGAGTACCCAGTATAAGTAAAAAAAATACCCTTTGAGGCATAGAATGATGAATAAATTATGCAAAAGAGAAGTAGAGAACTCTGGGTAGTTCTCAAGTTTAGGTGGAAAGGAGCTCCTGTATAGAGCATTCTCAACACCAGCAACACACTAGATCTGCTCACCTCAAATTACTGCTTTTCTATCAAAGTCTTTAAGCATAGGATTAGCACAGTGCTATCCACGTCGAGATAGAAATGGACAAAATCTTTTGCCATTTCTACAGCAAAGTCTTTAAGCATACGAGTAGCACAGTGCTGTTCTTGCTGAGCTGGAACATGACAAAATCCATTTATCACTCCAGGCACAGTATTACACCTTTGAATTGGTAAAATACCAACCAAGCCAACCTGAAATGAGTAAAAGCACCCCCTGACACAGTGTTTCAGTCTAATTAGAGCTCTTCAGAGAGGTATAGCTTTGTCCAGACAGAAGGGAGCACCCAGTATAAGTCAAAAAATACCCTTTCAGGCATAGAATGATGAATAAATTATGCAAAAAAAAAGTAGAGAACTATGGGTAGTTCTCAAGTTTAGGTGGAAAGCAGCTCCTGTATAAAGCAATCTCAACACCAGCTACGCTCTAGATCTGCTCACCTCAAATGTCTGCTTTTCTATCAAAGTCTTTAAGCATAGGATTAGCACAGTGCTATCCACGCCGAGATAGAAATGGACAAAATCTTTTGCTATTTCTACAGCAAAGTCTTTAAGCATAGGAGTAGCACAGTGCTGTTCTTGCCGAGCTGGAACATGATCAAATCCATTTACCACTACAGGCACAGTATTACACCTTAGAATTGGTAAAATACCAACCAAGCCAGCACAAAATGAGTAAAAGCACCCCCTGACACAGTGTTTCACTCTAATTAGAGCTCTTCAGAGATGTATAGCTTTGTCCAGACACAAGGGAGCGCCCAGAATAAGTCAAAAAAATACCCTTTCAGGCAACGAATGATGAATAAATTATGCAAAAAAGAATCAGAGAACTCTGGGTAGTTCTCAAGGGCTTACCTCCTACTAAAGATCAATTGCTTTTAATTTCCAAAGCCAAAAAAGATCTTAAAAAAGATATCAAGGCCGACAAGAAAGCATTCCAGGAACATCTTTGGGCGAAACTCCATTACTCTTGCAAACAAAGAGACTCCAAGCTTTTCTGGGAAATCATCAAGCAGCTAACTAACGGCAGGCATCGCCACTATAATGCGGACATCATGGAAGACACATGGAGAGCCCACATCAAATCATTATACAACGATATCTTCTCCCCAGGCACCGCTGACAGCGGCTCCCAACTCAGCAACAGAGTTACCATTAGAGACTCAACGAAAAACGACTTCCCCTCCGATTCAGATTTTCCCCTGCGGATTTTTAAAGGCCAAGTACTGAAAATAATAAAAAAATTAAGATCTGACGGTGCCCCCGGGCCTAATGGCCTTCCGAATGCCTTGTTTCGGCACAATCCACCATTCTGGGCAGATTATTTGTCCCCTCTTTTTTCGGACATTCTAACCTTTAATATGATCCCTGACTCATGGAGGGGAAGCATTCTAAGCCCAATATACAAATCGGGTTCTCGTTCTGATCCTGCAAACTACAGACTGATTGCGCTAATTGATGTGGAGGCCAAAATTTACGCATCAAACCTGTTGGTAGATCTAGAGGACTGGGTGGCGCGAATAAACGTTATTCACCCAACACAAACCGGTTTTAGGGCCAGGATGGGCACCTTGACGAATATTTCTGCAGTAACACTCATGGCCAATCAAGCTCTTAGTAATTCAAGGCCACTTTACGTATGTTTCATCGATCTCAAAGCGGCCTTTGACAAGGTCTCAAGAGCCAGGCTATGGGCAAAAATGCGCAACTGGGGCGTCCCAGCAAAGTTGCTGGAGGCTATAATCAATCTGTACTCCGAAACATGGGTCCAGATTAGGAAAGGGGACGGACTTAGCATCACCAAGAAGATCCACACACTCAACGGGTTAAAACAAGGGTGCGTGTTGGCACCGTGCCTTTTTAACATCTACACCGCAGATTTGGACAAGCATCTCCGGTCAATCCAATGCGATCCTCCGAAACTTGGCACAACACCCATATCCACCCTCCAATATGCGGATGACATTGTTTTACTGGCGCAAACACCAATTGGTTTGCAACGATTAATTACTGAACTCGGAACCTACACCACCTCGGTCCAACTGACCATCAATCACAAAAAAACTAAGGTGATGAGCTTTAACAAACACCATAAAGCTGACCGTAAATTTACCTGGATTTTGGATACACGACCTCTGACCGAGGTGGATTCATACAAATACCTCGGCTTCCAAATTGATCGCAGACTCACTTTTAAGACCCATATGTCCCAAGGTCACACGAAATCCAAACAGCTGCAGTTTGCCTTTAAAACTTTAAAAAACAAACTCGCAGGTGGCGTCACTGGGCATCTATTAAAGGTTATAGCAGCAATATTCCTGCCTTGCATCTCATATGGCACAGAAATCCTGAATGGTAAGGATGCTATAGGCCTGAATTTGGATCAGTCAATCCTTTTTAAGAAGCTGTTTGCAATTCTCCGCCACATCCCGCAAGCCCAAATTCGTCTCGAATATGGTTTAAAAAATCAGATCCCTGACAAACAAGGCATACTAGTCAAGTATTACTGGAGGATGCGGGACGCAGAGGAAAATACACTCGCACATTATTGTTGGGCGGAAATTGAAAAGCAAGCTAGCTTCACAAATTCAATTTCCAAAGTTCTGAGGGCCTCTCTCTCAGCATTGAAGTTAGAGGAGGCATGGCTTACAGACTCCACCTACTCTTGCTTTAAACAATTGGTCAACAAAGCGATAAAACGGGATTCCATATTATTAGATGAAATTGCCTTAGCAAAAAAATAAACATGCCTGGGCCGTGATTCAGTCATACCAGAGGCTGCAACCCCAACCCTACCTGCTGGATCACTTTTCAGCACAGAAAAAACACTTTTTTACTTTACTAAGGCTAGGGTCATATCCCTCAAAGGACCTGACCCCAAAATGGAAACACGTATGGCAATCCAAGGAATGTCGCCTGTGTGGAGCTTGGGATGAGTCTTTACTGCATCTACTATGCATCTGCCCTGCCTTGGCAGAAATGCGCAAAAAGGACCTTCGGGAGATCTTTAGGAAGGAACAAATAAGAACTTGTAGAGCAGCAGTGATTCACTGTCTTACTGGCTCATCCATTCCATTGTCCTGCAGAGCCATAAACTTTAAAAAAAAAATGCAGCAAGAGATTTGGACAACGCAGAACCCGTTAACCAACTTACGCAGTATTAGATTACCTGGTTTTGAAACCATTTGAAAGTTCTGCTTACATGTTAACTTTTTATACTTTTTATAATAATTATCACAATGTACATTCTTGTAAGTTTTATCTATGGTGGTTTTTCCACCCTTTTATGTTTTTTTATGAAATCAAATAAAAGTATATTCTCTCTCTCTCTCTCAATGAATCAGAGAACTCTGGGGAGTTATCAAGTTTAGGTGGAAAGCAGCTCCTGTATAAAGCACTCTCAACACCAGCTACACTCTAGATCTGCTCACCTCAAATGTCTGCTTTTCAATCAAAGTCTTTAAGCATATAATTAGCAAAGTGCTATCCACGCCAAGATAAAATATAAACAAAAATGTTTGCCATTTCTACAACAAAGTATTTAAGCATAGGACTAGCACAGTGCTGTCCTTGCCGAGTTATAACATGACAAAAGCCATTTACCACTCCAGGCACAGTATTACAGCTTTGAATTGGTAAAAAACCAACCAAGCCAACCTGAAATGAGTAACAACAACCCCTGACACAGTGTTTCGCTCTATTTAGAGCTCTTCACAGAGGTATAACTTTGTCCAGACACAAGGGAGCACCCAGTATAAGTAAAAAAAAAAACCCTTTAAGGCATAGAATGACGAATAAATTATGGAAAAAAGAAGCAGAGAACTCTGGGTAGTTCTCAAGTTTAGGTGGAAAGCAGCTCCTGTATAGAGCACTCTCAACACCAGCAACACTCTAGATCTGCTCACCTCAAATGTCTGCTTTTCTATCAAAGTCTTTAAGCATAGGATTAGCACAGCGCTATCCACGCCGAGATAGAAATAGACAAAATCTTTTGCCATTTCTACAGCAAAGTCTTTAAGCATAGGAGTGGCATAGTGCTGTCTTTGCCGAGCTGGAACATGATAAAATCCGTTTACCACTCCAGGCACAGTATTACAGCTTTGAATTGGTAGAATATCAACCAAGCAAATCTGAAACGAGTAAAAGCACCCCCTGACACAGTGTTTCACTCTAATTAGAACTCTTCAGAGAGTTATAGCTTGGTCCAGACACAAGGGAGCACCAAGTATAAGTCAAAAAAATACCCTTTCAGGCATAGAATGACAAATAAATTATGCAAAAAAGAAGCAGAGAACTCTGGGTAGTTCTCAAGTTTAGGTGGAAAGCAGCTCCTGTATAGAGCACTCTCAACACCAGCGACACTCTAGATCTGCTCACCTCAAATGACTGGTTTTCTATCAAAGTCTTTAAGCATAGGATTAGCATAATGCTATTCACGCTGAGATAGAAATGGACAAAATCTTTTGCTATTTCTACAGCAAAGTCTTTAAGCATAGGATTAGCACAGTGCTATCCTTGCCGAGCTGGAACATGACAAAATCCATTACCGCTACAAGCACAGTATTACAGCTTTGAATTGGTAAACAACCAACCAAGCCAACCTGGAATGAGTCAAATCAACCCCTTACACAGTGTTTTGCTCTAATTGCAGCATTTCAGAGAGATATAGCTTTGTCCAGACACAAAGAAGCACCCAGTATAAGTCAAAGAAATACCCTTTCAGGCATAGAGTGATGAATAAATTATGCAAAAAAGAATCAGAGAACTCTGGGGAGTTCTCAAGTTTCGGTGGAAAGCAGTTCCTGTATAAAGCACTCTCAACACCAGCTACACTCTAGGGGGGAGATTTATGAGCCCCTTGCGCCACTTTTGCGTCACTTTTAACATGGGAAAAGTGACGCAAGGGGCTCATAAATCTGCCCCTAGATCTGCTCACCTCAAATGTCTGCTTTTCTATCAAAGTCTTTAAGCATAAGACTAGCACAGTGCTGTCTACACCGAGCTGTAACATGACAAAAGCCATTTACAAATCAAGGCACAATATTTCAGCTTTGAATTGGTAAAATACCAACCAAGCCAAACCGAAATCAGTAAAAGCAACCCCTAACACAAGATTTCGCTCTAATTAGAGCTCTTCAGAGAGGTATAGCTTTGTCCAGACACACGGAAGTGCCCAGTATAAGTAAATAAAATACCCTTTCAGGCATAGAGTGATGAATAAATTATGCAAAAAAGAAACAGAGAACTCTGGGTAGTTCTCAAGTTTAGGTGGAAAGCAACTCCTGTATAGAGCACTCTCAACACCAGCGACACTCTAGATCTGCTCACCTCAAATGTCTGCTTTTCTATCAAAGTCTTTAAGCATAGGATTAGCACAGTGCTATCTACCCCGAGATAGTAATGGACAAAATCTTTTGCCATTTCTACAGCAAAGTCTTTAAGTATAGGACTAGTACAGTGCTGTTCTTGCTGAACTGGCACATGACAAAATCCTTTATTACTCCAGGCACAGTATTACACCTTTGAATTAGTAAAATACTAACGAAGCCAACCTGAAAAAAGTAAAAGCACCTCCTGACACAGTGTTTCACTCTAATTAGGGTTCTTCAGAGAAGTATAGTTTTGTCCAAACACAAGGGAGCCCCCAGTATAAGTCAAACAAATACCCTTTCAGGCATAGAATGATGAATAAATTATGCAAAAAAGAAGTAGAGAACTCTGGGTTGTTCTCAAGTTTAGGTGGAAAGCAGCACCTGTATAGAGCACTCTCAACACCAGGAACATTCTAGATCTGCTCACCTCAAATGTCTGCTTTTCTATCAAAGTCTTTAAGCATAGGATTAGCACAGTGCTATCCACGCCGAGATAGAAATGGACAAAATCTTTTGCCATTTCTACAGCAAAGTTTTTAAGCATAAGACTAGCAAAGTGCTGTCCTTGCTGTGCTGGAATATGACAAAATCCATGTACCATTCCAAACACAGTATTACAGCTTTGAATTGGTAAAATATCAACCAAGCCAGCACAAAATGAGTAAAAGCAACCCCTGACACAGTGTTTCACTCTAATTAGAGTTCTTCAGAGATGTATAGCTTTGTCCAGACACAAGGGAGCGCCTAGAATAAGTCAAAAAAATACCCTTTCAGGCAACGAATGATGAATAAATTATGCAAAAAAGAATCAGAGAACTCTGGGTAGTTTTCAAGGGCTTACCTCCTACTAAAGATCAATTGCTTTTAATTTCCAAAGCCAAAAAAGATCTTAAAAAAGATATCAAGGCGGACAAGAAAGCATTCCAGGAACATCTTTGGGCGAAACTCCATTACTCTTGCAAACAAAGAGACTCCAAGCTTTTCTGGGAAACCATCAAGCAGCTAACTAACGGCAGGCATCGCCACTATAATGCGGACATCATGGAAGACACATGGAGAGCCCACATCGAATCATTATACAACGAAATCTTCTCCCCAGGCACCGCTGACAGCGGCTCCCAACTCAGCAACAGAGTTACCATTAGAGACTCAACGAAAAACGACTTCCCCTCCGATTCAGATTTTCCCCTGCGGATTTTTAAAGGCCAAGTACTGAAAATAATAAAAAAAATTAAGATCTGACGGTGCCCCCGGGCCTAATGGCCTTCCGAATGCCTTGTTTCGGCACAATCCACCAATCTGGGCAGATTATTTGTCCCCTCTTTTTTCGGACATTCTAACCTTTAATATGATCCCTGACTCATGGAGGGGAAGCATTCTAAGCCCAATATACAAATCGGGTTCTCGTTCTGATCCTGCAAACTACAGACTGATTGCGCTAATTGATGTGGAGGCCAAAATTTACGCATCAAACCTGTTGGTAGATCTAGAGGACTGGGTGGCGCGAATAACCTTATTCCCCCAACACAAACCAGTTTTAGGGCCAGGATGGGCACCTTGACGAATATTTCTGCAGTAACACTCATGGCCAATCAAGCTCTTAGTAATTCAAGGCCACTTTACGTATATTTCATCGATCTCAAAGCGGCCTTTGACAAGGTCTCAAGAGCCAGGCTATGGGCAAAAATGCGCAACTGGGGCGTCCCAGCAAAGTTGCTGGAGGCTATAATCAATCTGTACTCCGAAACGTGGGTCCAGATTAGGAAAGGAGACGGACTTAGCATCACCAAGAAGATCCACACACTCAACGGGTTAAAACAAGGGTGCGTGTTGGCACCGTGCCTTTTTAACATCTACACCGCAGATTTGGACAAGCATCTCCGGTAAATCCAATGCGATCCTCCGAAACTTGGCACAACACCCATATCCACCCTCCAATATGCGGATGACATCGTTTTACTGGCGCAAACACCAATTGGTTTGCAACGATTAATTACTGAACTCGGAACCTACACCACCTCGGTCCAACTGACCATCAATCACAAAAAAACTAAGGTGATGAGCTTTAACAAACACCATAAAGCTGACCGTAAATTTACCTGGATTTTGGATACACGACCTCTGACCGAGGTGGATTCATACAAATACCTCGGCTTCCAAATTGATCGCAGACTCACTTTTAAGACCCATATGTCCCAAGGTCACACGAAATCCAAACAGCTGCAGTTTGCCTTTAAAACTTTAAAAAACAAACTCGCAGGTGGCTCCACTGGGCATCTATTAAAAGTTATAGCAGCAATATTCCTGCCTTGCATCTCATATGGCACAGAAATCCTGAATGGTAAGGATGCTATAGGCCTGAATTTGGATCAGTCAATCCTTTTTAAGAAGCTGTTTGCAATTCCCCGCCACATCCCGCAAGCCCAAATTCGTCTCGAATATGGTTTAAAAAATCAGATCCCTGACAAACAAGGCATACTAGTCAAGTATTACTGGAGGATGCGGGACGCAGAGGAAAATACACTCGCACATTATTGTTGGGCGGAAATTGAAAAGCAAGCTAGCTTCACAAATTCAATTTCCAAAGTTCTGAGGGCCTCTCTCTCAGCATTGAAGTTAGAGGAGGCATGGCTTACAGACTCCACCTACTCTTGCTTTAAACAATTGGTCAACAAAGCAATAAAACGGGATTCCATATTATTAGATAAAATTGCCTTAGCAAAAAATAAACATGCCTGGGCCGTGATTCAGTCATACCAGAGGCTGCAACCCCAACCCTACCTGCTGGATCACTTTTCAGCCCAGAAAAAACCCTTTTTTACTTTACTAAGGCTAGGGTCATATCCCTCAAAGGACCTGACCCCAAAATGGAAACACGTGTGGCAATCCAAGGAATGTCGCCTGTGTGGGGCTTGGGATAAGTCTTTACTGCATCTACTATGCATCTGCCCTGCCTTGGCAGAAATGCGCAAAAAGGACCTTCGGGAGATCTTTAGGAAGGAACAAATAAGAACTTGTAGAGCAGCAGTGATTCACTGTCTTACTGGCTCATCCATTCCATTGTCCTGCAGAGCCATAAACTTTAAAAAAAATGCAGCAAGAGATTTGGACAACACAGAACCCGTTAACCAACTTACGCAGTATTAGATTACCTGGTTTTGAAACCATTTGAAAGTTCTGCTTACATGTTAACTTTTTATACTTTTTATAATAATTATCACAATGTACATTCTTGTAAGTTTTATCTATGGTGGTTTTTCCACCCTTTTATGTTTTTTTATGAAATCAAATAAAAGTATATTCTCTCTCTCTCTCTCTCAATGAATCAGAGAACTCTGGAGAGTTATCAAGTTTAGGTGGAAAGCAGCTCCTGTATAAAGCACTCTCAACACCAGCTACACTCTAGATCTGCTCACCTCAAATGTCTGCTTTTCTATCAAAGTCTTTAAGCATAGGATTAGCAAAGTGCTAGCCACGCCAAGATAAAATATAAACAAAAATGTTTGCCATTTCTACAACAAAGTCTTTAAGCATAGGACTAGCACAGTGCTGTCCTTGCCGAGTTATAACATGACAAAAGCCATTTACCACTCCAGGCACAGTATTACAGCTTTGAATTGGTAAAAAACCAACCAAGCCAACCTGAAATGAGTAACAACAACCCCTGACACAGTGTTTCGCTCTATTTAGAGCTCTTCACAGAGGTATAACTTTGTCCAGACACAAGGGAGCACCCAGTATAAGTAAAAAAAAAAACCTTTAAGGCATAGAATGACGAATAAATTATGGAAAAAAGAAGCAGAGAACTCTGGGTAGTTCTCAAGTTTAGGTGGAAAGCAGCTCCTGTATAGAGCACTCTCAACACCAGCAACACTTTAGATCTGCTCACCTCAAATGTCTGATTTTCTATCAAAGTCTTTAAGCATAGGATTAGCACAGCGCTATCCACGCCGAGATAGAAATAGACAAAATCTTTTGCCATTTCTACAGCAAAGTCTTTAAGCATAGGAGTGGCATAGTGCTGTCTTTGCTGAGCTGGAACATGATAAAATCCGTTTACCACTCCAGGCACAGTATTACAGCTTTGAGTTGGTAGAATATCAACCAAGCCAATCTGAAACGAGTAAAAGCACCCCCTGACACAGTGTTTCACTCTAATTAGAACTCTTCAGAGAGTTATAGCTTGGTCCAGACACAAGAGAGCACCAAGTACAAGTCAAAAAAATACCCTTTCAGGCATAGAATGACAAATAAATTATGCAAAAAAGAAGCAGAGAACTCTGGGTAGTTCTCAAGTTTAGGTGGAAAGCAGCTCCTGTATAGAGCACTCTCAACACCAGCGACACTCTAGATCTGCTCACCTCAAATGACTGGTTTTCTATCAAAGTCTTTAAGCATAGGATTAGCACAATGCTATTCACGCTGAGATAGAAATGGACATAATCTTTGCTATTTCTACAGCAAAGTCTTTAAGCATAGGACTAGCACAGTGCTATCCTTGCTGAGCTGGAACATGACAAAATCCATTACCCCTACAAGCACAGTATTACAGCTTTGAATTGGTAAACAACCAACCAAGCCAACCTGGAATGAGTCAAATCAACCCCTTACACAGTGTTTTGCTCTAATTGCAGCACTTCAGAGAGATATAGCTTTGTCCAGACACAAAGAAGCACCCAGTATAAGTCAAAGAAATACCCTTTCAGGCATAGAGTGATGAATACATTATGCAAAAAAGAATCAGAGAACTCTGGGGAAATTATCAAGTTTCGGTGTAAAGCAGTTCCTGTATAAAGCACTCTCAACACCAGCTACACTCTAGATCTGCTCACCTCAAATGTCTGCTTTTCTATCAAAGTCTTTAAGCATAAGACTAGCACAGTGCTGTCTTCACCGAGCTGTAACATAACAAAAGCCATTTACAAATCAAGGCACAATATTACAGCTTTGAATTGGTAAAATACCAACCAAGCCAACCCAAAATCAGTAAAAGCAACCTCTAACAAAAGATTTCGCTCTAATTAGAGCTCTTCAGAGCGGTATAGCTTCGCCCAGACACAAGGGAGTGCCCAGTATAAGTAAATAAAATACCCTTTCAGGCATAGAGTGATGAATAAATTATGCAAAAAAGAAACAGAGAACTCTGGGTAGTTCTCAAGTTTAGGTGGAAAGCAACTCCTGTATAGAGCACTCTCAACACCAGCGACACTCTAGATCTGCTCACCTCAAATGTCTGCTTTTCTATCAAAGTCTTTAAGCATAGGATTAGCACAGTGCTATCTACCCCGAGATAGTAATGGACAAAATCTTTTGCCATTTCTACAGCAAAGTCTTTAAGTATAGGACTAGTACAGTGCTGTTCTTGCTGAACTGGCACATGACAAAATCCTTTATCACTCCAGGCACAGTATTACACCTTTGAATTAGTAAAATACTAACAAAGCCAACCTGAAATAAGTAAAAGCCCCCCCTGACACAGTGTTTCACTCTAATTAGGGCTCTTCAGAGAAGTATAGCTTTGTCCAAACACAAGGGAGCACCCAGTATAAGTCAAACAAATACCCTTTCAGGCATAGAATGATGAATAAATTATGCAAAAAAGAAGTAGAGAACTCTGGGTAGTTCTCAAGTTTAGGTGGAAAGCAGCACCTGTATAGAGCACTCTCAACACCAGGAACACTCTAGATCTGCTCACCTCAAATGTCTGCTTTTCTATCAAAATCTTTAAGCATAGGATTAGCACAGTGCTATCCACGCCTAGATAGAAATGGACAAAATCTTTTGCCATTTCTACAGCAAAGTTTTTAAGCATAAGACTAGCAAAGTGCTGTCCTTGCTGAGCTGGAATATGACAAAATCCATGTACCATTCCAAGCACAGTATTACAGCTTTGAATTGGTAAAATATCAACCAAGTCAACCTGAAACGAGTAAAAGCACTCCCTGACACAGTGTTTCAGTCTAATTAGAGCTCTTCAGAGAGGTATAGCTTTGTCCAGACAGAAGGGAGCACCCAGTATAAGTCAAAAAAATACCCTTTCAGGCAACGAATGATGAAAAAATTATGCAAAAAAGAATCAGAGAACTCTGGGTAGTTCTCAAGTTTAGGTGGAAAGCAGCTCCTGTATAAAGCACTCTCAACACCAGCTACGCTCTAGATCTGCTCACCTCAAATGTCTGCTTTTCTATCAAAGTCTTTAAGCATAGGATTAGCACAGTGCTATCCACGCCGAGATAGAAATGGACAAAATCTTTTGCCATTTTTACAGCAAAGTATTTAAGCATAGGATTAGCACAGTGCTGTTCTTGCCGAGCTGGAACATGACCAAATCCATTTACCACTACAGGCACAGTATTAATCCTTTGAATTGGTAAAATACCAACCAAGCCAGCACAAAATGAGTAAAAGCACCCCCTGACACAGTGTTTTATTCTACTTAGAGCTCTTCAGAGATGTATAGCTTTGTCCAGACACAAGGGAGCACCCAGAATAAGTCAAAAAAATACCCTTTCAGGCAACGAATGATGAATAAATTATGCAAAAAAGAATCAGAGAACTCTGGGTAGTTCTCAAGGGCTTACCTCCTACTAAAGATCAATTGCTTTTAATTTCCAAAGCCAAAAAAGATCTTAAAAAAGATATCAAGGCGGACAAGAAAGCATTCCAGGAACATCTTTGGGCGAAACTCCATTACTCTTGCAAACAAAGAGGCTCCAAGCTTTTCTGGGAAATCATCAAGCAGCTAACTAACGGCAGGCATCGCCACTATAATGCGGACATCATGGAAGACACATGGAGAGCCCACATCGAATCATTATACAACGAAATCTTCTCCCCAGGCACCGCTGACAGCGGCTCCCAACTCAGCAACAGAGTTACCATTAGAGACTCAACGAAAAACGACTTCCCCTCCGATTCAGATTTTCCCCTGCGGATTTTTAAAGGCCAAGTACTGAAAATAATAAAAAAATTAAGATCTGACGGTGCCCCCGGGCCTAATGGCCTTCCGAATGCCTTGTTTCGGCACAATCCACCATTCTGGGCAGATTATTTGTCCCCTCTTTTTTCGGACATTCTAACCTTTAATATGATCCCTGACTCATGGAGGGGAAGCATTCTAAGCCCAATATACAAATCGGGTTCTCGTTCTGATCCTGCAAACTACAGACTGATTGCGCTAATTGATGTGGAGGCCAAAATTTACGCATCAAACCTGTTGGTAAATCTAGAGGACTGGGTGGCGCGAATAAACCTTATTCCCCCAACACAAACCGGTTTTAGGGCCAGGATGGGCACCTTGACGAATATTTCTGCAGTAACACTCATGGCCAATCAAGCTCTTAGTAATTCAAGGCCACTTTACGTATGTTTCATCGATCTCAAAGCGGCCTTTGACAAGGTCTCAAGAGCCAGGCTATGGGCAAAAATGCGCAACTGGGGCGTCCCAGCAAAGTTGCTGGAGGCTATAATCAATCTGTACTCCGAAACGTGGGTCCAGATTAGGAAAGGAGACGGACTTAGCATCACCAAGAAGATCCACACACTCAACGGGTTAAAACAAGGGTGCGTGTTGGCACTGTGCCTTTTTAACATCTACACCGCAGATTTGGACAAGCATTTCCGGTCAATCCAATGCGATCCTCCGAAACTTGGCACAACACCCATATCCAGCCTCCAATATGCGGATGACATCGTTTTACTGGCGCAAACACCAATTGGTTTGCAACGATTAATTACTGAACTCGGAGCCTACACCACCTCGGTCCAACTGACCATCAATCACAAAAAAACTAAGGTGATGAGCTTTAACAAACACCATAAAGCTGACCGTAAATTTACCTGGATTTTGGATACACGACCTCTGACCGAGGTGGATTCATACAAATAACTCGGCTTCCAAATTGATCGCAGACTCACTTTTAAGACCCATATGTCCCAAGGTCACACGAAATCCAAACAGCTGCAGTTTGCCTTTAAAACTTTAAAAAACAAACTCGCAGGTGGCTCCACTGGGCATCTATTAAAGGTTATAGCAGCAATATTCCTGCCTTGCGTCTCATATGGCACAGAAATCCTGAATGGTAAGGATGCTATAGGCCTGAATTTGGATCAGTCAATCCTTTTTAAGAAGCTGTTTGCAATTCCCCGCCACATCCCGCAAGCCCAAATTCGTCTCGAATATGGTTTAAAAAATCAGATCCCTGACAAACAAGGCATACTAGTCAAGTATTACTGGAGGATGCGGGACGCAGAGGAAAATACACTTGCACATTATTGTTGGGCGGAAATTGAAAAGCAAGCTAGCTTCACAAATTCAATTTCCAAAGTTCTGAGGGCCTCTCTCTCAGCATTGAAGTTAGAGGAGGCATGGCTTACAGACTCCACCTACTCTTGCTTTAAACAATTGGTCAACAAAGCGATAAAACGTGATTCCATATTATTAGATAAAATTGCCTTAGCAAAAAATAAACATGCCTGGGCCGTGATTCAGTCATACCAGAGGCTGCAACCCCAACCCTACCTGCTGGATCACTTTTCAGCCCAGAAAAAACACTTTTTAACTTTACTAAGGCTAGGGTCATATCCCTCAAAGGACCTGACCCCAAAATGGAAACACGTATGGCAATCCAAGGAATGTCGCCTGTGTGGAGCTTGGGATGAGTCTTTACTGCATCTACTATGCATCTGCCCTGCCTTGGCAGAAATGCGCAAAAAGGACCTTCGGGAGATCTTTAGG
This sequence comes from Triturus cristatus, assembly GCF_964204655.1. Taxonomy (NCBI): domain Eukaryota; kingdom Metazoa; phylum Chordata; class Amphibia; order Caudata; family Salamandridae; genus Triturus; species Triturus cristatus. Next base: position 315,345,196 of record NC_140595.1, read on the forward strand.
AAGGAACAAATAAGAACTTGTAGAGCAGCAGTGATTCACTGTCTTACTGGCTCATCCATTCCATTGTCCTGCAGAGCCATAAACTTTTAAAAAAATGCAGCAAGAGATTTGGACAACGCAGAACCCGTTAACCAACTTACGCAGTATTAGATTACCTGGTTTTGAAACCATTTGAAAGTTCTGCTTACATGTTAACTTTTTATACTTTTTATAATATTTATCACAATGTACATTCTTGTAAGTTTTATCTATGGTGGTTTTTCCACCCTTTTATGGTTTTTTATGAAATCAAATAAAAGTATATTCTCTCTCTCTCTCTCTCTCTCTCTCTCTCTCAATGAATCAGAGAACTCTGGGGAGTTATCAAGTTTAGGTGGAAAGCAGCTCCTGTATAAAGCACTCTCAACACCAGCTACACTCTAGATCTGCTCACCTCAAATGTCTGCTTTTCTATCAAAGTCTTTAAGCATAGGATTAGCAAAGTGCTATCCATGCCAAGATAAAATATAAACAAAAATGTTTGCCATTTCTACAACAAAGTCTTTAAGCATAGGACTAGCACATTGCTGTCCTTGCCGAGTTATAACATGACAAAAGCCATTTACCACTCCAGGCACAGTATTACAGCTTTGAATTGGTAAAAAACCAACCAAGCCAACCTGAAATGAGTAACAACAACCCCTGACACAGTGTTTCGCTCTATTTAGAGCTCTTCACAGAGGTATAACTTTGTCCAGACACAAGGGAGCACCCAGTATAAGTAAAAAAAAAAACCCTTTAAGGCATAGAATGACGAATAAATTATGGAAAAAAGAAGCAGAGAACTCTGGGTAGTTCTCAAGTTTAGGTGGAAAGCAGCTCCTGTATAGAGCACTCTCAACACCAGCAACACTCTAGATCTGCTCACCTCAAATGTCTGATTTTCTATCAAAGTCTTTAAGCATAGGATTAGCACAGCGCTATCCACGCCGAGATAGAAATAGACAAAATCTTTTGCCATTTCTACAGCAAAGTCTTTAAGCATAGGAGTGGCATAGTGCTGTCTTTGCCGAGCTGGAACATGATAAAATCCGTTTACCACTCCAGGCACAGTATTACAGCTTTGAATTGGTAGAATATCAACCAAGCCAATCTGAAACGAGTAAAAGCACCCCCTGACTCAGTGTTTCACTCCAATTAGAACTCTTCAGAGAGTTATAGCTTGGTCCAGACACAAGGGAGCACCAAGTACAAGTCAAAAAAATACCCTTTCAGGCATAGAATGACAAATAAATTATGCAAAAAAGAAGCAGAGAACTCTGGGTAGTTCTCAAGTTTAGGTGGAAAGCAGCTCCTGTATAGAGCACTCTCAACACCAGCGACACTCTAGATCTGCTCACCTCAAATGACTGGTTTTCTATCAAAGTCTTTAAGCATAGGATTAGCACAATGCTATTCACGCTGAGATAGAAATGGACATAATCTTTGCTATTTCTACAGCAAAGTCTTTAAGCATAGGACTAGCACAGTGCTATCCTTGCTGAGCTGGAACATGACAAAATCCATTACCCCTACAAGCACAGTATTACAGCTTTGAATTGGTAAACAACCAACCAAGCCAACCTGGAATGAGTCAAATCAACCCCTTACACAGTGTTTTGCTCTAATTGCAGCACTTCAGAGAGATATAGCTTTGTCCAGACACAAAGAAGCACCCAGTATAAGTCAAAGAAATACCCTTTCAGGCATAGAGTGATGAATACATTATGCAAAAAGGAATCAGAGAACTCTGGGGAAGTTATCAAGTTTCGGTGTAAAGCAGTTCCTGTATAAAGCACTCTCAACACCAGCTACACTCTAGATCTGTTCACCTCAAATGTCTGCTTTTCTATCAAAGTCTTTAAGCATAAGACTAGCACAGTGCTGTCTTCACCGAGCTGTAACATAACAAAAGCCATTTACAAATCAAGGCACAATATTACAGCTTTGAATTGGTAAAATACCAACCAAGCCAACCCAAAATCAGTAAAAGCAACCCCTAACAAAAGATTTCGCTCTAATTAGAGCTCTTCAGAGAGGTATAGCTTCGCCCAGACACAAGGGAGTGCCCAGTATAAGTAAATAAAATACCCTTTCAGGCATAGAGTGATGAATAAATTATGCAAAAAAGAAACAGAGAACTCTGGGTAGTTCTCAAGTTTAGGTGGAAAGCAACTCCTGTATAGAGCACTCTCAACACCAGCGACACTCTAGATCTGCTCACCTCAAATGTCTGCTTTCTATCAAAGTCTTTAAGCATAGGATTAGCACAGTGCTATCTACCCCGAGATAGTAATGGACAAAATCTTTTGCCATTTCTACAGCAAAGTCTTTAAGTATAGGACTAGTACAGTGCTGTTCTTGCTGAACTGGCACATGACAAAATCCTTTATCACTCCAGGCACAGTATTACACCTTTGAATTAGTAAAATACTAACGAAGCCAACCTGAAATAAGTAAAAGCCCCCCCTGACACAGTGTTTCACTCTAATTAGGGCTCTTCAGAGAAGTATAGCTTTGTCCAAACACAAGGGAGCACCCAGTATAAGTCAAACAAATACCCTTTCAGGCATAGAATGATGAATAAATTATGCAAAAAAGAAGTAGAGAACTCTGGGTAGTTCTCAAGTTTAGGTGGAAAGCAGCACCTGTATAGAGCACTCTCAACACCAGGAACACTCTAGATCTGCTCACCTCAAATGTCTGCTTTTCTATCAAAATCTTTAAGCATAGGATTAGCACAGTGCTATCCACGCCTAGATAGAAATGGACAAAATCTTTTGCCATTTCTACAGCAAAGTTTTTAAGCATAAGACTAGCAAAGTGCTGTCCTTGCTGAGCTGGAATATGACAAAATCCATGTACCATTCCAAGCACAGTATTACAGCTTTGAATTGGTAAAATATCAACCAAGTCAACCTGAAACGAGTAAAAGCATTCTCTGACACAGTGTTTCACTCTAAGTAGAGATCTTCAGAGAGTTATAGCTTTGTCCAGACACAAGGGAGTACCCAGTATAAGTAAAAAAAATACCCTTTGAGGCATAGAATGATGAATAAATTATGCAAAATAGAAGTAGAGAACTCTGGGTAGTTCTCAAGTTTAGGTGGAAAGGAGCTCCTGTATAGAGCATTCTCAACACCAGCGACACTCTAGATCTGCTCACCTCAAATTACTGCTTTTCTATCAAAGTCTTTAAGCATAGGATTAGCACAGTGCTATCCACGCCGAGATAGAAATGGACAAAATCTTTTGCCATTTCTACAGCAAAGGTTTTAAGCATACGACTAGCACAGTGCTGTTCTTGCCGAGCTGGAACATGACAAAATCCATTTATCACTCCAGGCACATTACATCTTTGAATTGGTAAAATACCAACCAAGCCAAACTGAAATGAGTAAAAGCACCCCCTGACACAGCGTTTCAGTCTAATTAGAGCTCTTCAGAGAGGTATAGCTTTGTCCAGACAGAAGGGAGCACCCAGTATAAGTCAAAAAAATACCCTTTCAGGCAACGAATGATGAAAAAATTATGCAAAAAAGAATCAGAGAACTCTGGGTAGTTTTCAAGTTTAGGTGGAAAGCAGCTCCTGTATTAAGCACTCTCAACACCAGCTACGCTCTAGATCTGCTCACCTCAAATGTCTGCTTTTCTATCAAAGTCTTTAAGCATAGGATTAGCACAGTGCTATCCACGCCGAGATAGAAATGGACAAAATCTTTTGCCATTTTTACAGCAAAGTATTTAAGCATAGGATTAGCACAGTGCTGTTCTTGCCGAGCTGGAACATGACCAAATCCATTTACCACTACAGGCACAGTATTAATCCTTTGAATTGGTAAAATACCAACCAAGCCAGCACAAAATGAGTAAAAGCACCCCCTGACACAGTGTTTTATTCTACTTAGAGCTCTTCAGAGATGTATAGCTTTGTCCAGACACAAGGGAGCACCCAGAATAAGTCAAAAAAATACCCTTTCAGGCAACGAATGATGAAAAAACTATGCAAAAAAGAATCAGAGAACTCTGGGTAGTTCTCAAGGGCTTACCTCCTACTAAAGATCAATTGCTTTTAATTTCCAAAGCCAAAAAAGATCTTAAAAAAGATATCAAGGCGGACAAGAAAGCATTCCAGGAACATCTTTGGGCGAAACTCCATTACTCTTGCAAACAAAGAGGCTCCAAGCTTTTCTGGGAAATCATCAAGCAGCTAACTAACGGCAGGCATCGCCACTATAATGCGGACATCATGGAAGACACATGGAGAGCCCACATCGAATCATTATACAACGAAATCTTCTCCCCAGGCACCGCTGACAGCGGCTCCCAACTGAGCAACAGAGTTACCATTAGAGACTCAACGAAAAACGACTTCCCCTCCGATTCAGATATTCCCCTGCGGATTTTTAAAGGCCAAGTACTGAAAATAATAAAAAAATTAAGATCTGACGGTGCCCCCGGGCCTAATGGCCTTCCGAATGCCTTGTTTCGGCACAATCCACCATTCTGGGCAGATTATTTGTCCCCTCTTTTTTCGGATATTCTAACCTTTAATATGATCCCTGACTCATGGAGGGGAAGCATTCTAAGCCCAATATACAAATCGGGTTCTCGTTCTGATCCTGCAAACTACAGACTGATTGCGCTAATTGATGTGGAGGCCAAAATTTACGCATCAAACCTGTTGGTAAATCTAGAGGACTGGGTGGCGCGAATAAACCTTATTCCCCCAACACAAACCGGTTTTAGGGCCAGGATGGGCACCTTGACGAATATTTCTGCAGTAACACTCATGGCCAATCAAGCTCTTAGTAATTCAAGGCCTCTTTACGTATGTTTCATCGATCTCAAAGCGGCCTTTGACAAGGTCTCAAGAGCCAGGCTATGGGCAAAAATGCGCAACTGGGGCGTCCCAAAAAAGTTGCTGGAGGCTATAATCAATCTGTACTCCGAAACGTGGGTCCAGATTAGGAAAGGAGACGGACTTAGCATCACCAAGAAGATCCACACACTCAACGGGTTAAAACAAGGGTGCGTGTTGGCACTGTGCCTTTTTAACATCTACACCGCAGATTTGGACAAGCATCTCCGGTCAATCCAATGCGATCCTCCGAAACTTGGCACAACACCCATATCCAGCCTCCAATATGCGGATGACATCGTTTTACTGGCGCAAACACCAATTGGTTTGCAACGATTAATTACTGAACTCGGAGCCTACACCACCTCGGTCCAACTGACCATCAATCACAAAAAAACTAAGGTGATGAGCTTTAACAAACACCATAAAGCTGACCGTAAATTTACCTGGATTTTGGATACACGACCTCTGACCGAGGTGGATTCATACAAATAACTCGGCTTCCAAATTGATCGCAGACTCACTTTTAAGACCCATATGTCCCAAGGTCACACGAAATCCAAACAGCTGCAGTTTGCCTTTAAAACTTTAAAAAACAAACTCGCAGGTGGCTCCACTGGGCATCTATTAAAGGTTATAGCAGCAATATTCCTGCCTTGCGTCTCATATGGCACAGAAATCCTGAATGGTAAGGATGCTATAGGCCTGAATTTGGATCAGTCAATCCTTTTTAAGAAGCTGTTTGCAATTCCCCGCCACATCCCGCAAGCCCAAATTCGTCTCGAATATGGTTTAAAAAATCAGATCCCTGACAAACAAGGCATACTAGTCAAGTAATACTGGAGGATGCGGGACGCAGAGGAAAATACACTCGCACATTATTGTTGGGCGGAAATTGAAAAGCAAGCTAGCTTCACAAATTCAATTTCCAAAGTTCTGAGGGCCTCTCTCTCAGCATTGAAGTTAGAGGAGGCATGGCTTACAGCCTCCACTTACTCTTGCTTTAAACAATTGGTCAACAAAGCGATAAAACGTGATTCCATATTATTAGATAAAATTGCCTTAGCAAAAAATAAACATGCCTGGGCTGTGATTCAGTCATACCAGAGGCTGCAACCCCAACCCTACCTGCTGGATCACTTTTCAGCCCAGAAAAAACACTTTTTAACTTTACTAAGGCTAGGGTCATATCCCTCAAAGGACCTGACCCCAAAATGGAAACACGTATGGCAATCCAAGGAATGTCGCCTGTGTGGAGCTTGGGATGAGTCTTTACTGCATCTACTATGCATCTGCCCTGCCTTGGCAGAAATGCGCAAAAAGGACCTTCGGGAGATCTTTAGGAAGGAACAAATAAGAACTTGTAGAGCAGCAGTGATTCACTGTCTTACTGGCTCATCCATTCCATTGTCCTGCAAAGCCATAAACTTTTAAAAAAATGCAGCAAGAGATTTGGACAACGCAGAACCCGTTAACCAACTTACGCAGTATTAGATTACCTGGTTTTGAAACCATTTGAAAGTTCTGCTTACATGTTAACTTTTTATACTTTTTATAATATTTATCACAATGTACATTCTTGTAAGTTTTATCTATGGTGGTTTTTCCACCCTTTTATGGTTTTTTATGAAATCAAATAAAAGTATATTCTCTCTCTCTCTCTCTCTCAATGAATCAGAGAACTCTGGGGAGTTATCAAGTTTAGGTGGAAAGCAGCTCCTGTATAAAGCACTCTCAACACCAGCTACACTCTAGATCTGCTCACCTCAAATGTCTGCTTTTCTATCAAAGTCTTTAAGCATAGGATTAGCAAAGTGCTATCCATGCCAAGATAAAATATAAACAAAAATTTTTGCCATTTCTACAACAAAGTCTTTAAGCATAGGACTAGCACAGTGCTGTCCTTGCCGAGTTATAACATGACAAAAGCCATTTACCACTCCAGGCACAGTATTACAGCTTTGAATTGGTAAAAAACCAACCAAGCCAACCTGAAATGAGTAACAACAACCCCTGACACAGTGTTTCGCTCTATTTAGAGCTCTTCACAGAGGTATAACTTTGTCCAGACACAAGGGAGCACCCAGTATAAGTAAAAAAAAAAACCCTTTAAGGCATAGAATGACGAATAAATTATGGAAAAAAGAAGCAGAGAACTCTGGGTAGTTCTCAAGTTTAGGTGGAAAGCAGCTCCTGTATAGAGCACTCTCAACACCAGCAACACTCTAGATCTGCTCACCTCAAATGTCTGATTTTCTATCAAAGTCTTTAAGCATAGGATTAGCACAGCGCTATCCACGCCGAGATAGAAATAGACAAAATCTTTTGCCATTTCTACAGCAAAGTCTTTAAGCATAGGAGTGGCATAGTGCTGTCTTTGCCGAGCTGGAACATGATAAAATCCGTTTACCACTCCAGGCACAGTATTACAGCTTTGAATTGGTAGAATATCAACCAAGCCAATCTGAAACGAGTAAAAGCACCCCCTGACACAGTGTTTCACTCTAATTAGAACTCTTCAGAGAGTTATAGCTTGGTCCAGACACAAGGGAGCACCAAGTACAAGTCAAAAAAATACCCTTTCAGGCATAGAATGACAAATAAATTATGCAAAAAAGAAGCAGAGAACTCTGGGTAGTTCTCAAGTTTAGGTGGAAAGCAGCTCCTGTATAGAGCACTCTCAACACCAGCGACACTCTAGATCTGCTCACCTCAAATGACTGGTTTTCTATCAAAGTCTTTAAGCATAGGATTAGCACAATGCTATTCACGCTGAGATAGAAATGGACATAATCTTTGCTATTTCTACAGCAAAGTCTTTAAGCATAGGACTAGCACAGTGCTATCCTTGCTGAGCTGGAACATGACAAAATCCATTACCCCTACAAGCACAGTATTACAGCTTTGAATTGGTAAACAACCAACCAAGCCAACCTGGAATGAGTCAAATCAACCCCTTACACAGTGTTTTGCTCTAATTGCAGCACTTCAGAGAGATATAGCTTTGTCCAGACACAAAGAAGCACCCAGTATAAGTCAAAGAAATACCCTTTCAGGCATAGAGTGATGAATACATTATGCAAAAAAGAATCAGAGAACTCTGGGGAAGTTATCAAGTTTCGGTGTAAAGCAGTTCCTGTATAAAGCACTCTCAACACCAGCTACACTCTAGATCTGCTCACCTCAAATGTCTGCTTTTCTATCAAAGTCTTTAAGCATAAGACTAGCACAGTGCTGTCTTCACCGAGCTGTAACATAACAAAAGCCATTTACAAATCAAGGCACAATATTACAGCTTCGAATTGGTAAAATACCAACCAAGCCAACCCAAAATCAGTAAAAGCAACCCCTAACAAAAGATTTCGCTCTAATTAGAGCTCTTCAGAGAGGTATAGCTTCGCCCAGACACAAGGGAGTGCCCAGTATAAGTAAATAAAATACCCTTTCAGGCATAGAGTGATGAATAAATTATGCAAAAAAGAAACAGAGAACTCTGGGTAGTTCTCAAGTTTAGGTGGAAAGCAACTCCTGTATAGAGCACTCTCAACACCAGCGACACTCTAGATCTGCTCACCTCAAATGTCTGCTTTTCTATCAAAGTCTTTAAGCATAGGATTAGCACAGTGCTATCTACCCCGAGATAGTAATGGACAAAATCTTTTGCCATTTCTACAGCAAAGTCTTTAAGTATAGGACTAGTACAGTGCTGTTCTTGCTGAACTGGCACATGACAAAATCCTTTATCACTCCAGGCACAGTATTACACCTTTGAATTAGTAAAATACTAACGAAGCCAACCTGAAATAAGTAAAAGCCCCCCCTGACACAGTGTTTCACTCTAATTAGGGCTCTTCAGAGAAGTATAGCTTTGTCCAAACACAAGGGAGCACCCAGTATAAGTCAAACAAATACCCTTTCAGTCATAGAATGATGAATAAATTATGCAAAAAAGAAGTAGAGAACTCTGGGTAGTTCTCAAGTTTAGGTGGAAAGCAGCACCTGTATAGAGCACTCTCAACACCAGGAACACTCTAGATCTGCTCACCTCAAATGTCTGCTTTTCTATCAAAATCTTTAAGCATAGGATTAGCACAGTGCTATCCACGCCTAGATAGAAATGGACAAAATCTTTTGCCATTTCTACAGCAAAGTTTTTAAGCATAAGACTAGCAAAGTGCTGTCCTTGCTGAGCTGGAATATGACAAAATCCATGTACCATTCCAAGCACAGTATTACAGCTTTGAATTGGTAAAATATCAACCAAGTCAACCTGAAACGAGTAAAAGCATTCTCTGACACAGTGTTTCACTCTAAGTAGAGATCTTCAGAGAGGTATAGCTTTGTCCAGACACAAGGGAGTACCCAGTATAAGTAAAAAAAATACCCTTTGAGGCATAGAATGATGAATAAATTATGCAAAAGAGAAGTAGAGAACTCTGGGTAGTTCTCAAGTTTAGGTGGAAAGGAGCTCCTGTATAGAGCATTCCCAACACCAGCGACACTCTAGATCTGCTCACCTCAAATTACTGCTTTTCTATCAAAGTCTTTAAGCATAGGATTAGCACAGTGCTATCCACGCCGAGATAGAAATGGACAAAATCTTTTGCCATTTCTACAGCAAAGGTTTTAAGCATACGACTAGCACAGTGCTGTTCTTGCCGAGCTGGAACATGACAAAATCCATTTATCACTCCAGGCACAGTATTACACCTTTGAATTGGTAAAATACCAACCAAGCCAAACTGAAATGAGTAAAAGCACCCCCTGACACAGTGTTTCAGTCTAATTAGAGCTCTTCAGAGAGGTATAGCTTTGTCCAGACAGAAGGGAGCACCCAGTATAAGTCAAAAAATACCCTTTCAGGCATAGAATGATGAATAAATTATGCAAAAAAAAGCAGAGAACTATGGGTAGTTCTCAAGTTTAGGTGGAAAGCAGCTCCTGTATAAAGCACTCTCAACACCAGCTACGCTCTAGATCTGCTCACCTCAAATGTCTGCTTTTCTATCAAAGTCTTTAAGCATAGGATTAGCACAGTGCTATCCACGCCGAGATAGAAATGGACAAAATCTTTTGCCATTTTTACAGCAAAGTATTTAAGCATAGGATTAGCACAGTGCTGTTCTTGCCGAGCTGGAACATGACCAAATCCATTTACCACTACAGGCACAGTATTAATCCTTTGAATTGGTAAAATACCAACCAAGCCAGCACAAAATGAGTAAAAGCACCCCCTGACACAGTGTTTTATTCTACTTAGAGCTCTTCAGAGATGTATAGCTTTGTCCAGACACAAGAGAGCACCCAGAATAAGTCAAAAAAATACCCTTTCAGGCAACGAATGATGAAAAAATTATGCAAAAAAGAATCAGAGAACTCTGGGTAGTTCTCAAGGGCTTACCTCCTACTAAAGATCAATTGCTTTTAATTTCCAAAGCCAAAAAAGATCTTAAAAAAGATATCAAGGCGGACAAGAAAGCATTCCAGGAACATCTTTGGGCGAAACTCCATTACTCTTGCAAACAAAGAGGCTCCAAGCTTTTCTGGGAAATCATCAAGCAGCTAACTAACGGCAGGCATCGCCACTATAATGCGGACATCATGGAAGACACATGGAGAGCCCACATCGAATCATTATACAACGAAATCTTCTCCCCAGGCACCGCTGACAGCGGCTCCCAACTCAGCAACAGAGTTACCATTAGAGACTCAACGAAAAACGACTTCCCCTCCGATTCAGATTTTCCCCTGCGGATTTTTAAAGGCCAAGTACTGAAAATAATAAAAAAATTAAGATCTGACGGTGCCCCCGGGCCTAATGGCCATCCGAATGTCTTGTTTCGGCACAATCCACCATTCTGGGCAGATTATTTGTCCCCTCTTTTTTCGGACATTCTAACCTTTAATATGATCCCTGACTCATGTAGGGGAAGCATTCTAAGCCCAATATACAAATCGGGTTCTCGTTCTGATCCTGCAAACTACAGACTGATTGCGCTAATTGATGTGGAGGCCAAAATTTACGCATCAAACCTGTTGGTAAATCTAGAGGACTGGGTGGCGCGAATAAACCTTATTCCCCCAACACAAACCGGTTTTAGGGCCAGGATGGGCACCTTGACGAATATTTCTGCAGTAACACTCATGGCCAATCAAGCTCTTAGTAATTCAAGGCCACTTTACGTATGTTTCATCGATCTCAAAGCGGCCTTTGACAAGGTCTCAAGAGCCAGGCTATGGGCAAAAATGCGCAACTGGGGCGTCCCAGCAAAGTTGCTGGAGGCTATAATCAATCTGTACTCCGAAACGTGGGTCCAGATTAGGAAAGGAGACGGACTTAGCATCACCAAGAAGATCCACACACTCAACGGGTTAAAACAAGGGTGCGTGTTGGCACTGTGCCTTTTTAACATCTACACCGCAGATTTGGACAAGCATCTCCGGTCAATCCAATGCGATCCTCCGAAACTTGGCACAACACCCATATCCAGCCTCCAATATGCGGATGACATCGTTTTACTGGCGCAAACACCAATTGGTTTGCAACGATTAATTACTGAACTCGGAGCCTACACCACCTCGGTCCAACTGACCATCAATCACAAAAAAACTAAGGTGATGAGCTTTAACAAACACCATAAAGCTGACCGTAAATTTACCTGGATTTTGGCTACACGACCTCTGACCGAGGTGGATTCATACAAATAACTCGGCTTCCAAATTGATCGCAGACTCACTTTTAAGACCCATATGTCCCAAGGTCACACGAAATCCAAACAGCTGCAGTTTGCCTTTAAAACTTTAAAAAACAAACTCGCAGGTGGCTCCACTGGGCATCTATTAAAGGTTATAGCAGCAATATTCCTGCCTTGCGTCTCATATGGCACAGAAATCCTGAATGGTAAGGATGCTATAGGCCTGAATTTGGATCAGTCAATCCTTTTTAAGAAGCTGTTTGCAATTCCCCGCCACATCCCGCAAGCCCAAATTCGTCTCGAATATGGTTTAAAAAATCAGATCCCTGACAAACAAGGCATACTAGTCAAGTATTACTGGAGGATGCGGGACGCAGAGGAAAATACACTCGCACATTATTGTTGGGCGGAAATTGAAAAGCAAGCTAGCTTCACAAATTCAATTTCCAAAGTTCTGAGGGCCTCTCTCTCAGCATTGAAGTTAGAGGAGGCATGGCTTACAGACTCCACCTACTCTTGCTTTAAACAATTGGTCAACAAAGCGATAAAACGTGATTCCATATTATTAGATAAAATTGCCTTAGCAAAAAATAAACATGCCTGGGCCGTGATTCAGTCATACCAGAGGCTGCAACCCCAACCCTACCTGCTGGATAACTTTTCAGCCCAGAAAAAACACTTTTTAACTTTACTAAGGCTAGGGTCATATCCCTCAAAGGACCTGACCCCAAAATGGAAACACGTATGGCAATCCAAGGAATGTCGCCTGTGTGGAGCTTGGGATGAGTCTTTACTGCATCTACTATGCATCTGCCCTGCCTTGGCAGAAATGCGCAAAAAGGACCTTCGGGAGATCTTTAGGAAGGAACAAATAAGAACTTGTAGAGCAGCAGTGATTCACTGTCTTACTGGCTCATCCATTCCATTGTCCTGCAGAGCCATAAACTTTTAAAAAAATGCAGCAAGAGATTTGGACAACGCAGAACCCGTTAACCAACTTACGCAGTATTAGATTACCTGGTTTTGAAACCATTTGAAAGTTCTGCTTACATGTTAACTTTTTATACTTTTTATAATATTTATCACAATGTACATTCTTGTAAGTTTTATCTATGGTGGTTTTTCCACCCTTTTATGGTTTTTTATGAAATCAAATAAAAGTATATTCTCTCTCTCTCTCTCTCAATGAATCAGAGAACTCTGGGGAGTTATCAAGTTTAGGTGGAAAGCAGCTCCTGTATAAAGCACTCTCAACACCAGCTACACTCTAGATCTGCTCACCTCAAATGTCTGCTTTTCTATCAAAGTCTTTAAGCATAGGATTAGCAAAGTGCTATCCACTCCAAGATAAAATATAAACAAAAATGTTTGCCATTTCTACAACAAAGTCTTTAAGCATAGGACTAGCACAGTGCTGTCCTTGCCGAGTTTTAACATGACAAAAGCCATTTACCACTCCAGGCACAGTATTACAGCTTTGAATTGGTAAAAAACCAACCAAGCCAACCTGAAATGAGTAACAACAACCCCTGACACAGTGTTTCGCTCTATTTAGAGCTCTTCACAGAGGTATAACTTTGTCCAGACACAAGGGAGCACCCAGTATAAGTAAAAAAAACAACCCTTTAAGGCATAGAATGACGAATAAATTATGGAAAAAAGAAGCAGAGAACTCTGGGTAGTTCTCAAGTTTAGGTGGAAAGCAGCTCCTGTATAGAGCACTCTCAAGACCAGCAACACTCTAGATCTGCTCACCTCAAATGTCTGCTTTTCTCTCAAAGTCTTTAAGCATAGGATTAGCACAGCGCTATCCACGCCGAGATAGAAATAGACAAAATCTTTTGCCATTTCTACAGCAAAGTCTTTAAGCATAGGAGTGGCATAGTGCTGTCTTTGCCGAGCTGGAACATGATAAAGTCCGTTTACCACTCCAGGCACAGTATTACAGCTTTGAATTGGTAGAATATCAACCAAGCCAATCTGAAACAAGTAAAAGCACCCCCTGACACAGTGTTTCACTCTAATTAGAACTCTTCAGAGAGTTATAGCTTGGTCCAGACACAAGGGAGCACCAAGTATAAGTAAAAAAAATACCCTTTCAGGCATAGAATGACAAATAAATTATGCAAAAAAGAAGCAGAGAACTCTGGGTAGTTCTCAAGTTTAGGTGGAAAGCAGCTCCTGTATAGAGCACTCTCAACACCAGCGACACTCTAGATCTGCTCACCTCAAATGAATAGTTTTCTATCAAAGTCTTTAAGCATAGGATTAGCACAATGCTATTCACGCTGAGATAGAAATGGACAAAATCTTTTGCTATTTCTACAGCAAAGTCTTTAAGCATAGGACTAGCACAGTGCTGTCCTTGCCGAGCCGGAACATGACAAAATCCATTACCGCTACAAGCACAGTATTACAGCTTTGAATTGGTAAACAACCAACCAAGCCAACCTGGAATGTGTCAAATCAACCCCTTACACAGTGTTTTGCTCTACTTGCAGCACTTCAGAGAGATATAGCTTTGTCCAGACACAAAAAAGCACCCAGTATAAGTCAAAGAAATACCCTTTCAGGCATAGAGTGATGAATAAATTATGCAAAAAAGAATCAGAGAACTCTGGGGAGTTATCAAGTTTCGGTGGAAAGCAGTTCCTGTGTAAAGCACTCTCTACACTAGCTACACTCTAGATCTGCTCACCTCAAATGTCTGCTTTTCTATCAAAGTCTTTAAGCATAAGACTAGCACAGTGCTGTCTTCACCGAGCTGTAACATGACAAAAGCCATTTACAAATCAAGGCACAATATTACAGCTTTGAATCAATAAAATACCAACCAAGCCAACCCAAAATCAGTAAAAGCAACCCCTAACACAAAATTTCGCTCTAATTAGAGCTCTTCAGAGAGGTATAGCTTTGTCCAGACACAAGGGAGTGCCCAGTATAAGTAAATAAAATACCCTTTCAGGCATAGAGTGATGAATAAATTATGCAAAAAAGAAACAGAGAACTCTGGGTAGTTCTCAAGTTTAGGTGGAAAGCAACTCCTGTATAGAGCACTCTCAACACCAGCGACACTCTAGATCTGCTCACCTCAAATGTCTGCTTTTCTATCAAAGTCTTTAAGCATAGGATTAGCACAGTGCTATCCACCCCGAGATAGTAATGGACAAAATCTTTTGCCATTTCTACAGCAAAGTCTTTAAGTATAGGACTAGTACAGTGCTGTTCTTGCTGAACTGGCACATGACAAAATACTTTATCACTTCAGGCACAATTTTACACCTTTGAATTAGTAAAATACTAACGAAGCTAACCTGAAATAAGTAAAAGCACCCCCTGACACAGTGTTTCACTCTAATTAGGGCTCTTCAGACAAGTATAGCTTTGTCCAAACACAAGGGAGCACCCAGTATAAGTCAAACAAATACCCTTTCAGGCCTAGAATGATGAATAAATTATGCAAAAAAGAAGTAGAGAACTCTAGGTAGTTCTCAAGTTTAGGTGGAAAGCAGCACCTGTATAGAGCACTCTCATCACCAGGAACACTCTAGATCTGCTCACCTCAAATGTCTGCTTTTCTATCAAAGTCTTTAAGCATAGGATTAGCACAGTGCTATCCACGCCGAGATAGAAATGGACAAAATCTTTTGCCATTTCTACAGCAAAGTTTTTAAGCATAAGATTGGCAAAGTGCTGTCCTTGCTGAGCTGGAATATGACAAAATCCATGTACCATTCCAAGCACAGTATTACACCTTTGAATTGGTAAAATACCAACCAAGCCAGCACAAAATGAGTAAAAGCACCCCCTGACACAGTGTTTCACTCTAATTAGAGCTCTTCAGAGATGTATAGCTTTGTCCAGACACAAGGGAGCGCCCAGAATAAGTCGAAAAAATACCCTTTCAGGCAACGAATGATAAATAAATTATGCAAAAAAGAATCAGAGAACTCTGGGTAGTTCTCAAGGGCTTACCTCCTACTAAAGATCAATTGCTTTTAATTTCCAAAGCCAAAAAAGATCTTAAAAAAGATATCAAGGCGGATAAGAAAGCATTCCAGGAACATCTTTGGGCGAAACTCCATTACTCTTGCAAACAAAGAAACTCCAAGCTTTTCTGGGAAATCATCAAGCAGCTAACTAACGGCAGGCATCGCCACTATAATGCGGACATCATGGAAAACACATGGAGAGCCCACATCGAATCATTATACAACGAAATCTTCTCCCCAGGCACCGCTTACAGCGGCTCCCAACTCAGCAACAGAGTTACCATTAGAGACTCAACGAAAAACGACTTCCCCTCCGATTCAGATTTTCCCCTGCGGATTTTTAAAGGCCAAGTACTGAAAATAATAAAAATATGAAGATCTGACGGTGCCCCCGGGCCTAATGGCCTTCCGAATGCCTTGTTTCGGCACAATCCACCATTCTGGGCAGATTATTTGTCCCCTCTTTTTTCGGACATTCTAACCTTTAATATGATCCCTGACTCATGGAGGGGAAGCATTCTAAGCCCAATATACAAATCGGGTTCTCGTTCTGATCCTGCAAACTACAGACTGATTGCGCTAATTGATGTGGAGGCCAAAATTTACGCATCAAACCTGTTGGTAGATCTAGAGGACTGGGTGGCGCGAATAAACTTTATTCCCCCAACACAAACCGGTTTTAGGGCCAGGATGGGCACCTTGACGAATATTTCTGCAGTAACACTCATGGCCAATCAATCTCTTAGTAATTCAAGGCCACTTTACGTATGTTTCATCGATCTCAAAGCGGCCTTTGACAAGGTCTCAAGAGCCAGGCTATGGGCAAAAATGCGCAACTGGGGCGTCCCAGCAAAGTTGCTGGAGGCTATAATCAATCTGTACTCCGAAACATGGGTCCAGATTAGGAAAGGAGACGGACTTAGCATCACCAAGAAGATCCACACACTCAACGGGTTAAAACAAGGGTGCGTGTTGGCACCGTGCCTTTTTAACATCTACACCGCAGATTTGGACAAGCATCTCCGGTCAATCCAATGCGATCCTCCGAAACTTGGCACAACACCCATATCCACCCTCCAATATGCGGATGACATCGTTTTACTGGCGCAAACACCAATTGGTTTGCAACGATTAATTACTGAACTCGGAACCTACACCACCTCGGTCCAACTGACCATCAATCACAAAAAAACTAAGGTGATGAGCTTTAACAAACACCATAAAGCTGACCGTAAATTTACCTGGATTTTGGATACACGACCTCTGACCGAGGTGGATTCATACAAATACCTCGGCTTCCAAATTGATCGCAGACTCACTTTTAAGACCCATATGTCCCAAGGTCACACGAAATCCAAACAGCTGCAGTTTGCCTTTAAAACTGTAAAAAACAAACTCGCAGGTGGCTCCACTGGGCATCTAATAAAGGTTATAGCAGCAATATTCCTGCCTTGCATCTCATATGGCACAGAAATCCTGAATGGTAAGGATGCTATAGGCCTGAATTTGGATCAGTCAATCCTTTTTAAGAAGCTGTTTGCAATTCCCCGCCACATCCCGCAAGCCCAAATTCGTCTCGAATATGGTTTAAAAAATCAGATCCCTGACAAACAAGGCATACTAGTCAAGTATTACTGGAGGATGCGGGACGCAGAGGAAAATACACTCGCACATTATTGTTGGGCGGAAATTGAAAAGCAAGCTAGCTTCACAAATTCAATTTCCAAAGTTCTGAGGGCCTCTCTCTCAGCATTGAAGTTAGAGGAGGCATGGCTTACAGAATCCACCTACTCTTGCTTTAAACAATTGGTCAACAAAGCGATAAAACGGGATTCCATATTATTAGATGAAATTGCCTTAGCAAAAAATAAACATGCCTGGGCCGTGATTCAGTCATACCAGAGGCTGCAACCCCAACCCTACCTGCTGGATCACTTTTCAGCCCAGAAAAAACACTTTTTTACTTTACTAAGGCTAGGGTCATATCCCTCAAAGGACCTGACCCCAAAATGGAAACACGTATGGCAATCCAAGGAATGTCGCCTGTGTGGAGCTTGGGATGAGTCTTTACTGCATCTACTATGCATCTGCCCTGCCTTGACAGAAATGCGCAAAAAGGACCTTCGGGAGATCTTTAGGAAGGAACAAATAAGAACTTGTAGAGCATCAGTGATTCACTGTCTTACTGGCTCATCCATTCCATTGTCCTGCAGAGCCATAAACTTTTTAAAAAAATGCAGCAAGAGATTTGGACAACGCAGAACCCGTTAACCAACTTACGCAGTATTAGATTACCTGGTTTTGAAACCATTTGAAAGTTCTGCTTACATGTTAACTTTTTATACTTTTTATAATAATTATCACAATGTACATTCTTGTAAGTTTTATCTATGGTGGTTTTTCCACCCTATTATGTTTTTTTATGAAATCAAATAAAAGTATATTCTCTCTCTCTCCCTCTCTCAATGAATCAGAGAACTCTGGGGAGTTATCAAGTTTAGGTGGAAAGCAGCTCCTGTATAAAGCACTCTCAACACCAGCTACACTCTAGATCTGCTCACCTCAAATGTCTGCTTTTCTATCAAAGTCTTTAAGCATAGGATTAGCACAGTGCTGTCTTTGCAGAGCTGTAACATAACAAAAGCCATTTACAAATCCAGGCACAGTATTACAGCTTTGAATTGGTAAAATACCAACCAAGCCAACCCGAAATGAGTAAACGCAAACCCTAACACAAGGTTTCGCATTAATTAGAGCTCTTCAGAGAGGTATAGCTTTGTCCAGACACAAGGGAGCACCCAGTAGAAGACAAAAAACACCCTTTCAGGCATGAAGTAATGAATAAATTATGCAAAAAAGAAACAGAGAACTCTGGGTAGTTCTCAAGTTTAGGTGGAAAGCAGCTCCTTTATAGAGCACTCTCAACACCAGCAACACTCTAGATCTGCTCACCTCAAATGTCTGCTTTTCTATCAAAGTCTTTAAGCATAGGATTAGCACAGCGCTATCCACCCCGAGATAGAAATGGACAAAATCTTTTGCCATTTCTACAGCAAAGTCTTTAAGCATAGAACTAGCACAGTGCTGATTTTTGCTGAGCTGTAACATGGCAAAATCCATTTATCACTTCAGGTACAGTATTCCAGCTATCAATTGGTAAAATACCAACCAAGCCAATCTGAAACAAGCAAAAGCACCCCCTGACACAGTGTTTCACTATAATTAGAGCCCTTCAGAGAGGTATAGCTTTGTTCAGACGCAAGGGAGCACCCAGTATAAGTCAAAAAAATACCCTTTCAGGCATAGAATAACGATTAAATTATGCAAAAAAGAAACAGAGAACTCTGGGTAGTTCTCAAGTTTAGGTGGAAAGCAGCTCCTTTATAGAGCACTCTCAACACCAGCGACACTCTAGATCTGCTCACCTCAAACGACTGCTTTTCTATCAAAGTCTTTAAGCATAGGATTAGCACAGTGCTATCCACGCCGAGATAGAAATGGACAAAATCTTTTGCCATTTCTACAGCAAAGTCTTTAACTATAGGACTAGCACAGTGCTGTCTTTGTTGATCTGTAACACGACAAAATACATTTATCATTCCAGGCACAGTATTACAGCTTTCAATTGGTAAAATACCAACCAAGCCAATTTGAAACGAGTGAAAGCACCCCTAACACAGTGTTTCACTCTAATTAGAGCTCTTCAGAGAGGTATAGCGTTGTCCAGACTCAAGGGAGCACCCAGTATAAGACAAAAAAACACCCTTTAAGTCATAGAATGATTAATAAATTATGCAAAAAAGAAGCATAGAACTCTGGGTAGTTCTCAGGTTTAGGTGGAAAGCAGCACCTGTATAGAGCACTCTCAACACCAGCAATACTCTAGATCTGCTCACCTCAAATGTCTGCTTTTCTATCAAAGTCTTTAAGCATAAGATTAGCACAGTGCTATCCACGCCAAGATAGAAATGGACAAAATCTTTTGCCTTTTCTACAGCAAAGTCTTTATGTATAGGACTAGCACAGTGCTGTCCTTGCCGAGTTATAACATGACAAAAGCCATTTCCCACTCCAGGCACAGTATTACAGCTTTGAATTGGTAAAATACCAACCAAGCCAACCTGAAATGAGTAAAAACAACCCCTGACACAGTGTTTTGCTCTATTTAGAGCTCTTCAGAGAGGTATAGCTTTGTCCAGACACAAGGGAGCACCCAGTATAAGAAAAAAAAACCTACCCTTTAAGGCATAGAATGATGAATACATTATGGAAAAAAGAAGCAGAGAACTCTGGGTAGTTCTCAAGTTTGGGTGAAAAGCTGCTCCTGTATAGAACACTCTCAACACCAGCGACACTCTAGATCTGCTCACTTCAAATGTCTGCTTTTCTATCAAAGTCTTTAAGCATAGGATTAGCACAGTATTATCCACGCCGAGATAGAAATGGACAAAATCTTTTGCCATTTCTACAGCAAAGTCTTTAAGCATAGGACTGGCACAGTGCTGTTTTTGCCGAGCTATATCACGACGAAAGCCATTTACCACTCCAGGCACGGTATTACAGCTTTGAATTGGTAAACAACCAACAAGGCCAACCTGAAATGAGTAAAAGCAACCACTGACACAGTGTTTTGCTCTAATTGGAGCTTTTCAGAAAGCTATAGCTGTGTCCAGACAGAAAGGAGCACCCAGTATAAGTCAAAAAAATACCCTTTCAGGCATAGAGTGATGAATTAATTATGCAAAAAAGAATCAGAGATCTCTGGGGAGTTATCAAGTTTAGGTGGAAAGCAGCTCCTGTATAAAGCACTCTCAACACCAGCTACACTCTAAATCTGCTCACCACAAATGTCTGCTTTTTCTATCAAATCTTTAAGCATAAGAGTAGCACAGTGCTGTCTTTGCAGAGCTGTAACATAACAAAAGCCATTTACAAATCCAGGCACAGTATTACAGCTTTGAATTGGTAAAATACCAACCAAGCCAACCCGAAATGAGTAAACGCAAACCCTAACACAAGGTTTCACATTAATTAGAGCATTTCAGAGAGGTATAGCTTTGTCCAGACACAAGGGAGCACCCAGTAGAAGACAAAAAAACACCCTTTCAGGCATGAAGTGATGAATAAATTATGCAAAAAAGAAACAGAGAACTCTGGGTAGTTCTCAAGTTTAGGTGGAAAGCAGCTCCTTTATAGAGCACTCTCAACACCAGCAACACTCTAGATCTGCTCACCTCAAATGTCTGCTTTTCTATCAAAGTCTTTAAGCATAGGATTAGCACAGTGCTATCCACCCCGAGATAGAAATGGACAAAATCTTTTGCCATTTCTACAGCAAAGTCTTTAAGCATAGAACTAGCACAGTGCTGATTTTTGCTGAGCTGTAACATGGCAAAATCCATTTATCACTTCAGGTACAGTATTCCAGCTATCAATTGGTAAAATACCAACCAAGCCAATCTGAAACAAGCAAAAGCACACCCTGACACAGTGTTTCACTATAATTAGAGCCCTTCAGAGAGGTATAGCTTTGTTCAGACGCAAGGGAGCACCCAGTATAAGTCAAAAAAATACCCTTTCAGGCATAGAATAACGATTAAATTATGCAAAAAAGAAGCAGAGAACTCTGGGTCGTTCTCAAGTTCAGGTGGAAAGCAGTTCCTGTATAGAGCACTCTCAACACCAGCGACACTCTAGATCTGCTCACCTCAAACGACTGCTTTTCTATCAAAGTCTTTAAGCATAGGATTAGCACAATGCTATTCACGCCGAGATAGAAATGGACAAAATCTTTTGCCATTTCTACAGCAAAGTCTTTAAGTATAGGACTAGCACAGTGCTGTCTTTGTTGATCTGTAACACGACAAAGTACATTTATCATTCCAGGCACAGTATTACAGCTTTCAATTGGTAAAATACCAACCAAGCCAATCTGAAACGAGTAAAAGCACCCCTAACACATTGTTTCACTCTAATTAGAGCTCTTCAGAGAGGTATAGCGTTGTCAAGACTCAAGGGAGCACCCAGTATAAGACAAAAAAACACCCTTTAAGTCATAGAATGATTAATAAATTATGCAAAAAAGAAGCAGAGAACTCTGGGTAGTTCTCAGGTTTAGGTGGAAAGCAGCTCCTGTATAGAGCACTCTCAACACCAGCAACACTCTAGATCTGCTCACCTCAAATGTCTGCTTTTCTATCAAAGTCTTTAAGCATAAGATTAGCACAGTGCTATCCACCCCGAGATAGAAATGGACAAAATCTTTTGCCTTTTCTACAGCAAAGTCTTTATGTATAGGACTAGCACAGTGCTGTTCTCGCTGAGCACGAAAATGACAAAATCCATTCACCACTCTAGGCGCAGTATTATACCTTTGAATTAGTAAAATACCAACCAAGCTAACCTGAAATAAGTAAAAGCACCCCCTGACACAGTGTTTCACTCTAATTAGGGTTCTTCAGAGAGGTATAGCTTTGTCCAGACACAAGGGAGCACCCAGTATAAGTCAAACAAATACCCTTTCAGGCATAGAATGATGAATAAATTATGCAAAAAAGAAGTAGAGAACTCTGGGTCGTTCTCAAGTTTAGGTGGAAAGCAGCACCTGTATAGAGCACTCTCAACACCAGGAACACTCTAGATCTGCTCACCTCAAATGTCTGCTTTTCTATCAAAGTCTTTAAGCATAGGATTAGCACAGTGCTATCCACGCCGAGATAGAAATGGACAAAATCTTTTGCCATTTCTACAGCAAAGTTTTTAATCATAGGACTAGCAAAGTGCTGTCCTTGCTGCGCTGAAATATGACAAATACCATGTGTTGTAGTTTGAAGAAAACCATGAAGCCAAGAAGACGAGGTAAGTAAAGCATTTATTTCCTGTCATCCACTCTCCAGTTCTGGAGAGCTCTCCTCAACATTCTACTGTCACCTCTCAAGGGACATACCAACATGGTGGGAAACAGAGGGGTGTGCGGAGCATACCATTTAATACAGAACTGAGATTACAACACATCTCCCTATATATGTATTAAGAGAAACTATAACATGACATATACATTTTTGGCATGGCTAATACACCAACTTACAGTTGAGATGACACAGCGATTCTGTCCTTACTCCACGTCTGACCATTCTCTAGGCGTACCACATTCTTGCAATCTTTATCCACTTTTTGGTGTGTCTGATACTTGCTCAACCCAGGTTGTACATGTGTGGGCTTCTTCACAACCACAGTGGTACCCCTTGTGTACTCTTGTGTTTTGACTCCCTGACTATGATCATACCAACCCTTGTACCTACTTTGATGTTGGGACCTCAGTTGCTTACTGACCCCAAGGTCTGGGTTCACCTTTTTTCCACCCCCCAGCCAGTGCGGGACCAGTTTGGTACACGGTTCCCTTCCCCTTAAGTTAATAAAAGGAGACACTCCCGTGACCAGATTGGGGGTAGTGTGGTATGCCCAAATGCACTCTCTCAGGGAATCTTCCACGTTGAACCCACTAGCAATGGCCAACTGAATGTGCTCTTTTATGAACCTGTTAGTTCTCTCCACCAACCCATTGGCTCTCGGACAATAGAGTGCAGTTCTCTCGTGTTTTATGTTTAACTCTTCGAGAAAAGTGGTCATGGCCTCTGAGGTAAACTGCACTCCATTGTCAGTAACCAATGTTGCCGGAATACCTTCATACACGAATACATTCTTCAAGAATGTGATGAGGTTACTCGTGGTGGTCTGCGGTGTGAACTTTACGTTTACCCAATGTGATGTGTAGTCCACCAATACAAACATAAACCTCTTCTGGGTGCCAAGAACTTCCATGGGACCAATTATGTCGACTGCCAATTTGGTCCAAGGAACTTCTGGCACCTCTACCGGGGATAAGGGTGTCTTACGTGCAACCTTGCTCTTATCACTACTTGCACAGCTATTGCATTCCTTTACTTTAATTTCAATCATGGAGTCCATCTTTGGAAACCAGAAATCGTTCCTGACTTTGCATTTGGTCAGGCTCCTCCCCAAATGGCCCTCATGGGCCAGGTCAATTATTTTGTTTCTCATGCTGCCAGGTGGAACAACTCTTTTCCCCCTATGTATCATATCCGACATAACTGATAGTTCATATCTCACTTCCCAGAAATCCTTTACTTCTTCTGGAACTTGAGAACGGTGTTCAGGCCAACCATTGAGAATTAACTCTCTGAGGATGCTCATTTCCTTGTCCCCCGCCATGATTACAACACCATGTACCATTCCAAGCACAGTATTACAGCTTTGATTTGGTAAAATACCAACCAAGCCAACCTGAAATGAGTAAAAGCACCCCCTGACGCAGTGTTTCAGTCTAATTAGAGCTCTTCAGAGAGGTATAGCTTTGTCCAGACAGAAGGGAGCACCCAGTATAATTCAAAAAAATACCCTTTCAGGCATAGAATGACGAATAAATTATGCAAAAAAAGGCAGAGAACTCTGGGTAGTTCTCAAGTTTAGGTGGAAAGCAGCTCCTGTATAGAGCACTCTCAACACCAGCAACACTCTAGATCTGCTCACCTCAAACGTCTGCTTTTCTATCAGTCTTTAAGCGTAGGATTAGCACAGTGCTATCCACGCAGAGATAGAAATGGACAAAATATTTTGCCATTCCTACAGCAAAGTCTTTAAGCATAGGACTAACACAGTTCTGTCCTTGCTGATCTGAAACATGACAAAATCCATGTACCACTCCAGGCACAGTATTACAGCTTCGAATTGGTCAAATATCAACAAAACCAACCTGAAACGAGTAAAAGTATCCCCTGACACAGTGTTCTGCTCTTATTGGAGCTCTTCAGAGAGATATAGCTTTGTCCAGACACAAGGAAACACCCAGTATACGTAAAAAAAATTACCCTTTCAGGCAAAGAGTGATGAATAAATTATGCAAAAAAGAATCAGAGAACTCTGGGGAGTTATCAAGTTTAGGTGGAAAACAGCTCCTGCATAAAGCACTCTCAACACCAGTTACACTATAGGGGGCAGATTTATATCAGATTTGCGCCACTTTTACGCCGCCGTTGCGTCACTTTTGTGACGCAGCGACGGCGTAAACCCTGCGCCATGTTGCGCCCCATTTACATCGTGACGCATCTATGGAGATGCGTCACGGTGTAAAGCCCTGCGCCACATGAAACCTGCGTCAGGTTTCATGTGGGCGTTTCTACTCAGGGGGGGCGTTCTGTCGCAGGAACGCCCCTGAAAAGTGACTCAGTGAAATCTATAAGATTTCACTGAGTCACTTTCCCAACGCTGATGCGTCAAAACCCTGCGCCTGCTTGAAGCAAGCGTAAGGCTTGACGCACCATGTTAGGGATAGGGTAGGTTGGAACAGTGCTGGAGTTGCGTCGCGCTTGCGACGCAACTTCAGCTCTGCGCCAACCTTACGCCGGCAGATGCGTCACGTATCTGCTTGTCCTTGCGCCACGATGCACCGCATTGTAAATGCGGTGCATCTGCGGTGGCGCAAGGGCAAACTTGCGTGACGCATCTTCCCTGGCGCATCCATGCTGATTTGCAGGGATGCGCCAGGGAACATAAATCTGCCCCTAGATCTGCTCACCTCAAATGACTGCTTTTCTATCAAAGTCTTTAAGCATAGGATTAGCACAGTGCTATCCACGCCGAGATGAAATATGAACAAAAATGTTTGCCATTTCTACAACTATGGGGCATATTTACAACGAGGCGATAAAAAATTATCGCCGCTTTAGCGGCCGTTTTCGGCCGAAAATCGGCGATAGTTTTATCGCTATATTAGCAAGATCACGCTAACGCGTGAAACCTTGCTTTAGCGTGGGGATTTCTAACGCCCAGCTTTGATCTCTAATGAAATGCAAAGTGGGCGTTCCTGACCTGACATGATAGGAGAAATGTCGCTAAGCGACATTTCTCCTATCATCAAGCCCAAGCTATGAAGCATAGCGTCAGGAAAAGTAGCAATAACACCTGTTATCGCTACTTTCCTAACACCTGCTTCAGGACTGACTTAGCCATGATATCCTATGGAAGGTGGATATCACGGCTAAGTTTGTGAGTGCTTATCAACTAGCTAACGTGAGATTATCGCTGGGTTTCCAGCGATAATCTCACGTTAGCCAGTTAGCGCTAGGATTTTTATCGCCGATGAGATGAGCGTTGCTAATAGCACGCTATCTCAGCGATAAAAATCGGCGCTAGCCGGCGATAATTATCAGAGCGCTAAGTGCGCTCAGCGATAATTATCGCCGGTTGTTGTTGATATGCCCCAAAGTCTTTAAGCATAGGACTAGCACAGTGCTGTCCTTGCCGAGTTATAACATGACAAAAGCCATTTCCCACTCCAGGCACAGTATTACAGCTTTGAATTGGTAAAATACCAACCAAGCCAACCTGAAATGAGTAAAAACAACCCCTGACACAGTGTTTCGCTCTATTTAGAGCTCTTCAGAGAGGTATAGCTTTGTCCAGACACAAGGGAGCACCCAGTATAAGAAAAAAACAAACTACCCTTTAAGGCATAGAATGATGAATAAATTATGGAAAAAAGAAGCAGAGAACTCTGGGTAGTTCTCAAGTTTGGGTGGAAAGCTGCTCCTGTATAGAGCACTCTCAACACCAGCGACACTCTAGATCTGCTCACTTCAAATGTCTGCTTTTCTATAAAAGTATTTAAGCATAGGATTAGCACAGTATTATCCACGCCGAGATAGAAATGGACAAAATCTTTTGCCATTTCTACAGCAAAGTCTTTAAGCATAGTACTGACATAGTGCTGTTTTGGCGAGCTATATCGTGACAAAAGCCATTTACCACTCCGGGCACGGTATTACAGCTTTGAATTGGTAAACAACCAACCAGGCCAACCTGAAATGAGTAAAAGCAACCACTGACACAGTGTTTTGCTCTAATTGGAGCTCTTCAGAGAGATATAGCTGTGTCCAGACAGAAAGGAGCACCCAGTATAAGTAAAAAAAAATAGAGATCTCTGGCGAGTTATCAAGTTTAGGTGGAAAGCAGCTCCTGTATAAAGCACTCTCAACACCAGCTACACTCTAAATCTGCTCACCACAAATGTCTGCTTTTCTATCAAATCTTTAAGCATAAGAGTAGCACAGTGCTGTCTTTGCAGAGCTGTAACATAACAAAAGCCATTTACAAATCCAGGCACAGTATTACAGCTTTGAATTGCTAAAATACCAACCAAGCCAACCCGAAATGAGTAAACGCAAACCCTAACACAAGGTTTCGCATTAATTAGAGCTCTTCAGAGAGGTATAGCTTTGTCCAGACACAAGGGAGCACCCAGTAGAAGACAAAAAAACACCCTTTCAGGCATAGAGTGATGAATAAATTATGCAAAAAAGAAACAGAGAACTCTGGGTAGTTCTCAAGTTTAGGTGGAAAGCAGCTCCTTTATAGAGCACTCTCAACACCAGCAACACTCTAGATCTGCTCACCTCAAATGTCTGCTTTTCTATCAAAGTCTTTAAGCATAGGATTAGCACAGTGCTATCCACCCCGAGATAGAAATGGACAAAATCTTTTGCCATTTCTACAGCAAAGTCTTTAAGCATAGAACTAACACAATGCTGGTTTTTGCTGAGCTGTGACATGGCAAAATCCATTTATCACTTCAGGCACAGTATTCCAGCTATCAATTGGTAAAATACCAACCAAGCCAATCTGAAACAAGTAAAAGCACCCCCTGACACAGTGTTTCACTATAATTAGAACTCTTCAGAGAGGTATAGCTTTGTTCAGACACAAGGGAGCACCCAGTATAAGTCAAAAAAATACCCTTTCAGGCATAGAATAACGATTAAATTATGCAAAAAAGAAGCAGAGAACTCTGGGTCGTTCTCAAGTTTAGCTGGAAAGCAGCTCCTGTATAGAGCACTCTCAACACCAGCGACACTCTAGATCTGCTCACCTCAAACGACTGCTTTTCTATCAAAGTCTTTAAGCATAGGATTAGCACAGTGCTATCCACGCCGAGATAGAAATGGACAAAATCTTTTGCCATTTCTACAGCAAAGTCTTTAAGTATAGGACTAGCACAGTGCTGTCTTTGTTGATCTGGAACACGACAAAATACATTTATCATTCCAGGCACAGTATTATAGCTTTCAATTGGTAAAATACCAACCAAGCCAATCTGAAACGAGTAAAAGCACCCCCTGACACAGTGTTTCACTCTAATTAGAGCTCTTCAGAGAGGTATAGCTTTGTCCAGACACAAGGGAGCACCCAGTATAAGACAAAAAAACACCCTTTAAGTCATAGAATGATTAATAAATTATGCAAAAAAGAAGCAGAGAACTCTGGGTAGTTCTCAAGTTTAGGTGGAAAACAGCTCCTGTATAGAGCACTCTCAACACCAGGAACACTCTAGATCTGCTCACCTCAAATGTCTGCTGTTCTATCAAAGTCTTTAAGCATAGGATTAGCACAGTGCTATCCACGCCGAGATAGAAATGGACAAAATCTTTTGCCATTTCTACAGCAAAGTTTTTAAAGTATTGGATTAGCACAGTGCTGTCTTTGCCGAGCTGGAATATGACAAAATCCATGTACCACTCCAAACACAGTATTACAGCTTTGGATTGGTAAAATATCTACCAACTCAACCTGAAACGAGTAAAAGCATTCTCTGACACAGTGTTTCACTTTAATTACAGATCTTCAGAGAGGTATAGCTTTGTGCAGACACAAGGGCGTACCCAGTATTAGTAACAAACATACCCTTTGAGGCATAGAATGATGAATAAATTATACAAAAAAAGAAGCAGAGAACTCTGGGTAGTTCTCAAGTTTAGGTGGAAAGGAGCTCCTGAATAGAGCATTCTCAACACCAGCGACACTCTAGATCTGCTCACCTCAAATGACTGCTTTTCTATCAAAGTCTTTAAGCATAGGATTAGCACAATGCTATTCACGCTGAGATAGAAATGGACAAAATCTTTTGACATTTCTACAGCAAAGCGCTTAAGCATAGGACTAGAACAGTGCTGTCTTTGCTGAGCTGGCACATGATAAAATCCATTTATCACTCCAGGCAGAGTTTTACAGCGTTCAATAGGTAAAATACCAACCAAGCCAACCTGAAACGAGTAAAAGCACCCCCTGACACAGTGTTTTACTCTAATTGGAGTTCTTCAAAGAGGTATAGCTTTGTCCAGACACAAGGGAGCAGCCAGTATAAACCAAAAAAAATACCCTTTCAGGCATAGAATGACGAATAAATTATGCAAAAAAGAAGCAGAGAACTCTGGGTAGTTCTCAGGTTTAGGTGGAAAGCAGCTCCTGTATAGAGCACTCTCAACACAAGCGACACTATAGATCTGCTCACCTCAAATTTCTGCTTTTCTATCAACGTCTTTAAGCATAGGATTAGCACAGTGCTATCCACGCTGAGATAAAATATGGACACAAATGTTTGCCATTTCTACAACAATGTCTTTAAGCATAGGACTAGCACAGTGCTGTCATTGCCAAGTTATAACATGACAAAAGCCATTTTTCACTCCAGGCACAGTATTACAGCTTAAAATTGGTAAAAGAACAACCAAGCCAACCTGAAGTGAGTAAAAGCAACCCATAACACAGTGTTTCACTCTATCTAGAGCTCTTCAGAGAGGTATAGCTTTGTCCAGACACAAGGGAGCACCCACTATAAGACAAAAAAATACCCCTTCAGGCATAGAGTGACGAATAAATTATGCAAGAAAGAAGCAGAGAACAGTGCATAGTTCTCAAGTTTAGGTGGAAAGCAGCTCCTGTATAGAGCACTCTCAACACAAGCGACACTGATCTGTTCACCTCACATGTCTGCTTTACTATCAAAGTCTTTAAGCATAGGATTAGCACAGTGCTGTCCTTGCTGAGCTGTAATATGACAAAAGCCATTTAGCACTCCAGGCACAGTATTACAGCTTCAAACTTGTAAAATACCAACCAAGCGAACCTGAAATGTAAAAGCATCTTCGACACATCGCTTCACTCTAATTAGAGTTCTTCAAAGAGATATAGCTTTGTCCAGATACAAGAGAGCACCCAGTATAAACCCAAAAAAATACCCTTTCAAGCATAGAGTGATGAATAAATTATGCAAAAATAAAGCAGAGAACTCTGGGTAGTTCTCAGGTTTAGGTGGAAAGCAGCTCCTGTATAGAGCACTCTCAATACCAGCAATACTCTAGATCTGCTCACCTCAAACGTCTGCTTTTCTATCAAATCTTTAAGCATAAGAATAGCACAGTGCTGTCTTTGCCGAGCTGTAACATAACAAAAGCTATTTACAAATCCAGGTACAGTATTACAGCTATGAATTGGTAAAATACCAACCAAGCTAACCCGAAATGAGTAAAAGCAACCCCTAACACAAGGTTTCACTCTAATTAGAGCTCTTCAGAGAGGTATAGCTTTGTCCAGACACAAGGGAGCGCCCAGTATAAGTCAAACAAATGCCCTTTCAAGCATAGAATGATGAATAAATTATGCAAAAAAGAAGCAGAGAACTCTGGGTAGTTCTCAAGTTTAGGTGGAAAACAGCCACTGTATAGAGCACTCTCAACACCAGGAACACTCTAGATCTGCTCACCTCAAATGTCTGCTTTTCTATCAAAGTCTTTAAGCATAGGATTAGCACAGTGCTATCCACGCCGAGATAGAAATGGACAAAACCTTTTGCCATTTCTACAGCAAAGTTTTTAAGTATTGGATTAGCACAGTGCTGTCTTTGCCGAGCTGGAATATGACAAAATCCATGTACTATTCCAAGCACAGTATTACAGCTTTGGATTGGTAAAATATCTACCAACTCAACCTGAAACGAGTAAAAGCATTCTCTGACACAGTGTTTCACTTTAATTAGAGATCTTCAGAGAGGTATAGCTTTGTGCAGACACAAGGGCGTACCCAGTATTAGTAACAAACATACCCTTTGAGGCATAGAATGACGAATAAATTATACAAAAAAAGAAGCAGAGAACTCTGGGTAGTTCTCAAGTTTAGGTGGAAAGGAGCTCCTGTATAGAGCATTCTCAACACCAGCGACACTCTAGATCTGCTCACCTCAAATGACTGCTTTTCTATCAAAGTCTTTAAGCATAGGATTAACACAATGCTATTCACGCTGAGATAGAAATGGACAAAATCTTTTGACATTTCTACAGCAAAGCGTTTAAGCATAGGACTAGCACAGTGCTGTCTTTGCTGAGCTGGCATGAGTAAAAGCACCCCCGTCACTGTGTTTCACTCTAATTAGAATTCTTCAGAGAGGTATAGCCTTGTCCCGACACAAGGGAGCACCCAGTATAAGTAAAAACAATACTATTTGAGGCATAGAGTGATGAATAAATTAGGCAAAAAAGAAGCAGAGAACTCTGGGGAGTTATCAAGTTTAGGTGGAAAGCAGCTCCTGTATGAAGCACTCTCAACACCACCTACACTCTAGATCTGCTCACCTCAAATGTCTGCTTTTCTATCAAAGTCTTTAAGCATAGGATTAGCACAGTGCTATCCACGCAGAGATAGAAATGGACAAAATCTTTTGCCATTTCTACATCAAAGTCTTTAAGCTTAGGACTAGCACAGTGCTGTTCTTGCCGAGCTGGAACATGACAAAATCCATTTATCACTCCAGGCACAGTATTACACCTTTGAATTGGTAAAATACCAACCAAGCCAACCTGAAATGAGTAAAAGCATTCCCTGACACAGTTTTCAGTCTAATTAGAGCTCTCCAGAGAGGTATAGCTTTGTCCAGACAGAAGAGAGCACCCAGTAGAAGTAACAAAAATACCCTTTCAGGCATAGAATGACGAATAAATTATGCAAAAAAGAAGCAGAGACCTCTGGGTAGTTCTCAAGTTTAGGTGGAAAGCAGCTCCTGTATAGAGTACTCTCAACACCAGCAACAATCTAGATCTGCTGACCTCAAACGTCTGCTTTTCTATTAAAGTCTTTAAGCATAGGATTAGCACAGTGCTATCCACGCCGAGATAGAAATGGACAAAATCTTTTGCCATTTCTACAGCAAAGTCTTTAAGCATAGGGTTAACACAGTGCTGTCCTTGCTGAGCTGGAACATGACAAAATCCATGTACTACTCCAGTCACAGTATTACAGCTTTGAATTGGTAAAAGATCAACCAAGCCCACCTGAAACGAGTAAAAGCACTCCCTGACACAGTGTTCTGCTCTAATTGGAGTTCTTCAGAGAGATCTAGCTTTGTCCAGTCACAAGGGAACACCCAGTATAAGTTAAAAAAAAAAATACCCTTTCAGGCATAGAACGATAAATAAATTATGCAAAAAAGAAGCAGAGAACTCTGGAAATTTCTCAAGTTTAGGTGGAAAGCAGCTCCTGTATAGAGCATTCTCAACACCAGCAAAACTCTAGATCTGCTCACCTCAAATGACTGCTTTTCTATCAGTCTTTAAGCATAGGATTAGCACAATGCTATTCACGCTGAGATAAAAACAGACAACATCTTTTGCTGTTTCTACAGCAAAGTCTTTAAGCATAAGATTAGCACAGTTCTGTCTTTGCTGAGCTATATCACGACAAAAGTCATTTACTCCTCCAGGCACGGTATTACAGCTTTGAATTGGTAAAATACCATCCAAGCCAACCTGGAATGAGTAAAAGCAACCCCATATACAGTGTTTTGCTCTAATTAGAGCTCTTCAGAGAGATATAGCTTCGTCCGGACACAAGGGAGCACCCAGTATAAGTCAAAAAAATACCCTTTCAGGCATAGTGTAATGAATAAATTATGCAAAAAAGAATCACAGAACTCTGGGGAGTTATCAAGTTTAGGTGGAAAGCAGCTCCTGTATAAAGCACTCTCAACACCAGCTACACTCTAGATCTGCTCACCTCAAATGTCTGCTTTTCTATCAAAGGGGCAGATTTATGTTAACTGGCGCATCCCTGCATATCAGCAGGGATGCGCCAGTTATTATGCGCCACAGCTGTGCCACCATGGATGCGCCGCATTTATAATGCGGCGCACCATGGGGCAAAAACGGCACAGATGCGTGACGCATCTGTGCCGTAAAAGTGGCGCATTGCTGGAGTTGCGTCGCAAGCGCGACGCAGCTCCAGAAATGCTCTGGGGGGCCCTATCTGTACAATGCTGCGTCAATCCTTACGCCTGCTTCAAGCAGGCGCAGGGTTTTGACGCAGCATGGGCCTAAAAGTGACTGAGTGAAATCTTGTAGATTTCACTCAGCCACTTTTAGGAGGCGTTCCTGCGCTGGAACGCCCCCACTTGCCCTGGAACGCCTACATGTGGCGCAGGGCTTTACAACGTGACGCATCTCCCAGATGCGTCACGTTGTAAATACCCCGCACCATGGCGCAGGATTTGCGCCGCTGCTGCGTCACAAAAGTGACGCAACGGCGGCGCAAAAATGGCGTAAGTGCAACATAAATCTGCCCCAAAGTCTTTAAGCATAGGATTAGCACAGTGCTATCCACGCCGAGATAGAAATAGACAAAATCTTTAGCCATTTCTACAGCAAAGTCTTTAAGCATAGGACTAGCACAGTGCTGTTCTTGCTGAGCTGGGACATGACAAAATCCATTTACCACTCCTGGCACAGTATTACACCTTTGAATTGGTAAAATACCAACCAAGCCAACCTGAAATGAGTAAAAGCACCTCCTGACACAATGTTTCAGTCTAATTAGAGCTCTTCGGAGAGGTATAGCTTTGTCCAGACACAAGGGAGCACCCAGTATAAGTCAAAAAAATACCCTTTCAGGCATAGAATGATGAATTAATTATGCAAAAAAGAAGCAGAGAACTCTGGGTCCTTCTCAAGTTTAGGTGGAAAGCAGCTCCTGTATAGAGCACTCTCAACACCAGCAACACTCTAGATCTGCTCACCTCAAATGTCTGCTTTTCTATCAAAATCTTTAAGCATAGGATTTGCACAGTGCTATCCACGCCGAGATAGAAATGGACAAACTCTTTTGCCATTGCTACAGCAGAGTCTTTAAGCATAGGACTAGCACAGTGCTGTCCTTGCTGAGCTGTAACATGACAAAAGCCATTTACCACTCCAGGAACAGTATTACAACTTTGAATTGGTAAAATAACAACCAAGCCATACTGAAATGAATAAAAACAACCCCTGACACAGTGTTTCACTCTAATTAGAGCTTTTCAAAGAGGTATAGCTTTGTCCAGAAATAATGGAGCACCCAGTATAAGTTAAAAAAAATATCCTTTCAGGCATAGAGTGACGAATAAATTATGCAAAAAAGAAGCAGAGAACTCTGGGTAGTTCTCAAGTTTAGGTGGGAAGCTGCTCCTGTATAGAGCACTCTCAACACTAGCAACACTCTAGATCTGCTCACCTCAAATGTCTGCTTTTCAATCAAAGTCTTTAAGCATAGGATTAGCACAGTGCTATCCACGCAGAGATAGAAATGTACAAAATCTTTTGCCATTTCTACAGCAAAGTCTTTAAGCATAGGACTGGCACAGTGCTGTTTTTGCAGAGCTATATCACGACAAAAGCCATTTACCACTCCAGGCACGGTATTACAGCTTTGAATTGGTAAACAACCAACCAGGCCAACCTGAAATGAGTAAAAGCAACCCATGACACAGTGTTTTGCTCTAATTGGAGCTCTTCAGAGAGATATAGCTGTGTCCAGACAGAAAGGAGCACCCAGTATAAGTAAAAAAAATACCCTTTCGGGCATAGAGTGATGAATAAATTATGCAAAAAAGAATCAGAGATCTCTGGGGAGTTATCAAGTTTAGGTGGAAAGCAGCTCCTGCATAAAGCACTCTCAACACCAGCTACACTCTAAATTGCTCACCACAAATGTCTGCTTTTCTATCAAATCTTTAAGCATAAGAGTAGCACAGTGCTGTCTTTGCAGAGCTGTAACATAACAAAACCCATTTACAAATCCAGGCACAGTATTACAGCTTTGAATTGGTAAAATACCAACCAAGCCAACCAAAATGAGTAAAAGCAAACCCTAACACAAGGTTTCGCTCTAATTAGAGCTCTTCAGAGAAGTATAGCTTTGTCCAGACGCAACGGAGCACCCAGTATAAGACAAAAAAACACCCTTTCAGGCATAGAGTGATGAATAAATTTTGCAAAAAAGAAACAGAGAACTCTGGGTAGTTCTCAAGTTTAGGTGGCAAGCAGCTCCTGTATAGAGCACTCTCAACACCAGCAACACTCTAGATCTGCTCACCTCAAATGTCTGCTTTTCTATCAAAGTCTTTAAGCATTGGATTAGCACAGTGCTGTCCACCCCGAGATAGAAATGGACAAAATCTTTTGCCATTTCTACAGCAAAGTCTTTAAGCATAGAACTAGTACAGTGCTGAGTTTTGCTGAGCTGTAACATGGCAAAATCCATTTATCACTTCAGGCACAGTATTCCAACCATCAATTGATAAAATACCAACCAAGCCAATCTGAAACAAGTAAAAACACCCTCTGACACAGTGTTTCACTATAATTAGAGCTCTTCAGAGAGGTATAGCTTTGTTCAGACACAAGGGAGCACCCAGTATAAGTAAAAAAAATACCCTTTCAGGCATAGAATAACGATTAAATTATGCAAAAAAGAAGCAGAGAACTCTGGGTCGTTCTCAAGTTTAGGTGGAAAGCAGTTCCTGTATAGAGCACTCTCAACACCAGCGACACTCTAGATCTGCTCACCTCAAATGACTGCTTTTCTATCAAAGTCTTTAAGCATAGGATTAGCACAGTGCTATCCATGCCGAGATAGAAATGGACAAAATCTTTTGCCATTTCTACAGCAAAGTCTTTAAGTATAGAACTAGCACAGTGCTGTCTTTGTTGATCTGTAACACGACGAAATACATTTATCATTCCAGGCATAGTATTACAGCTTTCAATTGGAAAATACCAACCAAGCCAATCTGAAACGAGTAAAAGCACCCCCTGACACAGTGTTTCACTCTAATTAGAGCTCTTCAGAGAGGTATAGCTTTGTCCAGACACAAGGGAGCACCCAGTATAAAACAAAAAAACACCCTTTAAGTTATAGAATGATTAATAAATTATGCAAAAAAGAAGCAGAGAACTCTGGGCAGTTCTCAGGTTTAGGTGGAAAGCAGCTCCTGTATAGAGCACTCTCAACACCAGCAATACTCTAGATCTGCTCACCTCAAATGTCTGCTTTTCTATCAAAGTCTTTAAGCATAGGATTAGCACAGTGCTATTCACGCTGAGATAGAAATGGACAAAATCTTTTGCCATTTCTACAGCAAAGTCTTTATGTATAGGATTAGCACAGTGCTGTTCTCTCTGAGCACGAAAATGACAACATCCATTTACCACTCCAGGTGCAGTATTATACCTTGGAATTAGTAAAATACCAACCAAGCTAACCTGAAATGAGTAAAAGCACCCCCTGACACAGGGTTTCACTCTAATTAGGGTTCTTCAGAGAGGTATAACTTTGTCCAGACACAAGGGAGCACCCAGTATAAGTCAAACAAATACCCTTTCAGGCATAGAATGATGAATAAATTATGCAAAAAAGAAGCAGAGAACTCTGGGTAGTTCTCAAGTTTAGGTGGAAAGCAGCTCCTGTATAGAGCACTCTCAACACCAATGACACTCTAGATCTGCTCACCTCAAATGTCTGCTTTTCTATCAAAGTCTTTAAGCATTGGATTAGCACAGTGCTATCCACGCCGAGATAGAAATGGACAAAATCTGTTGCCATTTCTACAGCAAAGTCTTTAAGCATAGGACTGGCACAGTGCTGATTTTGCCGAGCTGGAACATGATAAAATCCATTTACCACTCCAGGCACAGTATTACAGCTTTGAATTGATAAAATATTAAATAAGCCAATCTGAAATGAGTAAAAGCACCCCCTGACACAGTGTTTCACTCTAATTAGAGCTCTTCAGAGAGGTATAGCTTTGTCCAGACACAAGGGAGCACCCAGTATAAGTCAAACAAATACCCTTTCAGGCATAGAATAACGATTAAATTATGCAAAAAAGAAGCCGAGAACTCTGGGTAGTTCTCAAGTTTAGGTGGAAAGCAGTTCCTGTATAGAGCACTCTCAACACCAGCGACACTCTAGATCTGCTCACCTCAAATGACTGCTTTTCTATCAAAGTCTTTAAGCATAGGATTAGCACAGTGCTGTCCTTACTTAGCTATATTACAACAAAAGCCAATTACCATTCCAGGCATGGTATTACACTTTTGAATTGGTAAACAACCAACCAAGCCAACCTGAAATGAGTAAAAGCACACCCTGACACAGTGTTTCACTCTAATTAGAGCTCTTCAGAGAGGTATAGCTTTGTCCAGACACAAGGGAGCACCCAGTATAAGTCAAAAAAATACCCTTGGGGGGCGCTAGTGAGCTCGCAGTAAGATGGCCGCACGTTAGTGCTGCTCTGCTGGTCGGGGCATTAATCCGATCATAATCCTTAACTCCTCCTGGCAATCTACGTTGGAGGGACAGCGCGCTGGACGCTACCTCACCTGCAGTGCTGATTGCGGTCCTTTTCTCGAGCTGCTGTGCAGGGGGACGGCTGGGATGGGCCGCCGCGGCCCGCGGGACAAGATGGCGGCCTCCGGACCCTGAACTTGTTGTTTTGCTTCCTGGCCCGCAGCGTGGTAATTGGGACGGAGGTCGCTGCTGTGGATGAGGAGATCGGGCTGGCCACTGTGAGGGTCGGGCCAATCCCGTGTGCACCGATTGACTCCTGGCTGCTCCGGGGACAGTGTCGCTGAGGAGGTCGGGTGCTGCCGGCCGTTGCTGTGGGCCTCCGCTGCGGTTGGCGTGGTCTGCGCTGCTGAGGTTCCGGGGGAGCTTCGGATTTGGTTGCTCCGCTGTGCCGCTTCTGCGGGGGCTGCCCCGATCTGTGGAGGCGGGTGCTGTGCGGCTGGATCAGCGGCGGAGCGGTGCGTTTGCTCTCGGCCCGGAGGCGGAGCTTCACGCCTGACTTGAGCCCCGGAGGACATCCCTTGCTATCCCTGGAGGAGGCGCGCATCTATTCTTAAGGTGTGTGCTGTTCGATGGGGCCTCTTCGTTCCGCCTGCTGTCCCCCTGCTGGGAGTGTGATTTTGGGCGGTCTGGCGCTCCGTGACGGAGCTTGAATCTGCTGAGGCTTTCACTCTGCCTCTCCGCCTTATGAGCTAACAGGGGCGTGGATCTCCATGTGCGTTCTCCTTCAGATTGTAGATGGCAGCCTAGAGTACCTCTTCTGGCTCCGTGTGGACTGTATATACTTCGGCCCTTGAGGAGTGTGCGGGCTGCCTGGTGGAGATGGTGCTGCCTCGCCATATGGAGTGCTGATGGGCTAGCCCCTGCGTGTGTGATTCCACGCGGCAGGTTTTGTGCGGGGGACATTTGGGACGAGCTGCTGCACTAGCGCTATGGATGGACTGTCAGCGCTGTAGTGCTGTGTTGCGACTTCGTGTTGCCCGCGCTGCGGGGGCTGGCCGCCTGCTCTGTGGTAGGTCCTGGTGAAACGCAGCCGTTCAGCGGTGGAGTGCCAGTTCAGGGTACAGCCGTACTGCGATTCCTGGTTCACTGGTGACTGGGGTGTAGAGGACCTGGCTGTGCTTCTGGGTCTGTGTCTGACAGTGGAATGATGGGTAAGCCTGACAAGCATTTCCAATCTACGCTCTCCTTTGAATCTAAACGTTCAAAGAAAGCGCAATCACAAGCATCGTCTGAGCCTGATTTGGATATGGACTCTGGTAGTACTAGCAAGTTGGAACAATTGATGCTGGCAATGCAGCAGAGTCTCCAAACTATTGATGGTAAAATAGATAGTTTAAACTTGCGTATGGACGCCATGTCTGCGGAGCTGGATGGGCATGGCACCCGCCTAACGGAGGCTGAGCAGCGAATTTCGAATGCAGAGGATAAGGTAGAGCACTTCACGAAGTCCTGCATGGAGGTGGAGAGGCTTCTGGAGGTTATAAAGGCCAAGAATGAGGATTTGGAGGCGCGGTCGCGGCGTAACAACTTGCGCATTACGGGTGTGCCTGAATCGACCAATTCAGGTAAACTGGAACTTTACGTGGAAGACATGCTCAAGACTATGCTGGGTGCGGAGCATTTTTGGTGTTGGTGGTGGGACGTGCACACTGGTCCCTTGCACCGCGTCATGTCCCGGGTGCGCCTCCACGCCCGATTACTGCGAGGCTTCTTAATTATCGCAACAGGGACGTCGCCCTTCGCCTCGCGAGAGAGATGGGCACTACAAGATATCAGGGGTTGGAGGTGGCGCTCTTCCCGGACTTCACGGTGGCGGTGCAGCAGGCCCGCCGCGAGTTCCAACCTGTGAAGAAAAAGCTGCAGGACATGAAAATCTCCTATGCCATGCTTTATCCTGCACGTCTCAAGGTGATGTGTGGGAGTAAACCACGTATCTGCATGACTCCCAAAGACGCTATGCAGTTTGTTAAGCAACTGGAGAGGCGCCATAAAGCTGGCTTGTCTGGTGCTGAAGCGGAGTCTGAAGACTAGGGTGCCACTGCTGGCGCACGTTG
Source organism: Triturus cristatus (assembly GCF_964204655.1). Classification (NCBI taxonomy): domain Eukaryota; kingdom Metazoa; phylum Chordata; class Amphibia; order Caudata; family Salamandridae; genus Triturus; species Triturus cristatus. The sequence continues at coordinate 315,384,317 of NC_140595.1, forward strand.
CTTCTGCTCCATGTGGAAGTGTGCGGCCATAACTTTGTTGCTTGGTGCTTCCTTTGGGTAGCTGCGTGGACAGGCTGGCATCTGCCGGGTGCACCGAATGTGGAACAGTATTGTGACATATCCCTTTGAGAATAGGTGTTGGGTGGGGCATACTGGTTCTGTTGTCATGCCTTGTATTGTTTTTACCAATGCCTTTATAGTTCCACGGGGGTGCTGCCTGATGTATCGCTCTGCATGCACCTAACATAATAGCCTAGGTATGTGGTGTGTGGTGAGTGGCGTGGGCTCATGGACAGGAGTCTGGCTGTTTGCTAATGTGGTCATGCTTGTTCGTCCTTCTGGTTTCGGCGCTCGAGGGAGTGACTCTGATATTTTACTGGATTGTTGTTACGTGTCCTGCTGTGCTCTATCGGTTGATGGTTCTGGAACTGTCCTTGGGTGCCTCATCTTTATTTTGCATCCTGGGTCTTATACTGCCGGTTTTCGACTGGGGCGTACACTGAGTAGATATGCTGGGGGTAAGATAGACCTGCCCCGACCCCCCCCTGGCACCAACATGGGGGTCGATGGTTGGCTGGTGTCCCTCCTGAGGGAATCACCCACACAGTTTCTAATGGGGATGGGGAGCGGTGAATGGTTTTTCTGTTCACGGCAGCGTGGGTGGAAGTTTTTGTTGGGGATTTCATGTGTTTTGGGGTACCTTGGCATGATTGGGATGCTTCAGTGGGTGGTGGGAGTGGTTAGTGGTTGCTATTGCACTCTTGGGGGGCTGGGGTGGGTGGGGTGTTCTCTTGCAGGGGTGTTTTTTATGGGCAGCTGTTCGGTTCTGGATGCGCTATTGCTACTACGTTTTCCTATGTCCCACATGGGGGGATACAATTGTCTCATATTATGTCTCCATAGACTTTAGTGATGGCAGGGACTGGGCAGCTTAATTGGCTTACTTGGAACGTCAGGGGTCTAAACAACCCCAAAAAAACTAGGCAGGTCTTGGCGTATCTAGATCGTCATCACGTGCATGTTGCGTTGTTGCAGGAGACACATCTTAGTGGGCATGCCGCGTCTACTGTGGCCCGCAGGTGGGCTGGCGCACTTTTTGCCTCTACATACTCCACATATGCACGGGGGTGATGGTGCTAATAAATAAACGCATCTCCTTTGTTTGTAGTCATGAAGATATTGCTCCCTCATCTAGTCGGTATGTACGATGAGGCCTTTGAGCGACGACGGTTGCCTGCCACGCTCAGGGAGGCCCTGATTGTCACTCTGTTGAAACCAGGTAAGCCATCAGATAGGTGCGACTCATATAGGCCGTTGTCGCTTATGAATACTGATGGGAAGATTCTCGCTAAAGTTTTGGCGACGCGGTTGAATTTGTTGCTACCAGTGATGGTGCTACCAGATCCCTCAAGGTTCATCCCCACCCGTTCCACGGCTCACAATCTCCGTACATTGTTTGCTGTAATGCATTTATTGAATCCTAAACTGCTAGCTGCTGCGGTCCTCCTGGATGCCGCAAAGGCGTTCGATTCCATCGCCTGGACTTATATGTTTACGGTGTTGAATCGAATGGGTGTGCCGTATTTCTTCACCAATTGGATCCGTTTACTGTACAGGGACCCGGTGGCCCGTGTCCGTGTGAACGGCCATACATCTGACGCTTTCCCCATCAGCCGAGGCACTCGGCAAAGCTGTCCGTTATCGCTCCTATTGTTCGCGGTTGTCCTGGAACCTCTAGCCTGTGTGTTGCGACAGAGACATGCGGGGACGGCATTGCGTTTCTTGCAGCGTCCATTGGCCATATCCATGTACGCAGACGATATGGTCTTATATGTGAGGGAACCTGCGCAGCATTTAGAGCAAGTGATTCGCGAATATGTTCGATTTGAGTGGTATTCTGGCCTAGCCATAAATTGGAACAAGTCCACCATTCTTTCGCTTACAGAGTGCACTGAGCGATTAGACCTTAATTATCCCCTGGAGTGGGCTACTGACCCTGTTAAATACCTCGGAGTTTGGGTTCACAGGGATCAGCAAGAAGTCATCAGATCCAATTACGGTACAGCGGTATCCAAGCTGGAAGATCAGGTGGCTCGATGGATACGGTTACCCGTGTCGTTTGCCGACAGAGTCGCCCTGATTAAAATGGTAGTGCTACCGAAATTTTTGTACCTGTTTGTGAATGTCCCTATTGTTCTGACGCAACATTTCTTTGCTCAATTACGATCCTTGCTGATCACGCTTACATGGGGGGTAAGAAGTCGCGAGTAAGTTGGGAAACCTTAACTAAGCCTTACGGGATGGGTGGGTTTGCAGTGCCTGATATGTCACTTTATTATTTGTGTGCGTAGGTGCAATATGCCTATTATTGGCACAATGCCCCGCCGTTCACGCCGCATGTTGCGGTTGAAGCTGGGGCTGTGCACCCGATCCCCCTAAAAGCAATGATTGTGAATACGCATACGGTGTTTGAACCGGATGAAATAGACACAGTCCAATGCACAGCTCGCGCATGGCACTCTGGGGAAACGCGCTCAGAGGCTTCCACTCTATGCACCAGCTATGCCGCTATTGCACTATTCAGCACTTTCCGTGACGGGTGAGGCTGGCCCTCTCTGTGAGCTGCAGGGTGCAGGCTTGCGAACTATGGTGGAGGTCTTTCCCAATGGGACATTTATTACCTTGCAGGACTTCTTGAAAGAGGCGGTGAACGTCACGATGTTGACGTTTGTTTACGCAAGGCTGCGGTCTGCCATGCGTGCCTTATACTCCAGTTTTCCTGATGCACCTGTTGCGCTGGGCGCTTTGCAGCTCATTTACACTGCGCAGTCTACGCATAAAACTATCTCGCGTTTGTACTCAGCTTCGCAGCTGGATGAAGGCGCAGCTGCGCCGCGCTCTAGGGATCGATGGAATGCCATTCTTCCGCAGTCACTTACGGATGATGAGTGGACAACATGTTGTGGTTTGACTGGTCGTTTCGCAATTAATGGTAATTTCAAGCTCATACATTATAAATTCGTCCATCAAATGTATTATACACCAGCGCAGCTTTATAAATATGGCTTGCGGGATTCGTCCTGCTGCAGGCGGTGTGGTGCTGTGAGTGCTGATTTTCTTCACTTAGCCTGGGAATGCCCCAAGGTGGCTACATTCTGGGGAGAGATTGTAACAGCTCTGACTGCCATGGTGGGTGTAGAGATCGTCTGTGACATGAAGTTGTGCCTGTTGGGATACGTTCTAACTCTACCACCCGGTGTTAGGAAGTTAGTGGCAATGTCTTTGCAGTTGGCTAAGCGTAGGGTTGCGCTCAATTGGGATGGGCGGCCGGCCCCTAGGCTGGCGCAGTGGTTGCATGATCTCGCCTATTGTCGTTACCAACTTACCTGCTACGCAGAGGAGCTCCCAAGTGCCTCCACGCCACGGGATGTGTGGGGTCCGTTCACGGCGTACATGCTTGCTCATGTTACTACCTGACGTATTTCATTATGTAAATAATGTTGACACTGATGAAGTGTGCTGCCTCTCTGCTCTGGAATTGTAAATTGTATATGTCCCACCATCCCTACTTATTGTCCTTTATGTGGCATGGATTGTATTCACTCTGAACAGCTGTCGTATGTTTTCTTTTCTTCTGTTTGAAAATGCATAAATAAAAACATTACATTTTTTTAAAAAAAATACCCTTTCAGGCATAGAATAACGATTAAATTATGCAAAAAAGAAGCAGAGAACTCTGGGTAGTTCTCAAGTTTAGGTGGAAAGCAGCTCCTGTATAGAGCACTCTCAACACCAGCGACACTCTAGATCTGCTCACCTCAAATGACTGCTTTTCTATCAAAGTCTTTAAGCATAGGATTAGCACAATGCTATTCACACTGAGATAGAAATGGACAAAATCTTTTGCAATTTCTACAGCAAAGTCTTTAAGTATAGGACTAGCACAGTGCTGTCCTTGCCGAGGTATATCACAACAAAAGCCATTTACCATTCCAGGCACGGTATTACAGCTTTCAATTGGTAAACAACCAACCAAGCCAACCTGAAATGAGTAAAAGCAACCACTGACACAGTGTTTTGCTCTAATTGGAGCTCTTCAGAGAGATATAGCTTTGTCCAGACACAAAGGAGCACCCAGTATAAGTCAAAAAAATACCATTCCAGGCATAGAGTGACGAATAAATTATGCAAAAAAGAAGCAGAGAACTCTGGGTTGTTCTCAAGTTTAGGTGGAAAGCAGCTCCTGTATAGAGCACTCTCAACACCAGGAGCACTCTAGATCTGCTCACCTCAAATGTCTGCTTTTCTATCAAAGTCTTTAAGCATAGGATTAGCACAGTGCTATCCACGCCGAGATAGAAATGGACAAAATCTTTTGCCATTTCTACAGCAAAGTTTTTAAGCATAGGACTAGCACAATGCTGTCCCTGCTTAGCTGGAACATGGCAAAATCCTTTACCACTCCAGGCACAGTGTTACTCTTTTGAATTAGTAAACTATCAACCAAGCCAACCTGAAATGAGTACAAGCCCAACCAGACACAGTGTTTCACTCTACTTAGGGCTCTTCAGAGAGGTATAGCTTTGTCCAGACACAAGAGAGCACCCAGTATAAGTCAAACAAATACCCTTCCAGGCATAGAATGACAAATAAATTATGCAAAAAAGAAGCAGAGAACTCTGGGTTGTTCTCAAGTTTAGGTGGAAAGCAGCTCCTGTATAGAGCACTCTCAACACCAGGAACACTCTAGATCTGCTCACCTCAAATGTCTGCTTTTCTATCAAAGTCTTTAAGCATAGGATTAGCACAGTGCTATCCACGCCAAGATAGAAATGGACAAAATCTTTTGCCATTTCTACAGCAAAGTCTTTAAGCATAGGACTAGCACAGTGCTGTTCTTGCCGAGCTGGAACATGACCAAATCCATTTACCACTACAGGCACAGTATTACACCTTTGAATTGGTAAAATACCAACCAAGCCAGCACAAAATGAGTAAAAGCATCCCCTGACACAGTGTTTCACTCTAATTAGAGCTCTTCAGAGATGTATAGCTTTGTCCAGACACAAGGGAGCACCCAGAATAAGTCAAAAAAATACCCTTTCAGGCATAGAATGATGAATAAATTATGCAAAAAAGAATCAGAGAACTCTGGGTAGTTCTCAAGGGCTTACCTCCTACTAAAGATCAATTGCTTTTAATTTCCAAAGCCAAAAAAGATCTTAAAAAAGATATCAAGGCGGCCAAGAAAGCATTCCAGGACCATCTTTGGGCGAAACTCCATTACTCTTGCAAACAAAGAGACTCCAAGCTTTTCTGGGAAATCATCAAGCAGCTAATTAACGGCAGGCATCGCCATTATAATGCGGACATCATGAAAGACACATGGAGAGCCCACATCGAATCATTATACAACGAAATCTTCTCCCCAGGCACCGCTGACAGCGGCTCCCAACTCAGCAACAGAGTTACCATTAGAGACTCAACGAAAAACGACTTCCCCTCCGATTCAGATTTTCCCCTGCGGATTTTTAAAGGCCAAGTACTGAAAATAATAAAAAAATTAAGATCTGACGGTGCCCCTGGGCCTAATGGCCTTCCGAATGCCTTGTTTCGGCACAATCCACCGTTCTGGGCAGATTATTTGTCCCCTCTTTTTTCGGACATTCTAACCTTTAATATGATCCCTGACTCATGGAGGGGAAGCATTCTAAGCCCAATATACAAATCGGGTTCTCGTTCTGATCCTGCAAACTACAGACTGATTGCGCTAATTGATGTGGAGGCCAAAATTTACGCATCAAACCTGTTGGTAGATCTGGAGGACTGGGTGGCGCGAATAAACCTTATTCCCCCAATACAAACCGGTTTTAGGGCCAGGATGGGCACCTTGATGAATATTTCTGCAGTAACACTCATGGCCAATCAAACTCTTAGTAATTCAAGGCCACTTTACGTATGTTTCATCGATCTCAAAGCGGCCTTTGACAAGGTCTCAAGAGCCAGGCTATGGGCAAAAATGCGCAACTGGGGCGTCCCAGCAAAGTTGCTGGAGGCTATAATCAATCTGTACTCCGAAACGTGGGTCCAGATTAGGAAAGGAGACGGACTTAGCATCACCAAGAAGATCCACACACTCAACGGGTTAAAACAAGGGTGCGTGTTGGCACCGTGCCTTTTTAACATCTACACCGCAGATTTGGACAAGCATCTCCGGTCAATCCAATGCGATCCTCCGAAACTTGGCACAACACCCATATCCAGCCTCCAATATGCGGATGACATCGTTTTACTGGCGCAAACACCAATTGGTTTGCAACGATTAATTACTGAACTCGGAGCCTACACCACCTCGGTCCAACTGACCATCAATCACAAAAAAACTAAGGTGATGAGCTTTAACAAACACCATAAAGCTGACCGTAAATTTACCTGGATTTTGGATACACGACCTCTGACCGAGGTGGATTCATACAAATACCTCTGCTTCCAAATTGATCGCAGACTCACTTTTAAGACCCATATGTCCCAAGGTCACACGAAATCCAAAGAAAACAAGTTACTTACCTGTAACTACAGTTATCCAGTATTGGTATCTTTCATAGATTCACATGCCTGAATCATTCCCCGTCGCCGAGGCGGGAGTCCCACGGTAAATACAAAAGTAGTGCCAAGAGTAAATAATAGTAGTAGGCTAAAAGAAAAAGCCTAAGGCCCAAGTCTTAGTAGCCTATCTACATCATTATAGAAAAAAGAACCAAAGATTGGTCCCAGCCAATCAGCTGCCAGCACCCTCCAGAACCTTCCCAGCAGAGGCAGTTCTCCTCAGATTTTCCTAGCACAAGTGAGAAGTAAGTATACCAGATATAGAGAACTGACTAGCCGGGGAGGAGGGTGGGTGCATGTGAATCTATGAAAGATACCAATACTGGATAACTGTAGTTACAGGTAAGTAACTTGTTTTCTTATCCAGTATTGGGGTATCTTTCATAGGTTCACATGCCTGAATCAGAGTAGTAAGCAGTATAACCATATACTGTTGTTTGCGGATGGTGGGAGACACTGGTTCATAAACTCCCAAATAGCATCCTCAGTGCTTGAAAAACGCATCTTTCTTTCTTTTTTTTTTTTTTCGAAAAAAGTAGTCTTAAAGGAAACCAAGCTATATCCAAGTATTAGCTAATATATATATATATATATATATATACAAATATTTAAAATCTTGCAGATATATAAATCTGTACATTTGCATGAATATTAAAGAATGGAATAATACATAAAAGGGCAAAGTATCTGAGTCTGGTCTTAATGAAAGAGATGGCATAGAACAGCCTGTCCAACCGCTGCATCATCTTGATGCGAAAATTGAAGACAGTGATGCTTCGTTGACGTGTAGACATTTTTACATGTCGCAGCACGACATATTTTCCGGAGTTACTCCAGCAAACAAAACTATCGACGTCGATACTGTTCTTGTTGAATGAGCTTTGACTTTCCTCTGCAAAGGTCTGTTAGCCTTGTCATGGCAGAAATGAATAGCAGATGCCAGCCATCTGGCTATTGTTCCGCTTTGTTACAGCATCTCCAAGAGTTGCTTGACCATTCGCCACAAACAGCCGGTTGGATCGTCTGATATCCTTAGTTTTCTGTAGGTAGAGTTTAAAACAGTGTGTAACATCCAGCGAGTGTAATGTTCTTTCAGCTGGAGTGGATGGATCCGGAAAGAATGTTTTTAATCTTACCGGTTTGTTCAAGTGAAATTTTATGGTACCTTAGGAAAGAACCTGGGATTTGTTTGAAGGGTTACATAGTCCCGAGCAAAATGTAAAAGGGGGTTCATTTATAGTGAAAGCTTGGATTTCACGATCCCTTCTTGCCGAGGTAAGAGCCAGTAAATGGGCAACCTTCCAAGTGAAGAATTTGAGATCAGCTTTATGGATAGGCTCAAATGGACGCCTCATTAACTGCACTAGCACAGTGTTGAGTTCCCACTCTGGAAGGGTGCTCGCACTGGAGAGAAGGCTCGGAAGATTCCTTTCATAAATTGTTTCATAAGTAAAGGCGAGCAGAGAAGAGGGAATTTTGAGCATTTCCTGAATCTAGAAAGTGCAGCAAGATGTACTTTGACCGGTGAAAAAGTAAGCCCAGACTTGGCTAGAGAAAGCAGATAATGGAGAACTTGTTCTGCAGTAGCTTGAATTGAGTGAATATTATTTGCCTCACACCAACAGCAAAATCGGTTCCATTTGAAGCGATAAGCTTTTTTATTGTGCTTTGGGCACGAGATTTGGCCAATATTTCACGACAGTCTTGTGAAATGTTGAGGTCCTTTAACTCTAAGAAATCAGGAGCCATACATGCAAGTGCAGTGACTGTGGGTCCGGATGAACCACTTGGCCTCCGACCCTTGACAACATCATAGGCGTCAGCAGTAGGCAAATGGGTTTGCCTTGAGACAATAGTAGAAGTTACTGGAAGCAATGTTGTCTTGGCCAACGGGGTGCAATCAGAATTAGACGGCACCCTTCCAGCTTCATCTTGCGGAGCACCTTCGAAATCAATGGTATTGGGGAAAAGCGTACACACCAATCCCTGATCCCTGTTGAGGGAACCTGCTGGCATAATATTGACATTCTTTGTTCTCTCTTGTTGTGAATAGGTCCAGGGCTGGCTTACCCCAAGCTTGGAACACTGTGTTCACCTGTTCCTTTTCCAGCTTCCACTCCTAACAGTCCGACTGAGACGTGCTCAGCGTGTCCGTCAGGGTATTGAGGAGAACCCTGACGTGTTTGGCTCTCAGGGCATCTTGTGGAAAGTGACCTATTCCCACAATTCCTAAGCTTCTTGCGAGAGCATAGCTGATTTTTATCCTCCTTGTTTGTTGATATAATACATGCTGATGGTATTGCCAGTCCGGACTAGCACCGACGAACCCTTAATCCTCGGGAGGAATGCTTGGAGAAAACAGAAAAACGGCGCAACGCTCAGCCTGTTGATCTGCTGTTGTTTTTATCTTTGAGATCAAATCCTGCAGATGACCTCCCCATCCTTCCATGGATGTATCGGTCGTTAAAACGAAATCTGGAATGGTCTGTAGCAACGTGAGACCCTGGGTTAGATTCTCTGTCTGCGACCACCAATGTAGAGAATTTATCATGTGCGGCGTGACCTTGATGGTATCGTCAAACGAATCCATGGCTTGTTGCCATTGAAGTTGCGGTTCCTCCTGAAGAGGTCGCATTTTGAGCCGTACCAAGGGTATGAGATGTATCGTTGAAGAGCACATCCTCAGGAGCGAAGCGAACATTCGGATTGAAGCTGGCTTTTTTTTTTTTTTTTTTTTCAAATTAACCTTGCCAATTTTTGAAGATGCAGTTGGCGACCAAGTGACATGAATGCATTGCATTGGACCGTGTGCAGCCTTGTTCCGAGAAAAAACATGACTTGGAGGACGTAACTGATTTGCTGTCGTTGAGAAACAGCCTCAGAGAAGAGAAGAGATGGATACATTCTGCTGTGGCAATCTTGGTTTCATGTTCTGAAGGACCTTTGAGCAGCCAATCGTCTAGATAAGGGAACACTTGTATTCCTCGAGATCTCAATGCTGCTGCCTCTGGTGCCAAGCACTTCGTGAAGGTTCTTGGTGCCAATTTCAGCCCAAACAGGAGCACTTTGAACTGATAATGGGCGCAAGGCACTTGAAAGCGAAGATATTTGTGTTGTTTGGGGTGGATAGGTATGTGGAAATACGCATTTTCCATATCCAGAGAAGCCATAAAATCTCCTTTGTTTAAACAACTCAAAATCTCATGACGGCGAGGGGGACCCCTGGACAGAGTAATAGGTTGCTGTTTGATGAATTCTAGGGTGTGGCCATTGGTTACTAGGTCTAGAACCCATTGGTCTGATGTAATTTCCTGCCACTTGTGAACAAAGCCGATATCTTCTGGCCCACGGGTAAGAAGGGTAAAATGGTTGGTGCCCTATGGAGATCACTGCTTCCTGTTAGCGTCTCGGCCTTGATATTGCGATCTCTTTCGACCACCCTGACGGGAGAAACTAGCCGTAGACTATTGACGGTATGATGTCTGGCTGTAAGGCTGTACTGGGATTGATGCTGCCTATTCTGTTGGTTTTGGTATACTCCTCTTGACGAATAAACCACGTTCTCTCGCTCCTCCGAAAGATCTGCACCCGTATTAAAGGGTGCCTAATGATCCTGCAGTATCCGTGTTAATTTTTATAGCTAAGAGGGTTTCATCAATATGTTCACCAAACCAAAAACCTCTTCATCATGGGCCATGTCTAGAATCTTTGATTGCCCCTCAGATTTGAAAGTAGTGGCTTTAAGCCATCCCTGGTGTCCAAATACTGCAGCCCCTGCTAGCTGACAGAAGTTGGTATTCACTATGTCCAAGGCGCATCTATAGTTTCCGATGCGGCACGTTCTCCTTCCAACAGAATCTTTCTTGCTTTCTGCCTTCGGTCCTCAGGAATGAGGTCAATGAGACTCGCCATGTCTGACCACATTTGACGGTCATAACAGCCGATTATGGCTAGAGGATTGGCAGCTCTAATAGAGGCCGCTGCCATGGTAGAGAATTTTTTGCCTATAAGGTCCAGACGACGTCCTTCCTTGTGTGGTGATAAGCGTTGCGGGATTTTAGATCACTGTTGGGCGGCCTGTAAAATTATTGAAGCTGGCCAAGGGTGACCCATTAGACAGTATGGGCTTTTAGCAGGTGCACAGTATTTCTTTTCTATGCACGGAAACACTGCTGGAATAGATGTAGTCTAGTATAGGTACCACACTCGAGATCTTCCTGGACTCTTCTTTGAAATCATAAAGGAAACATTCTGTCTGTTCGACTAAGTCTAGTTCTTGCCCGCTGTATTAAATTATGTACAGGATGCAGTCATAAATGAGGCCATCGTAGACTATCTCATCGTAGACTTTGCTGTCGTAGGCATGGGTATGAGGGTGAGACCATCGTAGATGAGGCCGTCGTAGATGAGGCCGTCGTCGACGACCATCGTAGATGAGGCCGTCGTCGACGACCGTCGTAGATGAGGCCGTCGTCGACGAGGCCGTCGTCGACAACCGTCGCAGATGGGGCCGTCGTCGACGACCGTCGTAGATGAGGCAGTCGTCGACGACCGTCGTAGACGACCGTCGTAGATGAGGCCGTCGTAGACGACCCTCGTAGATGAGGCCGTCGTAGACGACCGTCGTAGATGAGGCCGTCGTAGACGACCCTCGTAGATGAAGCCGTCGTAGACGACCGTCGTAGATGAGGCCGTCGTAGACGACCGTAGTAGATGAGGCAGTCGTAGATGACCATCGTAGACGACCATCATAGGAGGCCCATCATAGACGAGGCCATCGTAGATGAGGTCAATATTGGTGAGGCAGTAATATTAGACATGGAGTTTTGTAATAGACTCCTTAATGTCAGGTTAAACAGATTTCCCTGATGTAGGGATGAAAAGGGAGTTGTAAGATCAGCCTCTGAGGAAGTTTTTCCCACTTGCCTCTCTCTGTGAGAAGTGCCTATCAAGACTCAAGGTAGGTCATTATGGCTTTTTTGCACGCCCGCTGGAGGCTCCTGGCGCGATTTCTCCCTTTGACCTCTCCTATGAGGTGAAGGAATCCTCGTTGTTCTCATCAGAAGTGACAGATGAAAGTCTCTGTAGTCCCAATATTAGCCTCATCTCTCAGAACGTGAGAGTTATTGAGGAAAGGTTAGACATATTTCGTAGTCTATTACCTTGTTTCCTGCCACTCTGCCATATTACTGCCTTAATAGGGTCAGAGAAATGAAGTATGATCTTGGATGATCCAAAAAGTAGTAATAGCTGAAGAAACTGAGCAGAGCTCAGGGAGACTCCCTTCACACACGACGTGCGGTGAAAATCTGAGAAGAACTGCCTCTGCTGGGAAGGTTCTGGAGGGTGCTGGCAGCTGATTGGCTGGGACCAATCTTTGGTTCTTTTTTCTATAATGATGTAGATAGGCTACTAAGACTTGGGCCTTAGGCTTTTTCTTTTAGCCTACTACTATTATTTACTCTTGGCACTACTTTTGTATTTACCGTGGGACTCCCGCCTCGGCGACGGGGAATGATTCAGGCATGTGAATCTATGAAAGATACCCCAATACTGGATAACAGCTGCAGTTTGCCTTTAAAACTTTAAAAAACAAACTCGCAGGTGGCTCCACTGGGCATCTATTAAAGGTTATAGCAGCAATATTCCTGCCTTGCATCTCATATGGCACAGAAATCCTGAATGGTAAGGATGCTATAGGCCTGAATTTGGATCAGTCAATCCTTTTTAAGAAGCTGTTTGCAATTCCCCGCCACATCCCGCAAGCCCAAATTCGTCTCGAATATGGTTTAAAAAATCAGATCCCTGACAAACAAGGCATACTAGTCAAGTATTACTGGAGGATGCGGGACGCAGAGGAAAATACACTCGCACATTATTGTTGGGCGGAAATTGAAAAGCAAGCTAGCTTCACAAATTCAATTTCCAAAGTTCTGAGGGCCTCTCTCTCAGCATTGAAGTTAGAGGAGGCATGGCTTACAGACTCCACCTACTCTTGCTTTAAACAATTGGTCAACAAAGCGATAAAACGGGATTCCATATTATTAGATAAAATTGCCTTAGCAAAAAATAAACATGCCTGGGCCGTGATTCAGTCATACCAGAGGCTGCAACCCCAACCCTACCTGCTGGATCACTTTTCAGCCCAGAAAAAACACTTTTTTACTTTACTAAGGCTAGGGTCATATCCCTCAAAGGACCTGACCCCAAAATGGAAACACGTATGACAATCCAAGGAATGTGGCCTGTGTGGAGCTTGGGATGAGTCTTTACTGAATCTACTATGCATCTGCCCTGCCTTGGCAGAAATGCGCAAAAAGGACCTTCGGGAGATCTTTAGGAAGGAACAAATAAGAACTTGTAGAGCAGCAGTGATTCACTGTCTTACTGGCTCATCCATTCCATTGTCCTGCAGAGCCATAAACTTTTTAAAAAATGCAGCAAGAGATTTGGACAACGCAGAACCCGTTAACCAACTTACGCAGTATTAGATTACCTGGTTTTGAAACCATTTGAAAGTTCTGCTTACATGTTAACTTTTTATACTTTTTATAATAATTATCACAATGTACATTCTTGTAAGTTTTATCTATGGTGGTTTTTCCATCCTTTTATGTTTTTTTATGAAATCAAATAAAAGTATATTCTCTCTCTCTCTCTCTCTCTCAATGAATCAGAGAACTCTGGGGAGTTATCAAGTTTAGGTGGAAAGCAGCTCCTGTATAAAGCACTCTCAACACCAGCTACACTCTAGATCTGCTCACCTCAAATGTCTGCTTTTCTATCAAACTCTTTAAGCATAGGATTAGCAAAGTGCTATCCACGCCAAGATAAAATATAAACAAAAATGTTTGCCATTTCTACAACAAAGTCTTTAAGCATAGGACTAGCACAGTGCTGTCCTTGCCGAGTTATAACATGACAAAAGCCACTTCCCACTCCAGGCACAGTATTACAGCTTTGAATTGGTAAAATACCAACCAAGCCAACCTGAAATGAGTAAAAACAACCCCTGACACAGTGTTTCGCTCTATTTAGAGCTCTTCAGAGAGGTATAGCTTTGTCCAGACACAAGGGAGCACCCAATATAAGAAAAAAAAAATACCCTTTAAGGCATAGAATGATGAATAAATTATGGAAAAAAGAAGCAGAGAACTCTGGGTAGTTCTCAAGTTTGGGTGGAAAGCTGCTCCTGTATAGAGCACTCTCAACACCAGCGACACTCTAGATCTGCTCACTTCAAATGTCTGCTTTTCTATCAAAGTCTTTAAGCATAGGATTAGCACAGTGCTATCCACACCGAATAGAAATGGACAAAATCTTTTGCCATTTCTACAGCAAAGTCTTTAAGCATAGGAGTGGCACAGTGCTGTTTTTGCCGAGCTATATCATGACAAAAGCCATTTACCACTCCAGGCACGGTATTACAGCTTTGAATTGGTAAACAACCAACCAGGCCAACCTGAAATGAGTAAAAGCAACCACTGACACAGTGTTTTGCTCTAATTGGAGCTCTTCAGAGAGATATAGCTGTGTCCAGACAGAAAGGAGCACCCAGTATAAGTCAAAAAAATACCCTTTCAGGCATAGAGTGATGAATAAATTATGCAAAAAAGAATCAGAGATCTCTGGGGAGTTATCAAGTTTAGGTGGAAAGCAGCTCCTGTATAAAGCATTCTCAACACCAGCTACACTCTAAATCTGCTCACCACAAATGTCTGCTTTTCTATCAAATCTTTAAGCATAAGAGTAGCACAGTGCTGTCTTTGCAGAGCTGTAACATAACAAAAGCCATTTACAAATCCAGGCACAGTATTACAGCTTTGAATTGGTAAAATACCAACCAAGCCAACCCGAAATGAGTAAAAGCAAACCCTAACACAAGGTTTTGCATTAATTAGAGCTCTTCAGAGAGGTATACCTTTGTCCAGACACAAGGGAGCACCCAGTAGAAGACAAAAAAACACCCTTTCAGGCATAGAGTGATGAATAAATTATGCAAAAAAGAAACAGAGAACTCTGGGTAGTTCTCAAGTTTAGGTGGAAAGCAGCTCCTTTATAGAGCACTCTCAACACCAGCAACACTCTAGATCTGCTCACCTCAAATGTCTGCTTTTCTATCAAAGTCTTTAAGCATAGGATTAGCACAGTGCTATCCACCCCGAGATAGAAATGGACAAAATCCTTTGCCATTTCTACAGCAAAGTCTTTAAGCATAGAACTAGCACAGTGCTGATTTTTGCTGAGCTGTAACATGGCACAATCCATTTATCACTTTAGGCACAGTATTCCAGCAATCAATTGGTAAAATACCAACCAAGCCAATCTGAAACAAGTAAAAGCACCCCCTGACACTGTGTTACACTATAATTAGAGCTCTTCAGAGAGGTATAGCTTTGTTCAGACGCAAGGGAGCACCCAGTATAAGTCAAAAAAATACCCTTTCAGGCATAGAATAACGATTAAATTATGCAAAAAAAAAGCAGAGAACTCTGGGTCGTTCTCAAGTTTAGGTGGAAAGCAGTTCCTGTATAGAGCACTCTCAACACCAGCGACACTCTAGATCTGCTCACCTCAAACGACTGCTTTTCTATCAAAGTCTTTAAGCATAGGATTAGCACAGTGCTATCCACGCCGAGATAGAAATGGACAAAATCTTTTGCCATTTCTACAGCAAAGTCTTTAAGTATAGGACTAGCACAGTGCTGTCTTTGTTGATCTGCAACACGACAAAATACATTTATCATTCCAGGCACCGTATTACAGCTTTCAATTGGTAAAATACCAACCAAGCCAATCTGAAACAAGCAAAAGCACCCCTGACACTGTGTTTCACTCTAATTAGAGCTCTTCAGAGAGGTATAGCTTTGTCCAGACACTAGGGAGCACCCAGTATAAGACAAAAAAACGCCCTTTAAGTCATAGAATGATTAATAAATTATGCAAAAAAGAAGCAGAGAACTCTGGGTAGTTCTCAGGTTTAGGTGGAAAGCAGCTCCTGTATAGAGCACTCTCAACACCAGCAATACTCTAGATCTGCTCACCTCAAATGTCTGCTTTTCTATCAAAGTCTTTAAGCATAAGATTAGCACAGTGCTATCCACCCCGAGATAGAAATGGACAACATCTTTTGCCATTTCTACAGCAAAGTCTTTATGTATAGGACTAGCACAGTGCTGTTCTCGCTGAGCACGAAACTGACAAAATCCATTCACTACTCCAGGCGCAGTATTGTACCTTTGAATTAGTAAAATACCAACCAAGCTAACCTGAAATGAGTAAAGGCACCCCCTGACACAGTGTTTCACTCTAATTAGAGATCTTCATAGAGGTATAGCTTTGTCCAGATACAAGGGAGTACCCAGTATAAGTAAAAAAAATACCCTTTGAGGCATAGAATGATGAATAAATTATGCAAAAGAGAAGCAGAGAACTCTGGGTAGTTCTCAAGTTTAGGTGGAAAGGAGCTCCTGTATAGAGCATTCTCAACACCAGCGACACTCTAGATCTGCTCACCTCAAATTACTGCTTTTCTATCAAAGTCCTTTAAGCATAGGATTAGCACAGTGCTATCCACGCCGAGATAGAAATGGACAAAATCTTTTGCCATTTCTACAGCAAAGTCTTTAAGCATACGACTAGCACAGTGCTGTTCTTGGTGAGCTGGAACATGACAAAATCCATTTATCACTCCAGGTACAGTATTACACCTTTGAATTGGTAAAATACCAACCAAGCCAACCTGAAATTAGTAAAAGCACCCCCTGACACAGTGTTTCAGTCTAATTAGAACTCTTCAGAGAGGTATAGTTTTGTCCAGACAGAAGGGAGCACCCAGTATAAGTCAAAAAAATACCCTTTCAGGCATAGAATGACGAATAAATTATGCAAAAAAAACCAGAGAACTCTGGGTAGTTCTCAAGTTTAGGTGGAAAGCAGCTCCTGTATAGAGCACTCTCAACACCAGCAACACTCTAGATCTGCTCACCTCAAACGTCTGCTTTTCTATCAGTCTTTAAGCGTAGGATTAGCACAGTGCTATCCACGCCGAGATAGAAATGGACAAAATCTTTTGCCATTCCTACAGCAAAGTCTTTAAGCAATGGACTAACACAGTTTTGTCCTTGCTGATCTAGAACATGACAAAATTCATGTACCACTCCAGGCACAGTATTACAGCTTCGAATTGGTCAAATATCAACAAAACCAACCTGAAACGAGTAAAAGTATCCCCTGACAAAGTGTTCTGCTCTTATTGGAACAGTGCTGGAGTTGCGTCGCGCTTGCGACGTAACTTCAGCTCTGCGCCAACCTTACGCCGGCAGATGCATCACGTATCTGCTTGTCCTTGCGCCACGATGCACCGCATTGTAAATGCGGTGCATCTGCGGTGGCGCAAGGGCAAACTTGCGTGACGCATCTTCCCTGGCGCATCCATGCTGATTTGCAGGGATGCGCCAGGGAACATAAATCTGCCCCTAGATCTGCTCACCTCAAATGACTGCTTTTCTATCAAAGTCTTTAAGCATAGGATTAGCACAGTGCTATCCACACCGAGATGAAATATGAACAAAAATGTTTGCCATTTCTACAACTATGGGGCATATTTACAACGAGGCGATAAAAAATTATCGCCGCTTTAGTGGCCGTTTTCGGCCGAAAATCAGCGAAAATGTTATCGCTATATTAGCAAGATCACGCAAACGCGTGAAACCTTGCTTTAGCGTGGGGATTTCTAACGCCCAGTTTTGATCTCTAATGAGATGCAAAGTGGGCGTTCCTGACCTGACATGATAGGAGAAATGTCGCTAAGCGACATTTCTCCTATCATCAAGCCCACGCTATGAAGCATAGCGTCAGGAAAAGTAGCAATAACACCTGTTATCGCTACTTTCCTAACACCTGCTTCAGGACTGACTTAGCCATGATATCCTATGGAAGGTGGATATCACGGCTAAGTTTGTGAGTCCTTATCAACTAGCTAACGTGACATTATCGCTGGGTTTCCAGCGATAATCTCACATTAGCCAGTTAGCACTAGGATTTTTATCGCCGATGAGATGAGCGTTGCTAATAGCACGCTATCTCAGCGATAAAAATCGGCGCTAGCCGGCGATAATTATCAGAGCGCTAAGTGCGCTCAGCGATAATTATCGCCGGTTGTTGTTGATATGCCCCAAAGTCTTTAAGCATAGGACTAGCACAGTGCTGTCCTTGCCGAGTTATAACATGACAAAAGCCATTTCCCACTCCAGGCACAGTATTACAGCTTTGAATTGGTAAAAAACCAACCAAGCCAACCTGAAATGAGTAAAAACAACCCCTGACACAGTGTTTCGCTCTATTTAGAGCTCTTCAGAGAGGTATAGCTTTGTCCAGACACAAGGGAGCACCCAGTATAAGAAAAATAAAATACCCTTTAAGGCATAGAATGATGAATAAATTATGGAAAAAAGAAGCAGAGAACTCTGGGTAGTTCTCAAGTTTGGGTAGAAAGCTGCTTCAGTATAGAGCACTCTCAACACCAGCGACACTCTAGATCTGCTCACTTCAAATGTCTGCTTTTCTATCAAAGTCTTTAAGCATAGGATTAGCACAGTGCTATCCACGCCGAGATAGAAATGGATAAAATCTTTTGCCATTTCTACAGCAAAGTTTTTAAGCATAGGACTAGCACAGTGCTGTCCTTGCCTAGCTGGAACATGGCAAAATCTTTTACCACTCCAGGCACAGTATTACTCTTTTGAATTAGTAAACTATCAACCAAGCCAACCTGAAATGAGTACAAGCCCAACCTGACACAGTGTTTCACTCTACTTAGGGCTCTTCAGAGAGGTATAGCTTTGTCCAGACACAAGAGAGTACCCAGTATAAGTCAAACAAATACCCTTCCAGGCATAGAATGACGAATAAATTATGCAAAAAAGAAGCAGAGAACTCTGGGTTGTTCTCAAGTTTAGGTGGAAAGCAGCTCCTGTATAGAGCACTCTCAACACCAGGAACACTCTAGATCTGCTCACCTCAAATGTCTGCTTTTCTATCAAAGTCTTTAAGCATAGGATTAGCACAGTGCTATCTACGCCGAGATAGAAATGGACAAATTCTTTTGCCATTTCTACAGCAAAGTCTTTAAGCATAGGATTAGCACAGTGCTGTTCTTGCCGAGCTGGAACATGATCAAATCCATTTATCACTACAGGCACAGTATTACACCTTTGAATTGGTAAAATACCCACCAAGCCAGCACAAAATGAGTAAAAGCACCCCCTGACACAGTGTTTCACTCTAATTAGAGCTCTTCAGAGATGTATAGCTTTGTCCAGACACAAGGGAGCACCCAGAATAAGTCAAAAAAATACCCTTTCAGGCATAGAATGATGAATAAATTATGCAAAAAAGAATCAGAGAACTCTGGGTAGTTCTCAAGGGCTTACCTCCTACTAAAGATCAATTGCTTTTAATTTCCAAAGCCAAAAAAGATCTTAAAAAAGATATCAAGGCGGACAAGAAAGCATTCCAGGAACATCTTTGGGCGAAACTCCATTACTCTTGCAAACAAAGAGACTCCAAGCTTTTCTGGAAAATCATCAAGCAGCTAACTAACGGCAGGCATCGCCACTATAATGCGGACATCATGGAAGACACATGGAGAGCCCACATCGAATCATTATACAACGAAATCTTCTCCCCAGGCATCGCTGACAGCGGCTCCCAACTCAGCAACAGAGTTACCATTAGAGACTCAACGAAAAACGACTTCCCCTCCGATTCAGATTTTCCCCTGCGGATTTGTAAAGGCCAAGTACTGAAAATATTTTAAAAAATTAAGATCTGACGGTGCCCCCGGGCCTAATGGGTTCCGAATGCCTTGTTTCGGCACAATCTTCCATTCTGGGCAGATTATTTGTCCCCTCTTTTTTCGGACATTCTAACCTTTAATATGATACCTGACTCATGGAGGGGAAGCATTCTAAGCCCAATATACAAATCGGGTTCTCGTTCTGATCCTGCAAACTACAGACTGATTGCGCTAATTGATGTGGAGGCCAAAATTTACGCATCAAACCTGTTGGTAGATCTAGAGGACTGGGTGGCTCGAATAAACCTTATTCCCCCAACACAAACCGGTTTTAGGGCCAGGATGGGCACCTTGACGAATATTTCTGCAGTAACACTCATGGCCAATCAAGCTCTTAGTAATTCAAGGACACTTTACGTATGTTTCATCGATCTCAAAGCGGCCTTTGACAAGGTCTCAAGAGCCAGGCTATGGGCAAAAATGCGCAACTGGCGCGTCCCAGCAAAGTTGCTGGAGGCTATAATCAATCTGTACTCCGAAACGTGGGTCCAGATTAGGAAAGGAGACGGACTTAGCATCACCAAGAAGATCCACACACTCAACGGGTTAAAACAAGGGTGCGTGTTGGCACCGTGCCTTTTTAACATCTACACCGCAGATTTGGACAAGCATCTCCGGTCAATCCAATGCCATCCTCCGAAACTTGGCACAACACCCATATCCAGCCTCCAATATGCGGATGACATCGTTTTACTGGCGCAAACATCAATTGGTTTGCAACGATTAATTACTGAACTCGGAGCCTACACCACCTCGGTCCAACTGACCATCAATCACAAAAAAACTAAGGTGATGAGCTTTAACAAACACCATAAAGCTGACCGTAAATTTACCTGGATTTTGGATACACGACCTCTGACCGAGGTGGATTCATACAAATACCTCGGCTTCCAAATTGATCGCAGACTCACTTTTAAGACCCATATGTCCCAAGGTCACACGAAATCCAAACAGCTGCAGTTTGCCTTTAAAACTTTAAAAAACAAACTCGCAGGTGGCTCTACTAGGCATCTATTAAAGGTTATAGCAACAATATTCCTGCCTTGCATCTCATATGGCACAGAAATCCTGAATGGTAAGGATGCTATAGGCCTGAATTTGGATTAGTCAATCCTTTTTAAGAAGCTGTTTGCAATTCCCCGCCACATCCCGCAAGCCCGAATTCGTCTCGAATATGGTTTAAAAAATCAGATCCCTGACAAACAAGGCATACTAGTCAAGTATTACTGGAGGATGCGGGACGCAGAGGAAAATACACTCGCACATTATTGTTGGGCGGAAATTGAAAAGCAAGCTAGCTTCACAAATTCAATTTCCAAAGTTCTGAGGGCCTCTCTCTCAGCATTGAAGTTAGAGGAGGCATGGCTTACAGACTCCACCTACTCTTGCTTTAAACAATTGGTCAACAAAGCGATAAAACGGGATTCCATATTATTAGATAAAATTGCCTTAGCAAAACATAAACATGCCTGGGCCGTGATTCAGTCATACCAGAGGCTGCAACCCCAACCCTACCTGCTGGATCACGTTTCAGCCCAGAAAAAACACTTTTTTACTTTACTAAGGCTAGGGTCATATCCCTCAAAGGACCTGACCCCAAAATGGAAACACGTATGGCAATCCAAGGAATGTCGCCTGTGTGGTGCTTGGGATGAGTCTTTACTGCATCTACTATGCATCTGCCCTGCCTTGGCAGAAATGCGCAAAAAGGACCTTCGGGAGATCTTTAGGAAGGAACAAATAAGAACTTGTAGAGCAGCAGTGATTCTCTGTCTTACTGGCTCATCCATTCCATTGTCCTGCAGAGCCATAAACTTTTTAAAAAATGCAGCAAGAGATTTGGACAACGCAGAACCCGTTAACCAACTTACGCAGTATTAGATTACCTGGTTTTGAAACCATTTGAAAGTTCTGCTTACATGTTAACTTTTTATACTTTTTATAATAATTATCACAATGTACATTCTTGTAAGTTTTATCTATGGTGGTTTTTCCACCCCTTTATGGTTTTTTATGAAATCAAATAAAAGTATATTCTCTCTCTCTCTCTCTCTCTCAATGAATCAGAGAACTCTGGGGAGTTATCAAGTTTAGGTGGAAGGCAGCTCCTGTATAAAGCACTCTCAACACCAGCTACACTCTAGATCTGCTCACCTCAAATGTCTGCTTTTCTATCAAAGTCTTTAAGCATAGGATTAGCAAAGTGCTATCCACGCCAAGATAAAATATAAACAAAAAATGTTTGCCATTTCTACAACAAAGTCTTTAAGCATAGGACTAGCACAGTGCTGTCCTTGCCGAGTTATAACATGACAAAAGCCATTTACCACTCCAGGCACAGTATTACAGCTTTGAATTGGTAAAAAACCAACCAAGCCAACTTGAAATGAGTAACAACAACCCCTGACACAGTGTTTCGCTCTATTTAGAGCTCTTCACAGAGGTATAGCTTTGTCCAGACACAAGGGAGCACCCAGTATAAGTAAAAAAAAAAACCTTTTAAGGCATAGAATGACGAATAAATTATGGAAAAAAGAAGCAGAGAACTCTGGGTATTTCTCAAGTTTAGGTGGAAAGCAGCTCCTGTATAGAGCACTCTCAACACCAGCAACACTCTAGATCTGCTCACCTCAAATGTCTGCTTTTCTATCAAAGTCTTTAAGCATAGGATTAGCACAGCGCTATCCACGCCGAGGTAGAAATAGACAAAACCTTTTGCCATTTCTACAGCAAAGTCTTTAAGCATAGGAGTGGCATAGTGCTGTTCTTGCTGAGCTGGCACATGACAAAATCCTTTATCACTCCAGGCACAGTATTACACCTTTGAATTAGTAAAATACTAACCAAGCCAACCTGAAATAAGTAAAAGCACCCCCTGACACAGTGTTTCACTCTAATTAGGGCTCTTCAGAGAAGTATAGCTTTGTCCAAACACAAGGGAGCTCCCAGTAAAAGTCAAACAAATACCCTTTCTGGCATAGAATGATGAATAAATTATGCAAAAAAGAAGTAGACAACTCTGGGTAGTTCTCAAGTTTAGGTGGAAAGCAGCACCTGTATAGAGCACTCTCAACACCAGGAACACTCTAGATCTGCTCACCTCAAATGTCTGCTTTTCTATCAAAGTCTTTAAGCATAGGATTAGCACAGTGCTATCCACGCCGAGATAGAAATGGACAAAATCTTTTGCCATTTCTACAGCAAAGTTATTAAGCATAGGAGTAGCAAAGTGCTGTCCTTGCTGAGCTGGAATATGACAAAATCCATGTACCATTCCAAGCACGGTATTACAGCTTTGAATTGGAAAAATATTGACCAAGTCAATCTGAAACCAGTAAAAGCATTCTCTGACACAGTGTTTCACTCTAATTAGAGATCTTCAGAGAGGTATAGCTTTGTCCAGACACAAGGGAGTACCCAGTATAAGTAAAAAAAATACCCTTTGAGGCATAGAATGATGAATAAATTATGCAAAAGAGAAGTAGAGAACTCTGGGTAGTTCTCAAGTTTAGGTGGAAAGGAGCTCCTGTATAGAGCATTCTCAACACCAGCGACACTCTAGATCTGCTCACCTCAAATTACTGCTTTTCTATCAAAGTCTTTAAGCATAGGATTACCACAGTGCTATCCACGCCGAGATAGAAATGGACAAAATCTTTTGCCATTTCTACAGCAAAGTCTTTAAGCATACGACTAGCCCAGTGCTGTTCTTGCCGAGCTGGAACATGACAAAATCCATTTATCACTCCAGGCACAGTATTACACCTTTGAATTGGTAAAATACCAACCAAGCCAACCTGAAATGAGTAAAAGCACCCCCTGACACAGTGTTTCAGTCTAATTAGAGCTCTTCAGAGAGGTATAGCTTTGTCCAGACAGAAGGGAGCACCCAGTATAAGTCAAAAAAATACCCTTTCAGTCATAGAATGACGAATAAATTATGCAAAAGAGAAGTAGAGAACTCTGGGTAGTTCTCAAGTTTAGGTGGAAAGGAGCTCCTGTATAGAGCATTCTCAACACCAGCGACACTCTAGATCTGCTCACCTCAAATTACTGCTTTTCTATCAAAGTCTTTAAGCATAGGATTAGCACAGTGCTATCCACGCCGAGATAGAAATGGACAAAATCTTTTGCCATTTCTACAGCAAAGTCTTTAAGCATATGATTAGCACAGTGCGGTTCTTGCCGAGCTGGAACATGACAAAATCCATTTATCACTCCAGGCACAGTATTACACCTTTGAATTGGTAAAATATCAACCAAATCAACCTAAAACGAGTAAAAGCATTCTCTGACACAGTGTTTCACTCTAATTAGAACTCCTCAGAGAGGTATAGCTTTGTCCAGCCACAAGGGAGCACCCAGTATAAGTATAAAAAAAAACATTCAGGCATAGAGTGATGAATAAATTAGGCAAAAAAAAGCAGAGAACTCTGGGTAGTTCTCAAGTTTAGGTGGAAAGCAGCTCCTGTATAGAGCACTCTCAACACCAGCAACACTCTAGATCTGCTCACCTCAAACGTCTGCTTTTCTATCAGTCTTTAAGCGTAGGATTAGCACAGTGCTATCCACGCCGAGATAGAAATGGACAAAATCTTTTGCCATTCCTACAGCAAAGTCTTTAAGCATAGGACTAACACAGTGCTGTCTTTACTGATCTGGCACATGATAAAATCCATTTACCACTCCAGGCACAGTTTTACAGCTTTGAGTTGGTAAAATATCAACCAAGTCAACCTAAAACGAGTAAAAGCATTCTCTGACACAGTGTTTCACTCTAATTAGAACTCTTCAGAGAGGTATAGCTTTGTCCAGCCACAAGGTAGCACCCAGTATAAGTATAAAAAAAAAACATTCAGGCATAGAGTGATGAATAAATTAGGCAAAAAGAAGCAGAGAAATCTAGGGAGTTATCAAGTTTAGGTGGAAAGCAGCTCCTGTATAAAGCACTCTCAACACCAGCTACGCTCTAGATCTGCTCACCTCAAATGTCTGCTTTTCTATCAAAGTCTTTAAGCATAGGATTAACACAGTGCTATCCACGCCGAGATAGAAATGGACAAAATCTTTTACCATTTCTACAGCAAAGTCTTTAAGCATAGGACTAGCACAGTGCTGTTCTTGCCGAGCTGGAACATGACCAAATCCATTTACCACTACAGGCACAGTATTACACCTTTGAATTGGTAAAATTCCAACCAAGCCAGCACAAAATGATTAAAAGCACCCCCTGACACAGTGTTTCAGTCTAATTAGAGCTCTTCAGAGATGTATAGCTTTGTCCAGACACAAGGGAGCACCCAGAATAAGTAAAAAAAATACCCTTTCAGGCATAGAATGATGAATAAATTATGCAAAAAAGAATCAGAGAACTCTGGGTAGTTCTCAAGGGCTTACCTCCTAATAAAGATCAATTGCTTTTAATTTCCAAAGCCAAAAAAGATCTTAAAAAGATATCAAGGCGGCCAAGAAAGCATTCCAGGAACATCTTTGGGCGAAACTCCATTACTCTTGCAAACAAAGAGACTCCAAGCTTTTCTGGGAAATCATCAACCAGCTAACTAACGGCAGACATCGCCACTATAATTCGGACATCATGGAAGACACATGGAGAGCCCACATCGAATCATTATACAACGAAATCTTCTCCCCAGGCACCGCTGACAGCGGCTGCCAACTCAGCAACAGAGTTACCATTAGAGACTCAACGAAAAACGACTTCCCCTCCGATTCAGATTTTCCCCTGCGGATTTTTAAAGGCCAAGTACTGAAAGTAATAAAAAAATTAAGATCTGACGGTGCCCCCGGGCCTAATGGCCTTCCGAATGCCTTGTTTCGGCACAATCCACCATTCTGGGCAGATTATTTGTCCCCTCTTTTTTCGGACATTCTAACCTTTAATATGATCCCTGACTCCTGGAGGGGAAGTATTCTAAGCCCAATATACAAATCGGGTTCTCGTTCTGATCCTGCAAACTACAGACTGATTGCGCTAATTGATGTGGAGGCCAAAATTTACGCATCAAACCTGTTGGTAGATCTAGAGGACTGGGTGGCACGAATAAACCTTATTCCCCCAACACAAACCGGTTTTAGGGCCAGGATGGGCACCTTGACGAATATTTCTGCAGTAACACTCATGGCCAATCAAGCTCTTAGTAATTCAAGGCCACTTTACGTATGTTTCATCGATCTCAAAGCGGCCTTTGACAAGGTCTCAAGAGCCAGGTTATGGGCAAAAATGCGCAACTGGGGCGCCCCAGCAAAGTTGCTGGAGGCTATAATCAATCTGTACTCCGAAACGTGGGTCCAGATTAGGAAAGGAGATGGACTTAGCATCACCAAGAAGATCCACACACTCAATGGGTTAAAACAAGGGTGCGTGTTGGCACCGTGCCTTTTTAACATCTACACCGCAGATTTGGACAAGCATCTCCGGTCAATCCAATGCGATCCTCCGAAACTTGGCACAACACCCATATCCAGCCTCCAATATGCGGATGACATCGTTTTACTGGCGCAAACACCAATTGGTTTGCAACGATTAATTACTGAACTCGGAGTCTACACCACCTCGGTCCAACTGACCATCAATCACAAAAAAACTAAGGTGATGAGCTTTAACAAACACCATAAAGCTGACCGTAAATTTACCTGGATTTTGGATACACGACCTCTGACCGAGGTGGATTCATACAAATACCTCGGCTTCCAAATTGATCGCAGACTCATTTTAAGACCCATATGTCCCATGGTCACACGAAATCCAAACAGCTGCAGTTTGCCTTTAAAACTTTAAAAAACAAACTCGCAGGTGGCTCCACTGGGCATCTATTAAAGGTTATAGCAGCAATATTCCTGCCTTGCATCTCATATGGCACAGAAATCCTGAATGGTAAGGATGCTATAGGCCTGAATTTGGATCAGTCAATCCTTTTTAAGAAGCTGTTTGCAATTCCCCGCCACATCCCGCAAGCCCAAATTCGTCTCGAATATGGTTTAAAAAATCAGATCCCTGACAAACAAGGCATACTAGTCAAGTATTACTGGAGGATGCGGGACGCAGAGGAAAATACACTCGCACATTATTGTTGGGCGGAAATTGAAAAGCAAGCTAGCTTCACAAATTCAATTTTCAAAGTTCTGAGGGCCTCTCTCTCAGCATTGAAGTTAGAGGAGGCATGGCTTACAGACTCCACCTACTCTTGCTTGAAACAATTGGTCAACAAAGCGATAAAACAGGATTCCATATTATTAGATAAAATTGCCTTAGCAAAAAATAAACATGCCTGGGCCGTGATTCAGTCATACCAGAGGCTGCAACCCCAACCCTACCTGCTGGATCACTTTTCAGCCCAGAAAAAAACACTTTTTTACTTTACTAAGGCTAGGGTCATATCCCTCAAAGGACCTGACCCCAAAATGGAAACACGTATGGCAATCCAAGGAATGTCGCCTGTGTGGAGCTTGGGATGAGTCTTTACTGCATCTACTATGCATCTGCCCTGCCTTGGCATAAATGCGCAAACAGGACCTTCGGGAGATCTTTAGGAAGGAACAAATAAGAACTTGTAGAGCAGCAGTGATTCACTGTCTTACTGGCTCATCCATTCCATTGTCCTGCAGAGCCATAAACTTTTTAAAAAACTGCAGCAAGAGATTTGGACAATGCAGAACCCGTTAACCAACTTACGCAGTATTAGATTACCTAGTTTTGAAACCATTTGAAAGTTCTGCTTACATGTTAACTTTTTATACTTTTTATAATAATTATCACAATGTACATTCTTGTAAGTTTTATCTATGGTGGTTTTTCCATCCTTTTATGGTTTTTTATGAAATCAAATAAAAGTATATTCTCTCTCTCTCTCTCTCTCTCTCAATGAATCAGAGAACTCTGGGGAGTTATCAAGTTTAGGTGGAAAGCAGCTCCTGTATAAAGCACTCTCAACACCAGCTACTCTCTAGATCTGCTCACCTCAAATGTCTACTTTTCTATCAAACTCTTTAAGCGTAGGATTAGCAAAGTGCTATCCACGCCAAGATAAAATATAAACAAAAATGTTTGCCATTTCTACAACAAAGTCTTTAAGCATAGGACTAGCACAGTGCTGTCCTTGCCGAGTTATAACATGACAAAAGCCATTTACCACTCCAGGCACAGTATTACAGCTTTGAATTGGTAAAAAACCAAACAAGCCAACCTGAAATGAGTAACAACCTCTGACACAGTGTTTCGCTCTATTTAGAGCTCTTCACAGAGGTATAGCTTTGTCCAGACACAAGGGAGCACCCAGTATAAGTAAAAAAAAAAACCCTTTAAGGCATAGAACGACGAATAAATTATGGAAAAAAGAAGCAGAGAACTCTGGGTAGTTCTCAAGTTTAGGTGGAAAGCAGCTCCTGTATAGAGCACTCTCAACACCAGCAACACTCTAGATCTACTCACTTCAAATGTCTGCTTGTCTATCAAAGTCTTTAAGCATAGGATTAGCACAGCGCTATCCACGCCGAGATAGAAATAGACAAAATCTTTTGCTATTTCTACAGCAAAGTCTTTAAGCATAGGAGTGGCATAGTGCTGTCTTTGCCGAGCTGGAACATGATAAAATCCGTTTACCACTCCAGGCACAGTGTAACAGCTTTGAATTGGTAAAATATCAACCAAGCCCATCTGAAACGAGTAAAAGCACCCCCTGACACAGTGTTTCACTCTAATTAGAACTCTTCAGAGAGGTATAGCTTGGTCCAGACACAAGGGAGCACCAAGTATAAGTCAAAAAAATACCCTTTCAGGCATAGAATGACAAATAAATTATGCAAAAAAGAAGCAGAGAACTCTGGGTAGTTCTCAAGTTTAGGCGGAAAGCAGCTCCTGTATAGAGCACTCTCAACACCAGCGACACTCTAGATCTGCTTACCTCAAATGACTGGTTTTCTATCAAAGTCTTTAAGCATAGGATTAGCACAATGCTATTCACGCTGAGATAGAAATGGACAAAATCTTTTGCTATTTCTACAGCAAAGTTTTTAAGCATAAGACTAGCACAGTGCTGTCCTTGCCGAGCTGGAACATGACAAAATCCATTACCACTACAGGCACAGTATTACAGCTTTGAATTGGTAAACAACCAACCAAGCCAACCTGGAATGAGTCAAATCAACTCCTTACACAGTGTATTGCTCTAATTGCAGCACTTCAGAGAGATATAGCTTTGTCCAGACACAAAGAAGCACCCAGTATAAGTCAAAAAAATACCCTTTCAGGCATAGAGTGATGAATAAATTATGCAAAAAAGAATCAGAGAACTCTGGGGAGTTATCAAGTTTAGGTGGAAAGCAGCTCCTGTATAAAGCACTCTCAACACCAGCTACACTCTAGATCTGCTCACCTCAAATGTCTGCTTTTCTATCAAAGTCTTTAAGCATAGGATTAGCACAGTGCTATCCACGCCGAGATAGAAATGGACAAAACCTTTTGCCACTTCTACAGCAAAGTCTTTTAGCATAGGACTAGCACAGTGCTGTCTTTGCTGAGCTGGCACATGATAAAATCCATTTACCACTCCAGGCACAGTTTTACAGCTTTCAATTGGTAAAATATCAACCCAGCCAATCTAAAACGAGTAAAAACACCCCCAGACACAGTGTTTCACTCTAATTAGAGCTCTTCAAAGAGGTGTAGCTTTGTCCAGACACAAGGGAGCACCCAGTATAACTCAAACAAATACCCTTTCAGGCATAGAATGACGAATAAATTATGCAAAAAGAAGCAGAGAACTCTGGGTAGTTCTCAAGTTTAGGTGGAAAGCAGCTCCTGTATAGAGCCCTCTCAACACCAGCGATACTCTAGATCTGCTCACCTCAAATGACTGGTTTTCTATCAAAGTCTTTAAGCATAGGATTAGCACAGTGCTATCCACGCCGAGATAGAAATGGACAAAATCTTTTGCTATTTCTCCAGCAAAGTCTTTAAGCATAGGACTAGCACAGTGCTGTCCTTGCCGAGCCTGAACATGACAAAATCCATTACCACTACAGGCACAGTATTACAGCTTTGAATTGGTAAACAACCAACCAAGCCAACCTGGAATGAGTCAAATCAACCCCTTACACAGTGTATTGCTCTAATTGCAGAGCTTCAGAGAGATATAGCTTTGTCCAGACACAAAGAAGCACCCAGTATAAGTAAAAAAAATACCCTTTCAGGCATAGAGTGATGAATAAAATATGCAAAAAAGAATCAGAGAACTCTAGGGAGTTATCAAGTTTAGGTGGAAAGCAGCTCCTGTATAAAACACTCTAGACACCAGCTACACTATAGATCTGCTCACCTCAAATGTCTGCTTTTCTATCAAAGTCTTTAAGCATAAGACTAGCACAGTGCTGTCTTTGCCGAGCTGTAACATGACAAAAGCCATTTACAAATCCAGGCACAGTCTACACCTTTGAATTAGTAAAATACTAACGAAGCCAACCAGAAATAAGTAAAAGCACCCCCTGACACTGTGTTTCACTCTAATTAGGGCTCTTCAGAGAAGTATAGCTTTGTCCAAACACAAGAGAGCACCCAGAATAAGTCAAACAAATACCCTTTTCAGGCATAGATTGATGAATAAATTATGCAAAAAAGAAGTAGAGAACTCTGGGTAGTTCTCAAGTTTAGGTGGAAAGCAGCACCTGTATAGAGCACTCTCAACACCAGGAACACTCTAGATCTGCTCACCTCAAATGTCTGCTTTTCTATCAAAGTCTTTAAGCATAGGATTAGCACAGTGCTATCCACGCCGAGATAGAAATGGACAAAATCTTTTGCCATTTCTACAGCAAAGTTTTTAAGCATAGGACTAGCAAAGTGCTGTCCCTGCTGAGCTGTAATATGACAAAATCCATGTACCATTCTAAGCACAGTATTACTGCTTTGAATTGGTAAAATATCAACCAAGTCAACCTGAAACGTGTAAAAGCATTCTCTGACACAGTGTTTCATTTTAATTAGAGATCTTCAGAGAGGTATAGCTTTGTCCAGACACAAGGGAGTACCCAGTATAAGTAAAAAAAATACCCTTTGAGGCATAGAATGATGAATAAATTATGCAAAAGAGAAGCAGAGAACTCTGGGTAGTTCTCAAGTTTAGGTGGAAAGGAGCTCCTGTATAGAGCATTCTCAACACCAGCGACACTCTAGATCTGCTCACCTCAAATTACTGCTTTTCTATCAAAGTCTTTAAGCATAGGATTAGCACAGTGCTATCCACCCCGAGATAGTAATGAACAAAATCTTTAGCCATTTCTACAGCAAAGTCTTTAAGTATAGGACTAGCACAGTGCTGTTCTTGCTGAGCTGAAACATGACAAAATCCTTTACCACTCCAGGCACAGTATTACACCTTTGAATTAGTAAAATACTAACAAAGCTAACCTGAAATAAGTAAAAGCACCCCCTGACACAGTGTTTCACTCTAATTAGAGCTCTTCAGAGAGGTATAGCTTTGTCCAGACAGAAGGGAGCACCCAGTATAAGTCAAAAAAATACCCTTTGAGGCATAGAATGATGAATAAATTATGCAAAAGAGAAGTAGAGAACTCTGGGTAGTTCTCAAGTTTAGGTGGAAAGGAGCTCCTGTATAGAGCATTCTCAACACCAGCGACACTCTAGATCTGCTCACCTCAAATTACTGCTTTTCTATCAAAGTCTTTAAGCATAGGATTACCACAGTGCTATCCACGCCGAGATAGAAATGGACAAAATCTTTTGCCATTTCTACAGCAAAGTCTTTAAGCATACGACTAGCACAGTGCTGTTCTTGCCGAGCTGGAACATGACAAAATCCATTTATCACTCCAGGCACAGTATTACACCTTTGAATTGGTAAAATACCAACCAAGCCAACCTGAAAAGAGTAAAAGCACCCCCTGACACAGTGTTTCAGTCTAATTAGAGCTCTTCAGAGAGGTATAGCTTTGTCCAGACAGAAGGGAGCACCCAGTATAAGTCAAAAAAATACCCTTTCAGTCATAGAATGACGAATAAATTATGCAAAAGAGAAGTAGAGAACTCTGGGTAGTTCTCAAGTTTAGGTGGAAAGGAGCTCCTGTATAGAGCATTCTCAACACCAGCGACACTCTAGATCTGCTCACCTCAAATTACTGCTTTTCTATCAAAGTCTTTAAGCATAGGACTAACACAGTGCTGTCTTTACTGATCTGGCACATGATAAAATCCATTTACCACTCCAGGCACAGTTTTACAGCTTTGAGTTGGTAAAATATCAACCAAGTCAACCTAAAACGAGTAAAAGCATTCTCTGACACAGTGTTTCACTCTAATTAGAACTCTTCAGAGAGGTATAGCTTTGTCCAGCCACAAGGTAGCACCCAGTATAAGTATAAAAAAAAAACATTCAGGCATAGAGTGATGAATAAATTAGGCAAAAAGAAGCAGAGAAATCTAGGGAGTTATCAAGTTTAGGTGGAAAGCAGCTCCTGTATAAAGCACTCTCAACACCAGCTACGCTCTAGATCTGCTCACCTCAAATGTCTGCTTTTCTATCAAAGTCTTTAAGCATAGGATTAACACAGTGCTATCCACGCCGAGATAGAAATGGACAAAATCTTTTACCATTTCTACAGCAAAGTCTTTAAGCATAGGACTAGCACAGTGCTGTTCTTGCCGAGCTGGAACATGACCAAATCCATTTACCACTACAGGCACAGTATTACACCTTTGAATTGGTAAAATTCCAACCAAGCCAGCACAAAATGATTAAAAGCACCCCCTGACACAGTGTTTCAGTCTAATTAGAGCTCTTCAGAGATGTATAGCTTTGTCCAGACACAAGGGAGCACCCAGAATAAGTAAAAAAAATACCCTTTCAGGCATAGAATGATGAATAAATTATGCAAAAAAGAATCAGAGAACTCTGGGTAGTTCTCAAGGGCTTACCTCCTTATAAAGATCAATTGCTTTTAATTTCCAAAGCCAAAAAAGATCTTAAAAAGATATCAAGGCGGCCAAGAAAGCATTCCAGGAACATCTTTGGGCGAAACTCCATTACTCTTGCAAACAAAGAGACTCCAAGCTTTTCTGGGAAATCATCAACCAGCTAACTAACGGCAGACATCGCCACTATAATTCGGACATCATGGAAGACACATGGAGAGCCCACATCGAATCATTATACAACGAAATCTTCTCCCCAGGCACCGCTGACAGCGGCTGCCAACTCAGCAACAGAGTTACCATTAGAGACTCAACGAAAAACGACTTCCCCTCCGATTCAGATTTTCCCCTGCGGATTTTTAAAGGCCAAGTACTGAAAGTAATAAAAAAATTAAGATCTGACGGTGCCCCCGGGCCTAATGGCCTTCCGAATGCCTTGTTTCGGCACAATCCACCATTCTGGGCAGATTATTTGTCCCCTCTTTTTTCGGACATTCTAACCTTTAATATGATCCCTGACTCCTGGAGGGGAAGTATTCTAAGCCCAATATACAAATCGGGTTCTCGTTCTGATCCTGCAAACTACAGACTGATTGCGCTAATTGATGTGGAGGCCAAAATTTACGCATCAAACCTGTTGGTAGATCTAGAGGACTGGGTGGCACGAATAAACCTTATTCCCCCAACACAAACCGGTTTTAGGGCCAGGATGGGCACCTTGACGAATATTTCTGCAGTAACACTCATGGCCAATCAAGCTCTTAGTAATTCAAGGCCACTTTACGTATGTTTCATCGATCTCAAAGCGGCCTTTGACAAGGTCTCAAGAGCCAGGTTATGGGCAAAAATGCGCAACTGGGGCGCCCCAGCAAAGTTGCTGGAGGCTATAATCAATCTGTACTCCGAAACGTGGGTCCAGATTAGGAAAGGAGATGGACTTAGCATCACCAAGAAGATCCACACACTCAATGGGTTAAAACAAGGGTGCGTGTTGGCACCGTGCCTTTTTAACATCTACACCGCAGATTTGGACAAGCATCTCCGGTCAATCCAATGCGATCCTCCGAAACTTGGCACAACACCCATATCCAGCCTCCAATATGCGGATGACATCGTTTTACTGGCGCAAACACCAATTGGTTTGCAACGATTAATTACTGAACTCGGAGTCTACACCACCTCGGTCCAACTGACCATCAATCACAAAAAAACTAAGGTGATGAGCTTTAACAAACACCATAAAGCTGACCGTAAATTTACCTGGATTTTGGATACACGACCTCTGACCGAGGTGGATTCATACAAATACCTCGGCTTCCAAATTGATCGCAGACTCATTTTAAGACCCATATGTCCCATGGTCACACGAAATCCAAACAGCTGCAGTTTGCCTTTAAAACTTTAAAAAACAAACTCGCAGGTGGCTCCACTGGGCATCTATTAAAGGTTATAGCAGCAATATTCCTGCCTTGCATCTCATATGGCACAGAAATCCTGAATGGTAAGGATGCTATAGGCCTGAATTTGGATCAGTCAATCCTTTTTAAGAAGCTGTTTGCAATTCCCCGCCACATCCCGCAAGCCCAAATTCGTCTCGAATATGGTTTAAAAAATCAGATCCCTGACAAACAAGGCATACTAGTCAAGTATTACTGGAGGATGCGGGACGCAGAGGAAAATACACTCGCACATTATTGTTGGGCGGAAATTGAAAAGCAAGCTAGCTTCACAAATTCAATTTTCAAAGTTCTGAGGGCCTCTCTCTCAGCATTGAAGTTAGAGGAGGCATGGCTTACAGACTCCACCTACTCTTGCTTGAAACAATTGGTCAACAAAGCGATAAAACAGGATTCCATATTATTAGATAAAATTGCCTTAGCAAAAAATAAACATGCCTGGGCCGTGATTCAGTCATACCAGAGGCTGCAACCCCAACCCTACCTGCTGGATCACTTTTCAGCCCAGAAAAAACACTTTTTTACTTTACTAAGGCTAGGGTCATATCCCTCAAAGGACCTGACCCCAAAATGGAAACACGTATGGCAATCCAAGGAATGTCGCCTGTGTGGAGCTTGGGATGAGTCTTTACTGCATCTACTATGCATCTGCCCTGCCTTGGCAGAAATGCGCAAACAGGACCTTCGGGAGATCTTTAGGAAGGAACAAATAAGAACTTGTAGAGCAGCAGTGATTCACTGTCTTACTGGCTCATCCATTCCATTGTCCTGCAGAGCCATAAACTTTTTAAAAAACTGCAGCAAGAGATTTGGACAATGCAGAACCCGTTAACCAACTTACGCAGTATTAGATTACCTAGTTTTGAAACCATTTGAAAGTTCTGCTTACATGTTAACTTTTTATACTTTTTATAATAATTATCACAATGTACATTCTTGTAAGTTTTATCTATGGTGGTTTTTCCATCCTTTTATGGTTTTTTATGAAATCAAATAAAAGTATATTCTCTCTCTCTCTCTCTCTCAATGAATCAGAGAACTCTGGGGAGTTATCAAGTTTAGGTGGAAAGCAGCTCCTGTATAAAGCACTCTCAACACCAGCTACTCTCTAGATCTGCTCACCTCAAATGTCTACTTTTCTATCAAACTCTTTAAGCGTAGGATTAGCAAAGTGCTATCCACGCCAAGATAAAATATAAACAAAAATGTTTGCCATTTCTACAACAAAGTCTTTAAGCATAGGACTAGCACAGTGCTGTCCTTGCCGAGTTATAACATGACAAAAGCCATTTACCACTCCAGGCACAGTATTACAGCTTTGAATTGGTAAAAAACCAAACAAGCCAACCTGAAATGAGTAACAACCTCTGACACAGTGTTTCGCTCTATTTAGAGCTCTTCACAGAGGTATAGCTTTGTCCAGACACAAGGGAGCACCCAGTATAAGTAAAAAAAAAAACCCTTTAAGGCATAGAACGACGAATAAATTATGGAAAAAAGAAGCAGAGAACTCTGGGTAGTTCTCAAGTTTAGGTGGAAAGCAGCTCCTGTATAGAGCACTCTCAACACCAGCAACACTCTAGATCTACTCACTTCAAATGTCTGCTTGTCTATCAAAGTCTTTAAGCATAGGATTAGCACAGCGCTATCCACGCCGAGATAGAAATAGACAAAATCTTTTGCTATTTCTACAGCAAAGTCTTTAAGCATAGGAGTGGCATAGTGCTGTCTTTGCCGAGCTGGAACATGATAAAATCCGTTTACCACTCCAGGCACAGTGTAACAGCTTTGAATTGGTAAAATATCAACCAAGCCCATCTGAAACGAGTAAAAGCACCCCCTGACACAGTGTTTCACTCTAATTAGAACTCTTCAGAGAGGTATAGCTTGGTCCAGACACAAGGGAGCACCAAGTATAAGTCAAAAAAATACCCTTTCAGGCATAGAATGACAAATAAATTATGCAAAAAAGAAGCAGAGAACTCTGGGTAGTTCTCAAGTTTAGGCGGAAAGCAGCTCCTGTATAGAGCACTCTCAACACCAGCGACACTCTAGATCTGCTCACCTCAAATGACTGGTTTTCTATCAAAGTCTTTAAGCATAGGATTAGCACAATGCTATTCACGCTGAGATAGAAATGGACAAAATCTTTTGCTATTTCTACAGCAAAGTTTTTAAGCATAAGACTAGCACAGTGCTGTCCTTGCCGAGCTGGAACATGACAAAATCCATTACCACTACAGGCACAGTATTACAGCTTTGAATTGGTAAACAACCAACCAAGCCAACCTGGAATGAGTCAAATCAACTCCTTACACAGTGTATTGCTCTAATTGCAGCACTTCAGAGAGATATAGCTTTGTCCAGACACAAAGAAGCACCCAGTATAAGTCAAAAAAATACCCTTTCAGGCATAGAGTGATGAATAAATTATGCAAAAAAGAATCAGAGAACTCTGGGGAGTTATCAAGTTTAGGTGGAAAGCAGCTCCTGTATAAAGCACTCTCAACACCAGCTACACTCTAGATCTGCTCACCTCAAATGTCTGCTTTTCTATCAAAGTCTTTAAGCATAGGATTAGCACAGTGCTATCCACGCCGAGATAGAAATGGACAAAACCTTTTGCCACTTCTACAGCAAAGTCTTTTAGCATAGGACTAGCACAGTGCTGTCTTTGCTGAGCTGGCACATGATAAAATCCATTTACCACTCCAGGCACAGTTTTACAGCTTTCAATTGGTAAAATATCAACCCAGCCAATCTAAAACGAGTAAAAACACCCCCAGACACAGTGTTTCACTCTAATTAGAGCTCTTCAAAGAGGTGTAGCTTTGTCCAGACACAAGGGAGCACCCAGTATAACTCAAACAAATACCCTTTCAGGCATAGAATGACGAATAAATTATGCAAAAAGAAGCAGAGAACTCTGGGTAGTTCTCAAGTTTAGGTGGAAAGCAGCTCCTGTATAGAGCCCTCTCAACACCAGCGATACTCTAGATCTGCTCACCTCAAATGACTGGTTTTCTATCAAAGTCTTTAAGCATAGGATTAGCACAGTGCTATCCACGCCGAGATAGAAATGGACAAAATCTTTTGCTATTTCTCCAGCAAAGTCTTTAAGCATAGGACTAGCACAGTGCTGTCCTTGCCGAGCCTGAACATGACAAAATCCATTACCACTACAGGCACAGTATTACAGCTTTGAATTGGTAAACAACCAACCAAGCCAACCTGGAATGAGTCAAATCAACCCCTTACACAGTGTATTGCTCTAATTGCAGAGCTTCAGAGAGATATAGCTTTGTCCAGACACAAAGAAGCACCCAGTATAAGTAAAAAAAATACCCTTTCAGGCATAGAGTGATGAATAAAATATGCAAAAAAGAATCAGAGAACTCTAGGGAGTTATCAAGTTTAGGTGGAAAGCAGCTCCTGTATAAAACACTCTAGACACCAGCTACACTATAGATCTGCTCACCTCAAATGTCTGCTTTTCTATCAAAGTCTTTAAGCATAAGACTAGCACAGTGCTGTCTTTGCCGAGCTGTAACATGACAAAAGCCATTTACAAATCCAGGCACAGTCTACACCTTTGAATTAGTAAAATACTAACGAAGCCAACCAGAAATAAGTAAAAGCACCCCCTGACACTGTGTTTCACTCTAATTAGGGCTCTTCAGAGAAGTATAGCTTTGTCCAAACACAAGAGAGCACCCAGAATAAGTCAAACAAATACCCTTTCAGGCATAGATTGATGAATAAATTATGCAAAAAAGAAGTAGAGAACTCTGGGTAGTTCTCAAGTTTAGGTGGAAAGCAGCACCTGTATAGAGCACTCTCAACACCAGGAACACTCTAGATCTGCTCACCTCAAATGTCTGCTTTTCTATCAAAGTCTTTAAGCATAGGATTAGCACAGTGCTATCCACGCCGAGATAGAAATGGACAAAATCTTTTGCCATTTCTACAGCAAAGTTTTTAAGCATAGGACTAGCAAAGTGCTGTCCCTGCTGAGCTGTAATATGACAAAATCCATGTACCATTCCAAGCACAGTATTACTGCTTTGAATTGGTAAAATATCAACCAAGTCAACCTGAAACGTGTAAAAGCATTCTCTGACACAGTGTTTCATTTTAATTAGAGATCTTCAGAGAGGTATAGCTTTGTCCAGACACAAGGGAGTACCCAGTATAAGTAAAAAAAATACCCTTTGAGGCATAGAATGATGAATAAATTATGCAAAAGAGAAGCAGAGAACTCTGGGTAGTTCTCAAGTTTAGGTGGAAAGGAGCTCCTGTATAGAGCATTCTCAACACCAGCGACACTCTAGATCTGCTCACCTCAAATTACTGCTTTTCTATCAAAGTCTTTAAGCATAGGATTAGCACAGTGCTATCCACCCCGAGATAGTAATGAACAAAATCTTTAGCCATTTCTACAGCAAAGTCTTTAAGTATAGGACTAGCACAGTGCTGTTCTTGCTGAGCTGAAACATGACAAAATCCTTTACCACTCCAGGCACAGTATTACACCTTTGAATTAGTAAAATACTAACAAAGCTAACCTGAAATAAGTAAAAGCACCCCCTGACACAGTGTTTCACTCTAATTAGAGCTCTTCAGAGAAGTATAGCTTTGTCCAAACACAAGGGAGCACCCAGTATAAGTCAAACAAATACCCTTTCAGGCATAGAATGATGAATAAATTATGCAAAAAGAAGCAGAGAACTCTGGGTAGTTCTCAAGTTTAGGTGGAAAGCAGCTCCTATATAGAGCACTCTCAACACCAGCAATATTCTAGATCTGCTCACCTCAAATGTCTGCTTTTCTATCAAAGTCTTTAAGCATAGGATTAGCACATTGCTATCCACCCCGAGATAGAAATGGACAAAATCTTTTGCCATTTCTACAGCAATGTTTTTAAGTATAGGACTAGCACAGTGCTGTTCTTGCTGAGCTGGAACATGGCAAAATCCTTTACCACTCCAGGCACAGTATTACTCTTTTGAATTAGTAAACTACCAGCCAAGCCAACCTGAAATGAGTAAAAGCACCACCTGACACAGTGTTTCACATCTTATTAGGGCTCTTCAGAGAGGTATAGCTTTGTCCAGACACAAGAGAGCACCCAGTATAAATCAAACAAATACCCTTCCAGGCATAGAATGATGAATAAATTATGCAAAAAAGAAGCAGAGAACTCTGGGTTGTTCTCAAGTTTAGGTGGAAAGCAGCTCCTGTATAGAGCACTCTCAACACCAGCGACACTCTAGATCTGTTCACCTCAAATGTATGCTTTTCTATCAAAGTCTTTAAGCATAGGATTAGCACAGTGCTATCCACGCCGAGATAGAAATGGACAAAATCTTTTGCCACTTCTACAGCAAAGGCTTTTAGCATAGGACTAGCACAGTGCTGTCTTTGCCGAGCTGGAACATGATAAAATCCGTTTACCACTCCAGACACAGTATTACAGCTTTGAATTGGTAAAATATCAACCAAGCCAATCTGAAACAAGTAAACACACCCCCTGACACAGTGTTTCACTCTAATTAGAACTCTTCAGAGAGTTATAGCTTTGTCCAGACACAAGGAAACACCCAGTATACGTCAAAAAAATACCCTTTCAGTCATAGAGTGATGAATAAATTATGCAAAAAAGAATCAGAGAACTCTGGGGAGTTATCAAGTTTAGGTGGAAAACAGCTCCTGCATAAAGCACTCTCAACACCAGTTACACTCTAGGGGGCAGATTTATATCAGACTTGCGCCACTTTTACGCCGCCGTTGCGTCACTTTTGTGACGCAGCGGCGGCGTAAACCCTGCGCCATGTTGCGCCCCATTTACATCTTGACGCATCTATGGAGATGCGTCACGGTGTAAAGCCCTGCGCCACATGAAACCTGCGTCAGGTTTCATGTGGGCGTTTCTACTCAGGGGGGGCGTTCCGTCGCAGGAACGCCCCTGAAAAGTGACTCAGTGAAATCTATAAGATTTCACTGAGTCACTTTCCCAAGGCTGATGCGTCAAAACCCTGCGCCTGCTTGAAGCAAGCGTAAGGCTTGACGCACCATGTTAGGGATAGGGTAGGTTGGAACAGTGCTGGAGTTGCGTCGCGCTTGCGACGCAACTTCAGCTCTGCGCCAACCTTACGCCGGCAGATGGGTCACGTATCTGCTTGTCCTTGCGCCACGATGCACCGCATTGTAAATGCGGTGCATCTGCGGTGGC
Organism: Triturus cristatus; assembly: GCF_964204655.1. Classification (NCBI taxonomy): domain Eukaryota; kingdom Metazoa; phylum Chordata; class Amphibia; order Caudata; family Salamandridae; genus Triturus; species Triturus cristatus. The sequence goes on from NC_140595.1 coordinate 315,424,414, forward strand.
ACAAGGGCAAACTTGCGTGACGCATCTTCCCTGGCGCAACCATGCTGATTTGCAGGGATGCGCCAGGGAACATAAATCTGCCCCTAGATCTGCTCACCTCAAATGACTGCTTTTCTATCAAAGTCTTTAAGCATAGGATTAGCACAGTGCTATCCACGCCGAGATGAAATATAAACAAAAATGTTTGCCATTTCTACAACTATGGGGCATATTTACAACGAGGCGATAAAAAATTATCGCCGCTTTAGCGGCCGTTTTCGGCCGAAAATCGGTGATAATTTTATCGCTATATTAGCAAGATCACGCTAACACGTGAAACCTTGCTTTAGCGTGGGGATTTCTAAGGCCCAGCTTTGATCTCTAATGAGATGCAAAGTGGGCGTTCCTGACCTGACATGATAGGAGAAATGTCGCTAAGCGACATTTCTCCTATCATCAAGCCCACGATATGAAGCATAGCGTCAGGAAAAGTAGCAATAACACCTGTTATCGCTACTTTCCTAACACCTGCTTCAGGACTGACTTAGCCATGATATCCTATGGAAGGTGGATATCACAAGTTTGTGAGTCCTTATCAACTAGCTAACGTGAGATTATCGCTGGGTTTCCAGCGATAATCTCACGTTAGCCAGTTGCGCTAGGATTTTTATCGCCGATGAGATGAGCGTTGCTAATAGCACGCTATCTCAGCGATAAAAATCGGCGCTAGCCGGCGATAATTATCAGAGCGCTAAGTGCGCTCAGCGATAATTATCGCCGGTTGTTGTTGATATGCCCCAAAGTCTTTAAGCATAGGACTAGCACAGTGCTGTCCTTGCCGAGTTATAACATGACAAAAGCCATTTCCCACTCCAGGCACAGTATTACAGCTTTGAATTGGTAAAAAACCAACCAAGCCAACCTGAAATGAGTAAAAACAACCCCTGACACAGTGTTTCGCTCTATTTAGAGCTCTTCAGAGAGGTATAGCTTTGTCCAGACACAAGAGAGCACCCAGTATAAGTCAAACAAATACCCTTTCAGGCATAGAATGATGAATAAATTATGCAAAAAAGAAGCAGAGAACTCTGGGTAGTTCTCAAGTTTAGGTGGAAAGCAGCTCCTGTGTAGAGCACTCTCAATACCAGGAACACTCTAGATCTGCTCACCTCATATGTCTGCTTTTCTATCAAAGTCTTTAAGCATAAGATTAGCACAGTGCTATCCACGCCGAGATAGAAATGGACAAAATATTTTGCCATTTCTACAGCAAAGTTTTTAAGCATAGAACTAGCACAGTGCTTTTTATTTGCTGAGCTGGAACACGACAAAATCCATTTACTACTCCAGGCACAGTATTACAGTTTTGAATATGTAAAATACCAACCAAGCCAACCTGAAACGAGTAAAAGCATCTCCTGACACAGTGTTTCACTCTAATTAGAGTTCTTCAGTGATGAATAAATTATGCAAAAAAGAAGCAGAGAACTCTGGGTAGTTCTCAGGTTTAGGTGGAAAGCAGCTCCTGTATAGAGCACTCTCAACACCATCAATACTCTAGATCTGCTCATCTCAAATGTCTGCTTTTCTATCAAAGTCTTTAAGCATAGGATTAGCACAGTGCTATCCACCCGAGATAGAAATGGACAAAATCTTTTGCCATTTCTACAGCAAAGTCTTTATGTATACGACTAGCACAGTGCTGTTCTCAACGAGCTGGAACATGACAAAATCCATTTAGCACTCCAAGCACAGTATTACACCTTTGAATTTGTAAACTACCAACCAAGTCAACCTGAAATAAGTAAAAGCAACCCCTGACACAGTGTTTCACTGTAATTAGGGTTCTTCAGAGAGGTATAGCTTTGTCCGGACACAAGGGAGCACCCAGTATAAGTCAAACAAATACCCTTTCAGGCATAGAATGACGAATAAATTATGCAAAAAAGAAGCAGAGAACTCTTAGTAGTTCTCAAGTTTAGGTGGAAAGCAGCTCCTGTATAGAGCACTCTCAACACAAGCGACACTCTAGATCTGCTCACCTCAAATGTCTGCTTTTCTATCAAAATCTTTAAGCATAGGATTAGCACGCTGCTATCCACCCCGAGAGAGAAATGGACAAAATCTTTTGCCATTTCTACAGCAACGTTTTTAAGTATCAGACTAGCACAGTGCTGTTCTTGCCGAGCTGGAACATGGCAAAATCCTTTACCACTCCAGGCACAGTATTACTCTATTGAATTAGTAAACTACCAATGAAGCCAACCTGAAATGAGTAAAAGCACCACCTGACACAGTGTTTCACTCTACTTAGGTCTCTTCAGAGAGGTATAGCTTTGTCCAGACAGAAGAGAGCACCCAGTATAAATCAAACAAATACCCTTCCAGGCATAGAATGACGAATAAATTATGCAAAAAAGAAGCAGAAAACTCTGGGTTGTTCTCAAGTTTTGGTGGAAAGCAGCTCCTATATAGAGCACTCTCAACACCAGGAGCACTCTAGATCTGCTCACCTCAAATGTCTGCTTTTCTATCAAAGTCTTTAAGCATAGAATTAGCACAGTGCTATCCACGCCGAGATAGAAATGGACAAAATCTTTTGCCATTTCTACAGCAAAGTTTTTAAGCATAGGACTAGCACAGTGCTGTCCTTGCCGAGCTGGAACATGACAAAATCCATTACCACTACAGGCACAGTTTTACAGCTTTGAATTGGTAAACAACCAACCAAGCCAACCTGGAATGAGTCAAATCAACACCTTACACAGTGTATTGCTCTGATTGCAGCACTTCAGAGAGATATAGCTTTGTCCAGACACAAAGAAGCACCCAGTATAAGTAAAAAAAATACCCTTTCAGGCATAGAGTGATGAATAAATTATGCAAAAAAGAATCAGAGAACTCTGGGGAGTTATCAAGTTTAGGTGAGAAGCAGCTCCTGTATAAAGCACTCTCAACACCAGCTACACTCTAGATCTGCTCACCTCAAATGTCTGCTTTTCTATCAAAGTCTTTAAGCATAGGATTAGCACAGTGCTATCCACGCCGAGATAGAAATGGACAAAAACTTTTGCCACTTCTACAGCAAAGTCTTTTTAGCATAGGTCTAGCACAGTGCTGTCTTTGCTGAGCTGGCACATGATAAAATCCATTTACCACACCAGGCACAATTTTACAGCTTTCAATTGGTAAAATATCAACCAAGCCAATCTGAAACGAGTAACAATAGCCCTAGACACAGTGTTTCTCTCTAATTAGAGCTCTTCAAAGAGGTATAGCTTTGTCCAGACACAAGGGAGCACCCAGTATAAGTCAAACAAATACCCTTTCAGGCATAGAATGACGAATAAATTATGCAAAAAGAAGCAGAGAACTCTGGTTAGTTCTCAAGTTTAGGTGGAAAGCAGCTCCTGTATAGAGCACTCTCAACACCAGCGACACTCTAGATCTGCTCACCTCAAATGTATGCTTTTCTATCAAAGTCTTTAAGCATAGGATTAGCACAGCGCTATCCACGCCGTGATAGAAAAAGACAAAATCTTTTGCCATTTCTACAGCAAACTCTTTAAGCATAGGAGTGGCATAGTGCTGTCTTTGCCGAGCTGGAACATGATAAAATCCGTTTACCGCTCCAGGCACACTATTACAGCTTTGAATAGGTAAAATATCAACCAAGCCAATCTGAAACGAGTAAAAACCCCCTGACACAGTGTTTCACTCTAATTAGAGCTCTTCAGAGAGGTATAGATTTGTCCAGACACAAGGGAGCACCCAGTATAAGTAAAAGAAATACCCTTTCTGGCATAGAGTAATGAATAAATTATGCAAAAAAGAAGCAGAGAACTCTGGGTAGTTCTCAAGTTTAGGTGGGAAGCTGCTCCTGTATAGAGCACTCTCAACACCAGCAACACTCTAGATCTGCTCACCTCAAATGTCTGCTTTTCTATCAAAGTCTTTAAGCATGGGATTAGCACAGTGCTATACACGCCGAGAAAAAATATGGACAAAAATGTTTGCCATTTCTACAGCAAAGTCTTTAAGCATAGGACTAGCACAGTGCTGTCATTGCCGAGTTATAACATGACAAAAGCCATTTACCACTCCAGGCACAGTATTACAGCTTCAAATTGGTAAAAAACCAACCAAGCCAACCTGAAGTGAGTAAAATCAACCCATAACACAGTGTTTCTATCTATTTAGAGCTCTTCAGAGAGGTATAGTTTTGTCCAGACACAAGGGAGCACCCACTATAAGAAAAAAAAATACCCTTTCAGGCATAGAGTGACGAATAAATTATGCAAAAAGGAAGCAGAGAACTGTGCATAGTTCTCGAGTTGAGGTGGAAATCAGCTCCTGTATAGAGCACTCTCAACACCAGCGAATATGATCTGTTCACCTCACATGTCTGCTTTTCTACCAAAGTCTTTAAGCATAAGATTAGCACAGTGCTATCCACACCGAGATAAAAATGGACTAAATCTTTTGCCATTTCTACAGCAAAGTCTTTAAGCATAAGATTAGCACAGTGCTGTCCTTGCTGAGTTGTAACATGACAAAAGCCATTTACCACTCCAGGCACAGTATTACAACTTCAAACTGGTAGAATACCAACCAAGCGAACCTGAAATGAGTACAAGCATTTTCGACACATCGCTTCACTCTAATTAGAATTCTTCAAAGAGGTATAGCTTTGTCCACACAGAAGGGAGCACCCAGTATAAACCAAAAAAAATACCCTTTCAAGCATAGAATGACGAATAAATTATGCAAAAAAGAAGCAGAGAACTCTGGGTAGTTCTGAAGTTTAGGTGGAAAGCAGTTCCTGTATAGAGCACTCTCAACACCAGCGACACTCTAGATCTGCTCACCTCAAACAACTGCTTTTCTATCAAAGTCTTTAAGCATAGGATTAGCACAGTGCTATCCACGCCGAGATAGAAATGGACAAAATCTTTTGCCATTTCTACAGCAAAGTCTTTAAGCATAGACCTGGCACAGTGCTGTTTTTGCTGCGCTAGAGCACGACAAAAGCCATTTTCCACTCCAGGCACGGTATTACAGCTTTGGATTGGTAAACAACCAACCAGGCCAACCTGAAATGAGTAAAAGCAAATACTGACACAGTGTTTTGCTCTAATTGGAGCTCTTCAGAGAGATATAGCTGTGTCCAGACAGAAAGGAGCGCCCAGTATAAGTTAAAAAAAATACCCTTTCAGGCATAGAGTGTTGAATAAATTATGCAAAAAAGAAGCAGAGAACTCTGGGGAGTTATCAAGTTGAGGTGGAAAGCAGCTCCTGTATAAAGCACTCTCAACACCAGCTACACTCTAAATCTGCTCACCACAAATGTCTGCTTTTCTATCAAATCTTTGAGCATAAGAGTAGCACAGTGGTCTTTGCAGAGCTGTAACATAACAAAAGCAATTTACAAATCCAGGCACAGTATTACAGCTTTGAATTGGTAAAATACCAACCAAGCCAACCCGAAATGAGTAAAAGCCAACCCTAACACAAGGTTTCGCTCTAATTAGAGCTCTTCAGAGAGGTATAGCTTTGTCCAGACACAAGGGAGCACCCAGTATAAAACAAAAAACACCCTTTCAGGCATAGAGTGATCATGAAATTATGCAGAAAAGAAACAGAGAACTCTGGGTAGTTCTCAAGTTTAGGTGGAAAGCAGCTCCTGTATAGAGCACTCTCAACACCAGCAACACTCTAGATCTGCTCACCTCAAATGGCTGCTTTTCTATCAAAGTCTTAAAGCATAGGATTAGCACAGTGCTATCCACCCCGAGATAGAAATGGACAAAATCTTTTGCCATTTCTACATTAAAGTCTTTAAGCATGGAACTAACACAGTGCTGTTTTTTTGCTGAGCTGTAACATGGCAAAATCTATTTATCATTTCAGGCACTGTATTCCAGCTATCAATTGGTAAAATACCAACCAAGCCAATCTGAAACAAGTAAAAGCACCCCCTGACACAGTGTTTCACTATAATTAGAGCTCTTCAGAGAGGTATAGCTTTGTTCAGACACAAGGGAGCACCCAGTATAAGTCAAAAAAATACCCTTTCAGGCATAGAATAACGATTAAATTATGCAAAAAAGAAGCAGAGAACTCTGGGTCGTTCTTAAGTTTAGGTGGAAAGCAGTTCCTGTATAGAGCACTCTCAACACCAGCGACACTCTAGATCTGCTCACCTCAAACGACTGCTTTTCTATCAAAGTCTTTAAGCATAGGATTAGCTCAGTGCTATCCACGCCGAGATAGAAATGGACAAAATCTTTTGCCATTTCTGCAGCAAAGTCTTTAAGTATAGGACTAGCACAGTGCTGTCTTTGTTGATCTGTAACACGACAAAATACATTTATCATTCCAGGCACAGTATTACAGCTTTCAATTGGTAAAATACCAACCAAGCCAATCTGAAACGAGTAAAAGCTGCCCCTGACACAGTGTTTCACTCTAATTAGAGCTCTTCAGGGAAGTATAGCTTTGTCCAGACACAAGGGAGCACCCAGTATAAGTCAAAAAAATACTCTTGGGGGGCGCTAGTGAGCCCGCAGCAAGATGGCCGCACGTTAGTACTGCTCTGCTGGTCGGGGCATTAATCCGATCATAATCCTTAACTCCTCCTGGCAATCTACGTTGGAGGGACAGCGCGCTGGACACTACCTCACCTGCAGTGCTGATTGCGGTCCTTTTCTCGAGCTGCTGTGCAGGGGGACGGCTGGGATCGGCCGCCGCGGCCCGCGGGACAAGATGGCGGCCTCCGGACCCTGAACTTGTTGTTTTGCTTCCTGGCCCGCAGCGTGGTAATTGGGACGGAGGTCGCTGCTGTGGATGAGGAGATCGGGCTGGCCGCTGTGAGGGTCGGGCCGATCCCGTGTGCACCGATTGACTCCTGGCTGCTCCGGGGACAGTGTCGCTGAGGATGTCGGGTGCTGCCGGCCGTTGCTGTGGGCCTCCGCTGCGGTTGGCGCGGTCTGCGCTGCTGAGGTTCCGGGGGAGTTTCGGATTTGGTTGCTCCGCTGTGCCGCTTCTGCGGGGGCTGCCCCGATCTGTGGAGGCGGGTGCTGTGCGGCTGGATCAGCGGCGGAGCCTTGCGTTTGCTCTTGGCCCGGAGGCGGAGCTTCGCGCCTGACTTGAGCCCCGGAGGACATCCCTTGCTATCCCTGGAGGAGGCGCGCATCTATTCTTAAGGTGTGTGCTGTTCGATGGGGCCTCTTCATTCCGCCTGCTGTCCCCCTGCTGGGAGTGTGATTTTGCGGGGGCGGTCTGGCGCTCCGTGACGGAGCTTGAATCTGCTGAGGCTTTCACTCTGCCTCTCCGCCTTATGAGCTAACAGGGGCGTGGATCTCCATGTGCGTTCTCCTTCAGATTGTAGATGGCAGCCTAGAGTACCTCTTCTGGCTCCGTGTGGACTGTATATACTTCGGCCCTTGAGGAGTGTGCGGGCTGCTTGGTGGAGATGGTGCTGCCTCGCCATATGGAGTGCTGATGGGCTAGCCCCTGCGTGTGTGATTCCACGCGGCAGGTTTTGTGCGGGGGACATTTGGGCCGAGCTGCTGCACTAGCGCTATGGATGGACTGTCAGCGCTGTAGTGCTGTGTTGCGACTTCGTGTTGCCCGCGCTGCGGGGGCTGGCCGCCTGCTCTGTGGTAGGTCCTGGTTCAGCGGTGGAGTGCCAGTTCAGGGTACAGCCGTACTGCGATTCCTGGTTCACTGGTGACTGGGGTGTAGAGGACCTGGCTGTGCTTCTGGGTCTGTGTCTGACAGTGGAATGATGGGTAAGCCTGACAAGCATTTCCAATCTACGCTCTCCTTTGAATCTAAACGTTCAAAGAAAGCGCAATCACACGCATCGTCGGAGCCTGATTTGGATATGGACTCTGGTAGTACTAGCAAGTTGGAACAATTGATGCTGGCAATGCAGCAGAGTCTCTAAACTATTGATGGTAAAATAGATAGTTTAAACTTGCGTATGGACGCCATGTCTGCGGAGCTGGATGGGCATGGCACCCGCCTAACGGAGGCTGAGCAGCGAATTTTGAATGCAGAGGATAAGGTAGAGCACATCACAAAGTCCTGCATGGAGGTGGAGAGGCTTCTGGAGGTTATAAAGGCCAAGAATGAGGATTTGGAGGCGCGGTCGCGGCGTATCAACTTGCGCATTATGGGTGTGCCTGAATCGACCAATACAGGTAAACTGGAACTTTACGTGGAAGACATGCTCAAGACTATGCTGGGTGCGGAGCATTTTTCCAGCGTGTTGGTGGTGGGACGTGCACACCGGTCCCTTGCTCCGCGTCATGTCCCGGGTGAGCCTCCACTCCCGATTACTGCGAGGCTTCTTAATTATCGCGACAGGGACGGCGCCCTTCGCCTCGCGAGAGAGATGGGCACTACAAGATATCAGGGGTTGGAGGTGGCGCTCTTCCCGGACTTCACGGTGGCGGTGCAGCAGGCCCGCCGCGAGTTCCAACCTGTGAAGAAAAGCTGCAGGACATGAAAATGACCTATGCCATGCTTTATCCTGCACGTCTCAAGGTGATGTGTGGGAGTAAACCACGTATCTGCATGACTCCCAAAGACGCTATGCAGTTTGTTAAGCAACTGGAGAGGCGCCATAAAGCTGGCTTGTCTGGTGCTGAAGCGGAGTCTGAAGACTAGGGTGCCACTGCTGGCGCACGTTGCTTCTGCTCCATGTGGAAGTGTGCGGCCATAACTTTGTTGCTTGGTGCTTCCTTTGGGTAGCTGCGTGGACAGGCTGGCATCTGCCGGGTGCACCGAATGTGGAACAGTATTGTGACATATCCCTTTGAGAATAGGTGTTGGGTGGGGCATACTGGTTCTGTTGTCATGCCTTGTATTGTTTATACCAATGCCTTTATAGTTCCACGGGGGTGCTGCCTGATGTATCGCTCTGCATGCACCTAACATAATAGCCTAGGTATGTGGTGTGTGGTGAGTGGCGTGGGCTCATGGACAGGAGTCTGGCTGTTTGCTAATGTGGTCATGCTTGTTCGTCCTTCTGGTTTCTGCGCTCGAGGGAGTGACTCTGATATTTTACTGGATTGTTGTTACGTGTCCTGCTGTGCTCTATCGGTTGATGGTTCTGGAACTGTCCTTGGGTGCCTCATCTTTATTTTGCATCCTGGGTCTTATACTGCCGGTTTTCGACTGGGGCGTACACTGAGTAGATATGCTGGGGGTAAGATAGAACTGCCCCGACCCCCCCCCCCGGTACCAACATGGGGGTCGATGGGTGGCTGGTGTCCCTCCTAAGGGAATAACCCACACAGTTTCTAATGGGGATGGGGAGCGGTGAATGGTTTTTCTGTTCACGGCAGGGTGGGTGGAAGTTTTTGTTGGGGATTTCATGTGTTTTGGGGTACCTTGGCATGATTGGGATGCTTCAGTGGGTGGTGGGAGTGGTTGGGGGTTGCTATTGCGCGCTTGGGGGGCTGGGGTGGGTGGGCTGTTCTCTTGCAGGGGTGTTTTTTATGGGCAGCTGTTCGGTTCTGGATGCGCTATTGCTACTACGTTTTCCTATGTGCCACATGGGGGGATACGATTGTCTCATATTATGCCTCCATAGACTTTAGTGATGGCAGGGACTGGGCAGCTTAATTGGCTTACTTGGAACGTCAGGGGTCTAAACAACCCCAAAAAAACTAGGCAGGTCTTGGCGTATCTAGATCGTAATCACGTGCATGTTGCGTTGTTGCAGGAGACACATCTTAGTGGGCATGCCGCGTCTACTGTGGCCCGCAGGTGGGCTGGCGCACGTTTTGCCTCTACATACTCCACATATGCACGGGGGGTGATGGTGCTAATAAATAAACGCATCTCCTTTGTTTGTAGTCATGAAGATATTGCTCCCTCATCTAGTTGGTATGTACGATGAGGCCTTTGAGCGACGACGGTTGCCTGCCACGCTCAGGGAGGCCCTGATTGTCACTCCGTTGAAACCAGGTAAGCCATCAGATAGGTGCGACTCATATAGGCCGTTGTCGCTTATGAATACTGATGTGAAGATTCTCGCTAAAGTTTTGGCGACGCGGTTGAATTTGTTGCTACCAGTGATGGTGCTACCAGATCAGTCAAGGTTCATCCCCACCCGTTCCACGGCTCACAATCTCCGTACATTGTTGGCTGTAATGCATTTATTGAATCCTAAACTGCCAGCTGCTGCGGTCCTCCTGGATGCCGCAAAGGCGTTCGATTCCATCGCCTGGACTTATATGTTTACGGTGTTGAATCGAATGGGTGTGCCTTATTTCTTCACCAATTGGATCCGTTCACTGTACAGGGACCTGGTGCCCCGTGTCCGTGTGAACGGCCATACATCTGACGCTTTCCCCATCAGCCGAGGCACTCGGCAAGGCTGTCCGTTATCGCCCCTATTGTTCGCAGTTGTCCTGGAACCTCTAGCCTGTGTGTTGCGACAGAGACATGCGGGGACGGCATTGCATTTCTTGCAGCGTCCATTGGCCATATCCATGTACGCAGACGATATGGTCTTATATGTGAGGGAACCTGCGCAGCATTTAGAGCAAGTGATTCGCGAATATATTCGATTTGAGTGGTATTCTGGCCTAGCCATAAATTGGAACAAGTCCACCATTCTTTCGCTTACAGAGTGCACTGAGAGATTTGACCTTAATTATCCCCTGGAGTGGGCTACTGACCCTGTTAAATACCTCGGAGTTTGGGTTCACAGGGATCAGCAAGAAGTCATCAGATCCAATTACGGTACAGCGGTATCCAAGCTGTAAGATCAGGTGGCTCGATGGATACGGTTACCCTTGTCGTTTGCCGACAGAGTCGCCCTGATTAAAATGGTAGTGCTACCGAAATTTTTGTACCTGTTTGTGAATGTCCCTATTGTTCTGACGCAACATTTCTTTGCTCAATTACGATCCTTGCTGATCACGCTTACATGGGGGGGTAAGAAGTCGCGAGTAAGTTGGAAAACCTTAACTAAGCCTTACGGGATGGGTGGGTTTGCAGTGCCTGATATGTCACTTTATTATTTGTGTGCGCAGGCGCAATACGCCTATTATTGGCACAATGCACCGCCGTTCACGCCGCATGTTGCGGTTGAAGCTGGGGCTGTGCACCCGATCCCCCTAAAAGCAATGATTGTGAATACGCATACGGTGTTTGAACCGGATGAGATAGACACAGTCCAATGCACAGCTCGCGCATGGCACTCTCTGGGGAAACGCCCTCAGAGGCTTCCACTCTATGCACCAGCTATGCCGCTATTGCACCATTCAGCACTTTCCGTGACGGGTGAGGCTGGCCCTCTCTGTGAGCTGCAGGGTGCAGGCTTGCGAACTATGGGGGAGGTCTTTCCCAAAGGGACATTTATTACCTTGCAGGACTTCTTGAAAGAGGCGGTGAACGTCACAATGTTGACGTTTGTTTACGCAAGGCTGCGGTCTGCCATGCGTGCCTTATACTCCAGTTTTCCTGATGCACCTGTTGCGCTGGGCGCTTTGCAGCTCATTTACACTGCGCAGTCTACGCATAAAATTATCTCGCGTTTGTACTCAGCTTCGCAGCTGGATGAAGGCGCAGCTGCGCCGCGCTCTAGGGATCGATGGAATGCCATTCTTCCGCAGTCACTTACGGATGATGAGTGGACAACATGTTGTGGTTTGACTGGTCGTTTCGCGATTAATGGTAATTTCAAGCTCATACATTATAAATTCGTCCATCAAATGTATTATACACCAGCGCAGCTTTATAAATATGGCTTGCGGGATTCGTCCTGCTGCAGGCGGTGTGGTGCTGTGAGTGCTGATTTTCTTCACTTAGCCTGGGAATGCCCCAAGGTGGCTACGTTCTGGGGAGAGGTTGTAACAGCTCTGACTGCCATGGTGGGTGTAGAGATCGTCTGTGACATGAAGTTGTGACTGTTGGGATACGTTCTAACTCTACCACCCAGTGTTAGGAAGTTAGTGGCAATGTCTTTGCAGTTGGCTAAGCGTAGGGTTGCGCTCAATTGGGATGGGCGGCCGGCCCCTAGGCTGGCGCAGTGGTTGCATGATCTCGCCTATTGTCGTGACCAACTTACCTGCTACGCAGAGGAGCTCCCAAGTGCCTCCACGCCACGGGATGTGTGGGGTCCGTTCACGGCGTACATGCTTGCTCATGTTACTACCTGACGTATTTCATTATGTAAATAATGTTGACACTGATGGAGTGTGCTGCCTCTCTGCTCTGGAATTGTAAATTGTATATGTCCCGCCATCCCTACTTATTGTCCTTTATGTGGCATGGATTGTATGCACTCTGAACAGCTGTCGTATGTTTTCTTTTCTTCTGTTTGAAAATGCATAAATAAAAACATTAATTTTCTTTTTTTTTTAATTCCCTTTCAGGCATAGAATAAGGATTAAATTATGCAAAAAAGAAGCAGAGAACTCTGGGTAGTTCTCAAGTTTAGGTGGAAAGCAGCTCCTGTATAGAGCACTCTCAACACCAGCGACACTCTAGATCTGCTCACCTCAAATGACTGCTTTTCTATCAAAGTCTTTAAGCATAGGATTAGCACAATGCTATTCACACTGAGATAGAAATGGACAAAATCTTTTGCTATTTCTACAGCAAAGTCTTTAAGTATAGGACTAGCACAGTGCTTTCCTTGCCGAGGTATATCACAACAAAAGCCATTTACCATTCCAGGCACGGTATTACAGCTTTCAATTGGTAAACAACCAACCAAGCCAACCTGAAATGAGTAAAAGCAACCACTGACACAGTGTCTTGCTCTAATTGGAGCTCTTCAGAGACATATAGCTTTGTCCAGACACAAAGGAGCACCCAGTATAAGTAAAAAAAATACCCTTTCAGGCATAGAGTGATGAATAAATTATGCAAAAAAGAATCAAAGAACTCTGGGGAGTTATCAAATTTAGGTGGAAAGCAGCTCCTGTATAAAGCACTCTCAACACCAGCTACACTTTAGATCTGCTCACCACAAATGTCTGCTTTTCTATCAAATCTTTAAGCAAAAGACTAGCACAGTGCTGTCTTTGCCGAGCTGTAACATAACAAAAGCCATTTACAAATCCAGGCACAGTATTACAGCTTTGAATCGGTAAATTACCAACCAAGCCAATCCGAAATGAATAAAAGCAACCCCTAACACAAGGTTTCACTATAATTAGAGCTCTTCGGAGGGGTATAGCTTTGTCCAGACACAAAGGAGCACCCAGTATAAACCCAAAAAAATACCCTTTCAGGCATAGAGTGAGGAATAAATTATGCAAAAAAGAAGCAGAGAACTCTGGGTAGTTCTCAAGTTTAGGTGGAAAGCAGCTCCTGTATAGAGCACTCTCAACACCAGCAATATTCTAGATCTGCTCACCTCAAATGTCTGCTTTTCTATCAAAGTCTTTAAGCATAGGATTAGCACAGTGCTATCCACGCCGAGTTAGAAATGGACAAAATCTTTTGCCATTTCTACAGCAAAATCTTTAAGTATAGGACTAGCACAGTGCTGTCTTTGTTGATCTGTAACACGACAAAATACATTTATCTTTCCAGGCACAGCATTACAGCTTTTAATTGGTAAAATACCAACCAAGCAAATCTGAAATGAGTAAAAGCACCCCCTGACACAGGGTTTCACTCTAATTAGAACTCTTCAGAGAGGTATAGCTTTGTCCAGACACAAGGGAGCACCCAGTATAAACCAAAAAAAATACCCTTTCAAGCATAGAGTGATGAATAAATTATGCAAAAAAGAAGCAGAGAACTCTGGGTAGTTCTCAGGTTTAGGTGGAAAGCAGCTCCTGTATAGAGCACTCTCAACACCAGCAATACTCTAGATCTGCTCACCTCAAATGTCTGCTTTTCTATCAAAGTCTTTAAGCATAGGATTAGCACAGTGCTATCCACCCCGAGATAGGAATGGACAAAATCTTTTGCCATTTCTACAGCAAAGTCTTTATGTATAGGACTAGCCCAGTGCTGTTCTCGCTGAGCTGGAACATGACAAAATCAATTTAGCACTCCAGGCACAGTATTACACTTTTGAATTAGTAAAATACCAACCACGTCAATCTGAAATAAGTAAAAGCAACCCCTGATACAGTGTTTCACTGTAATTAGGGCTCTTCAAAGAGATATAGTTTTGTCCAGACACAAGGGAGCACCCAGTATAAGTCAAACAGATACCCTTTCAGGAATAGAATGACAAATAAATTATGCAAAAAAGAAGCAGAGAACTCTGGGTAGTTTTCAAGTTTAGGTGGAAAGCAGCTCCTGTATAGAGCACTCTCAACACCAGGAACACTCTAGATCTGCTCACCTCAAATGTCTGCTTTTCTATCAAAGTTTTTAAGCATAGGATTAGCACAGTACTATCCACGCCGAGATAGAAATGGACACAATCTTTTACCATTTCTACAGCAAAGTTTTTAAGTATTGGATTAGCACAGTGCTGTCCTTGCCGAGCTGAAATATGACAAAATCCATGTACCACTCCAAACACAGTATTACAGCTTTGGATTGATAAAATATCAACCAACTCAACCTGAAACGAGTAAAAGCATTCTCTGACACAGTGTTTCACTCTGATTAGAGATCTTCAGAGAGGTATAGCTTTGTGCAAACACAAGGGAGTACCCAGTATTAGTAACAAACATACCCTTTGAGGTATAGAATGATGAATAAATTATGCAAAAAAAGAAGCAGAGAACTTTGGGTAGTTCTCAAGTTTAGGTGGAAAGGAGCTCCTGTATAGAGCATTCTCAACACCAGCGACACTCGAGATCTGCTCACCTCAAATGGCTGCTTTTCTATCAAAGTCTTTAAGCACAGGATTAGCACAATGCTATTCACGCTGAGATAGAAATGGACAAAATCTTTTGACATTTCGACAGCAAAGCCTTTAAGCATAGGACTAGTACAGTGCTGTCTTTGCTGAGCTAGCACATGATAAAATCCATTTACCACTCCAGGCAGAGTTGTACAGCTTTGAAGTGGTAAAATATCAAGCAAGCCAATCTGAAACGAGTAAAAGCATCTCCTGACACTGTGTTTCACTCTAATTAGAACTCTTCAGAGAGGTATAGCCTTGTCCAGACGCAAGCGCGCACCCAGTATAAGTCAAAACAATACTCTTTGAGGCATAGAGTGATGAATAAATTAGGCAAAAAAGAAGCAGAGACCTCTGGGGAGTTATCAAGTTTAGGTGGAAAGCAGCTCCTGTATAAAGCACTCTCAACACCACCTACACTCTAAGTCTGCTCACCTCAAATGTCTGCTTTTCTATCAAAGTCTTTAAGCTTAGGACTAGCACAGTGCTGTTCTTGCCGAGCTGGAACATGACAAAATTCATTTATCACTCCAGGCACAGTATTACACCTTTGAATTGGTAAAATACCAACCAAGCCAACCTGAAATGAGTAAAAGCATTCCCTGACACAGTGTTTCAGTCTAATTAGAGCTCTTGAGAGAGGTATACCTTTGTCCAGACAGAAGAGAGCACCCAGTAGAAGTCAAAAAAATACCCTTTCAGGCATGGAATGACGAATAAATTATGCAAAAAAGAAGCAGAGAACTCTGGGTAGTTCTCAAGTTTAGGTGGAAAGCAGCTCCTGTATAGAGTACTCTCAACACCAGCAACAATCTAGATCTGCTGACCTCAAACGTCTGCTTTTCTATTAAAGTCTTTAAGCATAGGATTAGCACAGTGCTATCCACGCCGATATAGAAATGGACAAAATCTTTTGCCATTTCTACAGCAAAGTCTTTTAGCATAGGGCTAACACAGTGCTGTCCTTGCTAAGCTGGAACGTGACAAAATCCATGTACCACTCCAGGCGCAGTATTACAGCTTCGAATTGGTAAAATATCAACCAAACCCACCTGAAACGAGTAAAAGCTCTCCCTGACACAGTGTTCTGCTCTAATTGGAGTTCTTCAGAGAGATATAGCTTTGTCCAGACACAAGGGAACACCCAGTATAAGAAAAAAAAAATACCCTTTCAGGCATAGAATGATGAATAAATTATGCAAAAAAGAAGCAGAGAACTCTGGGTATTTCTCAAGTTTAGGTGGAAAGCAGCTCCTGTATAGAGCATTCTCAACACCAGCAACACTCTAGATCTGCTCACCTCAAATGACTGCTTTTCTATCAGTCTTTAAGCATAGGATTAGCACAATGCTATTCACGCTGAGATAAAAATGGACAAAATCTTTTGCTGTTTCTACAGCAAAGTCTTTAAGCATAAGATTAGCACAGTGCTGTCTTTGCTGAGCTATATCACAACAAAAGTCATTTATTTCTCCAGGCACGGTATTACAGCTTTGAATTGGTAAAATACCATTCAAGCCAACCTGGAATGAGTAAAAGCACCCCCGGACACAGTGTTTTTCTCTAATTGGAGCTCTTCAGAGAAATATAACTTTGTCCGGACACACGGGAGCACCCAGTATAAGTCAAAAAAATACCCTTTCAGGCATAGTGTAATGAATAAATTATGCAAAAAAGAATCACAGAACTCTGGGGAGTTATCATGTTTAGGTGGAAAGCAGCTCCTGTATAAAGCACTCTCAACACCTGCAATACTCTAGATCTGCTCACCTCAAACGTCTGCTTTTCTATCAAATCTTTAAGCATAAGAATAGCACAGTGCTGTCTTTGCCGAGCTGTAACATAACAAAAGCTATTTACAAATCCAGGTACAGTATTACAGCTATGAATTGGTAAAATACCAACCAAGCTAACCCAAAATGAGTAAAAGCACCCCCTAACACAAGGTTTCACTCTAATTAGAGCTCTTCAGAGAGGTATAGCTTTGTCCAGACACAAGGGAGCTCCCAGTATAAGTTAAAAAAAATACCTTTTCAGGCATAAAGTGATGAATAAATTATGCAAAAAAAACAGAGAACTCTGGGTAGTTCTCAAGTGTAGGTGGAAAGCAGCTCCTGTATAGAGCACTCTCAACACCAGCAATACTCTAGATCTGCTCACCTCAAATGTCTGCTTTTCTATCAAAGTCTTTAAGCATAGGATTAGCACAGTGCTATCCACCCCGAGATAGAAATGGACAAAATCTTTAGCCATTTCTACAGCAAAGTCTTTAAGCATAGGAGTGGCAGAGTGCTGTTCTTGTTGAGCTGGTACATGACAAAATCCTTTACCACTCCAGGCACAGTATTACACCTTTGAATTAGTAAAATACTAACGAAGCCAACCTGAAATAAGTAAAGGCACCTCCTGACACAGTGTTTCATTCTTATTAGGGTTCTTCAGAGAGGTATAGCTTTGTCCAAACACAAGGGAGCACCCAGTATAAGTCAAAAAAATACCCTTTCAGGCATAGAATGATGAATAAATTATGCAAAAAAGAAGCAGAGAACTCTGGGTCCTTCTCAAGTTTAGGTGGAAAGCAGCTCCTATACAGCTCCTGTATAGAGCACTCTCAATACCAGCGACACTCTGATCTGCTCATCTCAAAGGTCTGCTTTTCTATCAAAGTCTTTAAGCATAGGATTAGCACAGTGCTATCCACCCCGAGATAGGAATGGACAAAATCTTTTGCCATTTCTACAGCAAAGTCTTTATGTATAGGACTAGCCCAGTGCTGTTCTCGCTGAGCTGGAACATGACAAAATCAATTTAGTACTCCAGGCACAGTATTACACTTTTGAATTAGTAAAATACCAACCACGTCAATCTGAAATAAGTAAAAGCAACCCCTGATACAGTGTTTCACTGTAATTAGGGCTCTTCAAAGAGATATAGTTTTGTCCAGACACAAGGGAGCACCCAGTATAAGTCAAACAGATACCCTTTCAGGCATAGAATGACAAATAAATTATGCAAAAAAGAAGCAGAGAACTCTGGGTAGTTTTCAAGTTTAGGTGGAAAGCAGCTCCTGTATAGAGCACTCTCAACACCAGGAACACTCTAAATCTGCTCACCTCAAA
This sequence comes from Triturus cristatus, assembly GCF_964204655.1. NCBI lineage: Eukaryota > Metazoa > Chordata > Amphibia > Caudata > Salamandridae > Triturus > Triturus cristatus. The sequence continues at coordinate 315,442,354 of NC_140595.1, forward strand.
TGTCTGCTTTTCTATCAAAGTCTTTAAGCATAGGATTAGCACAGTACTATCCACGCCGAGATAGAAATGGACACAATTTTTTACCATTTCTACAGCAAAGTTTTTAAGTATTGCATTAGCACAGTGCTGTCCTTGCCGAGCTGAAATATGACAAAATCCATGTACCACTCCAAACACAGTATTACAGCTTTGGATTGATAAAATATCAACCAACTCAACCTGAAACGAGTAAAAGCATTCTCTGACACAGTGTTTCACTCTGATTAGAGATCTTCAGAGAGGTATAGCTTTGTGCAAACACAAGGGAGTACCCAGTATTAGTAACAAACATACCCTTTGAGGTATAGAATGACGAATAAATTATGCAAAAAAAGAAGCAGAGAACTCTGGGTAGTTCTCAAGTTTAGGTGGAAAGGAGCTCCTGTATAGAGCATTCTCAACACCAGCGACACTCGAGATCTGCTCACCTCAAATGGCTGCTTTTCTATCAAAGTCTTTAAGCACAGGATTAGCACAATGCTATTCACGCTGAGATAGAAATGGACAAAATCTTTTGACATTTCGACAGCAAAGCCTTTAAGCATAGGACTAGTACAGTGCTGTCTTTGCTGAGCTAGCACATGATAAAATCCATTTACCGCTTCAGGCAGAGTTGTACAGCTTTGACGTGGTAAAATATCAAGCAAGCCAATCTGAAACGAGTAAAAGCATCTCCTGACACTGTGTTTCACTCTAATTAGAACTCTTCAGAGAGGTATAGCCTTGTCCAGACGCAAGCGCGCACCCAGTATAAGTCAAAACAATACTCTTTGAGGCATAGAGTGATGAATAAATTAGGCAAAAAAGAAGCAGAGACCTCTGGGGAGTTATCAAGTTTAGGTGGAAAGCAGCTCCTGTATAAAGCACTCTCAACACCACCTACACTCTAAGTCTGCTCACCTCAAATGTCTGCTTTTCTATCAAAGTCTTTCAGCATAGGATTAGCACAGTGCTATCCACGCAGAGATAGAATTGGACAAAATTTTTTGCCATTTCTACATCAAAGTCTTTAAGCTTAGGACTAGCACAGTGCTGTCCTTGTTGAGTTATAACATGACAAAAACCATTTACCACTCCAGGAACAATATTACAGCTTTCAATTGGTAAAATACCAACCAAGCCAACCTAAAATGAGTAAGAACAATCCCTGACACAGTGTTTCTCTTTAATTAGAGCTCTTCAGACAGGTATAGCTTTGTCCAGACATAAGGGAGCACCCAGTATAAGTCAAAAAATACCCTTTCTGGCATAGAGTGATGAATAAATTATGCAAAAAAAGAAGCAGAGAACTCTGGGTAGTTCTCAAGTTTAGGTAGAAAGCAGCTCCTGTATAGAGCACTTTCAACACCAGCGACACTCTAGATCTGCTCACCTCAAATGTTTGCTTTTCTATCAAAGTCTTTAAGCATAGGATTAGCACAGTGCTATCCACGCTGATATAGAAATGGACAAAATCTTTTGCCATTTCTACAGCAAAGGCTTTAAGCATAGGTATAGGAAAGTGCTGTCTTTGCCGAGCAGAATATGATGAAATCCACTTACTACTCCAGGCACAGTATTATACCTTTGAGATAGTAAAATACCAAACAAGCCTATCTGAAATGAGTTAAAGCACCCCCTGACACAGTGTTTCAGTCCAATTAGAGCTCTTCAGAGAGGTATAGTTTTGTCCAGACACAAGGGAGCACCCAGTATAAGTAAAAAAAATACACTTTCAGGCACAGAATGATGAATAAATTATGCAAAAAAGAAGCAGAGAACTCTGGATAGTTCTCAAGTTTAGGTGGAAAGCAGCTCCTGTATAGAGCACTCTCAACACCAGCGACACTCTAGATCTGCTCACCTCAAATGTCTGCTTTTCTATCAAAGTCTTTAAGCATAGGATTAGCACAGTGCTATCCACGCCGAGATAGAAATGGACAAACTCTTTTGCCAGTGCTACAGCAAAGTCTTTAAGCATAAAACTAGCAAAGTGCTGTCTTTGCCGAGCTGTAACATGACAAAAGCCGTTTACCGCTCCAGGAACAATATTACAACTTTGAATTGATAAAATACCAACCAAGCCCTACTGAAATTAATAAAAGCACCCCCCTGACACAGTGTTTCACTCTAATTAGAGCTCTTCAAAGAGGTATAGCTTTGTCCAGACACAAGGGAGCACCCAGTATAAGTAAAAAAAATACCCCATCAGGCATAGAGTGACGAATAAATTATGCAAAAAAGAAGCAGCGAACTCTGAGTAGGTCTCAAGTTTAGGTGGATAGCAGCTCCTGTACAGCTCCTGTATAGAGCACTCTCAACACCAGCGACACGCTGATCAACTCACCTTAAAGGCCTGCTTTTCTATTAAAGTCTTTAAGCATAGGATTAGCACAGTGCTATCCATGCTGAGATAGAAATGAACAAAATCTTTTGCCATTTCTACAGCAAATTCTTTATGCATAGGACTAGCACAGTGGTGTTATTGTTGAGTTATAACATGACAAAAGCCATTTACCACTCCAGGCACAGTATTACAGCTTTCAATTGGTAAAATACCAACCAAGCCAACCTAAAATGAATAAAAACAATCCCTAACACAGTGTTTCTCTCTAATTAGAGCTCTTCAGAGAAGTATGGCTTTGTCCAGACATAAGGGAGCACCCAGTATAAGTAAAAAAAATACCCTTTCTGGCATAGAGTGATGAATAAATTATGCAAAGGAAGAAGCAGAGAACTCTGGGTAGTTCTCAAGTTTAGGTGGAAAGCAGCTCCTGTATAGAGCCCTTTCAACGCCAGCGACACTCTAGATCTGCTCACCTCAAATGTCTGCTTTTCTATCAAAGTCTTTAAGCATAGGATTAGCACAGTGCTATCCACGCCGATATAGAAATGGACAAAATCTTTTGCCATTTCTACAGCAAAGTCTTCAAGCATAGGACTAGCACAGTGCTGTTCTTGTTGAGCTGCGAGATGACAAAAGCCATTTATTACTCCAGGTACAGTATCACAGATTTGAATTAGTAATATACCAACCAAGCCAAACTAAAATGAGTAAAAGCAACTCCTGACACAGTGTTTCTCTCTAATTACAGCTCTTCAGAGAGATATAGTTTTGTCCAGCCACAAGGGAACATCCAGTATAAGTAAAAGAAATACACTTTCTGGCATAGATTGATGAATAAATTATGCAAAAAACAAGCAGAGAACTCTGGGTAGCTCTCAAGTTTAGGTGGGAAGCTGCTCCTGTATAGAGCACTCTCAACACCAGCAACACTCTAGATCTGCACACCTCAAATGTTTGCTTTTCTATCAAAGTCTTTAAACCTAGGATTAGCACAGTGCTATCCATGCCGAGGTAGAAATGGACAAAATCTTTTGCCATTTCTACAGCAAATTCTGTAAGCATAAGACTAGCACAGTGCTGTCCTTGTTGAGTTATAACATGACAAAATCCATTTACCACTTCAGGAACAATATTACAGCTTTCAATTGGTAAAATACCAACCAAGCCAACCAAAAATGAGTAAAAACAATCCCTAACACAGTGCTTCTCTCTAATTAGAGCTCTTCAGTGAAGTATAGCTTTGTCCAGACATAAGGGAGCACCCAGTATAAGTAAAAAAAAATACCCTTTCTGGCATAGAGTGATGAATAAATTATGCAAAGGAAGAAGCAGAGAACTCTGGGTAGTTCTCAAGTTTAGGTGGAAAGCAGCTCCTGTATAGAGCCCTTTCAACGCCGGCGACACTCTAGATCTGTTCACCTCAAATTTATGCTTTTCTATCAAAGTCTTTAAGCATAGGACTAGCACAGTGCTGTTCTTGCTGAGCTGCGAGATGATAAAAGCCATTTATTATTCCAGGTACAGTATCACAGATTTGAATTAGTAATATACCAACCAAGCCAAACTAAAATGAGTAAAAGCAACTCCTGACACAGTGTTTCTCTCTAATTAGAGCTCTTCAGAGAGATATAGTTTTGTCCAGCCACAAGGGAACACCAAGTATAAGTAAAAGAAATACACTTTCTGGCATAGAGTGATGAATAAATTATGCAAAAAAGAAGCAGAGAACTCTGGGTAGATCTCAAGTTTAGGTGGAAAGCAGCTCCTGTATAGAGCACTCTCAACACCAGCGACACTCTAGATCTGCTCACCTCAAATGTCTGCTTTTCTATCAAAGTCTTTAAGCATAGGATTAGCACAGTGCTATCCACGCCGAGATAGAAATGGACAAACTCTTTTGCCAGTGCTACAGCAAAGTCTTTAAGCATAGGACTAGCAGAGTGCTGTTCTTGCCGAGCTGTAACATGTCAAAAGCCATTTACCACTCCAGGAACAATATTATAACTTTGAATTGGTAAAATACCATCCAAGCCTACCTGAAATGAGTAAAAGCACTCCCTGACACAGTGTTTTGCTCTAATTGGAGCTCTTCAGAGAGATTAAGGGGCATATCAACAACAACCGGCGATAATTATCGCTCAGCGCTCTTAGCGTGAGGATAATTATCGCCGGCTAGCGTGAATTTTTATCGCTGAGATAGCGTGCTATTAGCAACGCTTATCTCAATAGCGATAAAAATCTACACGCTAACAGGCTAACGTGAGATTATCGCTGGAAACCCAGCGATAATCACACGTTACCTTGTTGATAGGGACAGGCAAACTTAGCCATGATATCCTCCTTCCATAGGATATCATGGCTAAGTCTGAAAATTAGCAGACGTAAAAAAGCAGCGTTAACCGCGCTTAGCGCTGCTTTTTTTGTCTCTAACAGGCTTAGCGACATTCTTGATAATAGGAAAAATGTCGCTTAGCGACATTTCTCCTATTATTTTACTCTGGAACGCCCCTTTTGCATCTCATTACAGATGCAAGGGGAAGCGTAGAGTAAAAGGGTGCTAACATGCAAATTTGCGTGTTAGCACCCTGTTGTTGATAGGGTGCTAGTTTTATCTCTGCTTTTTTGGCTTTTAAAGCCAAAAAAGCAGAGATAAAGCCCTTGTTGATATGCCCCATAGTTTTGTTCGGACACAAGGGAGCACCAAGTATAAGTCAAAAAACTACCCTTTCAGGCATAGAGTGATGAATAAATTATGCAAAAAAGAATCACAGAACTCTGCGGAGTTATCAAGTTTAGGTGGAAAGCAGCTCCTGTATAAAGCACTCTCAACACCAGCTACACTCTAGATCTGCTCACCTCAAATGTCTTCTTTTCTATCAAAGTCTTTAAGCATAGGATTACCACAGTGCTATCCACGCCGAGATAGAAATGGACAAAATCTTTTGCCATTTCTAGAGCAAAGTCTTTAAGCATAGGACTGGCACAGTGCAGTTCTTGCTGAGCTGGGACATGACAAAATCCATTTACCACTCCAGGCACAGTATTACAGCTTTCAATAGGTAAAATACCAACCAAGCCAACCTGAAACGAGTAAAAGCACCCACTGACACAGTGATTCACTCTAATTAGAGCACTTCAGAGAGGTATAGCTTTGTCCAGACACAAGGGAGCACCCAGTATAAACCCAAAAAAATACCCTTTCAAGCATTGAGTGATGAATAAATTATGCAAAAAAGAAGCAGAAAACTCTGGGTAGTTCTCAGGTTTAGGTGGAGAGCAGCTCCTGTATAGAACACTCTCAACACCAGCAACACTCTAGACCTGCTCACCTCAAATGTCTGCTTTTCTATCAAAGTCTTTAAGCATAGGATTAGCACAGTGCTATCCACCCCGAGATAGAAATGGACATCTTTTGCCATTTCTACAGCAAAGTCTTTATATATAGGACTTGCACAGTGCTGTTCTCGCCGAGCTGGAACACGACAAAATTCATTTAGCACTCCAGGCACAGTATTATACCTTTGAATTAGTAAAATACCAACCAAGTCAACCTGAAATAAGTAAAAGCAACCCCTGACACAGTGTTTCACTGTAATTAGGACTCTTCAGAGAGGTATAGCTTTGTCCGGACACAAGGGAGCACCCAGTATAAGTAAAAAAAATACACTTTCAGGCACAGAATGATGAATAAATTATGCAAAAAAGAAGCAGAGAACTCTGGATAGTTCTCAAGTTTAGGTGGAAAGCAGCTCCTGTATAGAGCACTCTCAACACCAGCGACACTCTAGATCTGCTCACCTCAAATGTCTGCTTTTCTATCAAAGTCTTTAAGCATAGGATTAGCACAGTGCTATCCACGCCGAGATAGAAATGGACAAACTCTTTTGCCAGTGCTACAGCAAAGTCTTTAAGCATAAAACTAGCAAAGTGCTGTCTTTGCCGAGCTGTAACATGACAAAAGCCGTTTACCGCTCCAGGAACAATATTACAACTTTGAATTGATAAAATACCAACCAAGCCCTACTGAAATTAATAAAAGCACCCCCCTGACACAGTGTTTCACTCTAATTAGAGCTCTTCAAAGAGGTATAGCTTTGTCCAGACACAAGGGAGCACCCAGTGTAAGTAAAAAAAATACCCCATCAGGCATAGAGTGACGAATAAATTATGCAAAAAAGAAGCAGCGAACTCTGAGTAGGTCTCAAGTTTAGGTGGATAGCAGCTCCTGTACAGCTCCTGTATAGAGCACTCTCAACACCAGCGACACGCTGATCAACTCACCTTAAAGGCCTGCTTTTCTATTAAAGTCTTTAAGCATAGGATTAGCACAGTGCTATCCATGCTGAGATAGAAATGAACAAAATCTTTTGCCATTTCTACAGCAAATTCTTTATGCATAGGACTAGCACAGTGGTGTTATTGTTGAGTTATAACATGACAAAAGCCATTTACCACTCCAGGCACAGTATTACAGCTTTCAATTGGTAAAATACCAACCAAGCCAACCTAAAATGAATAAAAACAATCCCTAACACAGTGTTTCTCTCTAATTAGAGCTCTTCAGAGAAGTATGGCTTTGTCCAGACATAAGGGAGCACCCAGTATAAGTAAAAAAAAATACCCTTTCTGGCATAGAGTGATGAATAAATTATGCAAAGGAAGAAGCAGAGAACTCTGGGTAGTTCTCAAGTTTAGGTGGAAAGCAGCTCCTGTATAGAGCCCTTTCAACGCCAGCGACACTCTAGATCTGCTCACCTCAAATGTCTGCTTTTCTATCAAAGTCTTTAAGCATAGGATTAGCACAGTGCTATCCACGCCGATATAGAAATGGACAAAATCTTTTGCCATTTCTACAGCAAAGTCTTCAAGCATAGGACTAGCACAGTGCTGTTCTTGTTGAGCTGCGAGATGACAAAAGCCATTTATTACTCCAGGTACAGTATCACAGATTTGAATTAGTAATATACCAACCAAGCCAAACTAAAATGAGTAAAAGCAACTCCTGACACAGTGTTTCTCTCTAATTACAGCTCTTCAGAGAGATATAGTTTTGTCCAGCCACAAGGGAACATCCAGTATAAGTAAAAGAAATACACTTTCTGGCATAGATTGATGAATAAATTATGCAAAAAACAAGCAGAGAACTCTGGGTAGCTCTCAAGTTTAGGTGGGAAGCTGCTCCTGTATAGAGCACTCTCAACACCAGCAACACTCTAGATCTGCACACCTCAAATGTTTGCTTTTCTATCAAAGTCTTTAAACCTAGGATTAGCACAGTGCTATCCATGCCGAGGTAGAAATGGACAAAATCTTTTGCCATTTCTACAGCAAATTCTGTAAGCATAAGACTAGCACAGTGCTGTCCTTGTTGAGTTATAACATGACAAAATCCATTTACCACTTCAGGAACAATATTACAGCTTTCAATTGGTAAAATACCAACCAAGCCAACCAAAAATGAGTAAAAACAATCCCTAACACAGTGCTTCTCTCTAATTAGAGCTCTTCAGTGAAGTATAGCTTTGTCCAGACATAAGGGAGCACCCAGTATAAGTAAAAAAAAATACCCTTTCTGGCATAGAGTGATGAATAAATTATGCAAAGGAAGAAGCAGAGAACTCTGGGTAGTTCTCAAGTTTAGGTGGAAAGCAGCTCCTGTATAGAGCCCTTTCAACGCCGGCGACACTCTAGATCTGTTCACCTCAAATTTATGCTTTTCTATCAAAGTCTTTAAGCATAGGACTAGCACAGTGCTGTTCTTGCTGAGCTGCGAGATGATAAAAGCCATTTATTATTCCAGGTACAGTATCACAGATTTGAATTAGTAATATACCAACCAAGCCAAACTAAAATGAGTAAAAGCAACTCCTGACACAGTGTTTCTCTCTAATTAGAGCTCTTCAGAGAGATATAGTTTTGTCCAGCCACAAGGGAACACCAAGTATAAGTAAAAGAAATACACTTTCTGGCATAGAGTGATGAATAAATTATGCAAAAAAGAAGCAGAGAACTCTGGGTAGATCTCAAGTTTAGGTGGAAAGCAGCTCCTGTATAGAGCACTCTCAACACCAGCGACACTCTAGATCTGCTCACCTCAAATGTCTGCTTTTCTATCAAAGTCTTTAAGCATAGGATTAGCACAGTGCTATCCACGCCGAGATAGAAATGGACAAACTCTTTTGCCAGTGCTACAGCAAAGTCTTTAAGCATAGGACTAGCAGAGTGCTGTTCTTGCCGAGCTGTAACATGTCAAAAGCCATTTACCACTCCAGGAACAATATTATAACTTTGAATTGGTAAAATACCATCCAAGCCTACCTGAAATGAGTAAAAGCACTCCCTGACACAGTGTTTTGCTCTAATTGGAGCTCTTCAGAGAGATTAAGGGGCATATCAACAACAACCGGCGATAATTATCGCTCAGCGCTCTTAGCGTGAGGATAATTATCGCCGGCTAGCGTGAATTTTTATCGCTGAGATAGCGTGCTATTAGCAACGCTTATCTCAATAGCGATAAAAATCTACACGCTAACAGGCTAACGTGAGATTATCGCTGGAAACCCAGCGATAATCACACGTTACCTTGTTGATAGGGACAGGCAAACTTAGCCATGATATCCTCCTTCCATAGGATATCATGGCTAAGTCTGAAAATTAGCAGACGTAAAAAAGCAGCGTTAACCGCGCTTAGCGCTGCTTTTTTTGTCTCTAACAGGCTTAGCGACATTCTTGATAATAGGAAAAATGTCGCTTAGCGACATTTCTCCTATTATTTTACTCTGGAACGCCCCTTTTGCATCTCATTACAGATGCAAGGGGAAGCGTAGAGTAAAAGGGTGCTAACATGCAAATTTGCGTGTTAGCACCCTGTTGTTGATAGGGTGCTAGTTTTATCTCTGCTTTTTTGGCTTTTAAAGCCAAAAAAGCAGAGATAAAGCCCTTGTTGATATGCCCCATAGTTTTGTTCGGACACAAGGGAGCACCAAGTATAAGTCAAAAAACTACCCTTTCAGGCATAGAGTGATGAATAAATTATGCAAAAAAGAATCACAGAACTCTGCGGAGTTATCAAGTTTAGGTGGAAAGCAGCTCCTGTATAAAGCACTCTCAACACCAGCTACACTCTAGATCTGCTCACCTCAAATGTCTTCTTTTCTATCAAAGTCTTTAAGCATAGGATTACCACAGTGCTATCCACGCCGAGATAGAAATGGACAAAATCTTTTGCCATTTCTAGAGCAAAGTCTTTAAGCATAGGACTGGCACAGTGCAGTTCTTGCTGAGCTGGGACATGACAAAATCCATTTACCACTCCAGGCACAGTATTACAGCTTTCAATAGGTAAAATACCAACCAAGCCAACCTGAAACGAGTAAAAGCACCCACTGACACAGCGATTCACTCTAATTAGAGCACTTCAGAGAGGTATAGCTTTGTCCAGACACAAGGGAGCACCCAGTATAAACCCAAAAAAATACCCTTTCAAGCATTGAGTGATGAATAAATTATGCAAAAAAGAAGCAGAAAACTCTGGGTAGTTCTCAGGTTTAGGTGGAGAGCAGCTCCTGTATAGAACACTCTCAACACCAGCAACACTCTAGACCTGCTCACCTCAAATGTCTGCTTTTCTATCAAAGTCTTTAAGCATAGGATTAGCACAGTGCTATCCACCCCGAGATAGAAATGGACATCTTTTGCCATTTCTACAGCAAAGTCTTTATATATAGGACTTGCACAGTGCTGTTCTCGCCGAGCTGGAACACGACAAAATTCATTTAGCACTCCAGGCACAGTATTATACCTTTGAATTAGTAAAATACCAACCAAGTCAACCTGAAATAAGTAAAAGCAACCCCTGACACAGTGTTTCACTGTAATTAGGACTCTTCAGAGAGGTATAGCTTTGTCCGGACACAAGGGAGCACCCAGTATAAGTCAAACAAATACCCTTTTAGGCATAGAATGACAAATAAATTATGCAAAAAAGAAGCAGAGAACTCTGGGTAGTTCTCAAGTTTAGGTGGAAAGCAGCTCCTGTATAGAGCACTCTCAACACAAGCGACACTCTAGATCTGCTCACCTCAAATGTCTGCTTTTCTATCAAAGTCTTTAAGCATAGGATTAGCACAGTGCTATCTACGCTGAGATAAAATATGGACACAAATGTTTGCCATTTCTACAACAATGTCTTTAAGCATAGGACTAGCACAGTGCTGTCATTGTCGAGTTATAACATGACAAAAGCCATTTTTCACTCCAGGCGCAGTATTACAGCTTCAAATTGGTAAAAAACCAACCAAGCCAACCTGAAGTGAGTAAAAGCAACCCATAACACAGTGTTTCACTCTAATTAGAGCTTTTTCAAAGAGGTATAGCTTTGTCCAGAAATAAAGGAGCACCCAGTAAAAGTAAAAAAAAATATCTTTTCAGGCATAGAGTGACGAATAAATTATGCAAAAAAGAAGCAGCGAACTCTGAGTAGGTCTCAAGTTTAGGTGGAAAGCAGCTCCTGTTTAGAGCACTCTCAACACCAGCGACACTCTGATCTGCTCACCTCAAAAGTCTGCTTTTCTATCAAAGTCTTTAAGCATAGGATTAGCACAGTGCTATTCACGCTGAGATAGAAATGAACAAAATGTTTTGCCATTTCTACAGCAAATTCTTTACGCATAAGACTAGCACAGTACTGTCCTTGTTGAGTTATAACACGACAAAAGCCATTTACCACTCCAGGAACAGTATTACAGCTTTCAATTGGTAAAATACCAACCAAGCCAACCTAAAATGAGTAAAAACAATCCCTAAGACAGTGTTTTTCTCTAATTAGAGCTCTTCAGAGAGATATAGCTTTGACCAGACATAAGGGAGCACCCAGTATAAGTCAAAAAAATACCCTTTCTGGCATAGAGTGATGAATAAATTATGCAAAAAAGAAGCAGAGAACTCTGGGTAGTTCTCAAGTTTAGGTGGAAAGCAGCTCCTGTTTAGAGCACTCTCAACACCAGCGACACTCTAGATCTGCTCACCTCAAATGTCTGCATTTCTATCAAAGTCTTTAAGCATAGGATTAGTACAGTGCTATCCACGCCGATATAGAATTGGACAAAATCTTTTGCCATTTCTACAGCAAAGTCTTTAAGCATAGGACTAGCACAGTGCTGTTCTTGCTGAGCTGCAAGATGACAAAAGCCATTTATTACTCCAGGTACAGTATTACATATTTGAATTGGTAAAATACAAACCTAGTCAAACTGAAATGAGTAAAAACAACCCCTGACACAGTGTTTCACTCTAATTAGAGCTCTTCAGAGAGATATAGTTTTGTCCAGACACAAGGCAACACCCAGTATGAGGAAAAGAAATACCCTTTCTGGCATAGAGTGATGAATAAATTATGCAAAAAAGAAGCAGAGAACTCTGGGTAGTTCACAAGTTTAGGTGGGAAGCTGCTCCTGTATAGAGCACTCTCAACACCAGCAACACTCTAGATCTGCTCACCTCAAATGTCTGCTTTTTAATCAAAGTCTTTAAGCATAAGATTAGCACAGTGCTATCCACGCCGAGATAGAAATGGACAACATCTTTTGCCATTTCTACAGCAAAGTCTTTAAGCATAGAACTAGCACAGTACTGTCTTTGCTGAGCTGTAACACGTTAAAATCCATTTACCATTTTAGGCACAGTATTACAGCTTTCAATTGGTAAAATACCAACCAAGCCATCCTGAAACGAGTAAAAGCATCCCCTAACACAGTGTTTCACTCTAATTAGAAGTTTTCAGAGAGATGGAGTAGTTTCTTTTCTGTAACTCCAGTTCTGTAGTAGGGGTATCTCTGTTATAGTCATAATCTAGTGAATAGTCCCGCCCATGTGCGCGGACCCCGGAGCAATAAAAAATAATCTCTAAAAGGTGACAAATCATGCAGACCTGCATACACCTTTAAGAGAGAATTTAATTTAAAGACAGATAATGCAGCCTATACCCACAGGCTACACTGTCCAGTACTTCAACTAGAATTCCACCAAAATCCACAAACAGCACTGCCTGTCCAGTTTTTCTCCCCATAGGAAAAAACCCTGCCTCTACCAGCAAAAGCCTCTGGAATGATAGAGAGGAAGGAGTGGACAGACAAGCCCCATAGGCTGCCATTATGTGGCTTGGAACAGGATACTGTGCCTTTAAGAAAACTTTCCAGTTTTCCAGAACTTTCCCCAGTATCCCAGAATGCCCAGCAGGTCCCATTTACTTTCAGTTCTTTTTGAAGGCGTAGCACGCAAGACCTGTAGCATTCTCCATATGAATAAGTATCTCTCCACCGGGGAGGAGGGCGGGCGCTTATGACTATAACAGAGATACCCCTACTACAGAACTGGAGTTACAGAAAAGAAACTACTCCTTCTGTAGTAGGGGATCTCTGTGTATAGTCATAATCTAGTGAATAGAATGGCAAGCCCATCCCCACACAACAAAAGCGGTGGAGAACACATAAGACACAACCACTACTGTGTGAACAAATTTCGCAGCGAAGCCTGCCCAACCTGAGCATCTGCCCTGGCATCCGAGTCCAGACAGTAATGCGCAGCAAAGGTATGGACCGACTTCCAAGTGGCCGCCTTACAGATTTCCGCAATCGGAACATTACGCAGCAAAGCCGTCGTGGCAGCTTTGCCCCTGGTGGAATGAGCCTTAGGTTTACCCCCTAAGGTCTTATTAGCCTTTTGATAACACAACTGTATGCAGGACACAATCCACCGAGAGATGGACTGCTTAGAGGTCGCAAGACCAGTCCTGACTGAGCCTTAATTAACAAACAATTGGTCAGACCTACGAATATCCTTGGTCTTATCCAGATAAAATTTCAACACCCTTCGGACATCCAGGGAATGGAGAGCCCTTTCCGCTGGTGAAGAGGGATTCTGAAAGAACGTAGGTAAAGTTATGGTCTGATTGACATGAAAGTCAGAGATAACCTTAGGAAGGAACTTAGGGTGAGTACGCATCACAACCTTAGCAGCATGAAACACAGTATAAGGTTCTTGACAACATAATGCCTGAAGTTCACTCACCCTGCGGGCCGATGTAATGGCCACTAGGAACGCCGCCTTCCAGGATAGGTGCTGCAATGAAGCCTTGTGAATAGGTTCAAAAGGCTCTCTCATCAGTCTGGACAGCACCACATTCAAGTCCCAAGAAGGCGAGGGAAGTCTGACAGGAGGGAACACCTTCTTCAAGCCTTCCAAAAAATCCTTGACCACAGGAATCTGAAAGAAGGACGTCTGTGAAGGGCACTTCCTGTAAGCAGTCAAAGCAGCCAGATGAACCTTAATGGAATGGAAATTAAGGCCAGACTGCGCCAGATGCAAAAGGTATGGAAGGATGACATCTTCCTTACATGTTGTCGGATCAAAGTTCTTGGACTTACACCAGATACAGAACCTCTTCCACTTGTAAGCATAGGATGTCCTAGTGGAAGGTCGCTTAGACTCCTTCAGAATGTCCATACAATCGTCTGGTAGATTCAGATGACCGTATTGCACTATTTCAGGAGCCATGCCGCCAAACTCAAAGACGAGAGGTTGGGGTGCACCATCCGCCCCCCGAACTTCGTGAGAAGGTCCGGCCTGCACGGCAACCGCATGTGAGGAAGGAGAGACCGGTGAAGAAGGTCCGTGAACCACCACTGCCTGGGCCACTCCGGGGCGATCAGGATCATCCGCGCCCTGGACTGGGACAGCTTGATGAGCACCGCCGGAATCAGGGGAATGGGTGGAAAAGCGTACAGAAAGCTGTTCGACCAATCGATCCATAGCGAATTCCCCAGCGTCCCCCGCTGGTAGTACCTGGATGCGAAGTCTCGGCATTTGCTGTTTTCGGCGGTGGCGAACAGATCTACGTCTGGAGTCCCCCACCTTGCGAAGACTTCTCCTAGTACTTCGTCGTTTATGACCCATTCGTGGTTTTCCTGAATCAGCCTGCTCAAGGCGTCCGCCTGAGCATTCTGCACCCCTGGCAGATGCGTGGCCGTGATCGTCAATCCTCGGGCCAGCAGCCAGCGCCAGATCGCCTGCGCCTCCTGCGACAGAGTGCGCGATCTCGACCCCCCCTGCTTGTTGAGGTAATACATCGTGGTTGTATTGTCCGTCTGTATCAGCAGCGAGTTGGTCTGGAAGGACGGAAGGAAAGCCTTCAGTGCCAGGAAGACAGCTCTGAGTTCCAGGAAATTGATGTGGTACGTCGATTCCAAAGGAGACCACTTCCCCTGAATCTGCAGGTCCCCGGAATGCGCACCCCAGCCCTGGAGAGAAGCATCCGTCACCACATTCGTCGTGGGAATGTCCTTGTGGAAGGGAACCCCCTTGAGGAGGTTTTCCGCCGAACACCACCACTTCAGAGACTGACGAGCATGTAGAGACAGTCGGATCTTGTCGTCCCAAGAGCCTGTCTTCTGATCCCACTGATCCTCCAAGCACTCCTGCAGTGGTCGCATCTGTAGACGTGCGTGCGGAGTGAGGAAGATACAGGAGGCCATCGATCCCAGTAGAGACGACACCTTCCTCACAGTCGTCGATGGAGCAGTCCTGAGGTCCTGAGCCTTCCGAAGGAGTGATAACCGTCTCTCCTCCGAAGGAGACACGCTTGCTGACCGCGTATCTATGGAGGCCCCCAGGTACTGTATGCACTGTACCGGAGATGGGACCGATTTGGACATGTTGACGTGTAACCCCAGCTTGTTCAAGAGCTCGCACGTCCAACGGAAGTGTTCTTGCGCTTCCTCGAAGGATGACGCCTTGATCAGCCAATCGTCCAGATACGGGTAGACAAACACCTTGTTCCTCCGCAGGTGTGCCGCCACCACCGCCATGCACTTCGAAAAAGTCCTGGGAGCAGACTTTAGCCCGAATGGCAGTACTGTGTATTGATAGTGATTGGCGCCGACTTGGAATCGCAGGAACTTCCTGTGCTTCTGTGCTATGGGCACATGGAAGTACGCATCCTGTAGATCTATGGCACAGAGCCAGTCTCCCCGTTGCAGCTGAGGGTAAATCTGGTGCAACGATAGCATGCGAAACTTTTCTCTGCGAATCCACTTGTTTGCTTGTCGCAAATCCAGAATGGGCCTGAACTCGTTCTTGTCCTTCTTGCGAACGAGGAAGAACCGAGAGTACAGACCTCTTCCCCTTTGAGACAAAGGTACTTCTTCTACCGCCTTTTTTCTCAACAAGATGTCTGCCTCCGCCTGGAGCTCCCTCAGCTGGAAGCGAGAGCTGACCGGCGGAATCGCTGGAGGCGGGCTGATGAACCGAAGACTGTATCCATTGCAAACAATATTCAGCACCCACTTGTCCTGAGTAATTTTTCTCCACTCTGCCGGAAAAAATCGAATGCTTCCCCCCACTGGAGTGGGTAACGGTTGAGGGGGAAGTAACAGCTCAGGGCCGAGACCCGGCCGGGCCCTTGTTTGTGGTAGTAGTCTGCTGGCCACCTCTACCCCTCTGGCGCTTCTGGAAGGGCTTGCGGAACTGCTGCTGTTGTGGCTGCTGCTGTCCCGAGCCCTGCCCACGCCCTCGGCCCGACGACCCGAACCTCCTCTGGAACGGTCGTTTCTTTTTCTCGGCCTTCTCTAACCCGACGGCCGTCAGGGTTTCCGCTTCAGCCTTCATGCGGGCCATTTCATCGTCCGCATGCTTCCCGAACAGGGTTTCCCCCGAGAAGGGCAGGTTGGCCACTCTCTGCTGCGCCTCCGGCTTGAGGGACGTCAGGCGCAACCAGGAATGGCGCCGCTGGTGGACGCCATGACAGTAGGCGTGGGCGGCCAATAGCGATATATCCGTTGCTGCGCTGATCGTTTGGTTAGAAACCAGCATGCCTTCGCGCACCGTCTCCAAGAAGTCCTCCTTCTTGTCTCGTGGCAGGAGGTCCGCATATTGCTGCAGGGATTCCCACAGGGCCCAGTCGTAACGGCCCAACAACGCCCCTGCACTCGCCGCCTTCATCGTGGTGGCAGCGGTACCACACACCTTCCTGCCCGCAGAGTCCAGCCAGCGGCTTTCCTTGTCCGGTGGCACCGTGGAGGCCGGGGCGGTCGCATGTTGTTTTCTCGCCGCCGTCACGATAACCGAATCCGGTTTCGGGTCCCCTCTCAAGAATGACGGATCCGACTCCGGGGCCCTATATTTCTTCATGAGCCTGGACGGAGCAGCCTTCGCTGTTGCGGGAGTGAGGAACAGTTCCAAAGCTGGTTCCACCAGTCCAGGCACGAGAGGCAGGAGGGGGCGAGACAAGTGTCTTTTATGAAGCGTCTCAAATATCACGGACGTCGTGGGTGTTGGAACCGTCACCGTGATATTCAGCTTCGCAGCCCCTCGCAACAGCACCTCCTGGAACGAGACCAAGTCGTCCACCGGCGACACCCTAGTCCCCGGGGAATCCGACAGCGTCGGGGAAAGGTCCCTGTCCGAGGAGCGCGACCTGGACCTATACCTTCTGCGGCGTCGTCTAGAGTCTGACGAGGATCGCCCTCGGCTCCGCGATCGTCGCCTCCTGTGAGAGCGGGAGCGCGACCTCTTCGGCTTAGGCCTGTCCGCCGGTCTCGCTGGTCCAGGCGACCGTGGGCGTCGTGGCTTCGGGGTCCCTTGCGGCGGAGTCGGGTACCGTGGAAGGGAAACCGACCTCGGGGGGACCGGCGGCGGCACCGCAGGAGTGCTTGGCAGCAACAGAGGCCGGGGTGGCGGAGACAGAGTCCGCGGCCGCGGAGGAGGCGGTGGAGGAAGTGGAGACGGTGGTGGAGGAGGTGGCGGTGGTGGTGGTGGTGGTGGTGGAGGAGGCGGTGGCAGAGGTGGGAGAGGAGGAGGCGACGGAGACCTCCGAGGCGGGGTATACACCACTGAGTACACCGATCCCGGCGACTCTCTCTTCCTCGACGTCGACGTGTGCCTCGACGTCGACCTGTGCCTCGACGGCGATCTTCTCGGCGTCGATCTCCTCCTCGGCGTCGACTTATGTCTCGACGGCGACCTTCGCCTCGACGGCGACCTCCGCCTCGACGGCGACCTCCGCCTCGACGGCGACCTTCGCCTCGAAGGCGACCTTCGCCTCGACGGCGACCTCCGCCTCGACGGCGACCTTCGCCTCGACGGCGACCTTCGCCTCGACGGCGACCTTCGCTTTCTCGACGTCGATCTCCTTCTCTTCATCGACGGCGAGCTGCGATCCCTCGACGCCGAACGCCGACGCCGGGTCTTCTCTCGACGTCGACCGCTGGACGCAGTCGAAGACGGCGTCGTCGCCGACGACGCCGATGTAGTCGACGGCGGCCTATTCAGGTCCCTCGACGGCGCTCGTCGACGCCGTTTCTCCCCAGAGCCCTGGGGAGATGGCGAACAGACGGTGGTCATCCTCCTCGACGTCGCCGTCGACGCCCTCGATGTCGACGGGGAGTGGGAGCGCTTACTGGTCTTCCTGCCCCTGGGGAGCCCCCCAGAGGCCTCAGCATGGGCCAAATCAGCCCCTCCAGACCCACCTGGTGCCTTCAGTCTTCGCTCCTCCAGAGCTTGAAGCCTGCTCTTCATCCTGTCCCTCAGGGTTCTTGCTGAAAACGAGTGGCAGATGGTACAGCTTTCAGGCACGTGGGACTGGGGAAGGCAAGCTATGCACACCTCGTGTGGGTCAGTTTTAGCCTTCTTTCGACCACATTCCGGGCACTTGTCGAACAAGCCAGGCATGTTGACAGTACCAGCTACTAAAACACAAGAAAAAGTGACAAAAATTGCCAAAATCTCAATGAAAAACCTTGAAAAAGGTAGAGCTCAATGCTCCAGGGTCCTGCTAGCAGGAGCCGGAAAAAAGAACTGAAAGTAAATGGGACCTGCTGGGCATTCTGGGATACTGGGGAAAGTTCTGGAAAACTGGAAAGTTTTCTTAAAGGCACAGTATCCTGTTCCAAGCCACATAATGGCAGCCTATGGGGCTTGTCTGTCCACTCCTTCCTCTCTATCATTCCAGAGGCTTTTGCTGGTAGAGGCAGGGTTTTTTCCTATGGGGAGAAAAACTGGACAGGCAGTGCTGTTTGTGGATTTTGGTGGAATTCTAGTTGAAGTACTGGACAGTGTAGCCTGTGGGTATAGGCTGCATTATCTGTCTTTAAATTAAATTCTCTCTTAAAGGTGTATGCAGGTCTGCATGATTTGTCACCTTTTAGAGATTATTTTTTATTGCTCCGGGGTCCGCGCACATGGGCGGGACTATTCACTAGATTATGACTATAACAGAGATCCCCTACTACAGAAATGGCTTTGTCCAGACACAAGGGAGCATCCAGTATAAGTCAAAAAAATATTCTTTCAGGCATAGAATGATGAATAAATTATGCAAAAAAGAAGCAGTGAATTCTGGGTAGTTTTCAAGTTTAGGTGGAAAGCAGCTCCTGTATAGAACACTCTCAACACCAACGACACTGTAGATCTGCTCACCTCAAATGTCTGCTTTTCTATCAAAGTCTTTAAGCATAGGATTAGCACAGTGCTATCCACGCAGAGATAGAAATGGACAAAATATTTTGCCATTTCTTCAGCAAAGTCTTTAAGCATAGGGCTAACACAGTGCTGTCCTTGCAGAGCTGGAACATGACAAAATCCATGTACCACTCCAGGCACAGTATTACAGCTTCGAATTGGTAAAATATCAACCAAACCCACCTGAAAGGAGTAAAAGCACCCCCTGACACAGTGTTCTGCTCTAATTGGAGTTCTTCAGAGAGATATAGCTTTGTCCAGACACAAGGGAACACCCAGTATAAGTAAAAAAAAATACCCTTTCAGGCATAGGATGATGAATAAATTATGCAAAAAAGAAGCAGAGAACTTTGGGTATTTCTCAAGTTTAGGTGGAAAGCAGCTCCTGTATAGAGCATTCTCAACACCAGCGACACTCTAGATCTGCTCACCTCAAATGACTGCTTTTCTATCAGTCTTTAGGCATAGGATTAGCACAATGCTATTCACGCTGAGATAAAAAGGGACAAAATCTTTTGCTGTCCTTGCTGAGCTATATCACGACAAAAGTCATTCACTTTTCCAGGCACGGTATTACAGCTTTGAATTGGTAAAATACCATCCAAGCCAACCTGAAATGAGTAAAAACACTCCCTGACATAGTGTTTTGCTCTATTTGGAGCTCTTCAGAGAGATATAGCTTTGTCCAGACACAAGGGAGCACCCAGTATAAGTCAAAAAACTACCCTTTCAGGTATAGAGTGATGAATAAATTATGCAAAAAAGAATCACAGAACTCTGGGGAGTTATGAAGTTTAGGTGGAAAGCAGCTCCTGTATAAAGCACTCTCAACACCAGCTACACTCTAGATCTGCTCACCTCAAATGTCTGCTTTTCTATCAAAGTATTTAAGCATAGGATTAGCACAGTGCTGTCCACGCCGAGATAGAAATGGACAAACTCTTTTGCCAGTACTACAGCAAAGTCTTTAAGCATAAGACTAGCACAGTGCTGTCCTTGCCGAGCTGTAACATGACAAAAACCATTTACCACTCCAGGAACAATATTACAACTTTGAATTGGTAAAATACCAACCAAGCCCTACTGAAATTAATAAAAGCACCCCCCTGACACAGTGCTTCACGCTAATTAGAAGTTTTCAAAGAGGTATAGCTTTGTCCAGACACAAGGGAGCACCCAGTATAAGTAAAACAAATACCCCATCAGGCATAGAGTGACAAATAAATTGTGCAAAAAAGAAGCAGAGAACTCTGGGTAGTTCTCAAGTTTAGGTGGAAAGCAGCTCCTGTATAGAGCACTCTCAACACCAGCCACACTCTGATCTGATCACCTCAAAGGTCTGCTTTTCTATCAAAGTCTTTAAGCATAGGATTAGCACAGTGCTATCCACGCTGAGATAGAAATTAACAAAATCTTTTGCCATTTATACAGCAAATTCTTTATGCATAGGACTAGCACAGTGCTGTCCTTGTTGAGTTATAACATGACAAAAGCCATTTACCACTCCAGGAACAGTATTACAGCTTTGAATTGGTAAAATACCAACCTAAAATGAGTCAAAACAATCCCTAACACAGTGTTTCTCTCTAATTAGAGCGCTTCAGAGAAGTATAGCTTTGTCCAGACATAAGGGAGCACCCAGTATAAGTCAAAAAAATACCCTTTCTGGCATGGAGTGGTGAATAAATTATGCAAAGGAAGAAGCAGAGAACTCTAGGTAGTTCTCAAGTTTAGGTGGAAAGCAGCTCCTGTATAGAGCACTCTCAACACCAGCAACACTCTGATCTGCTCACCTCAAAGGTCTGCTTTTCTATCAAAGTCTTTAAGCATAGGAATAGCACAGTGCTATCCATGCTGAGATAGAAATTAACAAAATCTTTTGCCATTTATACAGCAAATTCTTCATGCATAGGACTAGCACAGTGCTGTCCTTGTTGAGTTGTAGCATGACAAAAGCCATTTACCACTCCAGGAACAGTATTACAGCTTTGAATTGGTAAAATACCAACCTAAAATGAGTCAAAACAATCCCTAACACAGTGTTTCTCTCTAATTAGAGCACTTCAGAGAAGTATAGCTTTGTCCAGACATAAGGGAGCACCCAGTATAAGTCAAAAAAATACCCTTTCTGGCATGGAGTGGTGAATAAATTATGCAAAGGAAGAAGCAGAGAACTCTAGGTAGTTCTCAAGTTTAGGTGGAAAGCAGCTCCTGTATAGAGCACTCTCAACACCAGCGACACTCTAGATCTGCTCACCTCAAATGACTGGTTTTCTATCAAATCTTTGAGCATAAGAGTAGCACAGTGGTCTTTGCAGAGCTGTAACATAACAAAAGCTATTTACAAATCCAGGTACAGTATTACAGCTATGAATTGGTAAAATACCAACCAAGCCAACCTGAAATGAATAAAAGCACCCCCTAACACAGTGTTTCACTCTAATTAGTGCTCTTCAGAGAGGTATAGTTTGGCCAGACACAAGGGAGCGGGAGCACCCAGTGTAAGTAAAAAAAAATACCCTTTCCGGCATAGAGTGATGAATAAATTATGCAAAAAAGAAGCAGAGAATTCTGGATAGTTCTCAAGTTTAGGTGGAAAGCAGCTCCTGTATAGAGCACTCTCAACACTAGCGACACTCTAGATCTGCTTACCTCAAATGTCTGCTTTTCTATCAATGTCTTTAAGCATAGGATTAGCACAGTGCTATCCACGCCAAGATAGAAATGGACAAAATATTTTGCCATTTCTACAGTAAAGTCTTTAAGCATAGGATTAGCACAGTGCTGTTCTTGCTGAGCTGGAACATGACAAAATCCATTTACCACTCTAGGCACAGTATTACAGTTTTGAATTGGTAAAAAAACAACCAAGTCAACCTGAAATGAGTAAAAACAACCCCTGACACAGTGTTTCGCTCTATTTAGAGCTCTTCAGAGAGGTATAGTTTTGTCCAGACACAAGGGAGCACCCAGTATAAGTAAAAAAAAATACCCTTTAAGTCATAGAATGAGGAACAAATTATGCAAAAAAGAAGCAGAGAACTCTGGGTAATTATCAAGTTTAGGTGGAAAGCAGCTCCTGTATAGAGCACTCTCAACACCAGCGACACTCTTTTTAAACGTTTCATAGGTCCAGTGCGTCATGTGATCAAGACTGCCGGAAACGCAGTCGAAACGCGTCAGGCTGGACACTAGTCTTTGAATTTTGATGATGCTAAACTGATTTTATCATTCAAATAAAACACTGCAACTGATTTCAGAGCACGCTGTGGTCCGTACCCGTTTGTCCTGCGGTACGCGAGAAACGGGAGTGTGGTTGTTATATATATATACCGCCGCAATTCACATCGTAACGCGAGGCCAGAGGACTGGGTGATTATTGTATTGCGGCGCCCTTGCTTACTTAGGCGATGGCACACCTGCACGATGTGATTACTGTTGGCGGGGTGAAGGTCAGCGGAACGAGCGTCCACAAAACTACTAGGACCACAATTCCAAGAGAGCTGCAGTCACCGCCCACTGGGGTAAGGACTTCCATATGTGTAGCTGCAGCTTCCTGAGGTGGACAATTCATTTTAAGCAAGCAATGGCATCCGAGGAAGGCACGGAGTGCCGAAATGCATAATGACGTTTGTTTTGGAAAATAAAGGAGGCAGTTCTGAACTTACCTGTGTGGGCTCACGTCTTTCCTACCGGAGAGGTTCGTTTGGTTGGATATATATATATATATATTAATTGATTGTCATTACCCTTCAGTGGGCCCCAAGGGCAAAGTGAACCGGCAAGGGTGCTGTTAGAAAATTCCAAGGGAAACTTGGCACAGTTCCGTTGTTTCCATGGCCCTGATTTCAGGTGGTGCCTCTCCGCGACATGGACTGCCGCCAAACATTTTTTTCACAAAGGACCAACACTTCGGAGTCATTATTGACGCAAATAAATTACCGTGTCAAATGGGTGTCTCTTTCATTTCCGTGCCTCCGTGAAAGCCTGTGAACAAGGAGCGCAAGGGCTCCGAAACGTGTAAGGCAACAGTGAATTAACCCGAGGAAATGTGAACCACCGTGCAACATTGATGTTTTGAAAATTGTGTGCTCTCCGAAGTGTTGGTCCTTTGTGAAAAAAAAAATGTTTGGCGGCAGTCCATGTCGCGGAGAGGCACCACCTGAAATCAGGGCCATGGAAACAACGGAACTGTGCCAAGTTTCCCTTGGAATTTTCTAACAGCACCCTTGCCGGTTCACTTTGCCCTTGGGGCCCACTGGAGGGTAATGACAATCAATTAAAGACACGGAAGAAACGCGGAACCTACAAAGGTAAAATAATTGAGAAGGGGGCACCCCAGCCTACTATAGATAGTATATGGACTTACAATACCAGCATGCAACACTATGTGAATCAATCATTGACGCAAATAAATTACCGTGTCAAATGGGTGTCTCTTTCATTTCCGTGCCTCCGTGAAAGCGTGTGAACAAGGAGCGCAAGGGCTCTGAAACGCGTAAGGCAACAGTGAATTAACCCGAGGAAATGTGAACCACCGTGCAACATTGATGTTTTGAAAATTGTGTGCTCTCCGAAGTGTTGGTCCTTTGTGAAAAAAATGTTTGGCGGCAGTCCATGTCGCGGAGAGGCACCACCTGAAATCAGGGCCATGGAAACAACGGAACTGCGCCAAGTTTCCCTTGGAATTTTCTAACAGCACCCTTGCCGGTTCACTTTGCCCTTGGGGCCCACTGGAGGGTAATGACAATCAATTAAAGACACGGAAGAAACGCGGAACCTACAAAGGTAAAATAATTGAGAAGGGGGCACCCCAGCCTACTATAGGAAGTATATGGACTTACAATACCAGCATGCAACACTATGTGAATCAATTTTTGACGCAAATAAATTACCGTGTCAAATGGGTGTCTCTTTCATTTCCGTGCCTCCGTGAAAGCCTGTGAACATGGAGCGCAAGGGCTCCGAAACGCGTAAGGCAACAGTGAATTAACCCGAGGAAATGTGAACCACCGTGCAACATTGATGTTTTGAAAATTGTGTGCTCTCCGAAGTGTTGGTCCTTTGTGAAAAAAATGTTTGGCGGCAGTCCATGTCGCGGAGAGGCACCACCTGAAATCAGGGCCATGGAAACAACGGAACTGTGCCAAGTTTCCCTTGGAATTTTCTAACAGCACCCTTGCCGGTTCACTTTGCCCTTGGGGCCCACTGGAGGGTAATGACAATCAATTAAAGACACGGAAGAAACGCGGAACCTACAAAGGTAAAATAATTGAGAAGGGGGCACCCCAGCCTACTATAGATAGTATATGGACTTACAATACCAGCATGCAACACTATGTGAATCAATTATTGACGCAAATAAATTACCGTGTCAAATGGGTGTCTCTTTCATTTCCGTGCCTCCGTGAAAGCCTGTGAACAAGGAGCGCAAGGGCTCTGAAACGCGTAAGGCAACAGTGAATTAACCCGAGGAAATGTGAACCACCGTGCAACATTGATGTTTTGAAAATTGGGTGCTCTCCGAAGTGTTGGTCCTTTGTGAAAAAAATGTTTGGCGGCAGTCCATGTCGCGGAGAGGCACCACCTGAAATCAGGGCCATGGAAACAACGGAACTGCGCCAAGTTTCCCTTGGAATTTTCTAACAGCACCCTTGCCGGTTCACTTTGCCCTTGGGGCCCACTGGAGGGTAATGACAATCAATTAAAGACACGGAAGAAACGCGGAACCTACAAAGGTAAAATAATTGAGAAGGGGGCACCCCAGCCTACTATAGGAAGTATATGGACTTACAATACCAGCATGCAACACTATGTGAATCAATTATTGATGCAAATAAATTACCGTGTCAAATGGGTGTCTCTTTCATTTCCGTGCCTCCGTGAAAGCCTGTGAACAAGGAGCGCAAGGGCTCCGAAACGCGTAAGGCAACAGTGAATTAACCCGAGGAAATGTGAACCACCGTGCAACATTGATGTTTTGAAACCTGTGTGCTCTCCGAAGTGTTGGTCCTTTGTGAAAAAAAATGTTTGGCGGCAGTCCATGTCGCGGAGAGGCACCACCTGAAATCAGGGCCATGGAAACAACGGAACTGTGCCAAGTTTCCCTTGGAATTTTCTAACAGCACCCTTGCCGGTTCACTTTGCCCTTGGGGCCCACTGGAGGGTAATGACAATCAATTAAAGACACGGAAGAAACGCGGAACCTACAAAGGTAAAATAATTGAGAAGGGGCACCCCAGCCTACTATAGATAGTATATGGACTTACAATACCAGCATGCAACACTATGTGAATCAATTATTGACGCAAATAAATTACCGTGTCAAATGGGTGTCTCTTTCATTTCCGTGCCTCCGTGAAAGCCTGTGAACAAGGAGCGCAAGGGCTCTGAAACGCGTAAGGCAACAGTGAATTAACCCGAGGAAATGTGAACCACCGTGCAACATTGATGTTTTGAAAATTGTGTGCTCTCCGAAGTGTTGGTCCTTTGTGAAAAAAATGTTTGGCGGCAGTCCATGTCGCAGAGAGGCACCACCTGAAATCAGGGCCATGGAAACAACGGAACTGCGCCAAGTTTCCCTTGGAATTTTCTAACAGCACCCTTGCCGGTTCACTTTGCCCTTGGGGCCCACTGGAGGGTAATGACAATCAATTAAAGACACGGAAGAAACGCGGAACCTACAAAGGTAAAATAATTGAGAAGGGGGCACCCCAGCCTACTATAGGAAGTATATGGACTTACAATACCAGCATGCAACACTATGTGAATCAATTATTGACGCAAATAAATTACCGTGTCAAATGGGTGTCTCTTTCATTTCCGTGCCTCCGTGAAAGCCTGTGAACAAGGAGCGCAAGGGCTCTGAAACGCGTAAGGCAACAGTGAATTAACCCGAGGAAATGTGAACCACCGTGCAACATTGATGTTTTGAAAATTGGGTGCTCTCCGAAGTGTTGGTCCTTTGTGAAAAAAATGTTTGGCGGCAGTCCATGTCGCGGAGAGGCACCACCTGAAATCAGGGCCATGGAAACAACGGAACTGCGCCAAGTTTCCCTTGGAATTTTCTAACAGCACCCTTGCCGGTTCACTTTGCCCTTGGGGCCCACTGGAGGGTAATGACAATCAATTAAAGACACGGAAGAAACGCGGAACCTACAAAGGTAAAATAATTGAGAAGGGGGCACCCCAGCCTACTATAGGAAGTATATGGACTTACAATACCAGCATGCAACACTATGTGAATCAATTATTGATGCAAATAAATTACCGTGTCAAATGGGTGTCTCTTTCATTTCCGTGCCTCCGTGAAAGCCTGTGAACAAGGAGCGCAAGGGCTCCGAAACGCGTAAGGCAACAGTGAATTAACCCGAGGAAATGTGAACCACCGTGCAACATTGATGTTTTGAAACCTGTGTGCTCTCCGAAGTGTTGGTCCTTTGTGAAAAAAAATGTTTGGCGGCAGTCCATGTCGCGGAGAGGCACCACCTGAAATCAGGGCCATGGAAACAACGGAACTGTGCCAAGTTTCCCTTGGAATTTTCTAACAGCACCCTTGCCGGTTCACTTTGCCCTTGGGGCCCACTGGAGGGTAATGACAATCAATTAAAGACACGGAAGAAACGCGGAACCTACAAAGGTAAAATAATTGAGAAGGGGCACCCCAGCCTACTATAGATAGTATATGGACTTACAATACCAGCATGCAACACTATGTGAATCAATTATTGACGCAAATAAATTACCGTGTCAAATGGGTGTCTCTTTCATTTCCGTGCCTCCGTGAAAGCCTGTGAACAAGGAGCGCAAGGGCTCTGAAACGCGTAAGGCAACAGTGAATTAACCCGAGGAAATGTGAACCACCGTGCAACATTGATGTTTTGAAAATTGTGTGCTCTCCGAAGTGTTGGTCCTTTGTGAAAAAAATGTTTGGCGGCAGTCCATGTCGCAGAGAGGCACCACCTGAAATCAGGGCCATGGAAACAACGGAACTGCGCCAAGTTTCCCTTGGAATTTTCTAACAGCACCCTTGCCGGTTCACTTTGCCCTTGGGGCCCACTGGAGGGTAATGACAATCAATTAAAGACACGGAAGAAACGCGGAACCTACAAAGGTAAAATAATTGAGAAGGGGGCACCCCAGCCTACTATAGGAAGTATATGGACTTACAATACCAGCATGCAACACTATGTGAATCAATTATTGACGCAAATAAATTACCGTGTCAAATGGGTGTCTCTTTCATTTCCGTGCCTCCGTGAAAGCCTGTGAACAAGGAGCGCAAGGGCTCCGAAACGCGTAAGGCAACAGTGAATTAACCCGAGGAAATGTGAACCACCGTGCAACATTGATGTTTTGAAAATTGTGTGCTCTCCGAAGTGTTGGTCCTTTGTGAAACAAATGTTTGGCGGCAGCCCATGTCGCGGAGAGGCACCACCTGAAATCAGGGCCATGGAAACAACGGAACTGTGCCAAGTTTCCCTTGGAATTTTCTAACAGCACCCTTGCCGGTTCACTTTGCCCTTGGGGCCCACTGGAGGGTAATGACAATCAATTAAAGACACGGAAGAAACGCGGAACCTACAAAGGTAAAATAATTGAGAAGGGGGCACCCCAGCCTACTATAGATAGTATATGGACTTACAATACCAGCATGCAACACTATGTGAATCAATTATTGACGCAAATAAATTACCGTGTCAAATGGGTGTCTCTTTCATTTCCGTGCCTCCGTGAAAGCCTGTGAACAAGGAGCGCAAGGGCTCTGAAACGCGTAAGGCAACAGTGAATTAACCCGAGGAAATGTGAACCACCGTGCAACATTGATGTTTTGAAAATTGTGTGCTCTCCGAAGTGTTGGTCCTTTGTGAAAAAAAACAAATATATATATATATATATATATATGCGTTGTAAAGGTTTCACTTACCTTGTGCTATAAATGCATATGTGGTAAAGGTATATTCATGGTAAAGACAAGAGTGATGAAGGCATTGCGTGGTAAAGGCATGCATTGTAAACAAATACTTTGTAATGCCATACAACCGGATGAGAACAAGAGATCTTAAAGATTCATAATTTCACACTCCCATCTGTAAAACTCACAGGTAATAATTGAGGTTTGTTGTGGTAAATGACATTTGCAGTTTGCAATGCTGCTTTTTGATCTAAAATAATCTCCTTCTACCTTTTTAAGATGCATGGCAGTCATCGCAGCCCTTTTACATCATCAAGGATTATTTGTCGATCTAAATGACTGATTAAAGCACACTTCCCCAACAAAATAAAGCGATATTTCAACAGCACAAATGCTCTGCTGCTTCATCTAAGTTTACAGATGAATCTGTATAAATTTACAACAACACTGGTTCAAGAAATATCGCATCTGGTGGCAACATTAGACAGAACTCCAGGAGAAAATGGCACCATCTTCTGATGACACCCAATCCAACAGCATGCCATATGTCCTCTTCATTGTGTTCCACAACTTCCTACATTTCCATTGTCCAGAATTTAACATTTCATATGAGGCTGCTTCAATAGTGCCAGGAGGACGAATGGTCACTCTTCTAGTATTCTTTCCAGACCATCAATGCCAGTAGAGTATACACTGCATTCTGTAGATGTTTGAAAGGTTCTTTGTTTTTTATTCAGAATGAACTGAGACACTATACAAATTCAACCAACTTTTCATCATTTAAGGTCACAACCATGAAGGTCCAGCTACGCCAAAGCAATCCATCTCCTGCTTGAAAACAGCCTGCATAGCCCCAGGCTACCAACTAGCAAATAAGCCTCTACCAGGCAAAACAAAAGCAAACCCTACCCACTGAAAAGCAGCCACCACAGCTTGGTTGAAAAATATTCCTTTATCAGACATTTGGAAAGCAACTACTTGGAAAACACGGCATACCTTCACAAGTTATCACTGTCTTGAAATGGATACAACAGTTGTTTCTATACTTTAACAAGTTGCTCGGAAGAACCCTTTTTGGTCTGTATATTAATACATTAGGTCATAATTGGATCTATGGTTTTTCATTTAGTTATCACTCTATTTGCTCAGGTGTTGCTGACCTATATATATCATTAACTTGCTACTCCAGTCTAACATTAATGACTATCAAAGAAGATCAGACAATACAGAAGAAATGGTTACTTACAGGTAGTCTTGTGCTGCATCTTCACATAAGTAATAAAGGACCCTGCCTCCTTCCTGGCTTTATATGCTTGGACATCAGAAACAACTTAAAATTAATTTATCATAAATAATATATCACCAAAAATAAGAGACACTGTAAGGCAACTTCCAGTACAAGTCATAATGAATGGGTAGTAGAAGCTCTTCAAGCCTTTGAGGGGCAGGAAACAAATTTGACTTTTTAAAACTAAACCTCTCAGGCTGAGCTCTTTTCTTTATTTCCTATATTTCCTATATATCAAACAGCAGCCTTGCGCTGCAATATGTTCTGCGAAAACAGGCTTTTCTCATGTTTTAAAAGTCTGGAATTCTTAAGCCCCTGCCTATGATCAGCGGCGGCTCCTTCGATATGGCGGAGAAGCGTCGCGCCACCTGCCAGCACCCTCAAAAACGTGAAAAATAAGGCGATAATAAAACTGGTTTAAACTCGATGTATTATTGTTTTATTTTTTTTCTACATAACTGTGTGCCAGGTCTGGGGGGGCGGGGCCAGTGGGTGACAGTACTGGAGAGGGAGTGGTGGGCACTGTTATCAGTGCACATGACTGTTTGGCCGTCCGTCTCAGGATGGCCAAACCGTAATGTGCACTGAAACTCTCTCCAACCCGAGCTGCGTTGCCGGGTTGGAAAGAGCAGGCACAGGCTCCCTGTCTGTCTGGGAGTGCAAATTCATTTTGCCCAGGCCAATCCTAAAGCTGCTATCATGCTAGAGGGCAGCTTCAGGATTGTCCGCAGGGCAGTCTGGGAGACTGTGCCTGCCTGCAGTGAAGGAGCAGAAGAGCACGATGCTGGAGGGCATCAGGTATGTTCTTTTTTATTTTTCTCCGTCGTCCCCCATCCACCCCTCCAACCCCGGTCTCTTTTCACTGGCACAAACCACTCCTCCCTATGATAGGTATCAGAACGTGAACAGCAACATACGGCTATTTTGGATGCTTTAGCCTTTCTGCTGAGTTATGGACAAATATAAGCCATATTATTCAAGAAGTATTCCGAGGTCACCAAACGCAAGGGGTAATTATTCTATTTTTGACCACAATGAACATTCCCATGAAGCAGAACTAGAACTACAAGCCAGTAACATTTCTTCTGTGGTAAAGATCAGGAATAACCAACAGTAACTTGATTGCATCTGGTATATTTAACCTCTTCAATGGTGTGTTCAGCAGCAGCCTTTGCCTGTCAGATTTCATTGCCAATAATTATCACAAGTTCTCAGTCAATAAAAATGACTGGTATCCACATTACTGAACATGTATGCCATTCTATTACATTCTAAATGACTGTCAAAGAAGTCACTCATATTACATACACACATTTGGGTTGCAAGAGTGCAACATAATAAAGACAAGAATGGAAAGGACATCATAATTACCATTACTCTCTGCTAAAGCCCCTAAAGTGAAGAGCGCGGCTTCTTTCACTATGCTGTGTGCACTTGACTTAGCAAGGTTACTGATCAACATCAAACCACCAATTTCTCTAAAATAATCACTGGCATCACCTGTTCCAAAGGAGAACAAAAATCACAAAATGTAGTTTTGTATCTATTAGTATGGCAGTACATCGGTAGTACAATAAAACTACAAAAAAAACACTAATAATGATCATTGAAAAAAAAAAGTTACTTACTTGTACCAAATCTCCTTCTTTAAATGAAATAACAGAAAGAAAAATGTTCTCATCGCCATGCAGTCTATCACAAAAG
The DNA here is from genome assembly GCF_964204655.1 of Triturus cristatus. Lineage (NCBI taxonomy): Eukaryota > Metazoa > Chordata > Amphibia > Caudata > Salamandridae > Triturus > Triturus cristatus. The sequence goes on from NC_140595.1 coordinate 315,473,137, forward strand.
TACTCAGATGTGGTTTAAGGCTGCCCTGGAGTCTCCGCAATTCTAGCATCCAGCATACCAATAAATAGTCGTTTAGTTCTTTCTGATGGTATTAGTTCATCCTGATGGACTGAAGGATATATATTCTTTCATCTAGATGTCAGCTTCCGATCATGTGGTGCTCTTGGCAGGGAAGAGGCTTATTCATGAATGTACGACCTTGATGCAAAATTGGTCTTACAGATAAGCAACTTTGTCTTCTCTATCAAAGGATCTTCATTTTTTTTTTTTTTTTTTGATGTTTCAAAAACCTTTATTTTCACAATAAAACGTACACTGCTAATCAGCCAACAACCCGGGGGCAGGCAGCATGGGTTCAGTGCAATAAATCGCACAATCGTATCCACGGTGTACAGTCGTAGGAGGTATAATAACATCTTTTTACATAAACAGAAAAACAATACCAACTGGAAATCAGAGTCAGGAAGGAACCCTCCAACAAGAGGGGGAAAGTTCGCAGCTGCCCTCCATCGTGTGGTCCCGCACCATCCGAGTCTTCCAAACGATACACCTCTCATCCACACCATACCCATCAGCAGCCAGAAGTGGCGTTCGGACCAGGCCGGCGCCAACAACACCCGCGCGTTCCACAATCCGACCCATGCAATCATGAACCATTCAGCAGCCATTCACCCAAGTGACTCAGTCCTCCTCCTCAACTGCCGTCCCAGCCAACCAATCCATCAGCGGCTGCCACACATCTACTGGTCTGGATCTCTGCGGCAGTTGGTCCCAATACGCTGTCAGTTGCTCTCTACAGTATGTCGCAGAGCCCATCCAGCCAGACACCCTCGGGGGGGCCCTCTTCTTCCAGTGGATCGCTATTTGGCGCTTGGCAAGCAATAACAAGAGGGCAACAAGCTTACGCGAGTCCTAGGCACCCCCAGCACGAATCCCAGGAGGGCAACAAGCGGGTCTGGTACCAACGCCGCTCCAACTATCCGCCCAATAATGTTGAAAACTTTGTCCCAGTATGTGCGTAACGGGCCGCACAACCAGACAATGTGGAAGAACGTGGCCTCGCTCTCGCCACATCTCCAGCACGTCGTGTCGGCCTGGAGACCCATCTTAAACATTTCCATGGGTGTGCGGTAGGTCCTGTGCAGGTAATTGAAGTGTATTAGTCGCAGTCGGTAATTAGGCGACAAGTGTTCTAGTTGGGTGCAGCAGAATTCCCACTGTTTTTCTGTGATACTTATGCCAGCGTCTTCCTCCCATAAGGCTCTGGAATCAATGTGTGCGACAGGCGCCGTGAGCTGCGTGGCCCTGTATATGCGTGTAATCAATTTGCACGGGGAAGAGTTCGAGAGAATATTTTCCAGAGCTGCCAGCGTTGGCGGAGCCCCAGGGAACATGGGGTATCTGTGTTTGCAGGCCGACCGCAACTGATAATACAAGAGGAGCTCCGAGGCCGTCGGCTCAGGCGCTGCCGTCAAGGCCGGCAGCGTGATAAAGGTGTCATCCGGATATAAGTCCCCCGCCACCTTCAGGCCACAGGCGTGCGCACGGCGTGCAACCGCCGTGTCCGTAAGTGGGCCCAGCAGGGGGTTGGCCTCCAGGGGCATACTTGGAGCATACAGGTCCACTACGCCCGCTCGCTTCGCGATGTTTGACCAGGCCCAACGCACCATTTCCACGGTGTCAATGTCTTCCCTCTGCCGCTTATATTTTTGGTATACCGCTGTCCGCAGGGGACAGGGAGCCGCCACATCTGTTTCTATTGCCACATGGGGCTGGTACGGTATCGGATGATGCCAATAGTGTAAGTATTGGGCCTGTGCACTGTATGCATACAATTCTAGGTCTGGGGCAGCGAGACCTCCCTGCTGGAAGGGGAGTGTAAGAAGGTTCCAGGCCACCCTGGGCTGTTTACCTGCCCAAACCAGATCAAGCAACGCCGAGCGGAGTCGCCGAAAAAAAGCCTTCGTTAACGGTACGGGGACATTAGCGAACAGGTAGAGGAATTTAGGCGCCACGACCATTTTTGCGATGGCTATGCGGCCCGTCAGAGACAGCGGCAGCGTCCTCCACCTCTGCACATTGCTCTCCAACCATTCCATAGCCACACCGAAGTTAGCCAATAATATTTCATGAGTGGAGCGGCTCATCTGTATACCCAAGTATTTAACCTCGTCCGTAACCCAAGCGATCGGGAATTCCGTGTGACACTTCTGCGTGCCGTCCGTTAGGGGGAGCATTGCCGACTTTGACCAGTTGATGTCTATGCCAGTAAGTCCACTATACCGTGTCACCTCTCGCATTAATGGATCAAAATTGTCCGCCGGGTTCATCATATATATTGTGATATCGTCGGCATACATAGAAACTAGTAGGCCTCGCGACGTGAAACCAATGCTGCGCCCAGTATGGTGCTGTCTCATGCGGGCCGCCAGCGGTTCCGTCGCAATCGCAAACAGTAACGGCGACAGTGGGCATCCCTGCCGGGTCCCCCTGGTTATAGAGATCGGGGCAGACGTCAGGCCATTCACCCGCACCCTAGCCGTTGGGTCATTATACAATACGCCTATCCTCCTGGCAAAGAGCGGACTAAATCCCATCCGGGTGAATAACGTCCGTAAAAACTTCCACTCCAGCGAGTCAAACGCCTTTGTCGCATCTAACAGTGCCGCAGCGGCCGGGACTCTAGGATCCAGGTAATGCAGGAGTCCAAATAGCACTCTTAGGTTATGGGAAGTGGAACGTCCCATCACAAAACCCGATTGATCTGACAGCGCTATTTGTGGCAGCATGTATTTTAAGCGGTCAGAGAGCAGTTTGGCATATATTTTGGCGTCCAGGTTTATGAGCGATAGTGGGCGATAGGAGTCCGGGTGACTGGGGTCTTTGCCAGGTTTAAGCAGTGTAATGATCAATGCTTCCCGCAGTGACGGAGGGAGGACTCCCTTGTCCACAGCCTCTTCAAACACCCCATGCAGCCTCGGGACCAGTATGTCCGCATATTCCTTGTAGAAGGCTGCCGTCAGCCCGTCTGGGCCCGGCGCCTTACAGAGCGGAAGACCAGCAATCGTCGATCTTATGTCGTCTTGCGTGAACGGCAAGTCCATATATTGTCTGGCGCTATTACTGAACCACGCTAGGGCTATGGTATCCAGGTAGTCGTCTAGCACTTTATCGTCAGGCGACACCTTTGTGGTGTATAGCTCTCTATAATGGTCGGACATTGTGTCCAGTATGTCTTGCGGCTCACGGACCACGTCCCCCTCCGCACGTCGTAGTTCCAGTATGTGCTCCGACCCACGCGGCCCACGAAGCATATAGGCCAGTGTGCGTCCGGCACGATCTCCCTCGCCATATCGCCTAGCCCGACTGTCCTTGGACAGGTACGCGACTTCCCTGTCCGCCTCCTCCTGGTATTTAGTGAGCTGTGAACGCAGTTCGGCACGTACCCTATCCGTGGGCGCATGGGACAGTTCAGACTCTAGACGAGCCAGGTCAGTTTCTAGTTTGCTCAAGGTATCGCGGATCGAGCGCAGAACGCCCGTCTTCAGCGACATGCAGTGCCCCCTCGTCACCACCTTACAAGCCTCCCAAAGCGTACCCGGCGAATCTACGGTGCCCTCATTAAGCTCAAAGAATTCCTCTAGCTTGTCGCGCAGTCCCTGCTGGAAGACCTGGTCTCGCAGCGCCCGAGAGGGAAACCTCCAGCTAAATGGTTTGACATATTGAGATGGTGTGACTATTGCGAGGAGCACCGGGGCATGGTCGGACAATGATCTCGGCATATGCGACACCGATCGCACTGACGAGTGCAGGTCTCTGGAGAGCAGACAGTAATCCAGCCTGGACCAGGCGGCTCTGTGAGCCGTGATACAGGTGCCCGCTCGATCCGCGGGGTGCAATAGTCGCCAAGTATCCACTACTCCCGTTTCCTGCATAATACAGCCCAGCATTTCTGACGCCCGAGGGTGGTGTTCTCTCGCAGCGCACTGCCTATCCATATTCCCTGAAAGCACCACATTGAAGTCCCCCCCCCACAGGATCGCCGCCGGGCCCCGCGCCCGCACTACATGCCATAACTCCCCGAAGAAATCTGGGTTATCGTCGTTAGGACCATACACATTCACCAATATCAGCCGCATGCCACACAGCGTGCCCACAAGCAACACATACCGGCCTCCCTCATCCCTGAGCACCTCATGTGTCGTCCACTGGAGACCCCTCCTTATCAACACCTCGACTCCTCTTGAGTAAGTGGAGTAAGAGGCATGCACTATCTCCCCCCATCTGTGATGTCTCAGCATTTGGGCCGCATTGTCCACTAAATGAGTCTCCTGCAAAACACAGATATCTATTTCTTTTCTATGCAGGTATGTCTGCACCAACCTAGCCTTGCGTCTATCATTCATTCCTCTCACATTCCAGGTAAGGCAGTTTATGTTCGCCATATTGACAGGGACCTGAGACAGCTACAATCAGACAGTGTATCCAAGGCATACGACATACCCTCCAACCCCCTCCAGACGAGGCGCACAGCAGTACACAACAGGACAGCAGGCCACACGGTACGTGGGCAATCATAGTACAATAAGCAGCATGGATTTCGACAGTGCAGCACAGCATATTTAGCATTCGGTATAGTAATCACATTCCCTTCCTCTGACTCTATTCTACAAATAAAACCTACCCCATGACCACCCCCCAAACTCCGGTGATCCCACCCCCCGCCCGCTCCAACCCCCCAATCAGGTTGTGCATTAACCCCCCAAACTACCCGCCATGGCATAAAACCCACGACTAAACCCAACAACAATAGCAAGTGAATGGGAATCATCCCCTGAGGTACGCAGGTTGGCCGTCTACTAACCCTGTACTTATGCCAGGGTGATCGAGTGCAGGCTCAGGGTACCGGCTCAAAGACCCCCTCCCCCCCGGAAACGTAGTAAGTTATATGACCCTCACTGCCCAGGAAGCGGAATACAGCCTACAACGGACAAGTTATGCGCCCCAAATCGGTGCATCCCATAAGCCAACAACAGAGCAGCAACAGATAACGTATGCATTTACTCAACGTCACTTAGCCTGTCCTGACGATCTTGGCCCTCAGCAGGCGGTTGATTACGCTGCTCCTTTGCAAGTTGTTTAGCGTATTGTAGCGCCGCCTTCGCATCTAGGAAAAAAGACGGTTTGCCAGGGCCCTGCACCCGGAGCTTCGCAGGGTAAATCAGGGAGTATTTTGTTCCTGTTTGTTGAAAAAGTTTTTTTGCAGGCATGAATTCTCTGCGAGCCGCCTGCACCTGCATAGTATAATCCGGGTAGATGGCGATGTGATTGCCCTTGTACTGCAGGTCCGGTATGTCTCTAGCCATACGCAACACCGTGTCACGGTCCCTGTAATTCAGGACGCGCGCAATAATTGGCCTGGCCGGCGCTCCTGGCTTAGGCCTGGGCCCCAGTGTCCTGTGCGCTCTCTCCACAAGGAACATCCCGGACAGGCCAGAACCGAACAAGTCCTTCAGCATCTGTTCTGTATACTGCTCCATATTGTTAATGTCTGTTGTTTCCGCCACACCTGTGATGCGAACGTTGTTGCGCCTCGACCGCGCCTCTAAGTCCTCATTCTTCCTTTGTATTAGCTCCAGAACTTGGTCCATACCGCGCATTTGTTTAACCATGTCGGTTTGACCCTCCTCCGTGTCGGCCACACGTGTCTCGAGCGCTTCCACTCTACTTTCATGCTTGTCCATACGTGCTGTGATGCCGTCCATTCGTGCCGCCAGCGCGTCCATTTTGCAATCGATGCCCCGCAGGCCCTCCTTCAGTTCTTGGAACATAGATTTGATGTCAGCCTCAGGTGGGCCACTCCTCTCCGGATGCGCCGCTTCAGAGTCTCTAGAGTCTTGGTCCGAGGCTTTTTGCTTCGTCTTGTCGAATGTGATTTTCGGTTGGCGTGTATCGGGTTTGCCCATGATCGCCTCCCCGCTCGGCCAGTGGATAAACACCAGTAGGCCCCAGGCTTCTGCCCCGTACCAGGCACCCCGCTCCACGCACCCGCAGCAGAGTATACGTCGGGCAAGCCCCTACAGCAGGCCAGAGAGCCACCGCCTCCGCAAGTTAGGGGACCAGGTCAGACAAGATTGTCTAGCTACGGGGCGCACCCGCAAGCCCAAGTCACCTCTCGTCCAGTCCGCGCAGTCTCAGCAGGCAGACCCACGCGGTTCGCTCACCCGCTCATAGCAGCGCTCCAGCGCGGGCAACCGTCGATCCAATCGATAGCCAGTCCGCGCCAGCTCCATCTAGCCTTTGCCCATCCAGCGGGGTCACCGCAGCGATCGGGTCCTCAGAAGCAGCCCGTGTCCCAACCAGACCCCTCGGAGGGGGGCAGGTAGGCCCCGCGGTCCACCGCCTCCTCCGGGCCCCCGTCGCAGGGCTCCCGCTCGTCGCGGGCAAAATGCCGTGTCGTTGGATCTTGGAGAGCGGGCACCTCGCAGACACGTGGCAAGACCACGTCGCTCCAGGCCAGGCACGGCAACAACCCGCTCAGGGCACCGATCCGGATCCAGCCACTCCGTCCTCTGGAAGTCCACGTGTCCGCAGCGTTCTGGAGTCGCCGGTACTCTTCCCCGCGTCACAGCAGGCAAAGTCCCAACACTATACTTGTGCCTGGGCCGTATCACCACTCCGCCAGCGGGGGGTTGCGGGCAAGGGAACAGCGCCCTCAGCAGCGGCCCGCACACCGCAGCGCGCCGTCACCCCGGATCCGGCCCTATGCAAGTGCCCGGCGTCCGCGTGCGTAGCAGGCCGCACCACCGCCGACCAGCTCCACGGCAGATCTGCGCCGTCGCTCCAGTCTCGGGCCCAGGCACTCCGTCAGAGAAGGCAGCTACCAAACGCTCTTGATCGGGGTCGAAAGGGCCGAGCTCCAGCACCTGCAATGCCGATAAATGAAGGATTAATTCACTCGATCGGCGGAGCTGCGCGTTCAGGCAGCCATTCCGCTCCGCAGCCAAGCCACGCCCCATCAAAGGATCTTCATTAAACTGTTGAGGCGCAGAACAGAATGACAAGCTCATCCTTTCCCAGAGGCATAGGGACAGCTTTTAGTCATTGAAGTAAGGGAATTTAAGACAATAAGGACATCTGCGATGTACATAAACTCAGACAGCTGAAGACTACCTTTAATCAAAGAAAATCTACATTTCCAATGTGTTCCTATCACATTAATGGAAACGGACAAACTTTTTAAGGGATTTTTCTGAAAATATTGGCTTTTAACATTTGAGAACTTATTTATAATGTGCAACAATGCCAGAAAAACTTTGTTTCAGAGCACCAAAAAATACAAAACAAAATAACAACAAATCATACAAACATAATTTAAAACAGCCTTTAAATGGAACATATCTCTGAAGCAAAGATAAGTAAAGTAAAGCACATCACAATCTCTTATTAGGGATCATGCAGGCAAAAAAAGTTTAAGCTCTATTCTGAGGATGAATTGCCCCTGAATGCATTCAAATTAATTAAACTACTTGATCTTTAACCTTTTCGGTGCTCATGACGGAACGGTTCCGTCATGAGCGTCGGTTGAGCTGTGCTCATGACGGAACCGTTCCGTCATGACCCCGCCCGCGCAAGAAACGGTCAGCGCTGAGCGGGAATCGGCGCCGCATCGAAGAGGTTAAACACCCCCTAAAAATAAAGAACTAAGGAAAAGGCTTTTGTTACTGTCAGGGTCAGATATTTTTACAAAAATGCTCATTCTAATCAACAGCAGAACAACTAAATGTCCAACATAAGCCTTTTATTGTGGCTACTGGCAGCCTTTTATTGGGGCTTTAACCACCAGTCCCGTCACCCTTACACCACTTAATGCTGACTAGGCTGGTGGGCCCTCTTCTATAAAAAATAAATTGAAACTGGATTCCCACATTTCAATCACAGGTTATCTTATATTTGCGGATTCCTTGTTTGAAGTGACTGGGTCATTTAATTTGTTTAACAACTGCAGGACAAGTGCACATTGCAAGCTAATTTAATATTGTCACAGGACTCCCCACTCAGAGCTACCAGTATTTAGATATCCCCGCATATAGTTCACACATCAGCACAATCATATGATTGCTTCACATCAAGATTGGGGGAGAATTGTAATAGAAAATCCAATTAGAGCTTTTTATGACCGAGGCCCATGTCAACGCTATCCTTTCCACTCATCTCCACTCTGCTAATATTTTAGATCCTTCACAGAACGGCTTTCGATCTGGCCATAGTACTGAGACTGCGCTGCTTTCAATGGTCGATCATCTACGTACTCTGGTCGACTCCGGTCAAACGGCGGCTTTGGTGCTTTTGGATCTCAGCGCCGCGTTCGACACCGTCTCCCACGCCATTTTATTAAATCATCTGGTTGAGGCTGGTGTCGACAACATGGCTCTTGAATGGTTTCGATCGTTTCTATCTAGTCGTACTTTTAGGGTTGTCACTCCTCCTTTCCAATCTAAACCCTATCCTATTGCACAAGGCGTTCCACAGGGGTCGGCTCTCAGCCCCACACTTTTCAATCTCTATGTACAGCCGCTGTCTGCTGTCGCCAAGCGTTGGAACCTGACTATGGTGTCCTACGCTGACGACACGCAGCTGGCGGTTGCAATAAGTGGGGCATCCGACCTTGAGGCTGCTAAGTTTCGTGAGGGAATTAGCTCAGTGGCCCGGTGGATGACTGATAACTGCCTACAATTGAATGCCTAAAAAACTGAGGTTCTCATTGTTGGCATGCAGAGTCATCTTTGGGGCGATCATTGGTGGCCGTCTGAGCTTGGCCCAACTCTTCTTCCTGTCACCGAGGTAAAAAATCTAGGGATTTAGCTGGATTCAAAACTCAGTTTTGTCTCCCACACGAAGAAAACCGCTGCCATGTGTTTTGGGACTCTTCGTAGACTTAGACCCATTCTCAAATTTTTTGATGCTCCAACCAGACAGCTTATTGTACAAGCCACAATCTTGTCTAGGTTGGATTATGCGAGTTCTCTTTTGCTGGGAGCCAACGTGGCCGAACTTTCCAGACTCCAACGTTTTCAAAAAGCTGCCGCCAGGGCTCTGGTTGGTTTGTTCGGCCAAAAAAACTATCCATAAACTTCATTGGCTCCCCGTTGTTCAGAGGATTCAGTTCAAATCTCTTTGTCTTTCGTTTAAAATCTTGAAGCATTCTTCTCCCCAGATATTGTATCATTTTATTTTACCGTATGTACCCGCACGTCTCTAAGATCTTCAGGGCTTCACCTGGTCACAGTTCCGCGTTTTAAGAGGGCTAGAGCCGGTGGCCGCTCTTTTAGAGTACTTGCTACTAGGCTATGGAACTCTCTTCCTGTTCATATCCGTGCCATTGATGAACTGATAGTCTTCAGGAAGGCCATCAAAACCTTCCTCTTTCCTTTGGACTTGTAAGAGCTGTTATGGCTGTGTTCCCTGATACTGCTTGTTGTCCGGTTTCTTTTGTCCATTATAGCGCCGGGACGCCCCTTTGCTGGGGCAGCTGTGCGCTCTACAAATCCGGATAACATAACATAACATGACATTCCTGACATTCCATGACATGACTGACATTCCTGACATTCTATTAAAAGACATGACATTCCTGACATTCCATTAAAAGACATGACATTCCTGACATTCCATTAAAAGACATGACTTTCCTGACATTCCATGACATGACTGACATTCCTGACATTCCATTAAAAGACATGACATTCCTGACATTCCATTAAAAGACATGACATTCCTGACATTCCATGACATTCCTGACATTCCATTAAAAGACATGACATTCATGACATTCCATTGAAAGACATGACATTCCAGACATTCCATTAAAAGACATGACATTCCAGACATTCCATTAAAAGACATGACATTCCATGACATTCCTGACATTCCATTAAAAGACATGACATTCCAGACATTCCATTAAAATACATGACATTCCTGACATACCATGACATTCGTGACATTCCATGACATTCCAACACATTCCATTAAAAGACATGACATTCCTGACATTCCATGACATGACTGACATTCCTGACAGTCCATTAAAAGACATGACATTCCTGACATTCCATGACATTCCTGACATTCCATTAAAAGACATGACATTCCTGACATTCCATGACATGACTGACATTCTTGACATTCTATTAAAAGACATGACATTCCTGACATTCCATTAAAAGACATGACATTCCTGACATTCCATTAAAAGACATGACATTCCTGACATTCCTGACATTCCATTAAAAGACATGACATTGCTGACATTCTATTAAAAGACATGGCATTCCTGACATTCCATTAAAAGACATGACATTCCTGACATTCCATTAAAATACATGACATTCCTGACATTCCATTAAATGACATGACATTCCTGACATTCCATGACATTTCTGACATTCCATTAAAAGACATGACATTCCTGACATTCCATGACATGACTAACATTCCTGACATTCTATTAAAAGACATGACATTCCTGACATTCAATTCCAAGAAATGACATTCCTGACATTCCATTAAAAGACATGACATCCCTGACATTCCATTAAAAGACATAACATTCCTGACATTCCATTAAGACATGACATTCCTGATATTCCATGACATGACTGACATTCCTGACATTCCAGTAAAAGACATGACATTCCTGACATTCCATGACATGACTGACATTCCTGACATTCTATTAAAAGACATGACATTCCTGACATTCCATTCCAAGACATGACATTCCTGACATTCCATTAAAAAACATGACATTCCTGACATTCCATGACATTCCTGACATTCCATTAAAAGACGTGCCATTCCTGACATTCCATTAAAAGACATGACATTCCTGACATTCCATTAAAAGACATGACATTCCTGACATTCCATGAAATGACTGACATTCCTGACATTCCATTAAAAGACATGACATTCCTGACATTCCATGAAATGACTGACATTCCTGACATTCCATTAAAAGACGTTATTCCTGACATTCCATTAAAAGACATGACATTCCTGACATTCCATGACATTCCTGACATTCCATGACATTCCTGATATTCCATTAAAAGACATGACATTCCATGACATTCCTGACATTCCATGACATTCCTGACATTCGTGACATTCCTGACATTCCATTCCATGATATAACATTCCTGACATTCCAAGACATGACATTCTTGACATTCCATCTGTGCCTGCCACCTCAAGGCGCCACAGAGCTCATGCTCTGCCAGCATGACAGACGGCCAACCCTCCCGTACGTCTGCCCCGGCCTGCATGAACCACAACTGGGCTGCCCCTGCCATCAACCTCACCGATTACCGCACCTCCCGTGGCAGACAGAGCCCCCATGCCCCCGGGACCGACCTGAAGGTGTCACCGTGGAGAGGCCAATTAGGGGAGCACGATCTTCTCCACTGGTGTCCAGCGGCGTCTACTGTCCCAGCCACGCTCCTGCAGTTTCTCCTTTCTGGTCCAGCCTGCACATGTCCTAGGTGCGAACCCGCCTGGTCTCCGAGCCCATCCTGAACAAGTAGGGCCGGTTTTGAGATCTGCCTGCCCTCCCCTGCTTCAGGGCAACAACACCTCCTGGCCATCTGCATACTCCTCTCGACGGGGGACGGAGAGTTGAAGGGGTTGGGGGTGTGGCCAAACTCCTATCAGCAGTTCACAGCACCGCACCGGGCCTGCCCTGAATGTGCTGGTATGAAGGCAAAGGGCCTGTGTGTGCATATAATGCCCAGTCTGTGCCCACCACCCTCCAAGGCCGACGGCCCTCCGGACTCTCATGGCCAAGGTAAGGGGTTGTCTCGCATATCCTCTTTTTTTTTTTTTTTTAATCTCGCGCCTCTTCCGGCCTTGCGGGATTTCAAATGTCCTGCGGGTTTTCAAACGCTTCACTTACAACCTTCGTTCATCGAGAGAGCACTTCTGTGACGAACACAGGAGTGCAAGGCTATTTATTCATTTATATAGCGCTTACTACCCCTGACGAACGTCGTGATTCAATTGTTTCGACTCTAAATGTGCATAGTTTTCAATGTCTACTATGCCTTTTATTAAAGCGCTCTGACGTCAACTTTGACTACATGCGCACCATATAAAAGAAAACATTTCCTCAGTATGAACCCTTTGGCCGTCCCTCAGACAGACCCCGTCCACCACCTGTTCCCAGTGAGCACTTAAAGACTGGCTTCCGGCACAGAGGCCTAGCAATGCATGGTCATTAACAATTGCATTTGTATGTCTGTTTTTACCTATAATGGACAGTGGTGCAGTAAACATTGCGTTTATTTTAAATTAAAAGGCCCCATTTGAAGGATGTTGGCTTGAATGCGGAGTGCTGCCTAGATGGATTTAGGCAAGCGCCACGGCATTGTTTCATATTGTAACTCATTCCATGGGGACGACCATGCAGGACTAGGGCATCTGTGGGTGCATAGCACCCCTAATTCAAAGTCCGTGCCCATTTCAAACTCAGAAGGATGAACGACAAGGCTGGCCCAGTGAGAATGTCCGTCTATGCTGAATGTTGTACACAGCAGCAGCAGGCGCGTTGACACGATGGGTTACACTGCCTCGCTTTGTATCCTGTCCGATCAAAACCTTTATTGGAAGTGCCGGTGTTCCCCCCTAGCGGTTACTTCCTATTGCTCTTTTATGACTGAGAAAAATGAGACATTCAAAATAAAACTATCTCCAGGCGTTGAAGGGGCTCGTGCAACGCCTGGCGTACAGGCAAGAAAAGGCAGTGCCAAGCTGCCCCGAGGGGGGTGAAGAAGGGAAAGGTGCAAATGAAGTGATAGGGAGAAAGACAACAACGAAAGACATACAGGGAAAGTGGTGAGTGGTGTCCGATAGGAGGGTTTATGAGTCTGGTTGGTGGTCCGCATTAAAATGCATTAATCACGCATTTTAGTACCTTACCCACCTGCACACTGTGAGAGAGAAGCAGGGAGTGACCGTGACTGTCAGAGTTGCATTAAGAGCAGCGCGGCATCCGAGTGCTGTGTGCATACGGTGTTACAAGGCTCATTCTGGCCACTCAGGCCTGTGTTAATAAATAAAATATTGCCTGACATGTTGAGAGATTGAGGATCATTAATACTGTATATTGTAATTTTAGCAGCCTGTAACTCAGAACTGCTTCAGGCTCGTGCCACGGTGGGCTCTGGGCTCCGCTGACTGTATACGGCTGCTGAGACCCCACTGAGACTCGCTCATGTGACCTGCAGTAGTTCTTTCTGTGCTAGTAGACAAACGAATTTCCAAGGGTGACACCTTCCCTGACTGTTACTGTTCTTTTACCTACCTCTACTGTCATGGACTTTAAGGACATTGCACTCCATTTTCCTTTTTTTTTTTAACTATAATTTTGAGTGCGACGCTTGCTTCAGGGACACCGCGCTCTGTTTGTTTCTTTTTAGCTTTTGTTTACTTTATTGGTGAGCACTGCGTCCGCTTCACGGACACCGCGCTCTACAATACAATAGGTCTTGCTTTTGCTAAAGTTTGACCTACTGGTATTGTAAATTACAATGCCTTTTAATATTATAAAAGGGACATTTACAATGCCAATAGCTCAAAATCTCGTTATTGCGAGACCTATTGCATTGTAAATGTTTTTTTTTTTTTTTTTACTGGAGTTCTCGTGTTTAGGCAGCTCAGAAACTTTGTGTGTGTGTCTGAAATGGTAATACGAAGGCCAGTAGTGTCCAGAGGAGGTGCTGTAATTTCTGTCCATATCTTCTAAAAACCTTTGCTTGCATAGAAGCGCAGAAGGGTCAGTAGTAATAGGACAGGTCCAGTTCTGACCATCGTAACGAGCATGTTTGTTGGAATTCATACAGGCATCACCGCGGGCATAGCATATGTCCCTGCAGCCCCAGTGCTGCGAGGCGCTACCCTGAACAGGGTGGAGTCTTGGCAGCCCCCCTACCGGGCAGTGTTATTACAACTTGTGGTCCTATTGTGGCTGGTAGAGTAGGTAGCATCAGGGGCACGTAGCTATCAATAGTGCAGCAGGTGCAGCCACGCCGGAGCACAGCTGACTGAGGGGTCCACTGCACCTCCAGTTATAGCTATCGTTCTTAGGTCATCACCATATCTGGGACTCCCAACATTTCAAGTTACATTACTGGCACACGTTTCACCCGGGAATTATATGCATTTCATGGTCTTCACAGTTTATATAGTTAAGAAACGTTGATCCTGGTAATCCCAGCTCACGCAGTTGACCAATAGTGGGTGCCTGGGCAAATGACTTTATTTTAAGAGGTCCCATTTAGTTTATCCAAAATTGGGTGTTCTTCGAAACGTGCCAATCCCAAATGTAAAGTGCTGCATAGAAAAAAATGGATTAGCATTTTAGTAAAGCACACACTGTTACGTGTATTGCTACACTTTAATGCTATCACACGTACATGGGTAAGAGCGCCATGAAGCAGAAAACCTCATGCTACCACCACTATCTTTGTAATCACACTGAAATATGGTTTTATTTCACCCCATGTCATTATTTCACACAGGTTTTTTTTAAAGACCTCTTGCGTTCGTATCGAGCTTAGTAAAAAAAAAAGCATTTGCAATGCAATAGGTCTCACATTTGTGAAAGGTTGAGCTATTGCCATTGTAAAATAACAATGCCTTTTATTTATAGGTTTTGAAAACCTGCAAGCGGTGTGTAAACTCTCACTTTGTACTGATAGGCTGGCAGTAACTGCACCTCTTTTACTGCCAGCCTTGCTTCTAGTAAGCAAGGACTATAAGTACAAAGTAACTTGTTTACGCACTGCTTTTAGGTATTCAAAGCACATAATTAAAAGGCATTGTCATCTACAATGCCAGTAGCTCAAACTCTCGCAAATGCGAGACCTATTGCATTGCAAATGCTTGTTTTTAATAATGCTGAGTGAGTGGCTTTTACGTGGAGACATGGTGATCGGAGAGAGGAAAGGAGCCAGGGCAACTGCAGGACCTCGCAAAAGAAGTGGCCGAGACCAGTCTGGGGAACAGTGGGAAGGGAAGAGTCTGGAGCGGAAATGAGCTTGAGAGAGAGGTGGGACAGAAAGGGGTGGGGAAAGGACTAATAACATCTGGCCGAAGCAAGGCTGGGAGTGGAGGAGGCACGGGACGTCTCTTGGCAACCAGGCCTCCGTGCTTCCCCCCTCTCTAAACCCCTGTTGTAAAAAAATATATATATTTTTAATGTACCCACCGAAGGAAACAATGATACGAGGGAGAAATACAAGTCCCAGGATGCTTGTAAATGAATTGCACCTGAGCAAGCCCACCAGGGGGCGTGAATAACATTTAAAAATCGGGACTTGCTTCCCCGTAAATCTGCCTCAAACACTTGTGCCAGCCCGTGAGCAAGGAGAGAGAGTCTTCGAAACGCGTAGGGCCTTCAATGAATGCCGAGAAAGAATGCTGGTTTTTCGCAAATAAAGGACTCTGTTACCAATGATGGGGTCCTGCCTTGTTTTTGAGTTGCGTCCTCAAGCAATGGACAACTTTTTTGTGGATAACTCCGACGGCCGGTCCTGGCCGTGAGGACTGCACCGCCATAGGAATATGTTGGGCTGCAGCGCGATATTGGAATCACGCTTAATGCAGGAAAACAAGGTTTCAGCGGTATTGGAAACCGGACTTCTTTTTGGTGACCCACTGGAGGGTAATAATAAGTTGCAATGTAGTGGTTTGCTGACAGAACCCACCGAAGGAAACAATGATACGAGGGAGAAATACAAGTCCCAGGATGCTTGTAAATGAATTGCACCTGAGCAAGCCCACCAGGGGGCGTGAATAACATTTAAAAATCGGGACTTGCTTCCCCGTAAATCTGCCTCAAACACTTGTGCCAGCCCGTGAGCAAGGAGAGAGAGTCTTCGAAACGCGTAGGGCCTTCAATGAATGCCGAGAAAGAATGCTGGTTTTTCGCAAATAAAGGACTCTGTTACCAATGATGGGGTCCTGCCTTGTTTTTGAGTTGCGTCCTCAAGCAATGGACAACTTTTTTGTGGATAACTCCGACGGCCGGTCCTGGCCGTGAGGACTGCACCGCCATAGGAATATGTTGGGCTGCAGCGCGATATTGGAATCACGCTTAATGCAGGAAAACAAGGTTTCAGCGGTATTGGAAACCGGACTTCTTTTTGGTGACCCACTGGAGGGTAATAATAAGTTGCAATGTAGTGGTTTGCTGACAGAACCCACCGAAGGAAACAATGATACGAGGGAGAAATACAAGTCCCAGGATGCTTGTAAATGAATTGCACCTGAGCAAGCCCACCAGGGGGCGTGAATAACATTTAAAAATCGGGACTTGCTTCCCCGTAAATCTGCCTCAAACACTTGTGCCAGCCCGTGAGCAAGGAGAGAGAGTCTTCGAAACGCGTAGGGCCTTCAATGAATGCCGAGAAAGAATGCTGGTTTTTCGCAAATAAAGGACTCTGTTACCAATGATGGGGTCCTGCCTTGTTTTTGAGTTGCGTCCTCAAGCAATGGACAACTTTTTTGTGGATAACTCCGACGGCCGGTCCTGGCCGTGAGGACTGCACCGCCATAGGAATATGTTGGGCTGCAGCGCGATATTGGAATCACGCTTAATGCAGGAAAACAAGGTTTCAGCGGTATTGGAAACCGGACTTCTTTTTGGTGACCCACTGGAGGGTAATAATAAGTTGCAATGTAGTGGTTTGCTGACAGAACCCACCGAAGGAAACAATGATACGAGGGAGAAATACAAGTCCCAGGATGCTTGTAAATGAATTGCACCTGAGCAAGCCCACCAGGGGGCGTGAATAACATTTAAAAATCGGGACTTGCTTCCCCGTAAATCTGCCTCAAACACTTGTGCCAGCCCGTGAGCAAGGAGAGAGAGTCTTCGAAACGCGTAGGGCCTTCAATGAATGCCGAGAAAGAATGCTGGTTTTTCGCAAATAAAGGACTCTGTTACCAATGATGGGGTCCTGCCTTGTTTTTGAGTTGCGTCCTCAAGCAATGGACAACTTTTTTGTGGATAACTCCGACGGCCGGTCCTGGCCGTGAGGACTGCACCGCCATAGGAATATGTTGGGCTGCAGCGCGATATTGGAATCACGCTTAATGCAGGAAAACAAGGTTTCAGCGGTATTGGAAACCGGACTTCTTTTTGGTGACCCACTGGAGGGTAATAATAAGTTGCAATGTAGTGGTTTGCTGACAGAACCCACCGAAGGAAACAATGATACGAGGGAGAAATACAAGTCCCAGGATGCTTGTAAATGAATTGCACCTGAGCAAGCCCACCAGGGGGCGTGAATAACATTTAAAAATCGGGACTTGCTTCACCGTAAATCTGCCTCAAACACTTGTGCCAGCCCGTGAGCAAGGAGAGAGAGTCTTCGAAACGCGTAGGGCCTTCAATGAATGCCGAGAAAGAATGCTGGTTTTTCGCAAATAAAGGACTCTGTTACCAATGATGGGGTCCTGCCTTGTTTTTGAGTTGCGTCCTCAAGCAATGGACAACTTTTTTGTGGATATTTTTAATGTAATGTAACTTTATCGTACGGGCAAATTCAGTAATTGACCAGGGGATTGCCTTAATGGAAAGAAGAGTATCTCAAGACTTGGCAATCGCTAAGCGATCGTCATTGGGTCACTTTGCGAATGCCAAAACCCCAGATCAAAACAATAAGGAAACGGGAGTTACAGCAACGCATGCAGAGGTGTACAGCATCCCAAACATGGTAGACTTGTCACCGTCAACATCCATATCTGTTTCGCCCTTAGTTAGTACCTCGGATATAGAGTCAAATCTACTACAGGAGGATTTGATCTCTAGTCAATCGAGGGGAACTAGAGAGGGCGCCATTGCGAAAACATCCAAAAAGACCCAGATTCGCGTAGACCCTGTGGAAAAGAGACTAAGTAGGCCTCTCACAAGAAGTAGGGAGGCCCGGGAAAATCATAGAGATAGTGGACGCGTTACCACACAAATGGATCTAAATATTGTGGACCCGGATCAAGGCAACATTGAGATACTGGACGAGGTGACTGGTGCTAGAGAGGACGATGAGGCTGATGGTCGGTTTCTTGAAAAACTGAGAGATCTTTTTAAAACACACCTCTCCCCGATAGAGTCTAGATTAAAACGCATAGAAACTCAGTTAATAGAACTAACCACCACCCTAAGCACTCCCGCCAAACCTGGTACAACGAAGGTAGGGGGTAGAAAGCCAACCCGTAATTATAATAAATCGATGGGTACGCCACTAAATAAATCATTTTCCCTAGTAGTAAATGCAACGGCAAATGCCAAACCATCGGAATTAACAACGCCTGATATAACAACGGTAGTTAAACCTAAACCTAATTCCCCCACAACGAATCAGAGACAAAAGGTAAATGCACCTAAGACCATCAGAAAAGACTTAAATGGAGACCCTAATAGGAGACCCACACTGGATAAATTAGCTATTAATCTGCCCCCTGAAGCTATTCCTTTCGTGGTAGTGATGACCGGGGTTCCGGAGTTGAGTGAATACGCTGAGGAGTCAGTCTGGTCACAAAAAAATAAAGTACAGTACTGGCTTAATGTCAACCGCCCATTACCCCCACATTGCTCGAGTAAGATACTAATGGTGCGTAGGGTGCCTTGGGTGGGGCAAGGGAGAAAAACAACTCAAGGCAATTGTATCTTGGTTAATTTTGATAACCCACGGGTGGTTGACCACATATGCTCTTGGGATATGCAGCGTATAGAAGAGGGTATTGCAATAAAACGCCTCTCCTTCTTTTATCCCCCCAGGAATTGTCTCGACCCGGACGATAATAGAAATTGGTGCAATTTGGACATCAAGAGTGGGGAGTAGTCCGGCGAGAACAGGGAAGACAAATGACCAGGGCTACAATACCTTGGGATAACTGGAGAGGAATACCAACTGAAAATAGGTTTGACTGCTTGGAGATGGTAGACTGACTGCCTAAGATCAACAGGTCTACATATGATGGACGAGAGGACCCCAGTAATCTAATTACAAAAATCAATCGTCAGGACCATAGTATTCCAAAACTTAAGATCATAGATAAAGACACGGCCTTGATCGCCCCCACCCCCAACGCTCAATGTCAAAAAGACCAGATATTTCTGAAACTGTAGTCCTTGAACAAACTAACGTTAGCGACATAAGAGAGCCAGCCTGTGATTATTTACAAAACACTGCAGTGGGGGTCTTCGTGGAAGCTCTTGCACCCATACCCACAGCTATAGCAATGGGCAACTGCTCTGATATCCTTCAAGAATCAGAGTCGTTGGCTGTTGTTCGTGGGGGGAAGCTGGGTTTCCTTTCTTGGAACATAGCGGGATTGTCGAATAAAGTTAAGGATCCCATATTCAGAGCGTTCATCGATAATCACGATGTTATTTGTCTCGAAGAGTGTTGGGAACAGGAAGAAATACATCTACTTGGCTACCGCACCTACTTTGTAACGGCTTTACAGTCTAAGAGGGGTAGATGCTCTGGTGGGCTTAACATTTACATTTCCAATACTGTTAACTTGACTGTTAAACATCAGATCATCGGGGGAAATAACAACTATCAGGTACTTTTCCTTAAACTGGGAGGAAACCAGCATATAACCCTAGTAAATTTATATAATAATACCACAAAGATTGATCAAAAAGGTGTTATGGAAGAACTAAGCAACTCATTGGGTTACGGCATGGGCCCTGAGCCTAACAATAGTTGCATCATAATGATGGGAGATTTTAATTGTCATCTATGCTCGCACAGTAACCTGGGGTTATGTGGAATGGCTAACGTCCTGGGTGACCCCTGCACACACTATGAGCATTCTAGGCTGGGCAATCTCTTTAATAACCTAATTTATGATTGGAACCTGGGTTTTGCAAACAAATTATGCAGTCCCCAGGTTAACTTCCAACCAACTTTTAGTGGAAGGGATCGACATACCATTATAGACTATATATTGGTCACTGAAAATTATCATAGCAGTGTCCTGTCGTTCAAGACAGAAGATATTGCATTGAGCTACCACTTCCCGATTAGCTTAACCTTTGATAGTGGGTTGGCCAGTAGACGGGCACCCAACGTAGTCGAAAATTTATACTGTCACGCCATATCACTGGCGAGAACAAACGGCTACGCAATAAAATGGTGCAAGGTGGACCCCACAAATTTTCTCCAGACACTAATAACGGATCAACTTAGCAATTTTATGCTGTGTCTTGAGGAAGTACCTGACCCAGTTGCCATCATCGCAGCCTTTCAGAATATTAAAGTACTAATCAGCAATAAATTAACAAAAATAGTCCGGGCAGGTGAGAGACAGAAGGTTGAGGGCTGGTTCAACGTGGAGTGTAGCAAAGCACATACCATGTTGAAACAGTCTCTTAAAAAAATACCTAAAAATCGGCAAGAAATTAGACATGCTAGAAAATCCTATACATTTGCATTGTACAAACGGAAAAAGGAGTTAAAAGAGGCAGCGTGGGACGCCTTAGTAAAGGCATGTAACACGGCAGATAATACCGCCTTTTGGAAAGCTGTAAACGCTCCCTTCTTTATCGAAAGGAAAACTGACTCGATAGATATTGCCATCGAGGAGACTGTTTGGGTAAATCATTTTACCCAGTTATACAAAAAAGATGAGCTGGTCAACTTAGAAAGTATTTGCCACATACAGACGAATGTTAGCGAGCCTGTCCCCACTGTCTTTTTCCCACTGTGGATCTATTTTTCCATTGCAGAGACTCAACTTGCATTAATGGAAAGTTCTAATAACAAAGCCCCAGGACCCGACGGAATCCCCATAGATATTTACAAGGATAACATTCCCTTATGGGCTCCGCTCCTTACGAATGTGTTAAATAGCTACATTAATAAAGGATTCCCTCCCACATGGCAGGAAGCGATAGTGGTCCCCATATTTAAAAAGGGAGATCGGAGTGACCCTAAATGCTATAGGCCCATTTCGTTACTCGACTCCCTGATGAAAGTGGCAGGAAGAATTATCTTAAACAGACTGCAAAAATGGGCCAAAGATGGAGACGTTCTGTCCAAATTTCAATATGGATTTAAGCCAGGATTGGGAACCGTCGAGCAAGGACTCAACTTGGCCATATTGACTGGTAAATATGTCGTGGCAAAAAAGGGTAACCTATTTTTGACATTCGTAGACCTTAGTTCGGCCTTCGATTGCTTGAACCACGATATTATGTGGGATACTCTAACAAGTCTAGGCATTGACCTAAACATTCTTAATTTCATCAAAGAATTGTATCGAGGGACAGGAGCAAAGGTGCGTTTCGGTAAAAAAGGTGAATGTACAAATACATTTCCAATATTGAAAGGAGTACGACAGGGTTGCATTTTGGCACCCTTCCTCTTTAATTTGTACCTTAATGGTGTGGCAGACTTTTTAATGAGCTTAGATGTAGACTATCCCAAAATTGCCGACACGGCGGATGCCGATTTTATTGTACGCAGACGACGCTGTTATAATGGCAAGAACCCAAGTAGGCCTCCAAAAGGCGTTAACAAGTTTCTCAGAATACATGAGATCCAGAGGCCTAAAAATAAATATTGGGAAAACATTTACCATGTGTTGTTCAACAAAAAACAAGATATCCTGTAATACCTTCCTAGAAAAGACTAAGCTAGAATTAACAAGCACCTTTTCATATCTTGGTATTGTTTTTAATAAAAGAGGCACCTGGAATACTGCAGTTGGCACTAGGAACCTTGCTTTTGCGCGTGCGATGGGAGCAATAATACAATTCGCTAACAAACTAGGGGGCAGACCAGCCCGAATTTTGCTGGACATTTACAAAGCTAAATGTGTATCAACTGCCACTTACGGAGCTGGCATCTGGGGGGTTGCAGACTGCAGGGAGATTCAGGTGAAAGAAAATTCCTTCCTACGTTATCTTCTTGCAGTCCCTAAATCCACCTCCACATACGTTTGCCACAAGGAAGGACATAGTCTATATCACAGACCTAATCAAAATTAGCCCCATATTGTTGTAGCATAAGGTATGGACTTCTAAGGCTACTGCCTTTAACAGAGCAATCATAACGGACTGTATTAAACATGAGGGAGCTAAAAACATCCAGTGGCTCTCCTTTGTTAAGGATTTTATGACAAACATAGGTCACCCATTATACTTCTTCACTCCCACTACCTTAACTACAATCTCAAGGAAAGTCTTGAAAGAATGTTGTCTTAACTACCTTGAGAATCAACTATGGCTTGTCTAGGGAAAAAAGGCTTCTGTAATTCAACATCACTTATTAATACAGGACCCCGGTTTGCAGTTATACTTATCCCCAGAACTGTCTAGCTATAATAGAATGCTACTAGCGCGTTTGAGAACTGGTAGTTTTTTCAGGTTAATAACTTTTCCAGCAATAAATTATTGGTCGATTAGTCTAACCAATTGCCCATGCGATGAACGTTCAGCATAATCCACTATTCATTGTGTTCTGTTCTGTAAATTTTACGCATGGGGGAGAAAGAGGTATTTGAAACCCCTGTTAAAGTTATGGGGATTAAGACAATGCAGGCCTGCTTTTTTCAAGTTACTTTTACTGGAAGATGAAATTTGCATAAATGCAGTATCGAGGTTCTTAACATTTATTATTAGATGTAGATCCTCCATGGCTTAAACTCAATTCGGGCTTTAACATCATTTATCTAAATCGCAATGTCCCTGGAATTTTTATTATTGAATTTTTTTTGTGTGTTTTATTGCTTGTATTAATTGTAATGTGCTTTTATGATTTTTCTTTTAAATCGAATAAAGCTATCTTTGAATTGAATTGAGTGTTTCAACGTCTAATGCTTCAACACCACAATGCTGAAGTGGTTCTTAACGTTAACTTTATTAAAGGTGGAGGTTCTCTTCTACAAAGACTGATTTAGCAAAAGGCATATGATGATAATATCCTAAAATATTAATGGATTTAAGTATTTCATTCATTTTTTATTAGTGGGAGGATCACAATCTATCTTCTCGCCATTGTCTGTGCCAATACGTGTTTTATGAATTTAATTTGCCTAATCAAGGAAATAAGCCATTCTACACAACACGTTCACTGGTATCCAGTCTCTGGTCTCCAGTGTAAGCGGCATACAATTATTGGAAATGGAGATTGATTCCAGGACACAGTTACTCAATAAAGTCGGGCAGTAACCATATGTAGATACATCCACTATTTGAGTACTTTGCATTAAAAAGATAGCTACCACATGTGAATATCTCCCATAGACTGATTCTATGGTCATACTTTGTAAACATTTAAAAAACCAGGTGTGGAGATTTGCAACTCCTCATGTCACAATATGGGAATAATTGACAGGCTCATAGGTCTCAACTAATGGGCTTCATTTTTTATGTCATTCCAGCAGTCTTCTCAGTCTTGGACAGTGAGCACGTTGCCATCATACCTCTCCTCCACCAGGATCAGCAGTAATTGTTTAGTTTAGAACATCTACTTGAGCAGTTAAAGAAATCAGCGTCCTCTTGTGCTGCGCATGGTGCCGTACACGCTGAGCAAGTGCCTGTCCTAAAACTGTTATGTTCGACTTGTTAATCCCAAATTGGCAAAAGCTTTATCCCCTTCTAAGTCCCTTGTATATGGTACCTGGGGTACCTAGGGCATTAGTGGTAAAGGGGTCCCTAGGGCTGCAGCACGAGTTTGTGCCAACCTTGGCAACCCGTGTAACCTAATAACTGCAGGAGCAATGCAAACTGCTCAAACTGAACTGTGCCGTCACCATATGTGGCACAGTCACCTACACTACCTTTAGTGTAAGGCACCCGTAGGGAAGGCCTCTTCAGCCCAGGAGGCAGGGTGCACTATATTAGAGGTTTGAACATATAAGTGCAAGCCTATATGTCCCTATAGTGGCATTCCCTATTAGAAACCACTATATGTGCTAGTGGTCCATAGGATAACATGCGCTGCCAACCGGGCACCCTCAAGACTGGCAGCTCTACTATGGTACCACTAAAATAAGTCATGTTTGGAATCAAACAACATGCCTTCTCACCCCTGACACAATTCCCGTGCCTTAGGTGAAACGGCATGCACCCAGAGGGTACCTTAGAGGTTATCCCCCCAGCTTTACTGTGCTCTGGCTGACCAGCCTGCGCTTTCCCGCACCTGCTGCGCCAAGACAGGATTCTGACCAGGCAGTGTGAGCACTCCTAGGAGTCAGAGACAAATGCTGGGCAGGAAGATGGTCACATCTATCTCCTCCTTAGATGTCTGGTAAATTGGCACATCAAAGTGGTGAGCTTCAAAGGCTACCCCGCCTCTGAAATGCAAGTAGGAGCACAAAGCCTGGAACGAACTCCCAGTCAACATCAGATGCTCCCCCACTCTGCATACCTTCAGGAAGAGCGTCAAAACCTGGCTCTTCGGCTGAACCGGAGCTGCACCCCCCCCCCCCCCCCGTCGCCCGCCCCCCCGCGCCTTGAGACCCTCACAGGTGAGTAGCGCGCATTTAACCCCCTGATTGATTGATTGAAATGGGCTGTCTTCCTTAGGAGGAAACAGCCCTCTCCTTGTCCCAGGCACGCTTGCACCCAGGCAAGGTGGGAAATTAGCTATGCATGAGGTGTACAGCCACAGGAAGGCTGGCCACACCTCTAGGGTGGGCAGCCTGGTCTGTACACCTAAAATTGAGTTCTGCCATCTTTAGGAGGAACCGAGCACACACCTTTGCGAGTCACGCTCCTCCTGGAACGCGGCGGGGAGGCTCGTGGGATCGTTGGCTTTCCGGCGTCGGGGTCGTTATCTCGGGGCAGGACTCCGGCTTCCCTGGAACATGTTCGATGTTCCTTTATGCTTGAGGCTGCCCGCACCACTTTCTCCACGAAGGGCACCGTACGCCGTCTTCCACGCCGACGTGGGGCTCCTTGTCAGTTCCCTGTGAACGCTGTCTTCCTCTTCCAGATCCGGTCTTGAATGGGCCAAGGGGCGTGGCTTATCCACACGTCAGCGTCAGACATCGGCAAGTTAAAGGGCCCATAGCCTGTAATAACGGGGTCATCGTCTGCCGCAAAAAAACACTTCTTTGGTCAGGCAGGAGGGCTGGAAATAAAGCAGAGGTTTGGGCATGTAAGGAATTATTTATTCCTCTTCCTTCTTGTCAGGGTCAGCCGGGCGCAGAGCCTGACAGCATGTCTAGCAAAATTATTGGTATGAAGGAATATTATATGCCACTGCTTGATGTCAAGAACTATGTTGAGGTGGGGCGTGGCTAAGCTGGCTACCATGGCGGACGCGATCTGCTGAAGCTCCGTGAACGGGTTTCTACCTCAGCTATCCACGCTGAATCCAGCTGGTCCTTATGAACACCCAACGGCACCGGAATGTAAGGGCACCCAGAGCTGCCCTCCAAAACGTGATCAAAGGCTCACAGCGGAAGAAAACAGACTTTTATTCCGGAGGAGCGGCACCGAGAGTAAGATGGCGCCTATCCCTCCTGCGGACCCCCGCCTAACCAATTGATCCCGTCGAAAACCCTGAGGACCCCTGAAGCGTACCCTCGAGACACCCCGCAGACCCTCCAGGCGGGGAGTAGTGGAGGGAGACAATGGGAGCAGGGTCACAGACCCAGAAGTGAAGCGCCACAACGCCAGGGACCGAGGGTGCGAACTTATGTGACCGATCCCCACCGCCTGCAACATAAGATCCCGGCAACGCACCGACAGCTGAAGCTCCCTACCTGTATCCTGCAGGAGCCAAAGGCGGGCCCGGAGACGCTGGTGGCAGGCGGGGGTCGCCGAGGCGCACCAGCGGAGTTGGCCTCGTGGGTCGCCACAGAGGCCGGATCTGGCAGGGCGCTTCTGCGTCCCGCATGCTGCGACATCGCAAACGAAGTACATGGGCAGGTGAGGCCTAGTGGGTTCCTCGCTTCAGTTAAAGGGGCGGAGGGGGCCTTGCCCATGCCTGGGTTCCCTCCGAAAGCAACGGCCAGCCTGACCCAAAGATGGCGCCTCTACACTGCTGCTGATCCCGTGCAGCGAAGCGATATACTGTTCCCCGACGTTAGTGGAATGGACTATTCCCACATACTTGCCGCCTGGAAGAACCGGTTACATACTTGTGGCAGAGGGCCAGAGGGGCCCACATCACCGTACAGATTCCACCAAATGCTGCTGAAGGATCCTGCCTGACCCCAACATGGCGTCCACCGGCTTGTGCGATCTCTGAACACGGCCGATGCACACACCAAGTGACGCCCCATAGAAGAGACAACCTGAGCGCAGCGGCGCCCCCGCGAGACTACGCTGGCCCAGATTGAGGGCCCCCCCCTACTTCAACATAAGGTGCTCACCGGCAGCGTGGGGCAGCGATAGCACAGCGGCATAGCAAGTGCAGGGAGCATGGCTGCTGCTGGGGGTGGGCGCCTAGAGTGAGCGCGACGGCCCTGCAGGGGCGGCCCAGCTGGGCTGGATGCGACTTGACCAACGTGCCTCTCAGGCCCTACGGATCCTGCGAAACTGAGAATCCCCCCTTCCGGGACTCCGATACTGGGTCCCATTCACCTCATTCCACCTATATGGGACACAAGAGACATTGACCGTACCAGAGCATACTTGGCCAAGCCGTGTGGAGACGCGTCACCCACAGGGACAGCAGCACTAGCCTAGCACCACCACCTGCAACACGTGCAGCACTGCGGCTGACATCATGGGGAAGCCCAAGGCATCTGCGGCGACGCAGGGGCCACCTCGGACGCTTCCACCAGCAGTCAGCCTGCCTCCTCCAAAGACACTACAGCAGTGACGGATCACTCCCTCTCAGAAAAGCTGCACAGGGTGCTGGCAGCAATCGAACACTCTAGGGTGTCCATGGAGCAAGAGTTGGGCACCCTGACTACGGACATCAGCCTCCTCTGCGATGATCACCGCAAACTGGCTGAAAAGGTCTCGGACCCTGAGAAAATAGCTTCCTCCATGCAGCGATCAGTGCAGACACACCAGGAATCGCTACAAACCCTACTCGGCCGCTTGTGCCCACCAAGGAAGAGCGAATTGACGACCTGGAGGGACGGTCGAGATGCTGTAACGTACGAGTTCTTGGCCTGCCCGAAGGAATTGAAGGGACTGACCCAGTGGGATACAAGGAGGCCTGGACAAAATCCGTCACCCCTGATGCAGACCGTACAGCGTTCTTCTCCATAGAAAGGGCTGACCGCGTCCCAGCGCGTCGACCCCTACCAGGGGCCCTGCCGCATCCAATGCTGGAGAAATTTCTTCATTTCCGAGACCGGGATACGGTCCTGAGAGAGGCCCGTCAGGCTGGTCCGGTCCGAGTTGAGAACAAAGTCATCATGCTCTTCCCTGACTACTCCCGGGCCGTCCAAAGACAGAGGTCATCCTTCCTGGAGGTGAAACGACGTCTGCGGGCAGAAAATATACAGTACTCCCTGCTGTTCCCAGCCCACCTTAAAATCATACACGATGGCACCACTAACTTCTTTAAATCCGCAGAGGAGGCACACGACTGGGCAAACCAGAACTGTAACAAAGGCCACAACGCAGTGGGCACCCGAGATAAACACATGAGGACATCAGGCACCAGAAGACGCCGCTCGCAATGCCGCAACCGGCAAGAAGGCACCAATATGCTTTTGCGTTCTCTGGGATCGCCGGATTTAGAACAAATTGTTCAGGAGCGACACAGAGCTTTGAAAGCGGCAGCGAGCCTCCAGCCTACCTCCCTCGCAACGGACATTGAGCGATCTGCACACCTCTTTTCTTTTGAGGGGAGTAGACACAATCCGGAGTGGGCTTGGTGGCCCTTCCATTGGTCACCCCGCAGACTGCTGATGATCTTATTTAACTGAGCCTATGGCATACTTTAGAGGTAAGGGGGGGGGCTGCTTCCTCCGGCTAGTGGAACACAAAGCTGCTATCAGACGAGAGACCACACAAATTACTGATACCATTTAACCCTCACAGATCAACATAAGCCAGCTGGCGACCATCGGTATCATAATTAGCCCACACGATGAGTTACCTTGCGGGCATGCGACGCCACCCTCACAGAATGTTCATGGTCTCAAACCACGTAAGAGCTAGTTTGGACGTATCGCCGTTGACGATAGGTCCCCAGAGTTGAGGCAGTTTCACCACCCTAGTTATCCCCTTCCACCGCACCCACCTACACTACACTGTGTTGCTACCTCCGCGCTGCCGAAAGGTAGCACTGACGTCCAGGAAGCGCAGCCACCCGGGGGAGCGCAGATACTCGAGGCTTACAGGATAATCCGTACACCATTTCCTTACCCTTTGCCCCACACGCATAACAATGGCACATAAAGGCACCACCACTATCCTCACACTGAACGTGTGAGGCATGCACACCGCCAGCAAGCGATACTCAGTGTACGCTTACATCAAGCGCCACCATGCACAGATCGCGTTCCTGCAGGAGACGCACCTCACCACAGGGGAAGTAACTAAACTGCGCAAGCAATGGCGGGGAATCTTCAGTGACACTACATATTCAGCCTATGCCCGTGGTGCCCTTATATGGGTGCGGCCTGGCGTCCCATTTCAAGAGCAGTACAGAACCATAGACCCAGATGGACGCTATGCCCTACTGCAGGGTCTACTAGACGGCCAACCCGTGCTGTTGGGGAGTATATATGCGCCCAACGAGGACCTAAGCAAATTCAGGGACATGCTCTCCCTGCCATTGAGCTCACATACACAAATCCCCTGGATACTGAAAGGGGATTACAACTGCGTACAAAACACAACACTGGATAGATCCTATCCCCCCCACCTAGCATCCCCCATTATAGCACAGGCAAAACGATTTGCAGCATGGACAGCATGGGCAGCACACTGGTCCCTAATGGATGCTTGGCGCTCAAGGAACACCACCACTAGGCTCTACTCATTTCACTCGGTGCCACATGATCTAAGGGTACGCTTGGACAGTTTTCTCTGCTCTCCTTCTGTCTTGCCTACCATTTCTGACTCTGACTACCTAGGCAGGGTCCTATCGGACCACAACGCCCACACAATCACACTTCAGTGGCGCCCACCCCGACCCCCTGTCCCCACATGGCACCTCCCCAGGGACTGTCTGGACGACCCAGTTTTCAAGCAGGCTCAGGCGGAGCACATACAAAACTACTTCCAGGAGAACGCTGGTATGGCCACCACACACGCAGGGGAATGGATTGACTTTAATGTTGTCATACGGGGCACATTAATTCAACACATCACAGGGGTCCGTCAAGTCCTTGAACGCGACATCCAAACTACAAAGCAAACACTGGCCGTACTCACGCGGGAAACAAACCCAGACAAGGCCACGCCGGCTCAAATCGCTGACGCCAAGACCGCGTATGTGGAGGCGCTAGCGAGCCTACGCCGATATAATTTTGTGGCATACGCTGCCCAGGTGCACAAAGATGGAGACAGAGCGGGCGCACTGCTGGCTTGGCTAGTAAAACAAGACTCGACCCTCCCGCCAATCACGACCATCCGCAGTGGCCCAGATACTTTCCTCCACTCGCAGGTCTCCATTCTGGAAGCCTTCCGGAAGCATTATACACAATTATACACAAGCCCCGCTCCAGTACATGCGGAAGTCCTTACCCAATTTCTGGGTCAACACCGGCTGCCTAGTATAGATCGCAGCGACCGACATAGCCCATAGACGAGCCCATAGGGGTGACTGACATCAGGCAGGCGATGCAGGCGTTGGCCACCTGTAAGGCCCCCGGATTTGGACGGTCTCCCACCGGAGTTTTATCACACCTTTGCGCCCCAACTGGTACTCCAATTGGTGACTCAATTTCAAGCGGCCCTCGATGACGGCGCCCTGCCACAGTCCATGTGTGAGTCAGTTATAGTATTTCTCCTCAAACCGGATAGGGATCCCCACCAACTGGGCTCATATCGGCCCATAGCCCTATTGCCCGCGGACTATAAAATCTACGGGAAGATTCTGGCATATAGATATGCCACGGTCCTCCCAAAATTGATCCACCCGGATCAGAATGGGTTCGTGCCAGGCAGGAACATCTCCTATAATATACGGCGACTGTTCCATGTCCAGGATCAGATACGAGATCATTTTCCCCGAGCGGCATGTTTGGTCTTGGACCTGGAAAAACCATTTGACACCCTCTCATGGCCGTATTTATTTCAGGTCCTGAGGTGCATGGAAGTGGGGCCTCGCCTTCGGGCATACACCAAGCATACTCCACGCCCACCTCCAGAGCGTGGTTGGAGCCCCTCATATCAGCCCCATTCCCGGTACGTCAAGGCAATCGGCGGGGATACCCACTCTCCCCCCTACTCTTCGCCATTGCGATGGAACCTTTGGCGATCCACATTCGCAATGCGGGCGAGAGCTGGGGCATCCCAATTGCTGACTACACTCATGTGGTATCGATGTATTACGCATACTGCATGACTTTGAGGAGGTAGCGGGGCTCAAAGTAAATTGGTCCAAATCGACTATATATCCCCTAGTGCAAGCCGTACCCCAATGCCCAATAAGACTGGGTAACGTCAACATCTCCTGGAGCCCCCAGGCGGTCCGGTACCTGGGAGTCCGGCTATATCACACACCTCAGGACATCTACGAGGGCAATTACCGCAGAGCAATGGCTGGCATCAGACCCTCCATACACTTTTGGAAAGATCTCCCATTGGCTGTCACGGGAAAAATAGCAGTTGCTAAGATGATCCTTGTTCTGCGGCTATTATATTACTTCTCTAATCTTCCGGTGGTCCCCCCACGTTCCTTTTTTAGAGAGCTTGACACCCATCTCAGGACCCTTATATGGGGATCCGGACGCAAGCGTATTGCCCTTGCCAAGCTGCAGCTGCCCCTCGATCAGGGGGGACTAGCTGCACCATCCTTTGAGGCATACTTTCTAGCCGCACAGCTGCAATGGGTGTCGCGTTGGACTGCGGGCCGGGCACAGGGGGAACTGGTCACAACAGCCGGGCATATCCAGACCCCAATCATCAACCCACTGCTACTGCCAGGGTCAACACCACCCAGACCAAGCCACTCCAAGTGATGACTTCACACGCCTGTCTGAGGCACGTCCACAGAATGGACCGCGCGGCACCCATGTACTCCCATCTCCTGCCGCTGGTGGGGTTTCCAAAGGGTCGGGCGCACTACACGGAGCGGATACTCCACACATGGACAGAACATTCACTGACGGACGCTGGGCACACTCTACCTCAATGGACAACTACAGACCTTCGAGACGGTCATGGAAGAATTCGACCTCCCTAGAGGACAATTCCTTTTATATAGACAGCTAATGGAAGACTGCCGTAAAATGTGGCAAACAATAGATACCCAACCTCCCACGCACCCGGTAATTCATGTGTTACTGCAGATGGGCCCAGGGCGCCATTTAGTCACTTGGAAATATAATGCCATACGGACCCTTAAACAGCCCATCCTTGCACCCCTCCGGGAGAAATGGGAAACGGACTTCCGCAGGCCGCTTCACGATAAGGAATGGGCTCGTGCCTAGGAATTTCCCCAAAAAGTGTCCCGTAACTATCGTTTTAAAAACATACAGCTGCACATTCTGCACCGGGCATACCTTACTATCGAAAAGCTACAGAAGTACTTCCCCGATAGCTCCTTCACCTGTCCCAGATGCTCAGAGCCCAACGCCTCATTCCAGCACATGCTTTGGGATTGTCCAACGCTTCACAGCTACTGGGACACAGTTCATACCACTCTCAGGACAGTCACAGGAATCTCAGACCTACACACATGGGAGGCTAGTGCTCCTGGAATCTGCAAACGCCGCAAAAACATGAAAGTGGAAAAGTGCTTTGCGTCCTTGGTGCTCCTACTAGCTAAGCGATGCATAACTATGCATTGGAAAGCACCGGGGGGTACCCCTCTAGCGGCATGGGTGGGAGCAGTCAAGAAATGGTACACAGCAGAGGAGGGAGTGCTCCGTACAGAGGAGGTTAAGGGAACCCGTAAGCATCCAATTTCTATGCCATGGGCCATGATAATCCATTCCTTTATACCGGAAACACTGCCGACGCCGGGGTCTCAAACTACCAGTTCTCCTATGGCACACACGACCCCTGCGGCAACTCAAGGTGACTCTCGGAGGGGCCAGAAGCCCGGCGGGTCACAACTGGCAACCACGAGTGGGTCATAGATACACTACCGTGTGTGCGAACCCGAAACTCCCCCCCTCACCTGCGCATGCCTAAATAGCCACCATACCATACTGCAACACTCAGGCGGCTACCACCGTATGGAGCAATATACGACACAGTGTATCCCAGTTCTACCTCCCGGGTTCGTTTAAGTTCATATTACTAATGGCACAAAACAACCCCTACGATATAGTGCTAATAGCGAGAGTACGCCTCACATCCCAACACACAACAAAGACTGCCCAACATGAATGCTGTTATTGCCTCACTACTCGCTCCTTAGATATACCACCAATTCTGGGACTGTACGGGTGTGTTACATTGCCATTTGTATACATATATTTTCGTTTATCTGGACCTTTTAATTTAATGTATATGTTGATTGTTGCACATGCCACGCTGCCTGTACATTCTTTTAGAACTGTTAATAGTGACTGTTACCAGGGCATTCTACCTGGAGATCTGGATGTGGAAGTACTGTGTCTCTGTGCATTAAACATCACTTCAGCATTTCACCCTGCGTGGACTTCATCTGTATATGGAATCTTACACTAGCGACGAGGATGGGATGGTTCTGCCATTGATTTTATTGGATACGTTACGTCTCAAATTGAGTTTAAAGGAAGATCAGCACTCATCAAACTGTATGTTGCAAAAAAGGGAGTTAATGTCCTTAGGTGGAGAGACCAGTGGAAATTAGGTATCATTCTGAATCCTCGTAGTAAGGAACCGGTAATGGTGATTGAAGATAACACAGTGATGTATGATATGGAAAAGGAATTTCCAGATGTTTTTTCAGAGAAGTTAGGGAAACTCAAAGGTTTCACTCATGTCATAAAGCTCAAACAAGGTGCGTCTCCAGTTAAGCAAAAGTTGAGAAATGTACCTATCAATGTCAGAAAAGAATTGGGAGATACTTTGAAGGAAATGTTGGATGGTGGTGTAATTGAAGAGATAGAATCTTCAGAATGGATTTCTCCGGTAGTTTTAGCACGAAAACCAGATAAATCTTTGAGGATGTGCATTGACCTTAGAGCTCTGAATGCAAATATCATTATTAATTGTCATCCGTTACCAAACATTAATGAAGTAGTGAGTATGTTAGGAGGAGCCACTGTGTTCTCTACTCTGGATCTAAGGTCAGCGTATCATCAAATAGAGTTAGCAAAGGAATCAAGGCATTTGACTGCATTCATTACACCTCAAGGTCTTTTCCAATTTAAGAGGATGCCTTTTGGGCTAGCCTCAGCTGCCTCCATTTTTCAGAGGTCTATGTGCCATTTGTTTAAAAACATGGAGCATTATGTTAAATGCTTCCAGGATGATATTTTGATTTTCTCCCCAAGCAAAGTAGTTCATACACAGCACCTTAAGAGTGTGTGCAAGATCCTTAGTGATTATGGTCTTACTTTAAAAAGTAAAGAATGTAAGTTATACCAAGATTCTGTTGAGTATTTGGGACATACAGTGTCTAAAGATGGCGTTTTTCCTAAGAGATCTCTGGTTGACGCTATTTTAAAAGCACCTGCCCCAGATTGTAAAGACAAACTCCTTTCATTTTCTGGATTGTGTGAATACTACAGCAAGTTCATCAAGGACTTCGCTACAAAAATGGAACCGATAAGAGAACTGTCTAGAAAGAATGTGGAATTCATTTGGAGTAAAAGACAACAAGATTCTTTCGACAACATAAAAGCAGAGATGATAGCTGCTCCAACGCTTAGACCGTTCTGCATGAACAAATTGTTTGTACTCATAGTTGATGCAAGTCTTTATGGGTTTGGGTGTGTTTTGTCACAATGTTCTGGAAAAGAGGAGTGGAATGTGGATTTCGCCTCCCGCACTCTTAGTACAACTGAGAGGAGGTATGCAGTCATTGAAAGGGAATTGTTGGCGTGTGTCTGGGGAATAGAGCATTTTCGTAATTACATTTGGGGTGCTAGATTTGTTTTGAGAACGGATCACAAACCTTTGGTCTCTATTTTATCTCCTGGTGGTGGTTTAAGAGCTACTGCTCGTATTGCCAGGCTCATGTCACGTTTACAGGAGTACAGTTTTAATGTTGAATATGTCCCAGGAAAGATCAACGTGACTGCGGATTGCCTGTCAAGACTTCCATCTGTAGCTGAGGATGATGAAGTGGTTGCTGATATCACTGAAATAACTTCGAGTAAGTTTGGTTTTATTTCTGAAGATGTGTGGAAAAAGAGTATGGATGAGGATGCTCTTTTGGGTAAGAGTATCGACTACATTAGGATTGGATGGCCCTCAAAAAATGAAATTCCAGCAGAAATGGTTCCCTTCTGGAAAGTTTCTGGAGAGCTGGTTGTGGAGGGTGGCATGATCTTCAGACAAGGAAAGTGCATTCCCCCTTCGTCACTTCGTGATCACATTTTATCTGTGAGCCATGAAAGCCATTTGGGGATGTCTTCCATGAAGAGGTTGATCAGATCTGTGTTCTGGTGGCCTGGTCTGGATAGGTTCGTAGATAAAGTTGTAAGAGAATGCCCGGAGTGTGTCAGTAGTGATAAGATGTGTAAATGTGATCCTGCTCCCTTGATTCCAATACGATGAACTGATCATTCTTGGCAAAAACTGGGATTGGATGTCTCAGGCCCTTTCAACTTCCTACCTCAGGATTGTAGGTTTGCCTTGGTTTTGGTTGATTATCATTCAAAATGGCCAGAGATCAAGCTTGTGTCACATCCCACTACTGCTAGTGTAATTTTGTTTCTCAAAGAAATTTTCGCTCGAGAAGGCTATCCAGAAGTTCTCATTTCTGACAATGGAGTACAATTCAAATCCCACGAAATGTTAGAGTTTCTTAAGTTTTACAAAATCAAGTACATGACCACAGCGTTATATGAACCTCAAGGTAATGGTTTGGTGGAGAGGTACAATAGAGTCCTTAAACAAGATATCTTGTGGTCCCGTAGCTTTGGAGCATTGTGGAAGGACAAGTTAAGAGAGAAACTCTGGTTGTATCGCATAACTCCTCATGCCATGACTGAAGTTTCACCTTTCCGTTTGTTGAAGGGTAGGGATCCTGTCTCTAAATTATGCCCTTGGTGGTTTAAAAAGAACATGAAACATTGTGACTCTGAAATTCATTTGGATGATGTACCTAGAAATGTGGAAGCAAAACAACAGAAGAGTAAATGTTACTATGATTTCCGTATGAAGGTTAAAGAGCCATCTTTCACTGTTGGAGATTGGGTTAGAGTGCGGAAACCCGGTCTAGTGCGTAAAGGTGAATCTAAATTTGGAAAACCTATTAAAATTGTTAAAGTTAATCACAATAGTGTTGTAACACAGGATGGTAAGGTATGGAATGTCAGACGTGTAACAAAATGCGTTCAAGGCAGTTCATAGCTTTCCTTAGGGAGGAGATGTGTTACATTGCCATTTGTATACATATATTTTCGTGTATCTGGACCTTTTAATTTCATGTATATGTTTGATTGTTGCACATGCCACGCTGCCTGTACATTCTTTTAGAACTGTTAATAGTGACTGTTACCAGGGCATTCTACCTGGAGATCTGGATGTGGAAGTACTGTGTCTCTGTGCATTAAACATCACTTCAGCATTTCACCCTGCGTGGACTTCATCTGTATATGGAATCTTACAGGGAGGCTATAGACCACGATGTTATTCGGCCTCATGTCAAGGTGTAAAATGTATGTGATATATCTTTTTATGTCAATGCCACCAATACTGATGTGATGTACTTAATTAAAGAAAATGCCAATAAAAACTGATTTAATAATTAAAAAAAAGAACTATGTTGAGGTATTTTTCCCTTTATGCTTGAAAGAGGGACTCGCCTGTGGACACCAAGGAGGTGAGGATGGTATAGGTTTTAGAGACTATGGGCCCGAATTATAATAAGTGGGTTGGGCCAGCAGGCATTTCGAGCATTAACAGAAACTGCTTTCAAGGAACCACTGCCAATGCATTGTAACTTTGCTGAACGACTCTGTCAAGGCAAGATTTTCTTTATGAAAATAAGAAAATAATGCCCCCGTCTCCATGGGAGTATCCTGGCGAGTGGGTGGGGGGAATGGGGGGGGCATCGAACACTTTTCAGTACCTCTTACCTGCAGGTTTTTCCAGGCGGAGAAGGGCATTAAAAAACGGCTATATGCCCACCCATCTAAATTAGGTAGGCAGACATATAGCCAAATCTCCGACAGCCCTTGCTCAGTTGTAGACCTTTGACCATGGCGGGGACAAGCAGTCTCCGCCATCGTCCTACTATGGTCTGCCCGAATCAAAATCGGGCAGGAGGACCATAATGTTGGCAGAGAGGGAGCTTTTTACCGATGTGACGGAGTTCCATCTAAGCAAACATTTAAATCTGGTCATAAGCATTCAGTAGATGAGAGATTTGGAGAAATGGTTAGAAGGGAGTAAGCTCCTTAATGGAATTCCTCTCAATGCCACTCTTGGCCACCCAATGCCAGAGTGGTAAATAGTGGAAGAGTTCCATCTCGGGGACTGCAGAATCATATCTGATTTCCTATAATGATCTCAGAGTGCCTCTGGAGTAGAAGGCCCGGAGCCAAAAGCTTTCACTCCTGCCTCCAAATCTGGAGGTCACGTATCATCATCTATGATGAGAAGTGTGGCTTACCAATCATTGGTGTTAGGGGGAAAGGGAACGCACTAAGGCCCCCTCTATGTGCGATGGAGTCCCAGACTCATAGTGTGACCCTAGTTACAGGACATACATGAAGGAGACGGCCATCGTGTTTTTAGGAACCCACAGTCTGTCGTCCAGTGGTCTAGTTTGCAAGTTCTGACCTACAAACACCATTGTCTGTTTCACCCTTGAACGATGCAATCATGTTGAGTAATTGGGAGGCTCGGTAGTAGCACAGCAAGTGGGGAACCCCCAGCTCTCCATTCCTCAGCTGCAGATCTTCTCTGAGAGTCTCGATCGCTCACCCTCCCACATATAGATCATGCAAGCTGCCTGTAGTCACAAAATGTCTTCCCTCAAGGTGATGGTGCATGACCTGAAAGATATATAAGATTCACAGCATTAGTGCAGCTATTTGTCCCACCCAAGAGTGTGCATGATGTTTCCAAGTTGCCAGGGTGTACTTGGTCTCTGGCAACGGTGGTACAAAGTAATTTTTAGCATAGTCCAAAAAATGCTTGTCAACTAGATTTCCAGGTATTTGGTGGTGTTCAAAGACCAGTGGAATGGTGTTTCGCCTTTCAGGGACTCTGCCAGGGTGATCCCTCCAACCAGTAAATGCCCTACTGATCTGAAGCCCGCCACTGCATGGAATTTCTCAAGTAGGGAATTGATGGCATAATTTGACCACCGGGGTTCAATAAGAGTGAAAAGAATGGCAGGTAGCTTAATGGTGTCTTGGCAGAATGAGCTGCCACTGATACTAGGGTGGTCTCTGATTTTCTGCAAGACGGGCTCTAAGAAGAGATCGAAGAGAAGGGGGAGAAAGAACACCCTAGGGGCTCCTGTTTATATGTAGATAGGCCAAGGACTGACTACTGACCCTAAACCAGGGGGTTCTGTAGAGGACATTAATTCAGCCAAGGAATCTTGAGCTGAACCAAGTCTCTTCAGGTCATCGAACAGCCTTCTCCAGTCCAACCAATATAACACTTTTATCAGCAAGACTTCTTCTTCTTACAGGCAATATCTATAAGATGTAGTGTACAGCTTTCTTAGTTTTATCGCTTGCTGCACAGTTAGATGAAGCCTCACTGGTCAGGGTGGACCAGGTCAAACATTAGTTTGTCTTAATCAATTTGCTAAGACCTTAGCAAAGATTTTAAACAGTGAGATGGCCTGTAGGAGTGGCAAAGCACTGTTCTTTCCTAGGCTTGGGTATTCATGTGATATAAGCATCGGTCATTCCCAGGGAGGCTCCTTTATTTACATTTAAGCCATTGAACAGGGTAGTAAGGATAGGGAGGAAGCCGAGGAGCAAAGCGCTTTTAGAAGAGCATGGTAACCCCATTCAGGCCTCGTGCTTTAGAGGGCTTTAGTTACCCAATGGCCCTCAGAATCGCACTACTGCAGTGGGTTTGTCTAATTGTGTAGAGTACTCTAGTGACAGATTGAAGTGTGAAACTGAGTCCAGACATACAGTATTTTCTACCTGAGAGGTATTTGCACAACCTGAAAAGTGTAGTCAGTAGTATACAAAGATTGATAAAAAAGCCCGAAGTTTACCCTCATTAGTGCTGTGTGTTATGCCAGTCTAGTGCTTAACCTCACCAATACATCTGCATGAATAACAAACTTTTAACTTATGTTCCAGTATAGAGCCTGTTTTTTTCCTTCCTTCGTTGAAGCGGGCCCCCAGTCAGGTGAGCATATAGATGGCTGTGTCTAGCTCTAAAGTGTGAAGTTGGTTCTAATAGCTAGGACCCTCCGTTAAGCCTTGTTAAAGGGTGTGTTTTGAGTTGCTGCTCGACTTTAGTCAGCTCTATGACAAGGCATGCCCTAGTCAACTCGTGCATTCTTTTGAGCCATGAAGCTCTTGGATAAGAATTCTCCTAATAACTAAATTAAGAGCATCCCGGACAACTCTTTTCTCCTTTTCACCTGTGGCATTAAGGACCAAGGATTCTGTGAGCTTCCCAATAAGCTCGACTAGAAGCACTGGGGGTTCCAGAAGAGGCAGTAATTTAGACGTCAGGATCTCGGACAGTGGCTCCCAATTCCTTTTTCACAACATAGTGTAAAAGCTAAAGTGGTGTGGCCTAACAGTCTAAGATGGCGACCGCAATTTGAGACTGCTCTGCATCAGCCCTGAACATCCTACAATATCCAGGCCCATTAAGGCAGGATCAGCCCATAAAGACGGCTAGCCACCTGCCCCTTTCTAATTTCCGCTTGATGGGCCCCCGTGAGACTAGCAGTGTTCAAGGAAACCGGGAAAAGACCCTTAGGCAGGCCATGAGGGAGAGCAGTCGGCCTGTGGTAATTCCCGCTACAGCCATGGCAGCCACAGCAAAGTGGCAACAAGAGGTGGGTCTTTTCCCATATCTCTCTGGCCCCATCGAGGCAGGAACAGGTCATGAAGGCGACTGGCTGCCTATCTCCTCCTTCCCCCCATTTGCCAGCTCCCCGCAAGACAAGGTGGCCCGAGGACACAGCATAATTGTCCGCAGCAGCCAGAGTCGAGAGGACACAGTAGGCAGCTCTCTCTCAGAATTTCTCTAGACCCGCTAGGAGCCCCCTGGAGGAGCACGCCATGTCGGGGAAAACCAAGCCACAACCCATGAAGGACAGTCGCTCCCCCACTGTGCGACCCGCAGCTGGAAACCTGACACTGCCGGCTGCGAGAAGCCAGCCGGAGGGGCACAACAGACAGGTCTGCATCGGGTTGTTCTCAAGGGAGGGAGCTCCCAACTGGGGCTGGACCAAGCAACAGGGTGACAGAGAGGTGAGGAGCGAGCAGGCTGAAGACCTCATGGGCACCCTGGCAAGCCATGGGGAGGCAAGGGAGGTGCCAAGACTCTGTTACACTAAAGAGAGGAGGGAGCTGAGGTGGAGGTGCCCCCCCTTTCACCGCTCATCGGGTAATTTGGGATAAGTGAAGAGGATTGCTGCGTGCCATGCCCCATGAGACAGGCAACACCATGATCTGCGGTCTGGGGGATAGCGCACAAAACTATGGGGCGCTTGACACATGGTGTTGACCTGGTCCTGCATCACAATGGTGCTATTTGACTGCTTTGAGCAGTGGTGGAGGAAGGGATAGTCCCTGTGGAAGTAGCATATAGGACTGGACTCAGGCTGAGACTACTTATACTGGCAGAATGGTGAAGTAGAAGGTGGCTGCGGGCCGGGGGTGGAAAAATATATCAAACAGGTGGCACACGCTGGGCTAGCAGAGAGAGGGTCACAGGGCCTCCCTCCCCAACTGCCATTTGAAACGGTCTCACTAGCTCTATTAAGCGGATATTGACGCCATACTGTAGCAGGCACACCATCTCCAAGACATTCGCTGTGCAGAAACAAAAGTGATGATATTCCTCGGTTATACAGTGCTGTTCCTTCGCAAATCAATATTTGAGGTAAAAAAGAAACTCCGGGACATGGACATTCACTAAGCCCTCATTTACCAGGCCCAGCTTAAAGTGCTGCATCCAGAGAAATCTATAATCTTGGAAAACCTGGAGGAGGCTTGGGACTGGGCGGTGAAGAGGAAGAAGCTGCCAAAATCAACAGCTTATCCGATGACATCTGGGGGGCAGATGGACCA
This sequence comes from Triturus cristatus, assembly GCF_964204655.1. NCBI lineage: Eukaryota > Metazoa > Chordata > Amphibia > Caudata > Salamandridae > Triturus > Triturus cristatus. The sequence continues at coordinate 315,513,637 of NC_140595.1, forward strand.
CCCCTAAAGAGACAGAGCTAGGGACGGCACAGAGGGAGGAAATACAGTCGGCAGCAGCTGACAAGCAAGGGTGGAGAGCATCCTCACTGGACGGATCCAAAGACAGAGGGGAGACCCTTACGGTGGCCAAAGTTCAAGCTGTTCGCCGAGAGGGACCTGATTCTTCCCTTCCCCTCCCACTGTCCAATTTCCTCTGAGGATGCCGGCTTCACATGCTGTGGTCTGGGGCTTAACTGCTACTGCAACGAGAGGCCAGTGCTGGGACATTTACCCCAACTACTGTAGACTCCTTTTTAGGTCGAGCCTGAGCCAGCGCGCAAGTGCTGCTCTGGCGATCTGTTGTAGGTAGAGTACGGAGGAGAAGCCCCACCCATATTTTTCAATGGCTTTTGTCTTTGTCCTTTATAAATTCTGGTGTTTGATTCCTTAATAGGCTTGTTAGTCCCTCCTTAGTACAGCCATGTCGTCATTTGTATCCTCCCATCGCTACTGGCCCCTTTACTTGGTTGTTACATGGTACGTGTACTTTTTCTTTTTCCCCCACTTCGACCACTGGTTTAGCACGGCGCCGGCTTTCAAAGAACGATAACATGGGGGCAAACAAACAATGGCAGCGGGGGCTTTTTTCCTTCACAGCAGGCGCCCCCTTTTACAAAGCACTGTGGCACGCTGCTCCTAATTAGCAGCAATAGTGGGCACATTGTGTTCTTTTTTTTAACATACTAAATAATGTGGCCGCGCGTCTCGTTATGCGCAGCTTGCATGTAGTTTTTTTTTTATTAACATATTAAATAATGGCGACCGCGCATCTTGTTTCCTCTGCTACCCAGTCTTAACTTTGCAAAAGAGTGAGACCGATTGGCGTTGGCAAGCTTTTTTTTAAGTCGAAGTTGAACACAAGGCAAGATGTGTTTGGGTTTCCTCGACGAGTGATGGAAGGTTAGTCTCGCTTTTTTCGGGGAAGCCTCAGTTGAGCATTGTGCTATTTCCGGTGGTGCCTCGGTCTGTCCATCTGTGCCTTCTCAGTGGTGTGTGTGTGTCTTAAGTCGAACTAACTCTGTGGCCGATCTTCTAGGAGGAAGGCTCGGGACCCTCTGGGTGTCAGACATTAAGTTGGAAGCAAACTCTTTTTCACAGGAAGTCTGAGAGTTGCAAGAGTCCATCTGGGTTCAAATGGTCGACAGAACAAAAGTGCAAAAAAGGGGAGGTAACAACAGGGCGGGGGTACGTTGAGTTTTAATTTCAATCACAAATGGTAATTTGTGTGGTTGACAGAAAGAAAGAGAAGCAGACGTGAAATGTAAATATTAGCATTTTCTCTGCAGCAGACCGACCTAAGAGGACAATGTGCGTCATGTCTGCTCACATTTGGGAGCATTGAAAGGGGCATTTAGGAAAAGATCATGGAGAAATTACATTTTGGATTGACTTGCGTTGAAGTGGAAGTTTTCTTAGAAAATAAATGTCGGAACAGAGCCATTTTGCATAAAAAGTATTAACGTTATCGCCCAAACTGGAAATGTTTGTATGTATGATATATAGTCTTGCAGAAACTATCTTTTTGTGATTAGTACTGTAGTGTACCGCGTTTGATGTTGTGTTGTTCACCAATATACACACACACACACACACATATATATATATATATATATATCTCAAAACTGCAGCACAGTGCTATGCACCGTAGTCGCCATTACCCTTCCTCTTGCGACGGCGGTCCGCGGCGAGCCTCTGAACACCAACACACGCTGTTATTACCTCCTAACTTCATTTTTTTTTTTTTATATATTTTTATTCATCATCGCCAAGGAAAAACATTCAATAATACATTTCGTTATACAAATTCCATCAAACCATTTATACAACAGAGTCAGCCAGGGGTAAAAGAAAAGAATATACAAAACAAACAAAAAACCCAAGATTGAGACATAAATTAGGCCCCGAAATGATAGCCTTCGACCAAGTTAAACAATTGCCCCCATACAACAGAAAAAAAAGAAGGCTTCGTTATTTCAGTCATTTTCGAGTCTATCTTTCCAATAAGTAATTGGGGCCCATATCCGTTTCCCCATTTGCTTTGTCTTCCATCCTTTTTTATCATACAGCGCTTTTTCTAATACATATACAGCTAATAATCGTGCCAGCCATTGTTGGAATGTTGGCGGATTAGGATCGTTCCACATTGCTGCGACACATAATCTGCATAAGGTCATTGCTATATATATAAACTCATATTGAGGTATTTCTACACCGTCCCTGGTTACCCCCAAAATCATAACTTCGTTAGTTATACTAATTTTGATCTTGATAAATCCAAGGCGGGGCATGCAGAAAACATATGTATGGTATCTGCCTGTGCTGCCTGGCATCTGGGACAAACCACTCCCGTTGTTCCACCCCATTGAGCAATTCTTTTTGGCGTATAATAAAGCTCATACATGGTCTTATATTGCTGAGTTTGTAAGGTAGCTACTCTTAACACTGAGTTTGATAATTTGCTCGCTTTTTCGACCTCATTACCAGATAAATTCAATTTATTATTCCATTTATCAATAACTTTTCCACAATCATCCTCCCTATACCTGATCAATTCTCCATATACCTGGGAGATTGAACAGCCTTTCTTGTCCCTTAAAACTTCCATAGATTCCACTCTTTTATAATTAGTATCCCCTCCCTGTTTTTTTGACAAGACTGATCTTATTTGCAGGTATTTGAAAAAATCCCTGCGTTCTAAGTTATATAACTGCTGTGCTTGATCAAATGTTATAAGACCCGTTATACCCACTAAATCTCCTATTATTTTTACCTCCTAACTTCAAAAGCAGCCGCGGACATGTTAAGGCTTTTCAAAGCAGGTGTTTATTTAGCGAACATGGACCAACTTAACCCATTTCGGGACAAACTCCCTTGATCACGAGTACTGTGGCAAAGCCTCATTTCCATTTAAATAAACATGTGACAAAATTTGTAACAGACTTCAGTGAATAAAAGAGTTAACTCACTCTTAAAGAAACATAATGCGTTTGCATGTCACTTAAATAAGTGGAAATGCCAAAAACACAGTATGTGAAAATGAGACAATGAGTGAATTTCTGCACTTTGTGCATGATTACATATCCTCATGAAACGTGAAAACAGAGTTTACACAGATTGAACTCACTCTACATTTACCTAGCATTTACATTTCGCTAGTACTATTTAATCATGAAGAATTGCAAGTCAAAACGTTATAAGAGAAACACTATGACTGAGCAGATCTCAGGGAGACTCCCTATCACACGACGTGTGGTTAGGCTCTGCTGGGGTTGAGGGCTTCTGGGTCTGAGCTTTGACTGGTTGAAGTTTGGAAGCTTTAAAACAGGCTAACAATATGTATTGGTTTTACAATGGAGAATAAAGGTAAGCATTTAGCACTGCTCCTAATACTGTTACCATGGGACTCCCACCATGACAACGGGGAAGATTCAAGCCAGTGAATCTATAAAAGATATAGTCCTGGAGAAGTGGTTCTCGTGGAAAATAACAGCATACATAGCTGGCAGTAAGAAAGACAAAGAGAAGTAGATTAAGGCATATGAGCAGCAAATTAGGTAAATGGTAAGACTCCTGGCTCAGACAGGGATGGAAGATGACCTCCATCATCTGGAAGGGGCCTGAGAAGCCCTTAAATGGAAGCTGTTGGGGGAGCTAAGGCTGCCCTGACAGAGATGCATAATAGAATATAGAAATATGATTAAAATGGCTTCATGCCGACCAAGGGTACCCAATACTGCATCAGAAGGCTCCATAAGGCATAAGGCGATAGTTGATCTGGACTCTATATCTGATCCAATGGCCTTAATGCTTTGAGAGGCCTTTGATTCAGTTGAATGGCACTTCTTGCAAGCTATTCTGGAGGATGAATTTGGACCCTATATTTTGCGCCTATGGGAAGTTATTGTACACAACCTTGGGCAAGAGTTTACATCAATAGCGTCCTCTGCTGACGATTACGATCTACATAGGGGGACCCGGCAGGGCTCTCTCCTCTCCTATTTGCCTTTATCATTGAGCCCCTACCCGAGTAGATCAGAAGGGATGTGCAATCTGGGGCCTAAGGTGGGAGATGGACCTGGGAGGACCAAATTTCTAGGTACGCAGGCGATGCCAACCTAAATATTCAACGTCAATCGATCCCATGGCTGATCCACATGCTGAGGATCTATGGCAAGGCCGTTGGCCTGAGAGTAAAATGGAGTGAGGCAGCTATAATCCCATTAGTGTGCGCCCACCTAGAATTGCCTACAGGATTCCAGGCAATTTGTTCTGTAACCAGGGCATTCCAATACCTGGGGATGTATATAACCAGGGACGCTGAGGCCTGCTGGGAACACAATATCTCCCCCTTGCATCAGAAAATGAAGGACATATGTAGTAGGATGGAGCAGCCTCTCCTTGAACATGATGGGGCTATAGCCCTCTTTAAAATGGGGGACTTCCACAACTGCTCTATATACTGCAAAATTACCCCTTCAGGGTTGCCACATGCTGGTTTATCGTTTTGCAGGTCAGCATCAATACCTACGTTGAGAAGGGGTGTTGGGTTTTGACCTTGAAAGTCTCCCACAAGAATTATATACAATCCCCTTATGATGGAGGCTGGGGGGCAGTAGACATGAAATTGTACTACTAGGCGGCTCAGATCCTCCTGATTAATGAGTGGATATTCGGGGACGACCAGGCCATGAGACTTGAACAAACTGCCCCTACCGGCAAAGCTCAAGGGTCCCGGTTGTCTGGGGAGGCCCTTCCACCCGACCCTCCAGCACTCATGGCCATACCCATTATTAGTTGGAGAGAGGCAATACAGGGTTTGGGTTGACAAAAGGAGCTCACCAAGGAGACGCTGCTGTGGATGGGCACTTGGCTAGCCGAAACAGGGGGCTTCAAGGCTTCCAAAATTTGGATAGACTAGGAATTTCCACACAGGGAGATGTCTGGCGGACAGATCACTTGATATCATATGAACAATTGGCAGCTGACCTCTGTAGGAAAGTGCCCCTTTGTGCATGGTTACCCCCCACCTTTTTGCCTGACATCTGATGCAACCTGACTTAATGTGCCTTGGTTCCCGGCAAATCAGGTTCCCAGGGCCTGTTTTTTTCCCCTAAGACTGTACCTTTGTACCCAAAACTGGCACATCTCCGGCCACAAGAAAGCCCCTTGTAAAAGGTACCATGGGTACCAAGGGCACTGTGACCAGGGAAGGCCTACAAGGGCTGCAGCACCTATAGTGTTGCGGGGATTCTGCTCAAGCACAGAACTATGCACAGGAAACCAGGACCTCAGTGAATTGTGGTGTACCAAAAAACTCACCTCAGTACCTAGAACCCCTATAGGACTAGCATCAGTGTCTCATTCGTTCTCCGTACCATATCGAAGCTACCAATGATTAGACTTAGAATACTCTCAGGAATGGTGGGAATCAAGAACACCTTTTCGTTATTGTTCTCATACCAGTCCACAACGTAAGTAATCAGAGACACGGAAAAGTTTAAAATGTTTATTTTTAACTACCTGCTCTAAGATGTAGTACTGTGGCTAACATAAGCAAACATATGATTAGAAATAAAACCATCAGCATTGTTATAATTCCATAAAAAACAAAGGGAGAAATCATATTATGATAGTGGAAACAGGTCCTATAATACCTTGTTTACCACCCTCCCCTGGCTAATAAGCTAGTTTTATACTATAATAGAAGGTCTCTAGGTTTGAATGGGGAACCCCATTCCTCCAAGATCAGCTTAGGTGAATCACATCACAGGATCAGCACTGCTCTCTGTGTCTGGAAAGGTTTTCTCCAAGAGTGCCAGAATCATGCATCCAATGCTATATTAAAGCAACCCGAGTTTCAGATATTTGCAGCTGTGTGCTTGTTGTGTCTAGAGAGTGGGCCGATCAACCTGAATTCAACAGCATAAATTGTTATTTGACCTTGACGGTTTCTGCACACAGTGTTCAGACTAAGGTCGTGGTGCACGTCTAGGGATGTGAAAAACAGACCGTTCTCATGTGAAGAAAAAGCAAGCAAGCCGTTTTACTTATAATATCAGCTACCTGTAGTGTCATGTGCAAAAGCAGCAAAGTGTCAAGATGGTGTTAACATCTAAAACACTTATGCTAACATAGCAATGTGTGCAGGCAAAACCCTGTCTCCACTACACCCTCCCTTGATCGGACCACGAACAAAATAGGGAAGTAATGTAGGAACGCAGAGTTCAAGTGAGCGAGTGAGACAGAACCAAGTTCATATATTGCCAATCCGTATAATTGGTAGTGAAAAGTTCAAAAAGTTTGTTGGGAAAAAGTTAAAAATTAAAAATCAATCAGGGGCGTTATATAGCCCATTCTGGAGCAAAAAAATAAAAATAGAAAATTCCAGTTTGTACGTGCGGAAGATGGACAACTGCCAATTTAATCCATCAACGTATAGGCACAGTATGTTGCAACAGCCTCCAAGAGGAAGTCATTGTAATCTTCAGTAAAGGAGTCAGCCATCCAATCTAATAAAGTAAAGGAACATACATGTTCTACGATTACCGGAGCCTCATCAGAGGACAACTTGCGTGTTCTTCGAGATAACTTCGCGCCAGGAAGTCATGAGCTGCTGCATGAGAACCGGAAGGATAATCCATAAGCTATGCTCAAAAGGCCAGAGGTAGTGTTCCATAGTATTCAAGCATCCGGTTGCGCAGTTGGAACAGCCGGGAAAGACTGTCATGTGACACAGATCGTGCAGCCATTGCGGAGCAAACAAACCAACAGCAGCACACCAGAAGTCAAGGCGAGGATTAATGGAAGCCCGCCGAAGACGCTGGAAAAAATAGAATGAAAAAATGCCGGTATCACACCAAATATTGTTTGGAATGAGGTCACAAGGCCAGAGCCCACAACTTTGAAAAAATGCGCCAAGCCAGTTGTTGACGAGGCATTGAATATAGTGTGAATCAGAGCACCAAAATGAAGGGGGAGATCAGTATTTAAAAGAGCATGCACCTCGGTGCGGTGTTAGCTACATGAAGGACAAATGCTTCACGAGAGGAAGTTAGGACGACTTCTTTTTGAGAAAAAAGAGCCCTTATTCTGCTCATCTTGTTGAACTCTGCTTTTAAGGTTGGTTTGGAAGACCAGATGGATACATCGAGTCTCCCATGCGGGGGTGGGAAAAGCACATTTTTACAACAGACTACTCATTGGGAGACAGTCACAATGTAAGGAATCCCTTCTAGCATCCCGCAACACGCCTCATTATTTAAAAGCAAATAGCTATCGTTAGCTAATAACGTGAAAGTGGGTGTAATTGCTGGCACAGGATCTCCCTTCAAAGTGCAAGCTAAATTCGGTGCGTGAACGTTGCAAGTGCCATGCAATTGGATGTTCCTAAAACTACTGAGTGATCAGGTGTCGAAGTGCACTCCTCTCCTTTTAAATAAACCTCTTTACCTTCTCTCATGCACCTGTATGTAAATGGGAGTGACCAAACCTCATGTAGGAAAGCGGTACCTAGTGGTTCATATCTACTTAAGGCATAGTGTATCATACATGAACTGAACTTAAACAGTGGAAAAGGCAGTGTGATTAACCCATGGATAAGCCACACAGCCGAGTTCGTTTCCGCCACAGAGAATGGTAAAGGTTCCAACTTTTCAATATGCAATAGTGAATATGTCGCATCCTTCATGGACATGAACTGTTGTTTATCAGTCAGATTAAACGGCAGGAATAGTGATGATGTATTCATATAATCCCAGGAATCCTTCCCAGCCTTCAATGTTTATAAAGTCCATGCAAACTGCATAATAGAACGCAATTGATTTTGACCATGTTATAAGACAGACATGTCATCCTGTACAATATCCACAACAGATGAAACAATATTATCTAATGTGTAAATCCTGGAAGAAAGAGTGTTAATGCTATTATCAATGACAGCAAGCACTTTTTCCAAATCTGCTTGATCAATAGCTCGCCATCTAGAAGCAGCTTCAATTTGAGACAATTTCTAAACTTCGTTGTAAATAGAATATACCCATCTTTTGGACCTGCCACCCACAGGGCCCTTAACAAAATCATTCAAATCTACATTGTCAGTTAATTTGAACAAATGAAGTTTAACTGACGTCAAGGTGGAATGTTTAAGCCAGTTTTGACATAATTTTTAAGGTTTAATCTGCTGGGAAATGTCACAAGTAAGGACATGATCACGAGTCTGTTTATACAATCCGTGCCACCAGTAACGTTGTTGTAAGATAGTAACAGTCGCAGAGACGCCTGCATGGGCTGAAGCCATACCTTCGTGAACGGCTGTTATCAAAGAGAGCCTGCGGTCCGCGTTGGGAATCAATCTGTCACCAACATCGTTACTTCTCACATAGGGAACTTTATCAGGACTTAAATGATAAGAGTATTTAGAAGGGAAACCTCGAGGGTAATTATCACCCTTCTCTGTTGCAGCAATAGCTGCCAAGATGTCATCATCAATTTTACTTTTAGATCTTGAAGCTGCTGCTACTAGATAAGCTGCCACTGCTGTTTTCGCTGCTTCATCAGCTAAACTATTGCCAACAGCGTGTACCCAGATGCGCTGGTGACCAAGAGTATGAATTACATTTACGAGCGGCAGACGTTGTTTAAGTTCTGCGACTCGAACCCAGTGCATTTTATGTTTGATTGTGCTACCTTTGGAATCATGATATTCATTCTGAGACCAAAAGAATAAATTGTCGTTAAAAGACTGTACACAGTAGTATGAGTCACTCACAATAAGTGTAGTCACTCGAGGATCAGCAAACTCCAGTGCAAGCACTAGAGCACGTAGCTCTGCCAACTGGGCGGTACAATCACCCAATGTCCGCGTATGCAAGACATCAGACTTGAATTCTCCATTCACAAAAGTTCCAGCCACTATCGCGCAGGCCGCTGAATATGCATGCTTAGATCCCGTCGCCGGTTGCACCGAACCGTCAGTGTAAATAATACAATGGTACTCCTCAAGCGGGCGCAAGGACAGAGGAGTAGGATGAACAAATTCATACTGCAACTACTCCTGAGTCTGCAATGAGGCATCAAAGATGAAAGTGACATCCGGAGACGCCAAAGAAGTGCCCAATTGTATCCAACGTGGATGCAAAGCTTTAGAATTAGGTACACTGGCCTTCGTCACTGCCTCAAGGGCAGGATACGGTGTGACAACCAACATGTGTTTCCGTTGTGACAGCGCTCTTTCTTTTAGAATCGCCATCTGCACTGCAGTCAAAACTTTTTCGACGGTGGAAAAGCGCATTTCAGCCAAAGTGTACAAGTGTGACTTGTAAGCAATAGGGACTGTGTTTCCCTCTTTAAATGTTAAGTATGTGAAACCCACCACACCAGGCACAATTCTTATTACGAGGTTTGTGTGGTTATCACGTGTCAATAAGTACTTAGAAGCAAGAAGATCAGCCTGCAAAGAGTGCAGTATAGCTGAATGTTCTGGTAGCCAGCTCGATTTGGTAAAAGTAGGTTGTACCAAGGCAAATAGCAGCTTGATACGCTGGGTATAGTCAGGAATGTAAGTATGCCCGATATTTTTTAAAAGACAGCAAAGATTGTAGTTTTTTCAGAGTTGTTGGAGCGCGCAAACATGCGCATTTCTCCAGGAAGTGAGGTGCTAAACATCAACCTTCGTTGTTGAGTTCATAGCCCAAAAACAACACTGTATACTCTGCAATGTGTGATTTTGCAAAGTTAAATTTGTAACCAAAGTCCGCAAACATTACAATGATGCGGTCAACGCAACACAGATGCGGCCATAATTCGTCGTCTATGAGATAAATATCATCAACATACGAGTATGCATCAGGGTCAATGCTCTCTAACAGAGAGACTACACGTGCGGCAAAGGCTCCTGGACTATTTTTTGTAGCCAATGGCTAATCTTTTAAACTGTTTTTGTTTGCCGCCAGATGTAAAGGCTGTTCATTAACTACTAATAGAGGACAGGTTTTGGCTATAAAAGCCATTGGAGATATCAAGTGTGGTCTTATACCTTTTTCTCACGAGACTACGAGGGCAGAACTATGGGTATTCTGTACCGTGCAGGTCCGACAATGAGAGTTCAAATGCCGATAATCCAAAACTAGGCGGTACGACCCATCAGGTTTGGTTACAGTGAAAAGAGGATTATTCATGGGTGACACACATGTTTCAATTACACCTTGATATTCCAATTGTTCAAGGATTTCTGCGACGTGAGATCTAGCTTCTCGGCGCATGGGATATTGGGGTTGTGGCTGTGGCATAGACTGTAACGGAATCTCATGGCTTGGTGATAATTTATCCCACCCAACCTGTGTACGGTACAATGCCAGAGCAAGCACTTGTGTCCACTCTTTTGCAAAGTTCTGAGCTTGCTCCTTCGGCACTGTGTGCGCAAAAGATGGGAGGATTACCTCCTCCCCTCTGGGAGCGGCCAAAACGAAAGCTGGGGGTCAGTCCGCCTCTGCTAACTGAATGTCATATGTAGAGGTCATATTTTCCCCAAAAATCCCTTTTATGGTACGCTGTATGTCACCTTCAATTAAAAGGACTATGTCATATAGTCTGTCAGGGGGAGCCACTCTAGTGTCAGCAGCTTCTACAGTAATAAATGTGTCAGTTGCTGTCGCCTTCAGATATCGACGCAGTGCTTGCCGCACTATTGTAACCTCCGCTGCGCTGTCTAGCAGCGTTAGTGCCCATGTCAGGTTCCGAAGCTATGGTCTCCCTGCCCTAGCCTGCTTCAACTTCGCAGAACCGATGGTCTCCACTGAAAAGCACAGGGTCCAAGATGTCTATTTTGCACTCTGCACCCGGCCGCCCAAGTGCCGCTGGTGGTACACCTTATGTACTGGTCATTGGCTCCTGCAGTGCTGACCTTAACCCTAGGAGTTTTGCTCCCACACCTGTGAGAAGTTGGCCTGGCATATGCTGGTCACTAGTTATAGTGGCCACCTTGCACCAGTCCAATTCGACTCTTATGGTAGATAGGTTTAAGACAACCTTTTAAAGAAAGCTATCCTAGTGGTAGCTGTGGAGAGCAGCCTTCAGGCTAAGTCTCTGAGGAATGTAAAGCAGTTTGTTTTACCTTATAATCTCTTGAATTACCAAATGAAAAGGACACCACACAGGTATATATATCAAATATATATGTATTTATTCTTAGATACACTCTACTAAGCTCTTTATGAGATTAGAACCCAGTTACACATTCAAATGTCAACACTTCTCAATAAATTAAGCACAAATATGGCTGTAGCCCTGGGGGCGTACCAGACCATATACTAAAAAAATGGGCTAACAAACTCGACTTGCAAAATGAAAAGGCCTAGAGCCTTGGGAATCGCTGGGGCTTTACTTCTGCAGTGTTAGCAGGTAAGTAATCAGCCCACGGGAGACGCGTGCAGTGTCTAAACACAGCCGCGGGTTTCCTATTGGTTTCAATGGCGTAAGTCGCGGTTTGTATTTTAAAGCTTTAGGGCACTTCGGAGAAGTCAACAAGCAAGCCACTTACAGGGTAAGTATTTCGAGGGCCAACACACACTTGGGCACCGGAGTGCACGAGTTACCTCACCTAGGGAAGCCGGGTGCATAGGTGTCTTTTGGTGTCGGGTCGCGATGCTGTTTTCAATGGAGATCACTGAAGACTTGCTGCTTGTGACGACTGGAGAGGTGTCCGCCGGAATCCGAAGAAGGATTGAAGTTGAAGAGGACCTGAAAATTGAGGGGACAGTGTTCAAAGTCACTTGCCAGTGACCGGTGGCCAGTAGGATGGATGACCACTGATTTGTCTCTTCGCTCACGAGGTCCAGGAGAGATCGACGATGACCAGCAGCTGGATTCAGAGGGTCCCACGACGTCTGCAGCTGATGACGGTGTCGGCAACCGGATTGGAGCCAACAAGCCTTAGCAACTGCAAGTCTCGTATGGAATGAAGATTGACGGTGATGCAGACCAGCAAGGTCTGATGGACTTACCCAGCGAGGGTAAGTGAGGGCAGGCCCGGAGCAACCAGGAGAGCCCTTGAAGTCGATGAGAAAGTCTTCGGGTGAGTCACTAGCCAACGGGCAAGCAACAGCGAAGACGCCTTTGCAGGAAAAGTTCCACAGGAGCCCACGGTCACTCGAGACGGGGTAGGCCGCTGATTTTCGGTACCACACCTGCTAGGGACTTGGACTACAGATGGTCCAAAGCACAAGTTCGTAGAACGTTGTTTAGGGTTTGCACTCGAAATCAGTGCACGGTTCCCTGGTATTGCTGTTCCTCGTCACTCGTGGGGTCCAGATGCCACAGCTTCGCTGGGGACCCAAAATGGCAGTGGAGAGGTCAGGAAATCCGCTTCAGGGGACGCAGGGACTTCGGACTCCGGCGGGAGCGCTGAAGTTTGCAACCGTTGATCAAAGTTACTGGTGCCTGCCAAGCAGGGGAGTCACTCCTTGACTCCAAGGGAGATTCTTCAGTCTTCCAGAGATAGTGGAACGTCGAAGGGCCAGGATTCTTCTTTGTAGAGCGTCGTCCAGGGTTAATCTGAATTGCATTGGCAATGCTTGGTATCTTATAGTGAAGATAGGGGAGGGACTAGCTCTATGACCACTCCTCTAGGAGGGTCAGGGTAGTGGGTGGTTACACCCACTTCCCTTTGTCCAGTTTCGCGCCAAAGCAGGGGCAGGTAGCCCCTGAACCGGTTTGAGCTGGCATATGCACAGAGGAGCCTACTGCTCCCCCAGTGCAGGACTTCAAAGCACTCTAAGAGTGCACCCACCCAGCTCCAATACACTAAATAAAGTCTGGGAGGTGGTGACACCTCCCTGTGACAGGATACCCTTTGTTGGGCTTCCTCCACTGCAAGTTTCGGTCAGCAGCAGGAGGGCAGCCCAGTGTCTGTGCTGGTGGCATCCATTTTGTGATGCCAGGGCTCTAGAAGATTTCTACCGTTTAGTACAGTGGGTACATGTCGTCCCCTCTAGAAGGGTGGGATCATACTCCCACACCAGTTACTGGTGTGGGGGTATGATTCCAAGTTGTTTGACACCAAACACGACATGTTTTGATGCAGTCATTCCAAAGTTAGCATTTACCGCGAGGTTATAATGCACTTAAGAGTATATGGTTTAACCGCATCCACAAACAGCAGCAGAGAATAGACTCTGCCAGCTGCAGAGGGGTCCTGCTCATGCAGAAGCACCCCCTCACATAGTAAACCAAGCACCCTGCCCTCAGGATTGTTAGGGCCTGCAAGAGGGGTGACTGATAGGTTTATATGTGTGTGTATGGTGAGATATAGGAACCTATACCTCAGTGAGGAGTGCTAACACTACCTCACACAGGCTGCAGTAGCAGGCCTGTGGTGTCAGATTGTGAATGCTTCCCAGGGGTGGCATAATACATGCTGCAGCACCTGGTAGGCCTGTGAAGTACCAATGCCCTAGGTACCTAAGGTACCATATACTAGGGGCTCATAAGGTACCACAGTATCCAATCACTAGTGCATCTAATATGCACACCAAGTTGCTTAGAGAGATCAGTGAGACTGGGGCCCTGATTAGCAGGGACCCAGCCAGACTATAGTCAGAAACCAGTGTATACATCAGAAAAAAAGTGGGGGCAACATAAGTGCAGATCCTACTCTCCTACACAACCCCCCCCCCCAAACGCAGGGACATTAAACTAACCTTGACCAGTTGAGTCTTCATGTTCTAAGTAGAAATACCTCGAGAGTCCATCTGCATTGGCATGTTGGGTCCCAGGTCTATGTTCCACTGTATAGTCCATCCCCTGTCGGGAAATGGACCACCTGAGCAGTTTAGGATTTTCACCTTTCATCTGTTTGAGCCATAGGAGGGGCTTATGGTCAGTCTGAAGTATGAAGTGAGTGCCAAACAAGTATGGCCTCAGCTTCTTCAGGGCCCACACCACAGCAAAGGCATCCCTCTCAATAGCTGACCAACGTTTCTCTCTAGGGGTCAGCCTTCTGCTTATGAAAGCTACTGGCTGGTCTTGACCTTCATCATTAAGTTGAGACAGTACAGCTCCCACACCCAGCTCTGAAGCATCTGTTTGAACAATGAACTTCTTTTTGTAATCTGGACTCTGTAAGATGGGGGCAGTGCACATTGCCTGCTTGAGGTCATCAAATGCCTTTTGACAGCTAGCTGTCCACTGAACCTTTTTTGGCATTTTCTTGGAGGTCAGGTCATTTAAGGGGGTCACTATAGATCCATATCCCTTAACAAACCTCCTGTAATACCCAGTCAGGCCCAAGAAGGCTCTCACCTGTGTCTGGGTGGTTGGAGCTACCCATTCCATCATGGTCTGGATCTTGCTCTGCAATGGTTGAACCTGGCCTCCACCTACAAGGTGGCCCAGGTACACAACCTGACTCTGCCCTATCTGGCACTTAGTAGCCTTGGTAGTGAGGCCTGCTTTCTGCAGGGCCTCCGGTACATTCCTGAGGTGACCAGGTGATCCTGCCAGGTGGAACTAACGACAGCAATATCATCAAGATAAGCTGAGCAATAGGTTTCCATACCAGTCAGAACTTTATTAACCAACCTCTGAAATGTGGCAGGTGCATTCTTCAAACCAAAGGGCATTACCGCAAAGTGATAGTGCCCACCAGGGGTCGAAAATGCTGTTTTAGCCTTGGCATCATCAGCTAACTTGATTTGCCAATAGCCTGCTGTAAGGTCAAATGTACTGAGATACTTGGCTGAGGCCAAAGTGTCTATTAGTTCATCTGCCCTTGGTATTGGGTAGCCATCAGTCCTGGGGACTGCAGTGAGGCCCCTGTAGTCAACACAAAACCTCATCTCTTTCTTACCACCCTGGGTGTGAGGTTTTGGGACAAGGACTACTGGGCTAGTCCAAGGGCTATCTGAGGGCTCAATAACACCTAGCTCCAACATTTTCTGGACTTCAGTCCTGATACAATCCCTGACATGGTCAGGTTGCCTGTAGATTTTACTCTTTACAGGCAGACTGTCTCCAGTGTCCACCTCATGGGTGCACCAGGAAGTCTGACTTGGGGTCAGGCTAAACATATGTCTAAACTGGTGTAGCACTTGTCTACATTCAGTTTGTTGATGTTCAGTGAGGCTGCTTGCCAAAGAAACACCATCAGCTGACCCATCATCAGGGTTCTGTGAGAGCAGGTCAGGGAGAGGGTCACTCTCCTCCTCCTGGTCCTCATCAGTTGCCATGAGCAAGCTCATGTCAGCCCTGTCCACATATGCCTTAAGTCTGTTGACATGGAGCTCCCTAAGGGGGCTCCTGGGAGTGCCAAGATCTACCAAGTAGGTGACCTCTCCCTTTTTCTCAACAATTGTATGGGGGCCACTCCATTTGTCCTGGAGAGCTGCTGGGGCCACAGGCTCCAACACCCACACTTTCTGGCCTGGCTGGAAAACAGTCAGGACAGCCTTTTGGTCATGCCAAGCTTTTTGGAGTTCTTGGCTTGCCTCAAGGTTTTTATTGGCTTTCTTCATATACTCTGCCATCCTGGAGCGGAGACCAAGTACATAGTCCATTACATCCTGTTTGGGAGGTTTGAGAGGTAACTCCCATCCCTTCTTCACCAGACATAATGGTCCTCTAACAGGGTGCCCAAACAGAAGTTCAAAAGGGCTGTAGCCAACCCCCTTTTGTGGAACCTCCCTGTATGCAAACAGAAGGCAGGGAAGAAAAAGGTCCCATTTTCGCCTAAGCTTTTCTGGGAGGCCTTTAATCATTCCCTGTAGGGTTTTGTTGAATCTCTCAACTAGACCATTGCATTGTGGGTGATAGGGAGTAGTGAATTTGTAGTTTACACCACACTCCTTCCACATTGCAGTTAGATATCCTGACATAAAGTTAGAACCTCTGTCAGAGATGACCTCCTTAGGGAAACCCACTCTGGAGAAAACTCCAATGAGGGCTCTTGCTACCACAGGAGCTGTGGTAGTCCTTAGGGGTATAGCTTCTGGGTACCTGGTGGCATAATCCACTACCACCAGTATAAATCTGTGCCCAGATGCAGTTGGTGGGTCAAGGGGACCAACAATGTCAATCCCTACCCTTTCAAAGGGAACCCCCACCACAGGCAGTGGTATCAGGGGGGCCTTTGTTGTGCCACCTGTCTTGCCACTGGCTTGACAAATGACACAGGAGCGACAAAACTCCTTGGTGTCTTCAGACATGTGTGGCCAATGGAAATGTGGTACAAGCCTGTCCCAGGTCTTGTTTTGGCCCAAGTGTCCTGCCAATGGGATGTCATGTGCTAGGGTCAAGAGGAACCTCCTAAACTTCTGAGGAATTACCAACCTCCTGGTGGCTCCAGGGGTAGAATCTCTAGCCTCAGAATATAGGAGCTCCTCATCCCAATAAACCTTATGGGACCCACTAGCACTCCCAGCAGCCTCAGCAGCAGCCAGCTGTCTGAGGGGTTCAAGAGTGGGGCAGCACTGTTGCTCTTTGCTCAGATCTTCCCTGGAAGGTCCCCATGCCCCCAAGCACTCAACCTGACCAGGCTCATGTTCATCTGGGGCAGTTCCTTCTTCAGGCTCTGCTTCTCCTCCCTCAGGAGGGGAACCCTACTGCTCCTCCTCTTGGGTAGCATCTGGTCCATAGTTTCAGGATCCAGAGCTGGTTCAGCTTTATGCATTTTGGCTTGTGACCTGGTCACAGCAAATACCTCTGCAGGTATGCCCAACATCTCAGCATGAGTCCATAATTCTACTTCAGACCAGGCTGAAGTCTCCAGAACATTGCCCAACAAACATTCAACAGGGAGGTCTGCACTGACTACTACCTTTTTGAGCCCAGTTACCCCTCCCCAGGAGAAATTCACAACTGCCAGGCTATGGTTGGTCCTGGTGTTGCTTGCATTGGTTACCTGGTACATTTCACCCAGGATTATCTGTGTAGGGTCCACTAGGACCTCTGCCACCATGGTGACACTAGCACCTGTGTCCCTAAATGCCAAAGCCTGTTTGCCATTTATGATAGGCTGCTGTTTGTACTTGCCCAGGTTACTGGGGCTCACTAGGAAGGACATATCAAGGTCTCCCTCACAAACTAGCAATGCCTGTGTTGGTACTCTGACTAGGCCAGAGTCCACATCAGAACCCAGGGTCAACCCTACTACACCCTTATTCTGAGTATTACCTCCACCAATGACTGCACTAGGGGGAACAGTTGCCTTAGGGGCTGGAGTGGTGGTGGTTTGGTCTTTGGACTTTGTACAGTCAGAAGTCCAGTGCCCTTTCTGTTTTCAGAATTTGCACCAGGGCTTCTTTTGGCCTTTTCCCTTTGGAGATTGTGACTCCACCCCAGTTGCAGATTTTTGGGGCCCTTGTGAAGACTTCTGGTCTTTAGACTTATCCCCACCTTTATCTGAGCCTTTAGGGTTTTGCTTCTTAGTGTCACCACCTTGGTTCTGGTTTTTCTGCCTCACCCTGGTTCTGACCCATTTGTCTGCCTTCTTTCCCAATTCCTGGGGAGAGGTCAGATCAGAGTCCACCAGGTACTGATGCAACAACTGGTTCTGGCAATTATTAAGGATCTGTTCTCTCATTATAAGATTATACAATCCCTTAAAGTCAGTTACTCTACTACCAACCAGCCAACCTTCTAGAGCCTTGGTTGCACAATCAACAAAGTGAGTCCAATCCTGAGTCTGTGCTTTCTGGGTGTCTCTGAACTTCAACCTGTACTGTTCAGTGGTTAAGCCAAACCCATCTATCAAAGCACTCTTCAGGGCTTCATAATCATTAGCATCCTCTTCTCTAACAGTGAGGAGCTTGTCTCTACCTTTATCTGAAAAGGAGAGCCACAAGATTGCTGCCCACTGTGTCTGGGGGACCTGTTGAACTTTACAGGCCCTCTCCATAGCAGTTATCCATTTGTGTATATCATCCCCACTCTGGTAGGGAGGAACAACCTTGGACAGGTTCCTATGGTCTGGATTGTAATCTCTGCCTCTAGGGACACTGTTGCTGCCACCAGGGGTATCTAACCCCTCCTTCTTAGAAGCTCTTTGGAGCTTGAAGGCTTCCTTATCTAAGGCCAATTGCTTGGTTCTGAGGGCAAGCTTCCTCATACTGGAGCATCTTGAACCTTCTGTCAGAGGAGGACTCCCTGGGATAGGTGGAGTTCCTCTGTGGAACAGATTCTCTTCTCCAGAGTGGTATGAATGGTCAGAGTCCCCTGAGAGGGACCTAGGCCTTTCTCCCACTTTGTCAGTTCTCTTAAGGAGAATTCCTCTGTTCTTTTCAGACCCTTCTGGGCCTGGCCCTTCAATCACAGACTCCAGGTCATCTTGATTTTCATCCTCAGACCCAGAGCCTATGGCTGACCCACTCCCTGATGGAGACCCACTAGCTCCTAGAGCTTGTCTCAGGTCATCTGCTACTAACAGATCTATCAGGTGTTGTGATGAGGGACTCCTGCCCACTCTCAGTTGTCTTTCAAAGCATAAGGCCTTCAGTTCAGTGTAGGCTATATCTTTGTACTGAGATGGGGTGGACCCACTGGCTCCACCTTGGTGAGACATACTAGTGTTGTGCAGTGTTGTACTACTAACACTAGTTGAGGCCTACTGGACCTAGCTTGAGGTGTAGCAAGGGTGTGCTTATCCCTTCACAAACAGCTCTAAGTTCAGTAGAACCTATTGATACTAGCTTGACTTTATATGTACCTTGAGTACCTTTAGTGGTTTTCAGTTAGTAATTAAAATAGAGATTTTCTGGTAAAACAATGGCAAGCTGGAATCCCACACGCTGCCCACCAATGTGAGAAGTTGGCCTGGCATATGCTGGTCACTAGTTATAGTGGCCACCTTGCACCAGTCCAATTCGACTCTTATGGTAGATAGGTTTAAGACAACCTTTTAAAGAAAGCTATCCTAGTGGTAGCTGTGGAGAGCAGCCTTCAGGCTAAGTCTCTGAGGAATGTAAAGCAGCTTGTTTTACCTTATAATCTCTTGAATTACCAAATGAAAAGGACACCACACAGGTATATATATCAAATATATATGTATTTATTCTTAGATACACTCTACTAATCTCTTCATGAGATTAGAACCCAGATACAAATTCAAATGTCAACACTTCTCAATAAATTAAGCACAAATATGGCTGTAGCCCTAGGGGCGTACCAGACCATATACTAAAAAAACTGGGCTAACAAACTCGACTTGCAAAATGAAAAGGCCTAGGGCCTTGGGAATCGCTGGGGCTTTACTTCTGCAGTGTTAGCAGGTAAGTAATCAGCCCACGGGAGACGCGTGCAGTGTCTAAACACAGCTGCGGGTTTCCTATTGGTTTCAATGGCGTAAGTCGCGGTTTGTATTTTAAAGTTTTAGGGCACTTCGGAGAAGTCAACAAGCAAGCCACTTACAGGGTAAGTATTTCGAGGGCCAACACACACTTGGGCACCGGAGTGCACGAGTTACCTCACCTAGGGAAGCCGGGTGCATAGGTGTCTTTTGGTGTCGGGTCGCGATGCTGTTTTCAATGGAGATCACTGAAGACTTGCTGCTTGTGACGACTGGAGAGGTGTCCGCTGGAATCCGAAGATGGATTGAAGTTGAAGAGGACCTGAAAATTGAGGGGACAGTGTTCAAAGTCACTTGCCAGTGACCGGTGGCCAGCAGGATGGATGACCACTGATGTCGCGTCATTTCAGGTCGTTGATGGTGATTTGTCTCTTCGCTCACGAGGTCCAGGAGAGATCGACGATGACCAGCAGCTGGATTCGGAGGGTCCCACGACGTCTGCAGCTGATGACGGTGTCGGCAACCGGATTGGAGCCAACAAGCCTTGGCATCTGCAAGTCTCGTGTGGAATGAAGATTGACGGTGATGCAGACCAGCAAGGTCTGATGGACTTACCCAGCGAGGGTAAGTGAGGGCAGGCCCGGAGCAACCAGGAGAGCCCTTGAAGTCGATGAGAAAGTCTTCGGGTGAGTCGCTAGCCAACGGGCAAGCAACCGCGAAGACGCCTTTGCAGGAAAAGTTCCACAGGAGCCCACGGTCACTCGGGACGGGGTAGGCCGCTGATTTTTGGTACCAGACCTGCTAGGGACTTGGACTACAGATGGTCCAAAGCACAAGTTCGTAGAACGTTGTTTAGGGTTTGCACTCGAAATCAGTGCACGGTTCCCTGGTATTGCTGTTCCTCGTCACTCGTGTGGTCCAGATGCCACAGCTTCGCTGGGGACCCAAAATGGCCGTCGAGAGGTCAGGAAATCCGCTTCAGAGGACGCAGGGACTTCGGACTCCGGCGGGAGCGGTGAAGTTTGCAACCGTTGATCAAAGTTACTGGTGCCTGCCAAGCAGGGGAGTCACTCCTTGACTCCAAGGGAGATTCTTCAGTCTTCCAGAGATAGTGGAACGTCGAAGTGTGGTAAATAAAATACCGGACTGAATTTCATACGGAATCCTAAAATAAAGTAAAATAGCTCAAAATAACAAGAGGCAGAATCCGTGGTATAAGAGGTTTTCTAAATGGGCTTTATTCCATTCAAAATGGCCGACTCGAGTCGCGGCCTTCAGGTTCCGTCACCACGAGGGTTCAGGAAGTGAAGTACAATAATTTATTGACAGACATGTATTTTTATAATAAGTGCATTACAATGAAACGAATGTAAAAGGCGTAACATTTGATAAGAAAAATGACGTGACAGTGACATAATCGAAACTAGGCGTAACAAGGAATAAAAGAAACATGATTGGTTTATATTATCAGACATAGGTGGATCTATAAGATAATACTTGGCATAGATGCGCGCGCAGCAGCATGACGTGTAATTGACGTGCAACTAGGGGGTGAAGGGGACTTGACCTTTAGCTCTACATGTGGAGACGAGAAGTCTGGGGGGTCAAGTCAACCTAATCCCAAATCATATCTACCATCCTATGTTTGGAGAACTATGTTATCCACAAGGAAGGACTCTCGGACAGAATCTATTCTATACTAACTGTGTGTGCGTGTACAAGCGTCTAAGTGTCTATATGAGATGCGAGGGGCAGAAAACTTTCCATGGCAGCAGGGCTATGAATCACTTGCAGGAGGACGGAAAGGCTGAGTCCTTGCTTGTGAGCTAAAGGAAATGTTTACCTAAATCACTTGACAGGAATGCATCGGCTGAAGAGCAAAATAGATAATTCGAAGGTGAAATACAGCTTCTTGGCAGGCATGCGAAAACTGGCCGAGGCAGACATTGTTAGCTGCACAGGGAGTAGGACAAAGTTCATGGATACAGATGCGAGCTCAAGCTGAAGCTGTCAAAGACAGAGAGCAGGGAAAGGCTTTGAGGACAGAATCGGGCCTACTTGCCTGAACTGTAAAAATGGAGTAACTTAGCCATATAAAGTCGGTGGCCTTTCATACTTAGGAATCGAATATCCAGCCCATTGATGGCGGATCTGACAGAGAACATGTCGACGGTAGACACACATATGTTTGCGTCTTAGAAACTGGAACTGGAGGGAACATACATGTACTTGTAACATGCATATAGAACCGTTGGGGTCCAAGATAGGGGACATAACTGATCAGGAAAATCCACATTTCCACATTCCCTCCTTGTCCCCTTCTTGCCCTTCAAGAGACATCAATCTTCATTATTCCATCAATTTGCTCATGGAGCATCATTTCTTCTTCCTTCTTCTTCCGGCATTCTGAACGAGAACTGTGATATGGAATGCATGATGTGGCACACAGACCACAAATCGCTGGTCCACATTGCAGGCATAGACAACAACTGAAGAGCATAAGAAGGCCAATACCTAGGAAGGATAGAACTCTCCATCCCCAGGCTGATATCACACTCCAAAACCACCCGGACCACGTCCAAGTGCCTGGATTCTCGTGTATCTGGCTTACAATCTTATGAAGGCGTGTTATAGCTTTATATACAGATGGCGAATTTTCTGGTATGAATATGCAGCAGCTGGATCCGATGACCCTGCAAGCTCCGCCCCTATCTACCAGGATGACGTCAAGGACAAGACGATTCTGGAGAACAACAATTCTCATCACTGATTGTTCCTCTGTCAGATTGCCTAGGGCGGCTATAGTCTCGTTTACTACAGCTTCAAGAGTCTTGGTGAGTCTGCGTATCAGCTTACTATTTGATATAGTACCTATATAGGGAAAGATACCTTTATTGAAATCTACATATTTGTCCCATGCTGTCTCAGTATAATCGACAACTGGGAGATCTCTTCGCTCTCTATTGTGTACTAAATGAACATTTTGATAATAATCAGGGGGAGCTAGGAAAACAGGTGGCAAAAGGAATGCTATGTAACAGGTACCATCCCAATCTAGAGGCAGACGCATATATGCCGTCTGGCCACATATGAAGTAAGAATGGCGAGAAGCTCTAAATGAAGATTTACCTTGATCACTATATTCTACTATAGTAACGCATTGGCTATGGCCCATATGTATGGAACCAACTTTTCTCACACATAATTCACCCTTAACTGGAAATACTGACATAGTGGGCAGAATTAGTTCAACTTCGGATTTGACATTCAAAATCATAAGATTAGGCGTAAAATTACCTAATTTATACACTTCATTTTCTAAATCAGTTCCTGTTCTACTGGGGTGACCCTCCTTATTAGGGTGACAGACTTTGAATAAAACTAGATTCAAATTTCCCCATATCCAATGTTGTTGATAAACTGCTGTGTCTGGGTCTATGGAATTTAATAAACTAAACCATGCTCCACAGGAGCCATTGTGTGTGAACGGATGTGGAAAGAAAGGCAGAACTCCTTTGGTATTCTGATAGGGAGGGAGTCGGCCACACACCCAACAATTGGTTGCATTACTAGTCTGATGGGAATGATGTAACATACTAATGAATGTGTTATTACGCAGCGCAAGTCTATAGGACAACTCATGTGGGGGTAAGTCACTAAAAGAATGTTCATCAGTTATATTGAAAGCACGTTTAGAAACAGGATAATACATATGCAACAATATACTTGCAGTAACTATTAAAAAACTCAAGAAAAACAAAATTAATAAAGTCACAATACAGTGGCTACGCAGTGATTTACAATAAGCATGTCGTTTCATTATGATTCTGGACTCTACATGATTCAGACCTAAGGGATACATGTCGGGACAGATTCAACCGCTTCACCTTGGAGAGGACTTAAACAATCAAATCGTCCGACAGTTTAGATCTGGACCTGAGTTTCTGTTTATAGAGTTCGGTGCTACTGGCCTCAGCCAAAGGTAGCTTTGAGTCAATGGGGGAAGACACACGGGAAGTACTGTCTGTGTCAGGAGGAAGTCCATTAAATTTTTTTATATGGGTGGAATGCACCCATCCTTTTCTTCCTTCGATCTTCACAGCTGTTCTGGTCGTCAGCAGGACCAACTTAGGAAGCCTCCACCTTGGCTCCAGTTGGGTTTTCCGATCAAAATTCCTGACGAGAACATAATCACCGGGAATTACATCATGAGGTTTCACCTCGGTGTTGTCGGGAAAAGCTGCGACTACCTGTGAACGACAAGATTGTAGTGCAGACATCAAGGAAGCCAGGTAATCTGTCAGCATATTACAGTCAACATCAGTTATTTTACGGGGTATAGGCGTCCCCCACATATTCGGTGGCCTACCAAAGATCACCTCATAAGGCGATAGCCCTGTTCGAGAGTGTGCTACCATCCTCATGTAGAATAGCGCAACTGGTAAGGCTACTATCCAGTCCACACCTTTTTCCTGACATATTTTAGACAATCTGATTTTTAAAAGTTGATTATGTCGTTCCACGAGACCTGCTGCCTCGGGGTGTCGGACACAGTGGAATTTCCACTGATATCCCAACAAGAGTGAGACATGTTTCATTAATTCGGATGAGAAAGGCTGACCGTTATCTGAATATACAACACGTGGTAAACCGTACCGTGGGAAGAATTCTCGAACTAGCTGCTTGGCAGTAGTCGAGGCAGTGTAATCTGATACGGGATACGCCTCTGTCCAACGGGAGAGAGCGCAGACAACTACGAGAACATATTTGAATCCTCGACAACGTTCCATCTGAATATAATCCATCTGGAGGACTTCAAAAGGATGGTCAGGAGGCTGAAATCCACCCTGCTCTACGGGAACACTCTTTCCTGGGTTAAACTGACAACATATCATACAGGTACGAACTTTTTGTTTAGCTGCTGCTCGTAAATGTTTATTGAACCAAATGTGCTGAATGCTGTCTAGCATAGCCTTCTCTCCTAAATGTGCTGGACTGTGAACTGTAGCTATAATGGCTTGAACCATGGAATCAGGGAGAAACCATACAGATTTCTCCTTCGTCATCCATCCTTGATCTGTCTGGATCCCTCCTAGTTCAGTCCACTTCTTTATTTCTTCTGCTGTGGCATGTGTCTGTATGTCAATTACGTCAAGTGCGGGGTCCTTAATTGTCATACACTGTGTTGGTGTCTGAACTATTGGCTTTGTCATGTCTAATGTGCGATTCTGAGCAGTCTGTTTAGCTGTTTTGTCAGCTAAATCATTGCCTTGAGAAATGGTATCAGTAACCTTCGTGTGTGCTTTACATTTCATAATCGATATAGCAGTGGGTAGATGTATTGCGTCTAACAAAGCATGAATGAGGGGTCCGTGCTGAATGTGGGCACCATGGGAGGTTAAATAACCTCTCTCTCGCCACAGCACGCCGAAGTCGTGTACAACTCCGAATGCATAACGTGAGTCAGTGTATACATTAACTTTCTTATTTGTGGCTTGAATACAGGCTTGTGTTAGAGCAATAAGTTCTGCTGCTTGGGCTGACAAAGTATCTATACAATTTGTTTCAATAACTTCAGTGTCTGTTGTGACTGCATACGCGGCCACTAAATCTCCTGTACTTGTTCTCATGCACGATCCGTCTACATACAACGTCAGGTCTGGATCTAACAATGGAACGTCTGTCAAGTCTTGTCTAGGTTTCGTCTTTATTTCAATGATTTCAACACAATCATGAGCTAGTGGGTCTGTTCCAATTACAGGTAATAGTGTAGCAGGATTCAATGTATTACACCGTCGGATCTCTATGTGTGGTTGAAACAATGTCAGTTCATAACCGGTAAGTCTTGCTATGGTCAAGTGTTGTGTTTGTGTTCGGTTCACAAGAACCTCTACTGCATGTGGTACTTGTACTGTCAATGGGTGTCCTAATACTATGGCATCGCTTTGTCTGATTGCTAAAGCTGTCGCTGCCACTGATTTCAGGCATGCAGGCAAAGCCTGAGCTACGGGATCTAATGTACTGGAAAAATAAGCACATGGCTTGCGTGATCCTGCTTGATCCTGAGTGAGTACTGACAAGGCAGTACCTTCGCGTTCTGTAACAAAGAGTGTAAAATGTTTGCTATAACATGGCGTTGCTAAAACAGGTGCTTGACATAAAGCTTCCTTTAGGCTTTCAAAAGCTTGTGTATGTTCCTGAGTCCAAGGGAGAACAGTCGATGTGGCTGCCTCCTGTGTGGTTAACTGAATGAGTGGTTTTGCTAGAAATGCGTACTGAGGGATCCACTGCCTACAATATGAAGTGAGGCCTATGAAAGCTCGCACCTCCTTCTGTGTCTGGGGTATTGACATGTTAGCAATTAACTGGATGCGATCTGGTGTAAGCTGCCTTCCCTCCTTGGACAGCGAGTGACCAAGATAAATAACTCGCTGAACACAGAATTGCAGCTTAGAAGGGGACACCTTGTGCCCCTTGTCGGCTAGGAAATGTAAAACTGTCAGAGAAGCCTTTTCACATTCTGGCTCGCTTCTTGCGGTGATCAGCAGATCATCGACATATTGAAGCAGTGCAGTATTGACTGGCATGTGGATACTGTCAAGTTCTCGTTTCAGTGCTTGGCTGTAGATGCTGGGGCTTTCTGTAAATCCTTGGGGAGCGCGTGAGAATTTAAAGCTGCGCCCATTTAAACTGAATCCGAACAAGTATTGGCTTTCCGGATCTATTGGGACGCTAAAAAAAGCATTCTTGAGATCAATTACAGTAAAAAATGTTGCTTCGGAATCAATTGCTGTCAACAATGATGATATATCAGGGACCACAGGGAATTGTGGTACAATACACTTGTTTAGTTCACGCAAATCAATAACCAATCGGTATACTGGTGGGGCAGTAGGGTCAGTTCGTTTAAGAATCGGAATTATCGGTGAATTACATATATTGGAGTCTGTTTCTATAACTACTCCCTGGGCAATCAGCTCATCAATGATTTTCAGCAAAGCCACTACAGCATCATGCGGTAACTTGTATTGTCGCATTCGTGGTAGTACCACTCCTGCTTTCAATGTAACTCGATAGGGTGTAATGTTCATGCAGCCAACATCCGTAGGGCCTTGTGCCCATAGATGTACTGGTAAAGTCTGTAGTCGGGGATCCATGTCTCTAGACACATAGTGACCTTTAAAATCACGTAAAAACAACCTTACTCCTTCTGGAGAACAACATATTATGGCTCCTAGTGCTTTCAGAGTTTTAATTCCTAACAGATTTTCTGGGCATGATTTAGTAAGCAATAAATCTGTAGTTCGTGTCAAAGGTCCTATCGTAAGTGGTAGAGGCTGTGATACTTCATTAACAATAGGTTTTCCCGAAAAACCAAGGGAAACATTTTGAGAGCCTGAGAGGGGTGCCCCTGGAACTTCACTACGTTTTATAGTTGTTCGACTTGCCCCTGTATCGAGTAAGAATTTTCTATCTTGACCTAATAATTCACTATGTACATAAGGTCCTTCTTGATCTACAGGAATCTCGATAAGCGGTAAGTCAACTTCCCTCTCTAGGCTGGTTCATGCGTAATGCTGATATTCAGGGTATTCATACTGTGCAGTCTGATACATTTGTCGTGTCGTTGTTTGTGTGGCAGTAGCAGGCAACGGTGGTGCAGCTGGCACAAACTGTATGGGTTGCTGTGAGGCTGGCATGGACTGTTGCTGAACTGGCATGGACTGTCCATGCTGCATAGCTCCTTGTTCATTCTGATCTTGTCTAACTAATCGTGGTCTCTCTTTTGCAATACCTGTAGCTATATTACGTTTCAGGACTGGACAATCATGTACATAATGGCCTAGTTGTTTACAGTAATTGCAGGTTCCTTTTACAGGAACTGCAGAATCACCAGAATGTGTCACACCCTTTTTGTGACCATCTGCTGGTACTGTCTGAGAAACTAGCATTTTCATTTTTGTATCCTTCATGCGTCTATGCTCATGTTCTTGTTCATCCCTAATTCTATTGTGATGATACTGTAACATTTGTAGCATTTGCGACGGAGTGTTACTTTGCCAGGTACTCTCGAATTTCAATATTCTATTCTTCACTGGGGGCAATGCATTTTCCACCAATTTTGTCACAAATAAATGTGGATATGAGTCACTACTTGCTTTTATACCACTATTTATACCAAAACATTTTTCAAATCGAGCATAATAATCGCTTGTGTCTTCATCTTGCTTTTGTTTGCAGGCTGTGATTGCACCCCAATCTTCCTTTTTTGTAGTTAATAAACGTGGCAGTACCTGTACTAGTAAACCTGGTAACAGTTTAACTTTATCCCCGAGCCCCGAACCTGCAGTTCGGCTCCTTTCTTCCTCTGCTAATGCTGTCCAGTCTATCTTTTGGTCTCCTACTTCCCACTCTTTTTCTTTCAGTTTTTCATAAATGCCAGCAGGCAAAAGCACCTTTAATATCGTCATAATATCAGGAAAGGTGTACTCTCCCATCAGTAACATGTCTTTAATTTCTCGGTGGAAACCCGCTGGGTCTTTGTCATGACTAGGTACTACTTTCTTCATTTCTAATAATTCCATTTTTGATATGGGTGTGTAAACAAATACACGGTGAAACTCATTGTCTTCGCCTTTTATTGGGTGCACTTCTCGTAAAGGATTTTGTCTATCCATATAGTACGGCGTTCTTTCTCTGTGGGGCAGCGAGAGAGAATCCGGACTTACAAAAAGGACATACTGTTTACGTGACACTAATATCTCTTTAATTAGTTTATTACTAGAACCTCTCCATCTGTTTGTGAGTAGTTCCGTTAATATATCAGGTAAAGGACCAGGGTCAGCATGTTGGCACTTATATAATATGAGGAGTTGCTGAATCATATAGATTCCAGCTAAGCGTTGTTCATCTGTACTGAGATTGAGAAACGTGTGTGCTACGGTCTCATCACCGTATTTTTCAGGACTGTCAATCCAGTGAACGGCTGATCTGGCTAATTCTTGCTCATCCATGGAATCGAGGAGGTGGTAACCCCTTCGTTCTCGTAGTATCTTATCTGCGGCTTGAAACGAATGTTCAGGAGACTTCAGATTTATTACAGGCGTCGGATACGTTCTGCTGTTTTTTGGGCATACAGAATGTATTGGATCAGGAATATGTCAGGAAAACATCTAGTATTTTCACAGGATCTTCCTCTGCCTACATAGGCTATGGTCTCTGACTGTCTTGCGGAATTCCCTGATTCGGACACTTCATCTTGCTCAAACTCGTCTGTTCCCAATCTTTCTTCATGAATACGCTCTATTTCTTTACGTATTTTTCGGCACATGGCTATTATACAATTTTGCTTATCGTGTCTCCCTTCTGATATATTCTGACTCCATCTTGTAAGAATAAGCATTGCATTCGGGTCTACCCCCGGACGATCTTGATTTCTGATTATACAGTTTATGAGGAAACGTAACAGTTCCCCCTGTATCTCTACTTTCTGGAATTCCATAGCTCTGTTAATACATCCTGGATCTCGTCCTGTTTGAACAAAATGATATATGTTGTCTAGATGCGTAGTCATCCCTGGTAACCTCGCTAAATACTCTGCGGCTCGCCTGATACGTAATGATGCCAGGACCATTTCATCCTCTTTACCAACCACCGGGTCATATCTACAATTTACAAGGAGTTCTTTAAGCGTACGTTCACTTACGAATTTAGGTGTACGTGAATGCGCTGACTCTTGAAAGACAAGTTTATTTATTCTAGGTGGTGTAAAAGTACTGCTAGCACCTCCCGTGGCCCTATCTGGGGCGTCGGGTGTGAATGGGTTCGTTGAACGTGACACAGCAACTATGGGTGTCGATACCTCTGTAGAGTCGACTGCGGAGACAGATGCGGAAACAGATGTGCTTGCCGACGCTTGTGTCGGAACTTGCTGTTGCACGGGGACAGATACCTGATCCTGACGTTGAACCCCTCCGCCAGACGGTCTATGTGGTGCGGCGTTAGCATACTCGGGAGCTGCGTCATCTAGATATGAGGAAAGAAAAACATCTTCTGCGGTTCTGGGATGCCCTTTTGGATGTACCTTAATTGGAAATAATGGGGGTGGCAAGTCTTTTGGTATCTCTGGAGCAGCCTTAGGTAATCCTTCGGCTAGTAGGGGATACATACCATTCATAAGAGCATTTCTTTGTCTATTTACTTGTTCTGATCTCACTCGGATACCTTCCTCAATTAATAGATTTTCTTGAACTTTATTTGAACTTTCTTTACTCCTCTCTTCTTGTCTACGTGCTTTTTCTGTTCGTCTATGAGATTCTTTACGCCATAACTCAACAGCGTCTTTCTGTGACTGTCTGACCTTTCTTTTCCATAACTCTTCCTCCACTTTCATGATGCACTCTGCATCCCAGGTTCCCGCTATGGGCCACCTTTGACTTTCCGGTAATCCCTTGGTATAATCTACCCATAGATCAAGAAACAATATGGCATCTAAGCCATGTTTATGGTACATAAAATGCCCTGGAGTGTCCCTAGGAGGAATAGGAACTGCTTCTTCAAGCACCCCTTTTCTGGTAGTAATCTGTCTTAACTTCGAGAAGAGCGGCATATTTACAACTGATCTGATACTTACTCTTGAATTTTCTTAATACGAAAAACACAATAAATGAACAGTGAACAATGAACAGTCATTCATACCACAATATGCAAGACATTTTCTGAATACTTTAAACATTAAACATTAAACATTATAACAATGATCGACAATGATGACAGTCTGCCTAACTAATCACCACGCTGAATTCTTGACAATAACTGAATACTTCGGAATACTTGATATACTGCTAAACAGTACATATACACTGCTAAACAGTGCAGACCGGATTTGTGTACCCAAATCCGTCTTGACCGGCACAACCTATGTGCGCGTCAACACGCCTCCCCGGCGATGGTACTCACCGAGTAGCTCCTTGAAACGGAAGGCCTCAGAGAATGGACAGGACTCGATGACTGCGGACAGCGGACCCTCTGGACATCGGGATTTCGGAAAACCTGGTGGGCCTCTGTATACCTCGGATCTTGCTCTCTCAGCTAGGCTCTGGTCGGGATACTTCGCACTTCTCACCGCCTCGTCTGGGTTGATCGCAGCCTCAGTCGCCCCCGCTTGACCGGAGGGAGCTTACAGGAAATCCTGCTGGTACGCGTTTATGGTCCGTCCAGCTGTGGCAGGAGACCGGGCCTGCAACGCACCGCCGGCGCGTGAGATGAGAAAGTGTCCCTGTTCGGGCGCCATTCTGTGGTAAATAAAATACCGGACTGAATTTCATACGGAATCCTAAAATAAAGTAAAATAGCTCAAAATAACAAGAGGCAGAATCCGTGGTATAAGAGGTTTTCTAAATGGGCTTTATTCCATTCAAAATGGCCGACTCGAGTCGCGGCCTTCAGGTTCCGTCACCACGAGGGTTCAGGAAGTGAAGTACAATAATTTATTGACAGACATGTATTTTTATAATAAGTGCATTACAATGAAACGAATGTAAAAGGCGTAACATTTGATAAGAAAAATGACGTGACAGTGACATAATCGAAACTAGGCGTAACAAGGAATAAAAGAAACATGATTGGTTTATATTATCAGACATAGGTGGATCTATAAGATAATACTTGGCATAGATGCGCGCGCAGCAGCATGACGTGTAATTGACGTGCAACTAGGGGGTGAAGGGGACTTGACCTTTAGCTCTACATGTGGAGACGAGAAGTCTGGGGGGTCAAGTCAACCTAATCCCAAATCATATCTACCATCCTATGTTTGGAGAACTATGTTATCCACAAGGAAGGACTCTCGGACAGAATCTATTCTATACTAACTGTGTGTGCGTGTACAAGCGTCTAAGTGTCTATATGAGATGCGAGGGGCAGAAAACTTTCCATGGCAGCAGGGCTATGAATCACTTGCAGGAGGACGGAAAGGCTGAGTCCTTGCTTGTGAGCTAAAGGAAATGTTTACCTAAATCACTTGACAGGAATGCATCGGCTGAAGAGCAAAATAGATAATTCGAAGGTGAAATACAGCTTCTTGGCAGGCATGCGAAAACTGGCCGAGGCAGACATTGTTAGCTGCACAGGGAGTAGGACAAAGTTCATGGATACAGATGCGAGCTCAAGCTGAAGCTGTCAAAGACAGAGAGCAGGGAAAGGCTTTGAGGACAGAATCGGGCCTACTTGCCTGAACTGTAAAAATGGAGTAACTTAGCCATATAAAGTCGGTGGCCTTTCATACTTAGGAATCGAATATCCAGCCCATTGATGGCGGATCTGACAGAGAACATGTCGACGGTAGACACACATATGTTTGCGTCTTAGAAACTGGAACTGGAGGGAACATACATGTACTTGTAACATGCATATAGAACCGTTGGGGTCCAAGATAGGGGACATAACTGATCAGGAAAATCCACATTTCCACAGAAGGGCCAGTATTCTTCTTTGTAGAGCGTCGTCCAGGGTTAATCTGAATTGCATTGGCAATGCTTGGTATCTTATAGTGAAGATATGGGAGGGACTAGCTCTATGACCACTCCTCTAGGAGGGTCAGGGTAGTGGGTGGTTACACCCACTTCCCTTTGTCCAGTTTCGTGCCAGAGCAGGGGCAGGTAGCCCCTGAACCGGTTTGAGCTGGCATATGCACAGAGGAGCCTACTTCTCCCCCAGTGCAGGACTTCAAAGCACTCTAAGAGTGCACCCACCCAGCTCCAATACACTAAATCCTGTCTGGGAGGTGGTGACACCTCCCTGTGACAGGATACCCTTTGTTGGGCTTCCTCCACTACAAGTTTCGGTCAGCAGCAGGAGGGCAGCCCAGTGTCTGTGCTGGTGGCATCCATTTTGTGATGCCAGGGCTCTAGAAGATTTCTACCGTTTAGTACAGTGGGTACATGTCGTCCCCTCTAGAAGGGTGGGATCATACTCCCACACCAGTTACTGGTGTGGGGGTATGATTCCAAGTTGTTTGACACCAAACACGACATGTTTTGATGCAGTCATTCCAAAGTTAGCATTTACCGCGAGGTTATAATGCACTTAAGAGTATATGGTTTAACCGCATCCACAAACAGCAGCAGAGAATAGACTCTGCCAGCTGCAGAGGGGTCCTGCTCATGCAAAAGCACCCCCTCACATAGTAAACCAAGCACCCTGCCCTCAGGATTGTTAGGGCCTGCAAGAGGGGTGACTGATAGGTTTATATGTGTGTGTATGGTGAGATATAGGAACCTATACCTCAGTGAGGAGTGCTAACACTACCTCACACAGGCTGCAGTAGCAGGCCTGTGGTGTCAGATTGTGAATGCTTCCCAGGGGTGGCATAATACATGCTGCAGCCCCTGGTAGGCCTGTGAAGTACCAATGCCCTGGGTACCTAAGGTACCATATACTAGGGGCTCATAAGGTACCACAGTATCCAATCACTAGTGCATCTAATAAGCACACCAAGTTGTTTAGAGAGATCAGTGAGACTGGGGCCCTGATTAGCAGGGACCCAGCCAGACTATAGTCGGAAACCAGTGTATACATCAGAAAAAAAGTGGGGGCAACATAAGTGCAGATCCTACTCTCCTACAACACTCGAGTAGCATTCTCATCAGCAGTCCCTAACTGAAGGCCTCCTTAGCCCTATTGGCTAAAAATCCTCCCATGCACTCTGCCCCAGAGTCGCTGGTGGTGCAAATGAGTGCCCATCTAGACCGTGAGTAACCTTGGCCCTAACCCTCAAAACTCCGACTCATAAGTTGGGTACTTACCTGAGAAACCGCTAACACTTTTTCTCCCATAAGAACCCATGTTGAGAGATTCTGGGGACTAAAATGTTAAAAGTCTTGAACTGATGTTTGCAAGGAGAAAAGAGAACTAAATTGCAAAGCATAAAAAGTCTGACTTACCGTGTATTGTGAGATTCTAAGGTGTGGTATCTAGGCATACCACCCCAGTACTCAAACAAATCCAAAGGTAACTCAAAAGTAATCTGAAAGTAATTACTGTGTAAATCAAACTGCATTCTAAAGTGATACAAACTTGTAACAACTGCAAATCCATCCTCAATTGCATTTGTGTGAAGGTCTACAATGTAAAGTATATTTTACCTACCAGTACCAAGACCTGCTTGGTTCTATAAATAAAATACAAGTATACCTTTTTTATACTTACCCAATTGGTCTGGATTCAGTCTCCAAGTGTGTGCATCCTCAATTGCATTTGTGTAAAGGTCTACAATTTAAAGTATATTTTACCTACCTGTACTATGTCTTTCTTGGTTCTATAAATAAAATACAAGTATACATTTTTTTTACTTACCCAATTGGTCTGGATTCAGTCTCCGAGTGTGTGCATCAGTCTTGTTTGAGTGAATACAATAAATGCTTAATACACCCTCTGAATAGGCCTAACTGCTCGCCCACATTACCACAGAGCTGTTACTACTTACCTAACTTAGCCTCTGCTGTATCTCTAGGGACTCCCTGGACTCTGTGCACACTATACCTTACTTTGGTATAATATATACAGAGCCAGCTTCCTACAACTACGACCTGCGAAAATCACAATTCTTTTGCTGCTTACAACTTTGTCATGCATTGGATAAGTATAGACTGCACGCCAAGACACCCCCCGTATCCTAGGCCTTTGGACGTCAGACTTACGATGTTGTCAATCGAGGGGAAAGGCATCTCCTGCTTATAGAAGACCTTAGTGTGTAATAGCCCAGATCTGCTGGCCATATTAAGGAAGCACTGCGAGTCTGACTTGAGGCCTCTTGAAGAAGAGGAATGGATGGAGGTCAAAATGTCAGCTCAAGAACTGATGATACGAACCAGTCTGAGACTGATCCTGTTTAAATACTTCCATATAATGCACTATTCCCCAGTGAGATGGTGGAAAATGGGATAGGGCATTAGCCCGATAGCTTCGCTGCGAATGTGCTAGCGGCACACTGATGCATGTGGTGTGGAAATGTCAGGTGATACTGGGATACTCTTGAGAGCTAGGTGCTAAGTTAGATGTCTGGGTTTCAAAGTTCTAAATATGAAGCTTGGACTATCACCTCCGGAAGCCACCTTGCTAGCCAATGATGAGAACACAAAGCTGGAATGGTCCCTTTCAGGAAACAGACAGGAGGAAAAAGCATGAAGCAGAAAAAACCTCCGGAATTCAACACCACAATAGTAGTACACAGTATAGGGGGAATGAAAGACCAGAACAGGAACATCTGGGAGCATTGCGACGCACTGGAGGACATTTTTTGAGAGATTTATAAAGGGGAAAATTACCTGGAAGGAAAGAATAAGTCAAGGAAGTAATTCCCTAAATCTTAGAATGTGAAAACTCCACAGGAATCAATGGGAAGGTGGCCATGACGGATTAGGCTATGGAAGAGGAAGTTCCACCCATCATTGCACCATTACTTCCAGCCAAAACATTCACTACAGGAGGCATGATGCAGTCTATACTTAGCATGATGCTCCCAGGAACCCCCCCCACCACACACCCACCTACCCACCCCCACGTGAATGGTTGCCGAAGGGGAAGACTCAGAAGCAACCCTGGCCACAGCAGGTAAAGAGGAATGCGGACTCGTTTGATAGACGTACCCTGCCAATGGGATGCACTCGGCGGTTGCGCGCCAGACTCTCCGATAAGGGCGCGTTCCACAAGTGTGCCCAACAGATACTGGGAATCGATATTTTGCACACTGGAAGCAGTGATTAGAATTCCAATAAACCATGACCCAAAACTGGCAACCTTGGAAGTCCTCCCAGGGTGGGAGGGAACTGGGGCAAACGTTAATGGGGAGATTGGTTGTATGCTGGTTAAGCAGAGTATTGCAGGCTACTGGAGATCTAGCAAGTTCCGCCCATTTCAAAATGGTTAAGAGGGAGTTACTGCTGTTCATTGGCCTAAGAAGCGGTCCAGAGGCAGCCCACAAAAATAAAAAATCTGGAGGCAATACAGAGAAAGTTATGATATCCTGTGAATGGAATACTGCGACCTTTTGGATGGAGAGGAGTAACCGTACACCAATGATGGTCTGCAGGGATTAACATACCAACAAGTACGCTACATAATGGGGATTGCAGTGTCTGTGGGAAAATAGAGGGTGGGGGTGTAAGTGATGGTAGTGTTATGCTAATCTTGTGTACGACTGCTCTGCTCTTGCTATCTGAAAATCACAATAAAGAGAAGTTTATTAAAAAAAGAGAAAAGCTAATGGGCCATGGTCCGAGAGAGTCTGAAGGAGTTGGTAGGCCTCTGCTAGAGAGTGTTCTTATCTGTTATCTAATAATACAAGGGCAATCCTAGCATATGTGCTGAAGCTGTGGAATAGTGAGAGTAGTTTATTGTTAGTGGGTGTCGGGTGAGCCACGCATCCACCAACATTTAGGCTTTGAGCCAACCATGACCCTCAAGGTAGAATTCAGGGGTCCCCCTAATGACATGATCTGTTACTGCTTTATTCAGGACTTCATTGGAGTCTCCTCCAGTATTAGGGGCGCACTGTGAAGTCAGTAAGTATCTGAGGAGTATACCTCAAGAACCAGAGTTCGGGGTGTAAACAGATGCCAGACTAATCTGGTTACACTCCCAGAGACCGTTGATCCCCACCCATCTGCCTTGTTTGTCAGTCATGTGATCTTGTTCAGTAAAGGAAGTGCTACGATTAAGGAGAATCACCACTACTGCTTTCTTAGCTTGGCCAGTTGTGTGGTACTGGAGAGGTCAAATTTAAGACCTAAGTTTGGCTTTGTAAGAAGATAGCTTTCCTGAAGTGGACAGATATCAGCACCTGCCGCCTTCAGTTCCCTTTAAGATGCTGAGCCTCTTTGAGAGGTTGTTAATCCCTCTCATGTTATATGTTAAGATCTTCAGGGTTGTATGTCCAGTTGTCATTGTGTTGTCTCTATGGCTAGCAGTGTGTTCGTCCCCCTCCCACCAGGACCAAAGGGTGTGAGTCCTAATAATGAGTAGTTTCTGGTGGTCGATATTTCCCACTCCCCACGTTAACCCAAACTGGAAAATGTTTACAACTGAAACCAGAAACAAGGTAAAGTATAGCAATGAAGGTTTGTGGTTTGGCATGGGTTTACTAAGCGGTCCATTGTAAATACTTTGGAGAAGAGGTACTATGCTGTGTTCACGTCATAAGCCCAGCCCTGCTGCCTGGCTCCAGTCAAGCAAAAGAAAATACAGTGTTTCGACCAATAGCGGGGCGAGCCCCACAGGTCAGAATGGGTTTGGCAGAGACCCAGACCTTGGCTCTAATCATCTTTTCAGCCATCACTGCTTGATTTTTGTAAGTACTCTAGAAACTGGGTCTTGCTTCTATTTGGTGTGCACTTGATTGGTGTCCTCTCACGGGCTGTTGGTGTCACCTAGGCCCCCAAGAGCTGGTTGTCCACGTCCACTGAAAGCAGTTCCAGTACCTGATTTGCCTCCCTGAGCAAACCCATTGTCAGTGTGCGGCCTTCTGATGAAAAGTATGTGGAAAGAGTGGGCCACCTGTATTTTGTGCTGAGAAAAAATAGATAGTTTCTGATGGGCTTGAATGCTGATCATTCTGCCAGTGTTGTTGCTGAGATGTCTTGCATGAGAAGCAGTTATGTGCCATGAAAGTTTAGGGTGCCCTTTTGCCATGCTTTGGTCATAACTGCTTTTTTTATCTGAGCAGAGGAAGATATTGGTCAGGACATCACACGTTTGCTTCCCAGCTTTGTGCACAAGAGGTTGCTCTGAGGGGTCTGTCCATGGTAATGGTGTCACAATCTGTTCTTTCGAGGTCAGTGTCAAAGAGGTCTGAGAGTTACCTCAGCAGTTCAATGTCAGAGATGCCTCGCATGCGAGTACTGCTGCGATGAGACCTGTTTTCGAGGTCCTCACATTTTTCTTGCAAGAGGATGTACTGATCTTCAAGCTGGAGAGTTCATTGTAGTAGGACTTCTCTTTCTAGGCTTGTTTATCGACAGAGGTCTTAGCTTGGGGATTCTTTCCCCCAGATCCTTAAAATCTTGCTGAATGGCCCTCAGGTCATGTTTAAGATTAGTTTTGACCCTCTTGATTTCCTCTTTAAGTTCCTGAAAGACCTGAAGAAGTAGATCTCTAGTGATAGGCTGTGTTGACCCCCATGTGTCTAGTCATGGCTTCCCCCATACATTACTTAAGTGCCATCATCTTTCATCTTACGTAGTGAGACCTGCTGGAAGAGGGTTTTAATGTATAAGTCCTTGTTGCGGCCCCCCGGCTTGCTCTCTTATGCATCTAGATTATTGCTGTCAGGGCAGGAGGACTATGGTGGGTGTAGGGTGCCCTGTGCAGAAATGATCGACATTCATGAATGGGTAACCCAGTGTATGTAAGTAAGTAAGTAATAGTTTATTAGCATAGTTAATTAAAACCATTGCAATTCATCCTTACAAAAATATAATAAAAAACACTAATGTGTACACAATACATTATTCATCACTTAATAAAATTACATTCACGTAGTAACTGTATTTTTAATTCCTTTTAAAAGTTCATAAGATTTTATATGTTGATAGAGTTAAAATAGTAAACGTATTGTTCTAAATGTCCTCTGTGTTATATGGCAAGGGGACAAATTCCAGTATTTACTCTTCTTCCACCTTCCATAATTGATACAATGTAAATAGGGATCTGCTTAATTTAAGAGCCTCTAAGAATATGACGGTAGGTCAATTTTCTGCATCTTTGTTTCTACCACCTTCAAAAACTTCACCAGGCTACAGTTCAACTGAGGGTCACTGGGTGTAAAACAGGCAAGAACTGCCTGTCTTCGTGAGCGTATTCCACGGTGGTTGAAGTGGTATTTCAATAACCGTTTCCTTTCCTCCAACAGCTTCTCGCAGGAGCACAACAAATGTTCCATATCTTCAGACGCCTTGCCACATAGGCGACAGAGGGAACCCCCATTAACCCTCAGCCACTGCGGAAAGTGGCGTGTGCATGGTAACACGCCTAGTCTGTATTTGAGGAACTTCAATTTTATATGACGTGAGTAGCCGAGGTCAAGGTAACTCTGGTGGCCTTGTTTGGAGTAGGAGTTTAGGATGATCCACCCATGTGACCTCTTTGCAACACACGCTTTATCTTCAATCCATGAAAGATGTTTTATTGTTCTCTTTACTATTCTTTTGATCGTAGTGTGATTGGTAGGGGTATTCCACAGCTCCTGTAACCCTAGATTCACTAGGCTGCTTTTCAAGTATTTGGCAGCTGGTGATGCCGGATACCGTTCTAATTCTGACCATAAGTAGCTGTTTAGGGTTCCTTCATTTGCCTTACGGACTTTATACCAAGTCATTATATATGCACCTTGTCTTGCCAAAGACTGCTTCTGTCCTCCAAATTCCAGCCTGAGTTGGGCCGGAGAGGTTTGATTTGGCAAGCTGAATATGGTTCTGTATGCTGATGCCACAGTTCTATCTAGGGTCGCGGCATCCCTACCTCTCTGTACTTCGCTCCCATAAGTAATTGTGGGCAGCAGTTTAGCTCTTATAACTTGTGCCAGGGGCAAGAGAGAGGGACTGGTGAGCTTACCGTTTAGTTTTTTTAACGAAATAGATATCGCAATGCCTTTTCCTCTAATGCTTGCTTTCTGAATGGTAAATTGCCCACCATTGTCAATTTTGACTCCCAGGTACTTGTACACTGTTGTGTCTTCAATACGATTGTTATTCCAAAACCAGCCATAGCTGGATTTCCCTTTTTTGTTAATTGACATAGTTTGTGTCTTCTGTAGATTTATTGTCAGTTGGTTATCATCCGAATACAACCGAGTTGCGTCTAGGAGGTTTTTTAGCCCTATTTTTGTTTGACTCATTAACACTATGTCATCCGCATATAGTAATGATGGTAATGTTTGGCCTCCTAGTTTCGGTGCATGGGAATTACAGGTATTTAAAATCGGGGTTAAATCACCTAAGAACAGATTAAAAAGGGTTGGAGCCAAGACACATCCCTGTTTTAAGCCCTTGTTGGTTGGGATGCGTCTGGACAGATGAGATCCAACACCCAACTTCACCTGTATCCAGGTGTCACTGTGCAGGTTGATAAGTAGATTTAGCAAGGGCCTCGAGATCCCCCACTTGTTCAGTTTAGACCACAGGAGATTTCGATTGATGTAATCAAACGCTGCCTTATAATCAATAAAGCACAGATGGATTGGCATTTTGGTAGTTTTGGCTTTATCGATTAACAGGCCCATTGTCAAGATGTTCGTTGTTGTCCCAACATTTTTAGCAAAACCTGTTTGATTTACAGGGATTTCTGTAGCCCAGAGCTGTAATTCTTCCAAGAGGATCCCAGCAAAGTACTTGGCCTCATTATCCATAAGGGCAATCAGTCTGTAGTTACTTGGTTGTGATTTATCACCTGATTTGAATAAAGGAGAGATAATTGAGCCCTTCCAGGAGGCAGGTAATATGTTGAACTGTATTATTTCATTGAATAATGGCTCTAGTGCTCCAGCCCATTCCCTATCACTCTGTTTGTAAAGGATGGGAGGTATACCATTCGGGCCTGGTGCCCCTTCCCTTCTTCCCTTTTTAATTTGTCGCATGATTGTCTTTTGTAAGTTTATCTCTCTTGTATTCATGATTGTATTGCCACAAGCTTGTTTATGGGAAGTTTCACACAGTGTTGTTAGTTTATTGTCCTCATTTCCTATCTCAAAGTCAGAGGCCTTTTGTTGTGAAAAATGATCTTTAAGATACTTTGACCATGCAGCTTCGCTAATATTAGAGGATACTCCATCATGCACAGGATTTAAAAAGGAATTGATTGATTTCCAGAATTTCGCCCCATCGTTTTGTTTTATGTCAGCCAGTAGTTTTACCCATAAGCTGTCCTCCATTTCTTTATTTGCTTTCCACTTTGTTTGTTTTAAAGAAGCCCTTAGTTTCCGTAAGCGGTCTTGTTTCACCGTGTCGCATGAAGAGTACCTAAGTTGACGCATTATTTGGTAGATACATTTCTTTATACGTTTTATCTTCACTTGATGTTCCTTTGTAAGCGAGGTCATATTTTTATCTGTCCGTCTTAATTCAAGCTTCGGTGTTGTGGAGTAGCCTGCCATTATTTTGGTAAAACACTCCCATTTCTCAACTTCGCTTGTCCCAATTCTTCCCTCAAAATGCAGTATCGCCATGTCAAGCAAGCTTCCCTCATTTATTGCCGAATATTTAATCCTTTTATAGTTAACAGTATAAACTGAGTTAATAGGGACCAAAGACTGCTCAAATTTGGGCTTGCAGATATTCAATGTGATTTCCTGGGGGCAATGATCACTATCAATTTTTTGCCCTATTTTGAAGGAGGTCACATGGTGAAAGAGAGATAGTGACATAAACGTGTATGTAGAGGAAGGGGTCGACTACTCCACAGGTTCATACATGGTGGTCCACCCTAGGTGCAGTGGTGAAGAGTTGTCCACCCACTGACCTCGTACGATGCAGTCTCTCTATGAAAATGGTGAGAGTGGGGTCTAGACTACTTACCGGGGGCTCA
The DNA here is from genome assembly GCF_964204655.1 of Triturus cristatus. Taxonomy (NCBI): domain Eukaryota; kingdom Metazoa; phylum Chordata; class Amphibia; order Caudata; family Salamandridae; genus Triturus; species Triturus cristatus. Next base: position 315,554,525 of record NC_140595.1, read on the forward strand.
GAGGTGGCAGTGGAAGGAAAATCAATCACATGACTGACACTTTTGGTATTCAGAAAGCCCTAGGGGTGTCATCTGACTCCCCACGGCACTGGGGGTTGACAGTCTGTGCAAATCGTGGACGCACCTAGGCGGCTGCTGTGAGGTCAGATCACAGCCACCAGGATAAATAGAATAGTGCGCCAGCTTCAGGTTTGGAGTCCACCTCAAATCACCGTTGAATTTAATCCCCCTTCCTGACCCAGTGCTGCAATCTCCTGGTCCAAATCATGGCTTCAGAGGCGTGGGTAGGGGGTAGGTGGGGTACAGACAAGGAAGTCAATACACAAACGTCGTGCACTCATGGTCTCTCAGAGCCAGGGCCACAGTCACCGTCCGGGGCCTCATTTAGACCATTCCCTGGAGCCACTAGCTGGGGAATGCACAGGGGTGACTTCCCGCTGTCCTCCGATCTCCCGATACGGCCACCTTGACCTGGCCCTGCATGCCCAGACAGCACACTTAATGGGGTCGTGTACAGTGGTCAAGAACACATGAGTTTTGGTAGAGGGGGCGGTGGGTGGGGGATATAGGGTAGGTGCGTAGCAGAATGGATTTCTCCTGATGTGTATTTTGCTGGGGGATTCCTAGTATGATGCTACCGTGTGTAATGTTGGTCCACAGGACTTTGGGTGTGAAAAAATCAATAAAAATCTTTTAACAAAAAAGAAAAAAAAGAACACATGGGTTTGCCATTTTCCTGGACTTGACTACTCCCCTATCTCAAATTTTGGAATTAACTATGATACTGTGGGAAATACGGTCACATATTTGTTTGCTTAATGAGCTATGCATTATAAAAAAATACTTCCTGAAAAACAAATTAACAATAAAACTGAATTTGGACACCAAAAATATCAATATAACGCAGGAATCAAGAATAAATATAGAAAGGGCAAATGTGAGGGGGCCTATAATACTGGTGGATGCACAGTAATCAAACCAATATAAAGATTAGTTTAGACCTATTCTGTTCAATCGCTTTCCACCACCCTGTATACACGAACCAAGCATAAAACAAAAACATATGAAATATCATACACTTGCAAGATTAAATATCACCAATTTTATACATAATGCTTACTGTTCTGTTGACAGACTGAATAAATAGTAACCAGCACTTCCTTCTGAGAATCGGGATTATCCATTTGATATTTCAAACATTCAAGCAGTACGTTTAGATCAGTCTTCATTTCTGAACAAATAAAACAACATCTTTATAAAACAATAATTGTTTAAGTAATACAAGCAGATTCATCTCCAAGTCATGTGTTTTGTTGTGAATAGCAAAATCGCAGGGCAGCACTACACTACTACTATTTTATTGAAAGTAATGTGGTGAAGGAAACATAATAAAACACGCTGTGGGACTGCAATTCACCCAAGACGGAGTATAACAAAACGTTCCTTTATAAATGTAAATAAACACTGGCACAAGATTCAAATTCGATTTATTAATCAGCTAACATTGATGTACAAAATTATATACTTTGAACCATTCATTCAAACATTATTCCTTGCCATAATCAATAAAATCACAGGATCACTAAAAAGGCTAAAATTACTATACAAATATTGAATAAAATAAATACCTATATGGCATTACAAGAGTAAAAATGTTTTTAAAGAGCAATATAATCAATAGAATGTATTTACAATTGTAGCCGAAGATCAATACAACAGTGATCAGAGACAAGGTTATGGTTTTCCTCCTTCAATTAATTCTCCAGCAGCCCATAATAACAACAATAAAACATCACTACATTTTTCAATGAAGCATATGGAAAAATGTAGTCCCTACATCCAATCACAGTCCACAATAACATATGTAAGACTTCTTAGTCAACATCCTTTCGCTTTATTCGCTGCTATAGCGGCAGATAAACAGCAGTTCCACTATGAGGTGATTGCGGGATTTCTGGCTTATTGTTTTTTTCGTGTATTAATTGTACACAGTAATATTTTGTGGATAATGGAGTTACTTTGGCTTCCTCCCACCATACACTCCTGCCAGAGTGCCACGTCTAAGAGAAAGGAGAGGGGTGCATGTTCCAAGACTCTGTGGAGAATCATATATATTGACTTGTGTTAGCTCAAAGCGGTACCTTGAACTTTTGTACCTTTTAAGTCTCCTGCTGCTGTGTAACTGCAAGTGCCTGTGGATTATAAGGCCTGTAGCTAGACGCCACACACTGGGTTTCTACTGTTACCATGCAGGGACACTGCACATTAGTAGCATTGCCACAAAGTACACACTTTCTTATTGGTGAATACAACCAGTACTATTAATATTGGACACTGGATACCCAGAGATATCAGGGTACTGGTTTTGATCCTAAATAGATTACCATCCTAATTTGTCACAGTTCTCCTTGGGTAAATGTATTAAATTTCCGAACCCTGCCCGGTATATAATTACCAGCCAGCAGGGGGATCATGATTGCTTTGAGGAGGAGGTTAATAGATTATATTCATAAAGTGGTGAACAGTACCCTGAGTCTATTTGGGAAGAAACTAATTGCTTGGGCAGCATCCCTTCCATTCCTAAATCCCAGAGCAAAGTTGGCCCCACCTGGTGAGACCGGTGAACAGATAAGCCAGAGGGCCAGACTTTGACCCAAGCCAAACAAAAGCAAGAGGAACATATGCAAGAGGACACCTTTGATAGGCTTAAGGTCGCATTACTAGACAGGTTCAAAAGTACACAGAAACCCAAGGCATACAGGGACCGATCCACTCCTGATACCTCCAGCGACAATGACACAACGAATTCTGGGCTTGTCCTGGTCACTACTTCCATTCCAGACAGCGATGGGGATGAGGAGGAATCACTAGAGGATTCGGATGATGGTTACAATGCTAGCAGACAATGGGACTTGTGGTCAGAGCCCAAGGGGCAAAAGGGAGATCACCAAGGCTAGCATTCTAAGACTCAAACAAATATGCTGGAAACTGAAGACATATATCACCCCAGGTCCTCAGAGTGGGCATTGGCTGACATGGTCACCCAGTACGTTGCCAGCCAGTTTAGGGTGTCTTTAGGCAGAGAGGCCAGGGAATGCTAGAGGGAGGCATGCCCCCGTTTGACTTTGGAGGAAAAGGTGGCTGCAACACCCAAAACTGATGGCCGAATGTCCAGATTACTGGTGAAGTTTGTCAAGAACCAGAAGAAGAGTATTGACAGGTCTTGGCATGCCTGCCAAAATAAGCTATATTTGGCAGGCCCACTCACAAACAACCTAGGCATTGAGAGGGAAGTGAGAGAGACGGGTACGCTCTTCTCTCCAGAGATTCTTTCAGGCTGGACCCAATGAGCAGTGAGATTCTTGGGTAATCTGCACTGTGCCATCTCTACAGAGAGACGTGTATCATTGCTTATCAAGATAGACTCAAAGCTCCAGGACCTAGCTACAACGGAGAAAGGCCCCATGGCTCAATGAAGCTTGTTTGGGAAACCGTTTTAAGGAAACAGGCAAGTATGTTTCAACATTTACATACTTAACAAAGCCCTTGCTTCTATAAAAAAGATCTTGGGACTAATATTTTTCGCAGAGTACAACCGAAGAAAAGGTTGCTCTGCCAGCCACTTCCCCATCCAAGGTCTTCAAAGAGGACAGTTGTATGGCAGAGAACAACTGCAGGATCACTCCACCTTTGGATATTTCTTCTCTACACGAGGCATGAGTGAAGGCCATGGGTCCAGAGCATCCTGCAGTGGAAGCAACAACTCAGGTGAAGGATACTCCAGTAAGTGTGATCCCTTCTCTGACAAAAGGGTAACTGTTTGTACACAAGTGAGGAGAGTTGACTAGCGAAGCATGGGACTTTCAAATTATCAGGGACTTTCAATGGGAATTCTATGGCTTACTGACGCAATGGTGGATGCCAAAGCTCATCATGTTCTCATGAAGATAACTCCTAAATAACAGACAAGGAGATCACCCCACTGGAATAGAAGGGGGACATTTTACTTACTGTAGATCATCCTAAAATATTTGTTAGCAACATGTTTCTAGTTCATAAGAAGGACAAAGGATACCATCCAGTGATCAGTCTCAGGGAGTAGAACGAGGGGGTGGCCTTCCGACATTTGAAGATGGAGGGAATTCAAGTACTCAGGATAATATTAGACAAAGGTACTCGCTAAGGGCATCTGGATTTTTAGAAGAAAGTGTGCTTGATGATTCCTAATGTCAAACCCCACTCCCGGTTTATGCAGTTTCTCTGAAGACATAGGATGTACAAATTCACTATTCTATATCCTTCAGCCAATCGTGGGTGCTCTGGTGTGTCACAAAAGTTCTGAGACTGGCATTGAAATTTCACTGCATGAGAGGATTGAGGTTGAGAACGTACTTCAACAAAATCATGATCACAGATTAACATTCACTCAACCCCAGAGTACATCTGCAGATGACCATCTCATAACTATAAGATTTGGGATTCATGATCAATCAAAACAAACCAGAGGTAACCCTGTCACAGACTATGAAATTCTTGGGCTTTGTTGTAGAATTGACTCCGGTTATTCTGAAACTGCGCAATATAAAAATGACAAGCATAAACGAGGAGTTGAAGTATGTCTTGACGAAGTCCAATATATCCGTACAACAGTTGGCTTTGTTGGTGGAGCTACTGGCATCACCCATCCAGGCCATATTACAGGACACTACATTATCGAAACCATACAACATTTAAAAGCCTCCCATCTGAGATGAAGACTGAAGTATTGGGTACAAGTGACTTTTACAACTGAAGCTCAAGAGGAGATACAGTGATGGCTCTAGAATATGGCAGTGTGAAACAGCAGGGTGATTCCTGGATCAACGTCAGACCTGATAATAGAATTCAACAGCAGTTTGGGCTGTGGGCCCAGATGCAGGAACTTGTGTAGCAGAAGAAGGTGGTCAGAAGAAGAGATAGATTTACTCAAATTAGCAGGCCATTAGCAGTCAAAAGTTGGACAAAGGACAAGGTAAATCTTGCGTAATGCTCAAAATGAAAAACATCTCTGTGGTACACTATACAAACCATTTGGGAGGAACTTGGTCAAGGTTACTTTCGAAAATAGCTGCAACCTGGGCGACCAAATATGACAGTTGCTTGTCAATCAAGCCACTTTCAAGACACTAGTGCATGAAAGTTGCATCTGAAAGTGGGACAAGCGCTCATGAAGGTATGGGGAAAATGCCAACCAGATCTGTTCACCTCTACACTAAACCATCAGCTACCAAGATATTATAGTTGGAGAACTGATCCAGAAGCAGCAGCGACTGATGTGTTCCTGCAGGTGTGGATGTCGGAGGTCAACTATGCATTTCTTGCATTCACCATAACTGCGAGTGTGGCGGCCCAAGCAATGAGGCAAGAAGCAACCTTTATCCTGATGACTCCGATTTGAAAATCACACGGCTTGTTCCCAGCTCTGATGGAAATTTCGGGGGCTTTATTGGTCATTCTACCCCACCTTAAGAGTATTCTAACAGATCCACAGTGAGATTATCACAGACTGATGCAGGAGGGATCGTTCCGCTTATGGCTTAGAGGATTACATTAAACAATCGATGATCCCTGGCCTTTTGGAACAAGCTGGGGATCTTATCAGGAAATCCTGGGATGGTAGCACAATTTAACAGTACAAGTCTACTTGGAGATGTTAGGTATGTTGGTATGAGATGAGGAATGGGGTCCGGATCACATGGGGTATGGCCATGCCAATGTCTTGAATATCTTATCACAAATGGTATTTGAACGACAAGCTTGCAGGTCAGTGTTAGAAATGGGGTGTCTAGCTGGCAAAGGTTTGCAACCTGTCCAAGTAGGGACCACCACTCTAGCCAGGGTAAGTCATATACATACCCTAAATTAACATGTGCTCACCCTTTGGTAGCTTGGCACAGAACAGTCAGGCTTAACTTAAGAGGCAATGTGTAAACGATTTGTGCAACACTTAAAGTACTTCTGTAAAGTACTGGAAAAAAAGATTGACTCCCTGATAGCAAGAACACAGTCACTTGAAACTAATGTTGGCGAATTAGGGGCGGACCTAAATGATAGCAAGAAGGAAATAGTAGCCCTGCAGAGGGTGGAGCAGGCACTGCAGGAAACGATAGAACAACTGGAAAATAGTTCTAGGAAAAACAATTTGCGTACATTGAATGTTCCCGAGGGACGAGAGGGGGATAACTTGAAATCATTTGTGGCATCAATAATAAAGGACTCCCTCCACATAGAAAAAAGTAAAGCAGAAACTGAAAGGGACATTTAGCGAGTACACAAGGATCCATTTAGGAAAAACCAGAATAGAAAAAAAAAAAAAAAAAAAATCCTGCTCAATTTGCAAACGTACACCCTAAAAGAAAAAATTCTATTGGGTGCACAGAAAATGAAAACTTTAAGCGGGAAAGATTTCTCCTTTGAAATCAGGTCTGACTTGGCCCGGATCACCCTGGACAGACAATGGGAACTCGGAAAACGTCTAGAGGACTTTCAAAAAACAGGTGCCTCGGCACAATTAAAGTTCCCGTCGCCCTTAGAGTCATGTACAACAACAAAATGCACTTTTTGAAAACTGTCAGAGGAGCTGATGAGCTCCTTTAACCAATCAAGAAGACGGGGGGCAGTACACGGAGAACGACATATAATACAAGAAACGAAGGCTTATGAGATATAGTTAAGGGGTGTAGGGGTTGATGCTTTAATTCCATGTTCATATAGATTGCGGTGCGCAACAAGGAGCTAGAAAGAAAATGGGACCTGTGTTAGGTCCTGTAGGAAGTAGGGAAGGGGGGGGACAAGGTGGGGAATATGTTGGGAAAAAACTACAATTTCCTCAGACATCTCAAATAAACAGAATCTAGTTGAGTTACAGCATGATGGCCTCGCAATCCCATTGGAAAGATAGTATAGAAGATGATGCAGATTTTATCGTGGAATGTTAACGGGCTTCGCACAAGGGGTAGAAGGGACCGGTTCCACAATACCTCAAGGATTCCCCAGCACAAATTTTAATTTTACAGGAAACCCACTTGGTTAAAGAAAAATGTATGAAGCTGTTTAAAAAACAAGGGTAGGTTCAACAGGTAGGGTGCACAGAACAGACAGCTAACATAGGAGGAGTAGCAATTATCATTAAAAAACAAGGTGGCTGTGGGAGGCTATTAAGTACACAAGTGGGTAAATCCAGCAGATGGATTGTAGCTGATTTAAAAATAGAGGACCATCCACTTACTTTAGTAGGATACTATGGTCCAAATCACGACGACTGTGAACCCTTAAAGTCTGTCTTCACAAACTTATTAGATTTCCCAGGCACAGTGATAGTGTCGGGAGATTTTAATATCATTTTGGATCCTAAGGTGGATAAATCCTGTAATAGTAAGGCTATACCCACCCCGAAATCCCTGGCTTTCTTGAGATCCATGATACAGCAGCATGCTCTTAGCGATGTATGGAGAGAGAGGGTAGGAGCTCGACTAGGTGTATCTTTCCATAACAAGAAATACGGGAATAGATCAAGGATCGATTATTTCTTGGTAGAACAGAATCTTAAACAGGAGGTGTTAGACATCGAATATCTCCCTGCACATCTATCTGACCACTCTGCAGTATTATTAAGACTTAGAAAGACTAGTCAGTACAAAGATAGAAGGTGGAGTTTGGATCGCACCATTTTTTCAGAGACAATTCCATGGATAACCTGAAGACAGATGTAGGGGAGTTCCTTCAGATTAATTGTGGTTCCGCCTCAAATAAGATAGTGTGGGATGCGATGAAAGCCTTCATCAGAGGGAGGATTACAAATGTACTTACTTATAGGAATAGGCAATACAGACAAGAGCTAAGCAATTTGGAAGCGGAAATATGAAAGATAGACTCAGATAGATGTATGACCACTGGTAGTAACACCCAGAGGGAAGAGAGACTGACATCACTTAAAAATCTAGTGGAAGAAACCCTACAAAATAGGATCAAGAAAAGATGGGATGCAAGTAAGCTTGTCCACTTTTGAGTATGGGGAGGGAGCAGGGAAGCTCCTAGCATGGAAAGTTAAGTCTGACTAAAATATAAACTATATCAATGGAATTAAGCTGGGGCAGTCTAGTGCAATATTGACAAAGGGCTGTGAAGTGGAAGAGTCTTTCTTTGAATACTTCCGGGATCTCAACTCCGAAGAGGAAGAGGTCTCGGAAGAAGAGGTGGTAGACTGGTTAGCAGAGTCTGTGACCAGGTGCAAAAAGAGAGTCTTAATCAAGATGTAACGAAGGAAGAAGTGAGGAAGGCTATACAAACATCTAAGGGTGGGAAAGCCGCCGGACCAGATGGGATACCAGCAGAATTGTATAAAGCCCTGGGGGAAGTCCTAAGATCATGGAATGAAGCGACAATCTCCCTTATCCTAAAACCTGGCAAAGACCCCACTAACAGCGAATCATATAGGCCTATATCCCTATTGAACGCAGATTATAAAGTCTTTACCTCTGTGTTGGCGGGGAGACTAAGTATGGTTGCTGGAGGGATGATTCATAACGATCAGAAGGGATTTATCAAAGAGTGGCACATCCATGAATTAACATATGGGCTTATTGGAGCAATTGATGTGACAACAGCTTATTCTGTTCCCCTTGCAGTTTTTATGATAGACGCCACCAAGGTCTTTGACGGGGTCAGGTGGTCCTATCTGGTATCGGTTTTGAAGAGACTAGAGTTAGGGGATAAATCTGTAGGGCTGTACAATTAATATATCAAAACCCCATGGCGAGAGTTCTAGTAAATGGGAATCTAACTACCTCCTTCAAAATCAAAGGAGGCACAAGACAGGGATGCCCTTTGTCCCCCCTGTTATTTAATTTGTATATAGAACATTTTGCTCAGAAATTGAGGATGACAACAAACATCCCCACCTTCTGTTAGGGATCTTGGGAGAAGAAAGGTGCTCTATATGCAAATTATTTGGTTATCTTTACTTCTGACCTAGAGGCCGCATTGTCTTCCGCCCTTCAGATAGTTATAAGGTTTGGTAAAATTTCTGGTTACCAGGTAAATTAGTCCAAAACTGAGATCATGGTCTGGAATCAGAGGGTAGATAACCCGTTGATTAAAAGGGATATGAAATACTTGGGGATCAAAATAGTGGCGGATATCAGTAAAATCCCGGAAACTAACCTACTAAAAATCTATAAGGAAACAGTGCAATTATTGAAGAGCTGGGTATATCTTCCTCTTACGATCTTTGGACGAGTTAACCTGGTCAAGATGGTGATCTTGCCAAAAATTACATATCTATTCCACACCATTCCTCTCCATTTTGAGAAATCTACGATAGACAAAATCCAACAGGCTATAAATTATTTCATCTGGGCATACAAAGGGGTTCAATATCCTGGAAAAAGCTGCGGGGACGGAAAGAGAAAGGGGGGCTATCATTACCAGATATCCAGCTATATGCTTGGGCTTTTCAAATCTCCAACTCCAGAATGCTTTTTAGAACCCCTGACGATACGGATAGTATCTATGTTTTCTGCAATGATAAAGGAGAGTAGAGGGGGACACGGTGGTTTCCTCTTTAAGTTCGGTGGCCCAAAACTTTTCAAGAATGTTAAACTAAAAGTGCTACAAGCCCTTACAAGAATGTGGTACTCAATACGAAGACGGCTTAGAGTAGATTACTATTCCTTCCCTGCCCCAATCTGGGACTCCCCAGGAACTCCTGAATGCCTGAAGGATTAACTAGCTTTGTCAATGAGGGAGACGGTCTGGGGCGAGATTACACAGGATGGACAGTTAATCTCATGGAGTGATATGAAGCATCTTATAAAGGATAACATTTCCCTTTTCAATGATATACAACTCAAGAGATGGGCGCAGGCACGATAAACACCATTAGGTGTAGCCAATGTTCTGGAGGAACAGTTGGCCTGAAGTACTGGGTTTTTCGGAACCAACCCAGCGGTGACAGGGGACACACCCGAAGACTTCGAGTTCTTCCTGTTTCAGACTACAGAAACACAGAGCCTTCTAGGTGAAGTCAAAGATCGTATTTATTGGCTGCAGACCAATCACAGGTATCCGAGAAGTACAGCACGGTGTATGTTCTCAGGAGACTGCTCGCAACCAAAAACCAGTCTTTTCTTATATACAGAATATTACGCTCTGGGCAACACCGCCCCTATTTTACAAGTGGTCATTCACATATTTTCGCTTCAAAGAAAGAGCAAAGTCATGATGATAATCCCACATTTCAGCTCGGTCAGCCCATAATTATTTACCCAGCGAGGCTCAGAACCCTCATCAGATATCAGCAGACCCCAATAAAACGGGCACCCCCTCCTCGTAAAACAAGCCATAAAGTAGGAAACAGAGTCAGATGTGAAAGAGATTAGTCAGGGTTCGTGTGGGATGCACAACTTTATGATGTGTCGGGCCCTGATGCTAATCCCATTAGGCCGCAGTAAAAGGAACCGGCCGGGTAGGACTGACCTCGGGCAGCGGAGTCAGTTTGCACAGGTCACAAAGAAGTCACAGAAAGATTGCGTGTCCTTTAGGCCTAGGCATGGCCTCAGTGCGCAGCCTATGTGAGGGCAACCACAAAATGGTTACCGTTTTAAAATGGAACCCGAGGGTTTAATATGTAGTATCGCATACACGATGAGTTCATCGGGGAAACATGACGAAAACACTCATACATACCGCATTAGTCATTTGCGGTTCGCTGATACCAAAATCGGCATGGTAGGACCATGCTGCCAACATGGTTCCGAAATTTACAGTACCACAGACCCTCCTTTTGCCCTTACATAGGCAATAACTATATTCATACTAATCTGAGTCCAGGTCTATATTCATAAAGTCATGAAGATGTTGCTGTAGCATCATCCTATTGCTTAGTTCGTCCCTTGATACAGGTTTCCTTACACATGATGTAACACAGAGGCTAAACATTACAGGAGCACACTGTATACATAGACAGAACAGGAAAAGAATGGCTAAGATCGTCCCAGTGACTATTAGAATCTTCCATCCCCAAGCTGATATCAGTCCCCAGAACCACCCCATCATCGACCAGTCTCCTTTAGCCACATGAATGGATTCGGAAATCTTATGCAGTTTGGAAATGGCCTGATAGACTGTCGGAGCGTTATCTGGTATGAAAATACAGCAGCTTGATTGGATAACCTTACATACCCCACCACGGTCTGCAAGTATGACATCTAGAACCATACGGTTCTGCAACGTCATGAGGCGATCCGCTTGGAGCTCAGCTGTCAAGTTACCAAGGGCACCAGCCGTTACATTAACAGTGGATTCAACTACACGAGTCAGTTGTCTCAGGTTCCTGCTATTGACCATTGGTCCCCAAAACGGCAGGAAACCCAGGAAGAAGTCTCCCGCTTCCTGACCGGCAGTATCCTCCTTACTAGCAACGCCTCTCACAACTCTAGTCTTGTGATAATCAGAGGCGGCAGTAAATGTCGGCGGTAGCAAATTTGCAACATAACACGTGCCCAAGAAATCAGGGGGCAACCATGTATATGCTTGGTCATTACAAACAAAGTATGTACCCTTGGCAGCCAAAAACGCAGGGGAAAACTGTGATGGAAAAATGTACGTTTCAGCACAGTCACTCTTCCCTAATTGAGCTCTTGGATTCTGACCATTGCCTTGTAAACAGAACCGACCTATGTGGGGTACGACCCAAATCGGAGATGAACTTTTACGCTGTTTCTCGCCCAGACTAATGCTATACCCCGTCGCGTTCCAACCCACATAAGCTCGCAACTCATCCTTGGGAATAGATGAATATGCATCGATATCTCTACTCATATCAGCAACTCCTCTCATCAAGGCTTTATTGTTCGTGCTAGGTCTATTGGAACGCGGTGGTCGTGGGGAATAGGTCTCAAGTGCAAAAAGAAACATAGTCTGGAATGCCCATGATGACCCATTATAGCTAAACGGCAGCACTAGATACGGGATACCCTTATCAATGGTATGCGGCATCAAACCACACACCCAGCATTTTGTTGTGTTCATAACTAGTTGGTGCTGGTGCAGGAGTTGAATAAACAAATTGTTTACGAACTCAGAACGTCTAGCTTGTTCGTGTTCGGGCAGAGGGTGGAAAGAGTGTGAGGGAACAGTAGGAGGAGGTATGGGCTGTATAGTGGGTGCAAACGGCACTTGAAAAGACAATAATACATAACCTACAGAAAACATCATCATGCTAAATAGTACAAATAGACATAATATTACAAAACGTTTGCTATTCATTACTTTACATATTCTGCTCTTAAAATTTATTTCCTCAGCGGGTCTCTCCATCTCGAAAAACTCCATCCTCTAATCGTACTGTTCGCGGCGGATGAGTATCTTCTGCTAAGGAGTACACCTGTCAGTCCAGGGAACGCCCTAGACCAACCAGACCGTTGACCTAACGTCTCCGGCTTGTACCCCAAAGTCTTGGCACCGCGACCCTACAGCTGAACCCGGATGGTGGTTCGAAAAACAAAAATCAAAAAAAATCAAAAATCCTTCAGATGGGAGAGGTGTAATATTAGAAAATAGCAAGGGAAAGGAATTTTTTTATTTGTCCATAGTCTTTGACCTCAAAATGTAATGACTTTTCCCAGGTACTGTTTGGTCTTGAAACAAAAGTTCAGGTTCTGTAGTGTCCAATCGAATTGACGGTGGCACAGCTTCTTGCAAAATGTCATCGCTTCCCTTCTCAGAAAGCGTTCCTTTTACTCGTGCATCGCTAAACGGCAGAAAACGAGGCACAGTCTCAGTCTCTGAGTCAGCGATCCCTTCCTGGACCCACCGGTCGTATGGTAGAGGCAAAGGGACCCTCTTGCAGTGTACGCCGTGGATCCAGTTCTTTTTCCCTTTCACTCGAACAGCTGATCTCGTCGAGAGAAGGACGAGATGGGGGCCGGTCCAACGGGGCTCATCATTTTTCGTCCGCTGAAAGTTTTTGACCAGCACCCATGATCCAGGATTGATGGGGTATCCTGGAGCTTCAGAGACCTAAGGCAGAGTATCATGCACCTGTTGGTGTAAAACACGCAATTTAGCCGTCAATTCATACAGGTAATCAAGCAGTACTGGATGTTCAATTTCGCTGAATTTTGTCGGTCTTGGCACACCCCATATATTGGCCGGACGGCCAAACACAATCTCGTACAGACTAAGTCCCACTCGTGAATGCACAGTCATTCTTGTTGATAGGAGTGCTAAGGGCAGAGCATCAGGCCATTTAAGACCAGAACTCGCCTGAATCTTAGCCAACTTAAGTTTCAAAGTGCCATTGTAACACTCTACTAGTCCAGCTGATTGGGGGTGATTTGCAGCGTGGAATTTCTGCTTAATACCTAGTCCCTCACATACATTCTTCATCACTCGACCTACAAATTCACTCCCATTATCACTCCATACCATTCTTGGCATTCCAAACCTAGGGAAAAATTCTTTGACAAGGGCTTTAGCTGTGGATAAGGCAGTATTGTCTTTTAGGGGATATGCTTCTATCCACCTTGAAAAAGCGCAGACAACAACAAGTACATATTTCAAATTGTTGCACCTCTCCATGTGGATGAAATCTAGCTGCAAAACCTTAAACGGATACGTTGGAGGCGCAAAATGACCAGCTGGAATTGGGGTTCCCCTACCAGGATTGTATTTCAAACATACCATTTTTGACCACATTCTCCGCACACTTGGGAACTCCAGCATTCTGCCATACTGGAGCCAACAACTTACAAATCCCTTTCACACTGATATGCGCCATTCCATGTGCCATCGTGACCACTGGAAGCACATATGCATCAGGCAACAACCATCGCCGGTGTTCTGACAAATCAATCCAACAACCATTTTCATCCAATTTACCCTTACTTTCTTTCCACACACTCGATTCTTTCTCTGTGGCTTCAGCTTGAAGAGACTTCACACTCTCTATTGTGTCTTCACACATTCCAACATCACCAACCCATCTTGCAGGGCCTGCAACATACATTCGAGTTGTAACATCTTTTGCTGTTTCTTTCGCTATTTCGTCAGCAAAAGCATTACCACGACCAACATCATCGGTAACCTTCTTGTGCGCACTGCATTTTACAATCGCAACTTGTAACGGCAAGGTCAACGACTCAAGGAGATCATTCACCAATTGACCATTCTGAATCTTAGTTCCATGTGAAGTCAGGAACCCACGTTCTTTCCACAAGCGCCCAAAACTATGGGCCACGCCAAAGGCATACTGACTGTCAGTATATATGTTCACTTTCATTCCTTTCGACAACACGCATGCTCTTGTAAGTGCAATTAATTCTGCTGCTTGAGCCGAATTATGTGGTATACGTGCAGTTTCAACAATCGTGTGCAAAGTCGTGATAGCATATGCAGCAGTCGTATCACCATTCGGAAGCTTGATGCACAAACCATCCACCCATAAGGTACCATCACTCTCAACCAGGGGAGTATCTTTAAGCTCCACTCTCCCTTTTGTTTCTTCTTCTGTTCTGAACAGACAATCATGCTGTTCAATCTCATCTGTGTCTGCTGAAATCGGCAATAATGTAGCTGGATTCAACGTGTTGCACCTCTTTATGTGCACATGACTCGCTAACAGTGTTAACTCATAACCTGACAATCGAGCACTAGTTAAGTGCTGTGTCTTGGTCTTGTTTAACAATGTGTCCACTGCATGCGGAACCATTACAATCAACGTGTTATCCATCACTAACCCAGCAGACTGTCGGATAGACACAGCTGCTGCTGCCGTGGCTCTCAAGCAACTCGGCAATGCCTTAGCTACCGGATCCAAAGTCGACGAAAAATACGCGCATGGATGCTGTTTGTCTCCAAAAGACTGTGTTAACACTGACAATGCGCAACCTTCCTTCTCATAAACATACAATGTAAAGGGTTTACTGTAGTCGGGGGTACCCAACACAGGAGCTGAACATAATGCATTACGCAATTCTGAAAAACTTCTCTGACACTCTTCAGACCACGGGACAGGATTCGGGGTATCTTTACATTTTAATGCTATCAAAGGTTTTGCCAGCAAAGAAAAACTCGGGATACACTGCCTACAGTATGAAGTAATACCCAAGAAAGCACGCACTTCTCTCTGTGTTCTTGGCACGCTCAATTGTGCAATGTCCTGAATTCTTTCTGGGGTCAGTTTTCTTCCTTCTTTCGATAAGAGATGACCTAAGTAGGTCACTTCTTGTCGACAATATTGCAGTTTTGAGAGAGACACTTTGTGATGAAAGGTAGACAAATGACGCAACAACGACAATGTAGCTTCTTTACAAATCTCCTCAGTATCCGCGGCGATTAGTAAATCGTCAACATACTGAATAAGGGTAGCACCACTAAGTAAAACAATTGTATCAAGCTGCGCTTTTAAAGCCTGACTGTAAATTGATGGACTTTCACAGTAGCCCTGTGGAGCGCGTTTAAAACGGAAGCTTCGACCTCCTAGACTAAAACCAAAAATGTCCCTACTTTCCTCTGCAATCGGGATGCTAAAGAAAGCATTCTTTAAATCAATCACTGAGAACCAAGCAGCGGAAGCTGGAATCATAGTTAACAAAGCAGTTATATCAGGGACAACTGGAAACTGTGGCACAACAATCTTATTTACCTCTCTAAGATCGATCACAAATCTGTAAACAGGTGGCTGTGAAGGGTCAATATGTTTTAAAACAGGCAAAACAGGGCTATTGCAAACGTTACCTCTTGTCTCTTCAATTACATCCTTTTCAATCAGATCATAGATAATCGCTAGCAACGCTTTTTCACCTTCATTAGAGATCTTGTACTGGGGAATGCGTGGCAATTTAACATTGGCTTTCAAAGTTACCACGTATGGCGGTATTTCCAAAAGACCCACATCATTAAGACCAGAAACCCAAAGAGCATCAACAACAATTCAGCTGGCAGTTCATTCCTTGACAAATGCATTGGAGAAATCACTTCCCTACCAAGTGTAAGTTGTACTCCCGAGGCGGAACAATATAATGTCGCATGTAATCTCTTCAACAAATCTAATCCTAACAGGTTTTCACCACAACCTGTCGTTAGGATAAGGGGTGCTTTCAGCTCACAAGGTCCAACAGAAAGGGGCATAGGACTAGAGATCGGGTTCCTAACCGGGGCGCCAGAAAAACCTACTGAAACATTCTTTAACCCACTCTTGAGGCGGAAAGCCGGGAGTTGGCGGTACGATTAGTTTTACTTAAATACTGTTTTTTAAAACTGTTTAGTGTGATTTATTCCTATATGTTTTAAAAATATTGAACAAAGCCTACCTCTTTTACCTTCGCTCGGGGCAGAAGCCCTTTGCCTGTGACAGCGCACAACCGAGTTGAACGCTGTAGCGTTCTGTGTTTACTTCAGCGGCCGCCATCGCCGGCGTGCTCGCTGACCACGCCCCCTCGAGGCCACGCCCCCTGAGGTAGATATGTGCATAGACAGGAAGCGCAGCGGACGAGCGCAGCGGGAGCGCCGTTTGCGCGCCTAAGGCGCGCCTAAGGCAAGCCCGTCTGCGCCCGTCTGCGCCCGTCCGCGCTCGACCGGGCCTAGGGCCAGAAGTTATGCCGGAACCTGCTTACAAAAAAATTAGTTACTCCCGCCGAGCCCTCCTGAGTCTCAGACCCACCAACAATACTTTGTGCACGTATGTTCATGAAGGTGACGGACCCTTCACTAGCTGCACACTCTGTCATCCAGTCCGGCTTCAACTCACCGATTCTCCCACCCCACACCCTGGCCTCAAACTAGCCGTACTGAATTGTAGGTCGCTCCCCAAGCATGCTCTATTCATCAATCACTTACTTGTAGACCACGACCTCGATGCTCTGTTTCTCACAGAAACGTGGCTCACTGCTCACTCGGACGTAGTCATAGCCTTACCCCCAGGCTTCCTCATTCAGTCCCAACCACGTCCCTCCGGCAGAGGAGGTGGATTAGCTATCCTCCATCGGGACCACTTTTCCTGCAGAATTAATGACGCCCATATCTTCGATTCAGAAAGCTGCCATTTTACCCTCCAGCTGGCACCGACAAGCTCGCTGTCTGGCCTCCTAGTATATCGCCCCCCCTGGCCATTTTGGCCCCTTTGCTAGTGCTCTCTTAGAATCAATATCTTCACTAGCCTATTCTACCTCCAATTTTACTATACTTGGAGACCTGAATATTCATTTTGACGACCCCCTAGATATAGGGGCCGCCGATCTGACTCTAGACCTGGCAGCCTACGGCCTCCAATTGACTAACTCTGGAGCCACCCACACCAAAGGTCACCTGTTAGACCCAGTCTTCACCAATGTCCACACCCTCCAATCCAAAGTGTCTCTTCCCCTCCCTTGGACAGACCATTTCTTGGTCCCTCTCTTCTTACCAGGAGTATTTAGGAAGCCCCACAAGCCTGCCACCTTTATCCGGGACAGGGCCTGGTCCAGGCTCTCCACAGAGGACTGGGCCAGAACTCTCAACTCGATGACCCTTACTCCGTCAGAGGACCCTGTCACAGCGGACAGAAATTTCAGAGAGTGGATTTCCACTTCCCTGGATTCGATCCTCCTGTAGGAGAGTGGAATCTGACTAATGGTTGCCCCCAACTTTTTGCTTGGTATTTAAGTGGTTTTTGACTAGTCTGGCTGGGATCCTGCTATCCAGGACCCCAGCCTATCTGCTTTCTCCCTAAAACTGTTGTGAGTACTCTAGGTACAAACATAATTGGATGCTGGGCATGCCCTACCAGTCTCTTGTAGATGGTACCCTAGGTACCCAGGGCATGGGTCCCCCAGTAGGCCTACCAGGGCTGCAGCACTTATTGTGCCACCCTGGGTCTCCAGTGCATCCCAGCGTCCTGTGAGTGTGCCCAGCAAGTCTGAGCACCCTGGACCACGTGGGTGTCGAGATCCCCGCATACCCCGAGACACCGGCCACCTCTTGTCCAGCACACGACCCCGACCAGTGGGGAAGTTGTGCTTTGGTCCCTTCTTGAGCCAACCTTCAAGCAGCATTTGTGCCGACTCTCAGCTCCCTGGCCCGCTCCGGTGGCCCGTGGGAGCCCTTTTACGCACTCCATTTTGCTGCCTTCCGCGGTCCCTTGTCTCTCGACTTGTGGGCCCTGACGGAGGACAATCTTCTTTTCTAAGAGTTCCCCTGCAAAGGAGCGCACCCTCAGACCTCGTGGGTCTGCACCAGCAGCTGCTTTGTTCATCTTGCGTGGGTTGCGGTTGCCAATGCTTAGTGGATCCAATCGGGACACTAACACCGCAGCGACCCTCAGCCGACGTGGGACAGTCGCCCTCCAGAAGCTGTCCTTCCTTGAAGCCTCCCGGAGCCCGTGACTGCAGAGCCCAGCTGTACCTTCCACACCTGAAGCACCCGACATCCACGAGCTCCTTCCTGTGAGCTCCCTGGTCACTGTGCTGTGACCCAGACTCTGTCCCCTCTGCTTTCAGGTTCATCTTTGTCTTTTCTTCAACTTTAATCTTCACGACTTCAACGACACTTCCAGCTAGCAGCAGTTTGGACTCCTTTTCCATAGAAAATCAGCCCGCGACCCGACACCAGAATCGACCTATGCACCCGGCTTCCCTGGGGCAGGTAACAGTGGTACTTCGGTACTTCCGTGGTGGTGGGCTCTCCAAAGCCTTAAGTCTCAAGCCTTAACTTTGTACTGTTGTTAGAAGTGTCCTTAAACCTTAATTATTCAACCGCGACATTCTCCATAGGCTAACATTGCGATCCCGATAGCAACTTCTCGCACTGCACACGCCTCCCGTGGGTCCCCTTCCTCTTAACTGTGGGTGGATTCTTAAGGGGCCAGCGATCCTGAATGCCCTAGGCATTGCCTGTAGAATTGTCGTGGTTCTTATACCACTATTTTAGTATATGGTTTGGTCCCCCCCCTGGGGCCCATTGATTTCTGTGCTATTTATTGTGTTTATAAATGCTTGTTTAAAGTGTAACTTTGCCACTAGCCACATAAAGTGACTGTGGGATTCTGTCTAGAATAAATACATATATTTTATATATATACCTGTGTGGGCTACTCTTTCATTTGGTTATTCAAGAGGTTATTATGGTAAAACAATAAGCTTAACACTCCTTCAAGACTTAGCCTGAAGGCTGCTCTCCACAGCTACCACTAGGATAGCTTTCTTTAAAGGTTGTCTTAAACCTATCATCAATAGGAGTCGAATTGGACTGGTGCAAGGTGTCCCTATAACTAGGAACAGCATATGCCAGGCCAACTTCTCACATTGGTGTGCAGCGGTTGGATTCAAGCTTGCCATTGTTTTACCAGATAACAAATTGAATTTCTAAAGTGAAAGCCACAAGGTACCAAAGGTACATATAAATTCAAGCTAGAATACAATAAGTTCTACTGAACTTGGAGTTGTGTGTAGAGGGTTTAGCACACCTTGACTACAACTCAAGAGAGGGTTCAGTAGGCCACACTTAGTGTAGGTAGATACATCACTACACTAAACATGTCTTCAGGTGGCACTAAGGCTATGGAAGGACCCCAGAGGGTCCCAATAGATAAGTATGATAATTTCACCTTTGCAGAGCTCAGGGAAATGTGCACCCTTAGAAAACTGAAGACAAACAAAGGTGCCAACACAAAACGTCTCAGGGAAATCCTGCTCATAGCAGACTTTATGGAGTCCATAGGGTCCAGAGGGACGGACAGAGTGGGTGGGCACCCTTCAGAAGAGGACACTCCCAGAGTGGACTCTGATGAGGAACAGGAAGAGGATGAAAATCCTGACCTGGAAGAAACAGACCACTCACAGCATGGAGGTGATGGCTCAAGAGGCACTCCCTCCACCCTTAAAAGGAGAGTGGGGGATCCAAGAAGGAACAGATCCCCCTCAGTGGGATCCAACCATTCTAGGAGATCCAAAGGGTCCTCTGCCTCTTCTCAGAGAAGAGAATCCTCCCATGAGAGGAAATGCAGACTTATCAAATTTGAGCAGGCTAAGCTTGAGCTTAAAAGAGAACAGTTAGCATTGGACAGGGAAACCCTGGAGCTTCAGAAAGCTTCAAAGAAGTGGGGTCTAGAGATCCCTGGTGGCAGTGATGAAACCCCTAGAGTTAGAGAGAAAGTCCCTGACAATAGGAACCTCCACAAGATTGTGCCCCCCTATCAGAATGGGGATGATATCCACAAATGGATATCTGCTCTTGAAAGGGCCTGTAGAGTACAGAGGGTCCCTGTAGAGCAGTGGGCAGCAATCCTGTGGCTCTCCTTTTCAGATAAAGGTAGAGACAAGCTCCTCTCTGTAAGAGAAGAGGATGCTGATGATTATTATATCCTGAAAGCTGCTTTAATAGATGGGTTTGGCTTAACCACTGATCAATACAGACTTAAGTTCAGAGACACCCAGAAAGCACAGAATCAAGATTGGGTAGACTTTGTGGATTGTGCAACCAAGGCACTGGAAGGTTGGTTAAATGGCAGTAAAGTTAATGATTATCAAGGATTGTATAATCTCATTATGAGGGAGCAGATTCTTAATAATTGTCAGAACCAACTTTTACACCAGCACCTGGTGGACTCTGATCTGACCTCTCCCCAAGAATTGGGAAAGAAGGCAGACAAATGGGTCAGAACCAGGATTAGGCCTAAGAACCAAGTTGGTGACCAGAAGAAGGATTCCACTAAGCCCAAAGAGAAAGGTGGGGATGATAAACAAGAAAAGTCCTCTGAAGGGCCCCAACAACCCAGTGCTGGGGGTGGGTCCCAAAATACTTCCTCTAATAACAAAAAACCATATTGCCATGTGTGTAAGAAACCTGGCCACTGGAAAACAGACTCCAGCTGTCCAAAGAATGGCAATAAAGAGAATGTTCCTCCAAAACCAGCTCCAACACCTCCTGTTACTACTAGTAGTAATCCCCCAGGTGGTGGGAGTGCACCCAGAAACTTAGTTGGGATTTCTTGGGGAACTCAGGGGGACTCTGGCCTATCCAGGTCCCCTACTCAAGCAACTATGGTCTGTGATGGTGGCATGGGGTTTGCCAACTTTACCATGAGCCCCAGTATTCTGGGCAGGTACAGACAGGAACCAATAATCAATGGTCAGAAGGCTGTGGCCTATAAGGACACAGGGGCCAGTGTCACCATGGTGACCAAGAGGCTAGTGCCCCTAGATCAGCTTTTACCTGGGTTTAGCTACCAGGTGACCAACATAGATGGAATCAGGACAGATCATCCCATGGCAGTGATAAATCTCAGCTGGGGAGGGGTCACTGGCCCCAAGAGAGTGGCAGTGTCCCCAAACTTGCCTGTAGATTGTCTACTGGGGAATGATCTAGAAATCTCAGCCTGGGCTGAGGTTGACCACCAGGCCCATTTGAAAATGGTAGGAATCCCTGAGAAAGTGGATGAGACCCTGAGGGCCTCACCTCCACCCCAGGAGAAAATAGAAAGAGTGAAGCCTGAAACTATGGATCACTCTACCCAAACAGAGAGCATAGGGGAAGAGGAACAGTCCTCCCCCCACCAGACTACAGGTAAGGGTCAAGTTTCTCAGGGAACTGATCCTGCCCCTTGTGAAGTAACTGCCCCAGAAGTGGACAGGCCTGACCTGCCCACCTCTCTGATGGCAGGGGATCCTTCCAAGGTGGTACCCAGTCAGGAGCAGGTATCCTGCCCCTCTCTACCCTGCCTCAGTCAGCCCAGGGCTGCAGAGGTCAGGGAGGTCAGTGGACCCTTATTGGGCCCCTGCCCAGAAGAACCCCCTCATCAACAGATTAGGGACACCCAGCAGAGTAGTTTCAGCCAGGTGAATATTCCTTTACAACCTGAGGGATCCCCCTTACCCCTAGGTATAGGCACCCCTCAAATGGATGTTGTTGAGCACAGGGAAACCTGGGGCCTAGCTGCCCCAAACCTTCCAGTGCCCTTCACTATTCCAGCCAAAGGGATACAACCCCCAGCTGTAGGCAGCCAGAGGTTGACCCTTAGGGCCAGATATGACACAGTCATGGGCAGAAAGGCTTCCATAGTGGCCAGTGGTCTGAGGAGGTTGAGACCAACCCAAGTAGGGTCTCACTTCCAGACTCAGACACCCCACCAGCCCACCTCTGACCCAAAAACCAATACCGGTAATTTTCCTAGACTTTGGAGAAACTCTAGAACCCCTTGGGGTAGGATTTCCCAAGTGGACCATGACACAGGGAGCAACCATGTTAGTACAGGTTCTTCCTTATATGGCCACTCTGGAAATAAAGGCTTATCTGGACAAGGTTAGCCTTATCTCCTTTCGTTTGGGGGGGGGGTTATGTAGGAGAGTGGAATCTGACTAATGGTTGCCCCCAACTTTTTGCTTGGTATTTAAGTGGTTTTTGACTAGTCTGGCTGGGATCCTGCTATCCAGGACCCCAGCCTATCTGCTTTCTCCCTAAAACTGTTGTGAGTACTCTAGGTACAAACATAATTGGATGCTGGGCATGCCCTACCAGTCCCTTGTAGATGGTACCCTAGGTACCCAGGGCATGGGTCCCCCAGTAGGCCTACCAGGGCTGCAGCACTTATTGTGCCACCCTGGGACAGCCAACCAAACTGACACCACCAGGCCACTACTGTAGTCTGGGTAAGGTGGTGCTAGCACCCCTTACAGGGATGTAGGTACCCTATGTCCCATACCATTACAACACATATACTCTCATAGGTCACCCCTATGGCAGGCCCTGGTAATCCTACAGGGCTGGGTGCTGAGGTATGTGTGAGGGGGGACCCCTACGTGAGTAGGACCCCTCTGCAACCTGTGTAAAACCGTTACTGGGTTGTTTGTAGTGTAGCCATACCATATACTCTTAACCGCATTATAAGTTATTGCGTCATCGCTGTAACTTGAGAATGGCTACACAGAACCATATCGTGTTTGGTGTCAAACATGAAGGAATCATACCCCCAGTCCAGCCATGGGCATGAGGGTACGATTCCCCCTTGCTAGGAGGGTGATATGGGAAAAGCGGTAGAATTTAGACACCAATTTAAAAGTGCACATGTACCACAAAATGGCTACTGTCCGCCACCTACACGACTCTGGCTGGCTGTTGCTGGGGAAAACCCCAGCCTCGCCATCTGGACAATAGGGCTCCTGTGGCAGGGAGGTGCCAGCACCTCCCCAGACAGGATATGTGGATTGGAACAGGGTGGGTGCACCAAATGTCCATTCAGAGTTGCACGTAGGCAGCTGCAGAGCCCCAATTCTGCATACACCGCCTGGAACCGGTTCAGGGGCATCCTGCCCCTCGCCCAGGCGGGAAACACACAAAGGGGAGTGGGTGTAGCCACCCTCTCCCGCCTCTACTCTGATTGGTAGGCTCTATTTTGGACCATCCCCTAATCTTGGGGATATATGGGAATAACTTTGCCCTAGAGCCTTGGATTCGTACAGGACTTCACAGAACTGATCTTCGACGAGCTGCTGCCCAGCTGACTGAAGAAATCTCCCTTGGGATAAAGGAGTTATCCCCCTGCTTGGCAGGCACCTAAAAGACTACAAGATACCCGGTTGGAACTTCGTTGCTCTCACGACCTTCGACGCCCTCCAGCAACCTCGAGGTGGGTCTCCAGTGCATCCCAGCGTCCTGTGAGTGTGCCCAGCAAGTCTGAGCACCCTGGACCACGTGGGTGTCGAGATCCCCGCATACCCCGAGACACCGGCCACCTCTTGTCCAGCACACGACCCCGACCAGTGGGGAAGTTGTGCTTTGGCCCCTTCTTGAGCCAACCTTCAAGCAGCATTTGTGCCGACTCTCAGCTCCCTGGCCCGCTCCGGTGGCCCGTGGGAGCCCTTTTACGCACTCCATTTTGCTGCCTTCCGCGGTCCCTTGTCTCTCGACTTGTGGGCCCTGACGGAGGACAATCTTCTTTTCTAAGAGTTCCCCTGGTTGCTCCAGGCCTGCTCTACGCTCCCTGCAAAGGAGAGCACCCTCAGACCTCGTGGGTCTGCACCAGCAGCTGCTTTGTTCATCTTGCGTGGGTTGCGGTTGCCAATGCTTAGTGGATCCAATCGGGACACTAACACCGCAGCGACCCTCAGCCGACGTGGGACAGTCGCCCTCCAGAAGCTGGCCTTCCTTGAAGCCTCCCGGAGCCCGTGACTGCAGAGCCCAGCTGTACCTTCCACACCTGAAGCACCCGACATCCACGAGCTCCTTCCTGTGAGCTCCCTGGTCACTGTGCTGTGACCCAGACTCTGTCCCCTCTGCTTTCAGGTTCATCTTTGTCTTTTCTTCAACTTTAATCTTCACGACTTCAACGACACTTCCAGCTAGCAGCAGTTTGGACTCCTTTTCCATAGAAAATCAGCCCGCGACCCGACACCAGAATCGACCTATGCACCCGGCTTCCCTGGGGCAGGTAACAGTGGTACTTCGGTACTTCCGTGGTGGTGGGCTCTCCAAAGCCTTAAGTCTCAAGCCTTAACTTTGTACTGTTGTTAGAAGTGTCCTTAAACCTTAATTATTCAACCGCGACATTCTCCATAGGCTAACATTGCGATCCCGATAGCAACTTCTCGCACTGCACACGCCACCCGTGGGTCCCCTTCCTCTTAACTGTGGGTGGATTCTTAAGGGGCCAGCGATCCTGAATGCCCTAGGCATTGCCTGTAGAATTGTCGTGGTTCTTATACCACTATTTTAGTATATGGTTTGGTCCCCCCCCTGGGGCCCATTGATTTCTGTGCTATTTATTGTGTTTATAAATGCTTGTTTAAAGTGTAACTTTGCCACTAGCCACATAAAGTGACTGTGGGATTCTGTCTAGAATAAATACATATATTTTATATATATACCTGTGTGGGCTACTCTTTCATTTGGTTATTCAAGAGGTTATTATGGTAAAACAATAAGCTTAACACTCCTTCAAGACTTAGCCTGAAGGCTGCTCTCCACAGCTACCACTAGGATAGCTTTCTTTAAAGGTTGTCTTAAACCTATCATCAATAGGAGTCGAATTGGACTGGTGCAAGGTGTCCCTATAACTAGGAACAGCATATGCCAGGCCAACTTCTCACACCTCCCCATTAAAACTCGTGAGGACAAAAACGGAAAGACAGGGTCAGCCCCCTGGTTCAGCCAGGAGCTTAGAATCCTCCGCAAAGAATGCAAAAAAGCGGAGCGACTGTGGAGAAAGGACTGGCTCCACTCCAGTAAAAACGCCTACCGTAAGTCAGTGAGAACCTACAAATCCACCCTGAAACTCACTAAAGCCTCATATTACGATGCTAGAATAAAAAATGCCACTAATTCGGCGAGAGAGTCGTACCTTATTGCCAAAGAGCTTCTGAAAATACCAACACCCCCCTCCTCCAACAGCTCCCCTCTGGGCAGAAGCGATGAACTGGCAACCTACTTCGATTCCAAAATCTCCCGCATCTTGGCCTCTCTCCCACCCCCCAGTCAGCAAACCCATAGCAACACCGATGTGTCTATTACCCACACTGAAAACATCTCTCACCCACAGCTAACTGCGTTTAGGGCTGTATCCCTGGACGAAGTGGGAAAAACTTTGGCCAAGATGAAAAGCGGATCTCCCTTCGATCCCGCCCCCATGAGATTCCTGAAAACAGTTGCCCCGGTCATCGTACCCCCTATTACGGAGCTGATCAACATCTCGCTGTCCCAAGGCTCTGTCCCTCCGAGCTGGAAGGGTGCAGTAGTCAAGGCCCTCCTTAAAAAAACTCAACTGGACCCCTCCGATCTGGCAAATTACAGACCGATCTCGCTCCTCCCGGGCATTAGCAAAATTGCCGAAAAACTGGTCAATGCCCAACTGTCCCTGTTTCTCGAATCCAACAACCTTCTGCGTCAATCCCAAACAGGGTTTCGCCCTGGCCACGGCACGGACACCGCCCTCCTCACAGTCATCGAGGAGGCAAGGTGCATCTTGGATTCAGGAGGGTCAGTGGCAGTGATCCTCCAGGACCTTAGTGCAGCCTTTGACACGGTGAACCACCGTGTCTTGCTCCATCGGTTGGCCAGGGCAGGTCTTGGGGGTATCGCGTTTGCCTGGATAGAGTCCTTTTTATTGGGCCGCTCGTTCCAGGTCTGGGACGGCAATTCCCGCTCAGCCTCATTCCCTCTCTCTAGCGGAGTCCCCCAAGGGTCTTCGCTAAGTCCCACTCTGTTTAACGCCTATATGGCCCCCCTGGAGGATGTAGTAGCCCCATTCGGTATCAAGATAGTGAGTTATGCGGACGACACGCAATTGGTCGTCTCTCTCTCACATCTTGACCACCGCCCAGACAATCTGTTGAACTGCCTCCAGGAAATCCACCACTGGATGTGCGATTCATCACTCAAGCTCAATGGATCCAAACCGGAGGTCATGCTCATGGGCAAGAAATGGGCTACTATTCCTTCATCGGTCTGGCCTGACGTTTTTGGCCAGGCGCCCACCCCGAAGAAGGAAATTAAGACCTTGGGAGTCTGGCTTGAACCTGATCTATCCATGAAGACCCAGGCAGCCAAAACAGCAGGCACTTGCTTCGGACTCATGCACTCTATCCGAAAGATCCTCCCGCTACTCCCTCCCCTATCAAGGAAACTCCTTGTCCAAGGCCTGATCCTTACTCGCCTCGACTATAGCAACGCCGTTTATCTAGGAGCCCCCGAATTCACTCTGGCAAAACTCCAGCGCGCTCAAAATGCAGCCGCCCGGCTCCTAATGAATCTTTCCACCAGAGCCTCTGCCAGACCAGCACTCAAGGCCCTACACTGGCTCCCGATCCGTCAGAGGATTGAATTTAAGGCCATGTGTACCACCCACAAACTCCTCAACGGCCAAGGCCCTTCGATCCTGAGAGACATGGTCACTCCCTATAAGGCTCCCAGACTCCTGCGCTCTGACAATGAGCGTCTGGCCAACGTTCCGAGATTCAGGAAGGTGCGCACTGGTGGTCGACTCTTCGCAGTAAAGGCGTCCTCTGGATGGAACTTACTTCCACGCCGCTTGCGTCTGGAACCCTGCCACCTTAGGTTCCGCAAAGAACTGAAAACCTTCCTCTTCCCCAAATAGTACCTCCTCTCCCCCCCTGATCATTACTAGTCTTTTACAGCACGGGGATGCCTCCGGGTCACCAGGCGCTTTACAAATCGTTAAATAAATAAATAAATAAATGTCGCCAGACAAAGGTGCGCCAGGGAGTTTTGAATGCATAATTGAACTTTTTACAGCACCAGTATCCAACAGAAAAGGTTCTGACACACCCGCTGTAGTCACCTTGACATACGGTCCACTCTGATCCACTGGCACTGAAACAACTCCCTCTCTTTGTCTACAGCTATCCTAGTAATCATTACTTTCTGCATTTTCATCTTCTGTATAATAGTCATTGTTATAGTACTGAGCTGTCCTACCAGTTGCATTGCCTTGCTGATCAAAACTATTAATCGTATTTTGAGATGGAAGAGGACGCGCGTTCTGGGGAACATTCCTGCGTCCCCTACCTCTAGGAGCTTGTTGACCACCTCGACCTCTGGTGCTAAAAGCGCCATTAGCGCGCTGTAACAGAATAGGACAACTATACTTGAAATGACCCTCTTCCTTGCAATATGAACATTGATTAGGGCCTACAGGAACACGTGGTTGAGAATACTCGTACCTTTGCACGTTTCTCTGAAACTGTGGCTGTTGCTGATAATTACTCTGGCCACCACGTGGCGGGTAAGCTTGCTGTAAAAGAACCTTCATTTTTAATTCCTTCGTTTTCTTGTCTGCTTTATCTTTCTCATCCTTATCTCTATTTTCGTAATACTGTGCAGTAGCCAGTATTTGCACTGATGAGGAAACAGCCCAAGAACTCTCTGAATCTTTTAACTTCTTACACAACTCGGGAAGCAAATTATGCACAAATTTATCAACAAATAATCGTTGACCACCTTCCGTACTCATATCTTGACCACTGTGGTCAATAAACCTTTCCTCAAACCTGGTGAAGAAATCAGACACTGTTTCATCTTTCTTCTGCTTACACGCAGACAATTTATCCCAATTCACACGCATCGCGGGCATTAAAGTCTTCCTGTAAGCAATGATTCTAGCAGGAAGTTCTACTACCAAAGGGTCAGGCTTGGCACCACCATCTTGTCCATCATTAGCAATAATAATATTAGCCCATGTGTCACCTAACTCTGCAGCATGATCTGCATTACGAATCAATCCCCACAAAGGCTGTGGAACAACATTTCCAAACAACATATCTATGTCAGCTAGATTCATGATACATGATCCTGCCGTCTGTGACAACTCCTTATAATATCCTGCAGGGTTTTTACGGGGATCAGGCAATGTCTGTTTAAGCGCTATTACTTCAGATCGTTTCCAAGGGACATGCACCCAAACACGCTGGAAATGAGCTGGAGCAGCAAGAATACCGTTATTGGGATCAGCCGCAACGGCTTCTTTCCATACCGGAGGGACTTCTCTCATAGGGTATTGTCGCACTTTTTTACCATAGGGGTCATGCTCAAACAGTTGCTGGGAAGGATCCTCAATCCTAAAAGACAAGAACGCCACAACTGCTTTTTCGACATCAGAATCCACAATCGTGCCTTTTTCGAATTCGAACCGTAAACGACACAACTCCTGTGGAATTGCTTCTAAGCCATTATCCTCTAATTCCTGACAAAGGAAAGCACACATCTGTTCAAAAACGTATCTCTGCTTTGGTGCTTCCCATTGATTTAAAACACTTAGAACAGTTTCCACATCATATCTCGAAGGGTAAACAATCCATCTATGTTCCATGCGGTCTAATACTTCTCTCTCTTCAGAACCAGGCAGCTGACTACGCAACTGCTTTCGTTGTGAGCCAGGGATCACACTAGATAACCCAAGGAGAGGCGACACAAAACTAGTAACCGCACTAGTTATGCGTTGTCGTGCAGAAGGAGAATCTGACATAAGAACAGGGGAGAAAACAGAGGGAAGCACAGTAGGTGTAGATGCAGATGCAAGGACAGTATCGGGAAGAGCGCCAAGGGAGGCAGTTGATGGGGCAGGCAAAGTCGCAGAAGGCAAAGGGGATGCAGGCAGCAAAGTCGGCGGCCCTTGAGGGGGCTGCACCACAAGAGCAGGCGCC
The DNA here is from genome assembly GCF_964204655.1 of Triturus cristatus. Taxonomy (NCBI): domain Eukaryota; kingdom Metazoa; phylum Chordata; class Amphibia; order Caudata; family Salamandridae; genus Triturus; species Triturus cristatus. The sequence goes on from NC_140595.1 coordinate 315,583,690, forward strand.
GGCTGAGGAGGAGCTGGCGGCTGCAGGAAAGCTTGCGGCACATTAACTGGAGGCTGTGCATTCAAGGGTTGCGGAGGTGCTGTAGCACTCTGCGCATACGGAGGTGGCGAACTCAGCAAATGTGACATTAGGGGATCTTTCTCCTTTTCTTTTAACACATTTTGTTGAAGGTGCGGTAAAACTGGGTAACATTTATCGATCCCTAGTTTACGTTGCCTATGTAACTGCTCATTCATTTGTTCCTCCTCATTATCTTTAAATTGTACAGCTGCTTGCATTATCGACATACCTTTTTCTCTCTTATTTCTTTGTGCTAATTTAATTTCCTTCTGTTTGGCTTCCTTTCGCCATAGGCGGAAAGAATCAAACATCGCCGGCCGGGCTTTCTTTTTAAATAATTTAACTTCCAAATTGTCTAAGATATCTGTATCGAAGCTACCATTTTGGGGCCATTTTAAAACACCGTCCTTCCTGGTGTATCGGATCCATACTTCATTATATGCAATGGGGCCCACGCCATGTTTTACATAAAGCTCATAAGTTGGAGTTCCAATTGGAGGAACCGGACACGAATCCTCTAATTGGGAATCCCTTTTACAACCCAAACAAAACAAGTTTCCAAATATACCAGAACCAGGCATCTTTGCTCACTAGTCTAGTTTCAAACTTCAAAGGATTATCAAAACGCGATAGTCTCGTGAATACACGAGTCCTTCGGCTTTGGCGCTTGTAAGCTCCAAATCAAAGCGATCCCGAAGGGATACCAAAACTAAGAACCAAACTAAGAATTAGGAGACGCTCCACTTATACTTAACTGAGGTATCGATGACGTCACCAGAAGACTCAGTTAATTGTTTCTCTCTACCAAATTATCAAGGGTCCAAAACAGGGCGATAGTCAGGGCAGCAGTCCTTCGTAGCCGTCAGCAAGCGGGGAACCTCGCAGCAAAGACTTTCGGACCACGTCGACATGCAGGGGTCGATGAAGTGGCGGCCTTCCTCCAGAATTTCCACACGAAGCTCCTCACGAACCTCTGGCTTGGACCAGTACCGCTGAAATCGCCCCACGTTGGGCGCCAACTGAAGTACTGGGGTTTTTAGAACCCCAGCGGTACCAGGGGTAGCACCCTATGACTTCGAGTTCTTCCTGTCTTGGACCACAGAAACACAGAGTCTTGTGGTGGCATCAAAGATCGATTTTATTATGACTGCAGTCAGTAACAGGTATCCTAGAAGTACACACGAGTATGTTCTCAGGAGACTGCTCAAAATTACAAAACCAGTCTTCTCCTTATATACAAAATATCATGCTTCAGGCACACATTCCTCGTTTTACGATATGGTCATTCATATGTATTCATTACAAACGAAAAGGCAGAGTCATGATGACCATCCCACATTTCAGTTCAGCCAGCCCACAATTATTTACCCAGCGAGGCTCAGATCCCTCATCAGATATCAGCAGACCCCAATAAACACGGGCACCTCCTTCTCGTAAAACAGGCGATAAAGCAGGAAGCAGAGTCAGGTGTGAAAGAGATTAGTCGGGGGCTTGTGTGCGATGAAAGGCTTTATGGTGTGTCAAACCCTGATGCTAATCACAGGTGGCCGTAGGAAGGGGAGCTCGTGAGACCGGACTGACCTCGGGCAGTGGAGCCAGTTCGCACAGGTCACAGAGAAGTCAATAGAAGGTACATGTGTTCTGAAGGCCTGTGCATGTCCTTAATGTGCAGCCTATGTGAGGGCAACCATAAGATGGCTACCGCTCTAAAATGGAACCCACGAAGTCAATGTGTAATATCGTATACAAAGTGAATTTATCGATGAAACGTTATGCAAAACACTTGTACATACCGCATTGGCCATTCGCGGTTCGCTGATACCGAAATAGGCAGGGTAGGGCCATGCCTCCTACGTGGTCCCAAAATTTAAAGTACCACACATTGGCTACCTCTGCTCGTCTCTACAGGAGTCAAGCGGACTGTGGGTGTTGTTTCAAGTTAAACGTTTTTGACCGCCGAACGTCAACGTTTTACCTTCCCCTTGTGTGTAGCAACGGGCTATCCTACTGTTTCCCCATGCGGTGATGGAAGTGAGATCTTGTCTTTTGCAACAATTTGGCATGTGAGCCTTCTAGATAAACACAGATTGGAATCTGCCTCTTGTGGTGGGCTTGTGCAATTGCCTTAAACAACCTTACAGATAAGATTATATAGCATTAAAACGTACGACTATAAATTGAGCTTTTATTGGTTTGAGTTGGTTACTTAATTACTTTGAACTTTTAGGTGTTATTGCTTTAAATATTGAATTCCCAAGAATTGCTTTGGGAGTGCACGTTTTATGGTTTGCATTATTGTGACACGAGTTGTAAATAGTGGTCCAAACCATGAATGACTTGAACATTTTAGTGTGTCGTTTGTAGCCATAATGGCACCATAACTGTTTTTTTCGGTGAATTTCCGAGTTTTTTTTAAACCTATGTGTATTTGTTGTTCAAAGGTAGCCATAACTTCACTTTCGAAGCATATCGTTTATATTAGTTTTTCAGGTCAGCATTTGAATACAAACATGCATGTTAACATTTTTAAGTCTCGCCTGGCGAAAGCAGCGCATGCGCTGCTCTCCGCGAGGAGAGGACCTTTTGCAATCTAATCAGCCAAATCTCCTCCGGATGGACAAAGATGGCTGCCCTCGCCATTCAGCCTAAGGTAAACATACACGCGTACCTCCGGACAGTGGACAGTCGGACGCCATCTTCTTTTTCTTGTTTTGCTTGTGTCACTGTCATGGCAACCAGCGCGTGGGAACCGAGTAAACTAGTACTGTCAGCCCCTGAAATGCCACTCGGCTCCGATTACCTTTGAAAAGGAGTCTCCGTTGTCGGCGTCGGCCCCAGGGTAAGCAGCTGTTGTGGTCTACTTTACCTTTTCTCTTACATTTCTTTTCCATCTCTGTCCTATTTTTCTTTCTTCTCTTGATGCTGGAATCTGCCTTTACATTCCATGTGTCATGACACAAACGGAACGAGAATGTTGGTTAACGCTGGCTCTGGCAGTTGGAGTTGAGTGGCTGTTTGAGCTGGTGGTCCTATGCTGTAAACCTGATTAAAGCTATATGGAAACTTCAACTCTTCATTAGCTCATTTTAGCACTGGCGACGAGTTGTGCCTGTGTGGGGACAGGAATTCAGGACCATCAGTTTCCCCATCGAACCCAGATTTGGGTTTTCTACACAATCTCTGGATTATTCTATGGATTTGGCTTCACAAAATCTGATGCACTTTGGAGACCTATTGCTGTGAGCTTCGTCTTTCTTATATGCAGTAAGCTGGGATTGAATTGGAGCGTGCATCTTATGGTTTGCTTTCCTCATTTCGTGTGAAGTTGCGCTATCCTACTACAGCTTGTCAGGTTTCCACCTCGCGGTGCTTCCAAAAAAAAAAACAGTGGAGATTTTATTGGGCACCTCTTACCTTCTTCTGACTCTTCTCGGCACCGTTGGATTTGTTGGAGCAGGAGGTGTTCACCCGTCTGTTTCTCCTCCAGAGTGATGAGGCACTAGATTGTTCAGTTGGTCTCGGCGATTGTGGGACGCGCTAAGACTCTCTGTGGTACGTCAGGGCTTTAGAGGCACGCTGAGACTCTGTGTAGAACGTCTCTCGTTGCAGAGCGTCAGCGCGTTTTGGCATCCATCTTGGATTGGGTGTCTAGCTGGAACTATTTATTGTTCATTTCGCTGATACGCACAGCAGTGAGTATTGCGTATCATAATTGACTAAAAAAAAAAAAGAAATCTTTCAGCCACTTGGTAAGAAATCTTTGCTGCAGATCCTGCTTAATCTTTACAGCAGCGTCATCCTCGTTGTTTCTAGTACGACTTTGGCAGTCATCTTTATGATATTTCAAGCCCATGCGCGACAACTCACATGTTTATTCTTAGTCGTGTTCAGGAGGATTTATAGAACCAACCCCAAGGGTACTATTAATTTTCAACCGGTGCGGTATTCACTTTGACGAGGTACTGTTCCATGAGAGTGTGTCAGTGATGCGCTCACTATCTTCGTTGTCAAGTTATCTAATTTAAGGAGACTGGATTTAATTATTTTTTTGGTATACTGATTTCATTTTTTTTTTTCTTTCTTCTTTTCAATGATGACTTCATAACTGTAGAGAACTGATTTAAAGCTGTAATTATTCAATTTGTTACATTGGCATGGCTTCTACTGGCATGTCCCAACCACCGCAATTTCTTGCTGATTCAGGTGATCCCATCTTACAGTGGAAGAGATGGAAGCCTTTGTTTGATTCCTATTTACTAGCCATTGGAGGGGACAAGTTTTCGGCAGTATGTAAACAAGCGACATTGCTGCATAATTTAGGGGTTGAGGGCAGACACGTATATGATAGCCTAGATGAGATTGTTCTTGGGCGTGGAGAAGGTGAGCCTGAAAATGTTTTTGATATGTCTGTTATGATGCTTGAACAACATTTTGGATCTAAGATTAATGTGGTTTTAGAACGCCATAAATTCTTTAGTAGAGTACAGGGTAAATGGGAAAAAATCAGTAGTTATGTGGCTACTTTGAAGACGTTAGCTCGTACTTGTGAGTTCGAGCAACTTACTGACTCTTTAGTGAGAGACCAAATTGTTAGATGTACTAATGATGTAAAAGTCCAACAAAAACTCCTTGCCAAGAATCCTGATCTCAAAGAAACCCTGGCCATTGTTGAAGGTATGGAGAACACTAATATGTGGGTGCAAGAGATGAGGCCTGAGAAAGGTAGTGATGTTTCAATTGATGAGAAAGCGATTCACGAAGTTAAGAAAAATGATCTTAAAAAAGAAGATTCTGATGAGAGTAAAGGGACTTCTAAAGGAGGTTTTAGTGAAAAGAATAAGAAATGTCTTGAATCAGAACACTCTAATTACAATTATAAGGGCACTGGTTCTGAACAGAGTGGGTTTAGGAATGTCAGACCTGGTTTCAAATGTTTTAGGTGTGGAAGCAAGAAACACTTACCCAATAGCTCCAACTGTTTTGCTAGGTCTGTAATTTGTAACAAGTGTGGGAAGTAGGGCCATTACGCACGAGTATGCCGGTATAATGGTAATCAAGTTGTGCGTTACGTTGAAGAAGAAAATAAATCTGTGTGTAGTGTCAAAGAGGATGGAATTGTAGATGGTGATGATTTGGACATGCCTGTGTGCGAAGTGTTAATTGGTGGTGAACAATTTCCCGTTTTGGCGGATTCTGGTTCACCTTATACGATGGTTGGTGATGCCAATTGGGATGCTGTTATTGGTTTAGATAAAGTTGAACTATTTCCTCCTGACATCAACCCAGTTGGGTATGGTGGTGTCAAAATTGAAGTCTTATGGTATGTGGTCAGGAAAATTCAATTCAAGGATAGAGAAACTGTGGGGAAGGTGTATGTGGCAAAAAGGGGAGATAATCTCCTTGGCTGGAGACACCAGAGAGAAATGGGGATCACTTTGAATCCTAATTCTCCTGAGAAGGTATTACTTTTGTCTCCTGGGTTGTCATCCATTGATGTGAGTTCACGTTTCCCTAAAGTTTTTAGTGATGAGTTAGAATTACTTAGGAATTTTGAACATAAGATCATATTGAAACAGAATGTCCAACCTTTTGTTTGCAAGGTAAGGAAAGTCCCTCATATGATGATGGAGCCTCTAAATCAAGAGCTTAAGAAATTGTTAGCTATGAGGGTCATTGAAGAAATTGAATCCTCTGAGTGGTTGGTCCCCATCGTTTTGGCACCCAAGGATGGTGGTAAAGGCATCCGCATGTGTGTGGATTTATGCGGTCTAAACAAACATATTTGGGTTGACAGACAGCCTTTGCCTAACATCTCGGAAACTCTTGCCCTCATTAAAGATGCTAAGTGTTTTAGTGTCATGGATTTATCTTTTGCTTACCATCAAATCCTAATCCATCTGGACTCTAAGCATTTGACATCATTTGTGACACCACTGGGGGCTTTCAAGTTTATTCGTATGCCCTTTGGCCTAGCTTCTGCTGCGGCCTGTTTTCAGAGGGTCATGAATAAGGTCCTTGAAGGATTACCAAAGGTTCTCATTTTCCGGGACGACATTTTTGTTTATGGGAAGGACCAACAAGAACATGACAAGCATTTATGGAAGGTATTATTGCGGCTCCAGGAAGCTGGACTAGTTATCAAAAAGGAGAAGTGTAAGTTTTGTGTCTCATCTGTGAATTATTTAGGACATACCATATCTGCTGAAGGGATCAGTCCCAAGTTGGATCTTGCAGAAAGTGTTGTGAAAGCCCCGGTACCCATCAACAAGGAACAAGTACGATCATTTTTAGGACTTGCGGAGTTTTGCTCTAAGTTTGTTCCGAATTTTGCTGGTGTTGCTTCCCCTCTCAGGTTGCTACTCAAGAAAGGGGCACAGTTTTCATGGTCTGATGATTGCTTTTCTGCCTTCAATTCTATTAAAAGTATGATTGGATCTATGCCCACCTTAGGGCATTTTGATGCTTGCAGAAAAACTGTGTTGTCCACCGATGCTAGTATGCTCGGTTTGGGGGCGGTCTTGTCACAAATTGTGGACGGAGAGTCCAGAGTTGTTGCCTTTGCGTCTCGTTCGCTCAGGGCTGCTGAGGAGCGTTACTCTGTGATTGAGCGAGAGGCATTGGCGGTTTTCTGGGCTATTCGTCACTTCAAGTTTTACCTTTGGGGTATACCTGTTGTGGTTAGAACTGATCATCGCCCTTTATGTCAAATATTTACTTGTAGAGAAGTTGATCATATTTCACCCAGGATTAGGCGTTGGATGGAAGGATTGTTGGAGTTTAATTTTGTGGTTGAGTATGTGCAGGGATCGAGAAATGCAGTTGCTGATTGTCTTTCAAGGTTACCGTTGCAACAGTCTGGTGTGGAAGTGGAAAATTCCCTTGTGGCATGGGTGCATGAATCTGCTGTTAATTCTAATGAGTGGTCCTTTACTTCCCATGGAGACAATGATTTAGAAATGCTTAAGGAGTATTCTGTTAAAGGTTGGCCTGCAGACAAGGAAGTACCTGAATCCTTGAAGTCCTTCCTTAATGTTAAGGATGAGTTGAGTGTCTTTGATGAGAAACTTTTGAGAGGTAATCGTGTAATACCTCCTCAAGGTCTTAGGGGTAAGATTATCAATTTGGCACATGAGGGGCATCTAGGGAGGAATTTGACCAAAGTTAGGGTACGTGAGTGGTATTGGTGGCCAACCATGGATCGACAGGTGGAGGAAGTGGTTAAAGACTGTTGGGAGTGTGCCAACAGTGACAAGAGCAAGAAAACTCGTACTGCACCTCTTTCACCTGTGGATGTTCCCTCTGAACCATGGTCGGGTTTTGACATTGCTGGGCCTTTCGAGCTGTTTGGTCCTGACGAACGCTATGTGTTGTTGTTGGTGGATTATACATCTAAGTGGGTGCTCACCAAATGTGTGCCTGTTGTTAATTCAAGAACTGTAATTGAATTTCTTTCTGAACAATTCTCCAGAGAAGGCATCCCTAAATACCTCATCACTGATAAAGGGGTGCAGTTTGTCTTTCACGAGATGAGCACATTCTTAAAAGAGTTGTCCATCATCCATTTTAAGACAGCCTTGTATTCACCGCAAGCCAATGGTCTTGCTGAAAGTATGAACAAGTTGGTTAAGTGCTGTGCTGAAAGAGCTTTGCAGACTCGGTCCTCTCTTAAGAAAATGCTCAGAGAAACATGGTGGGCTCACCGCTCTACCCCTAATTGGCTGACTTCTGTTTCTCCCTTTTCAATTCTTAGGGGCAGGAAGCCTCATGACAAATTGAGTCCTGCTTGGTTGAAGTTGGATGTGAATGATCTTAGGGTGGATGAGTAAGCTGTTTGTAGGCAGAGACTTTATCAGGGAGAGTACAAACGCAGGTTCGATCAGAAAAATTCTTCTCTCTCCAAACACTGGTGTGTAGGTGATGAGGTGTTGATTAGAACTCCTGGTCTGTTGAAGAAGGGTCGGTCACGGTTTATGGGGCCCTTTATTATCAAGGTAGTCAAGGAAAATGTAGTTGTTTTGAATTCTGGTGAGGTATGGAGTATGTCGAGGTTAGTTAAATGGCAACCTGGGTTGGTTAATCATGATTCCGATCAGGCGAGGGAATCTGTCTTCAGGCCTGCTCACAATGATACTACCTCCCATGTTCCTAGTCTTAGTCACAGGAGATTGAGATGCAAGCCGAACTGGCACAATGACTATCACATGTCTTAGGATATGCTAGATGACTATATTGTATATTGCGTTCACCATATGTCTTAGATTTCTTAAGAAGTTGTTTATTCTATATTTGTATATGCTGGTTCTTTACATTTTCAACTCTTGTTAATTATCTTTCAATTTATGGGAAGGAGATGTGTTGTGGTCTACTTTACCTTTTCTCTTACATTTCTTTTCCATCTTTGTCCTATCTTTCTTTCTTCTCTTGATGCTGGAATCTGCCTTTACATTCCATGTGTCATGACACAAACGGAACGAGAATGTTGGTTAACCCTGGCTCTGGCAGTTGGTGTTGAGTGGCTGTTTGAGCTGGTGGTCCTATGCTGTAAACCTGATTAAAGCTATATGGAAACTTCAACGCTTCATTAGCTCATTTTTGCAGCAGCTTTCTTCCTTCGCTGCTCCCTGGCTTCAGATACAGTGTTCGGCGGCGACGGGGGGAAGCACGGAGGCCTGGTTGCCAAGAGACGTCCCGTGCCTCCTCCACTCCCAGCCTTGCTTCAGCCAGACGTTATTAGTCCTTTCCCCACCCCTTTCTGTCCCACCTCTCTCTCAAGCTCATTTCTGCTCCAGACTCTTCCCTTCCCACTGTTCCCCAGACTGGTCTCGGCCACTTCTTTTGCGAGGTCATGCAGTTGCCCTGGCTCCTTTCCTCTCTCCGATCACCATGTCTCCACGTAAAAGCCACTCACTCAGCATTAATTAAAAACAAGCATTTGCAATGCAATAGGTCTCGCATTTGCGAGAGTTTGAGCTACTGGCATTGTAGATGACAATGCATTTTAATTATGTGCTTTGAATACCTAAAAGCAGTGCGTAAACAAGTTACTTTGTACTTATAGTCCTTGCTTACGAGAAGCAAGGCTGGCAGTAAAAGAGGTGCAGTTACTGCCAGCCTATCAGTACAAAGTGAGAGTTTACACACCGCTTGCAGGTTTTCAAAACCTATAAATAAAAGGCATTGTTATTTTACAATGGCAATAGCTCAACCTTTCACAAATGTGAGACCTATTGCATTGCAAATGCTTTTTTTTTTACTAAGCTCGATACGAACGCAAGAGGTCTTTAAAAAAAACCTGTGTGAAATAATGACATGGGGTGAAATAAAACCATATTTCAGTGTGATTACAAAGATAGTGGTGGTAGCGTGAGGTTTTCTGCTTCATGGCGCTCTTACCCATGTACGTGTGATAGCATTAAAGTGTAGCAATACACGTAACAGTGTGTGCTTTACTAAACTGCTAATCCATTTTTTTCTATGCAGCACTTTACATTGGGGATTGGCACGTTTCGAAGAACACCCAATTTTGGATAAACTAAATGGGACCTCTTAAAATAAAGTCATTTGCCCAGGCACCCACTATTTGTCAACCGCGTGAGCTGGGATTACCAAGATCAACGTTTCTTAACTATATAAACTGTGAAGACCATGAAATGCATATAATTCCCGGGTGAAACGTGTGCCAGTAATGTAACTTGAAATGTTGGGAGTCCCAGATATGGTGATGACCTAAGAACGATAGCTATAACTGGAGGTGCAGTGGACCCCTCAGTCAGCTGTGCTCCGGCGTGGCTGCACCTGCTGCACTATTGATAGCTACGCGCCCCTGATGCTACCTACTCTACCAGCCACAATAGGACCACAAGTTGTAATAACACTGCCCGGTAGGGGGACTGGGGGGCTGCCAAGCCTCCACCCTGTTCAGGGTAGCGCCTCGCAGCACTGGGGCTGCAGGGACATATGCTATGCCCGCGGTGATGCCTGTATGAATTCCAACAAACATGCTCGTTACGATGGTCAGAACTGGACCTGTCCTATTACTACTGACCCTTCTGCGCTTCTATGCAAGCAAAGGTTTTTAGAAGATATGGACAGAAATTACAGCACCTCCTCTGGACACTACTGGCCTTCGTATTACCATTTCAGACACACACACGAGGTTTCTGAGCTGCCTAAACACGAGAACTCCAGTAAAAAAAAAAAAAAACATTTACAATGCAATAGGTCTCGCAATAACGAGATTTTGAGCTATTGGCATTGTAAATGTCCCTTTTATAATATTAAAAGGCATTGTAATTTACAATACCAGTAGGTCAAACTTTAGCAAAAGCAAGACCTATTGTATTGTAGAGCGCGGTGTCCGTGAAGCGGACGCAGTGCTCACCAGTAAAGTAAACAAAAGCTAAAAAGAAACAAACAGAGCGCGGTGTCCCTGAAGCAAGCGTCGCACTCAACATTATAGTTAAAAAAAAAGGAAAATGGAGTGCAATGTCCTTAAAGTCCATGACAGTAGAGGTAGGTAAAAGAACAGTAACAGTCAGGGAAGGTGTCACCCTTGGAAATTCGTTTGTCTACTAGCACAGAAAGAACTACTGCAGGTCACATGAGCGAGTCTCAGTGGGGTCTCAGCTGCCGTATACAGTCAGCGGACCCCAGAGCCCACTGTGGCACGAGCCTGAAGCAGTTCTGAGTTACAGGCTGCTAAAATTACAATATATAGTATTAATGATCCTCAATCTCTCAACATGTCAGGCAATATTTTATTTATTAACACAGGCCTGAGTGGCCAGAATGAGCCTTGTAACACCGTATGCACACAGCACTCGGATGCCGCGCTGCTCTTAATGCAACTCTGACAGTCACGGTCACTCCCTGCTTCTCTCTCACAGTGTGCAGGTGGGTAAGGTACTAAAATGCGTGATTAATGCATTTTAATGCGGACCACCAACCAGACTCATAAACTCTCCTATCGGACACCACTCACCACTTTCCCTGTATGTCTTTCGTTGTTGTCTTTCTCCCTATCACTTCGTTTGCACCTTTCCCTTCTTCACCCCCCTCGGGGCAGCCTGGCATTGCCTTTTCTTGCCTGAACGCCAGGCGTTGCACGAGCCCCTTCAACGCCTGGAGACAGTTTTATTTTGAATGTCTCATTATTCTCAGTCATAAATGAGCAATAGGAAGTAACCGCTAGGGGGGAACACCGGCACTTCCAATAAAGGTTTTGATCGGACAGGATACAAAGCGAGGCAGTGTAACCCATCGTGTCAACGCGCCTGCTGCTGCTGTGTACAACATTCAGCATAGACGGACATTCTCACTGGGCCAGCCTTGTCGTTCATCCTTCTGAGTTTGAAATGGGCACGGACTGTGAATTAGGGGTGCTATGCACCCACAGATGCCCTAGTCCTGCATGGTCGTCCCCATGGAATGAGTTACAATATGAAACAATGCCGTGGCGCTTGCCTAAATCCATCTAGGCAGCACTCCGCATTCAAGCCAACATCCTTCAAAAGGGGCCTTTTAATTTAAAATAAACGCAATGTTTACTGCACCACTGTCCATTATAGGTAAAAACAGACATACAAATGCAATTGTTAATGACCATGCATTGCTAGGCCTCTGTGCCGGAAGCCAGTCTTTAAGTGCTCGCTGGGAACAGGTGGTGGACGGGGTCTGTCTGGGGGACGGCCAAAGGGTTCATACTGAGGAAATGTTTTCTTTTATATGGTGCGCATGTAGTCAAAGTTGACGTCAGAGCGCTTTAATAAAAGGCATAGTAGACATTGAAAACTATGCACATTTAGAGTCGAAACAATTGAATCACGACGCTCATCAGGGGTAGTAAGCGCTATATAAATGAATAAATAGCCTTGCACTCCTGTGTTCGTCACAGAAGTGCTCTCTCGATGAACGAAGGTTGTAAGTGAAGCGTTTGAAAACCCGCAGGACATTTGAAATCCCGCAAGGCCGGAAGAGGCGCGAGATTAAAAAAAAAAAAAAAAAGAGGATATGCGAGACAACTCCTTACCTTGGCCATGAGAGTCCGGAGGGCCGTCGGCCTTGGAGGGTGGTGGGCACAGACTGGGCATTATATGCACACACAGGCCCTTTGCCTTCATACCAGCACATTCAGGGCAGGCCCGGTGCGGTGCTGTGAACTGCTGAGAGGAGTTTGGCAACCCCCCCAACCCCTTCAACTCTCCGTCCCCCGTCGAGAGGAGTATGCAGATGGCCAGGAGGTGTTGTTGCCCTGAAGCAGGGGAGGGCAGGCAGATCTCAAAACCGGCCCTACTTGTTCAGGATGGGCTCGGAGACCGGGCGGGTTCGCACCTAGGAAATGTGCAGGCTGGACCAGACAGGAGAAACTGCAGGAGCGTGGCTGGGACAGTAGACGCCGCTGGACACCAGTGCAGAAGATCGTGCTCACCTAATTGGCCTCTCCACGGTGACACCTTCAGGTCGGTCCCGGGGGCATGGGGGCTCTGTCTGCCACGGGAGGTGCGGTAATCGGTGAGGTTGATGGCAGGGGCAGCCCAGTTGTGGTTCACGCAGGGAGGGTCGGCCGTCTGTCATGCTGGCAGAGCATGAGCTCTGTGGCGCCTTGAGGTGGCAGGCACAGATGGAATGTCAAGAATGTCATGTCTTGGAATGTCAGGAATGTTATATCATGTCATGGAATGTCATGGAATGTCAGGAATGTCATGGAATGTCATGGAATGTCATGTCTTTTAATGGAATATCAGGAATGTCATGGAATGTCAGGAATGTCATGTCTTTTAATGGAATGTCAGGAATAACGTCTTTTAATGGAATGTCAGGAATGTCATGTCTTTTAATGGAATGTCAGGAATGTCATGTCTTTTAATGGAATGTCAGGAATGTCACGTCTTTTAATGGAATGTCAGGAATGTCATGTCTTAGAATGGAATGTCAGGAATGTCAAGAATGTCATGTCTTTTAATAGAATGTCAGGAATGTCAGTCATGTCATGGAATGTCAGGAATGTCATGTCTTTTAATGGAATGTCAGGAATGTCACATCTTTTAATGGAATGTCAGGAATGCCAGTCATGTCATGGAATGTCAGGAATGTCATGTATTTTAATGGAATGTCAGGAATGTCATGTCTTTTAATGGAATGTCAGGAATGTCATGTCTTTTAATGGAATGTCAGGAATGTCAGTCATGTCATGGAATATCAGGAATGTCATGTCTTTTAATGGAATGTCAGGAATTACATGTCTTTATAATGGAATGTCAGGAATGTCACGTCTTTTAATGGAATGTCAGGAATGTCATGTCTTTTAATGGAATGTCAGGAATGTCAGTCATGTCATGGAATATCAGGAATGTCATGTCTTTTAATGGAATGTCAGGAATGTCATGTCTTTTAATGGAATGTCAGGAATGTCATGTCTTTTAATAGAATGTCAGGAATGTCATGTCTTTTAATGGAATGTCAGAAATGTCACGTCTTTTAATGGAATGTCAGGAATGCCAGTCATGTCATGGAATGTCATGTATTTTAATGGAATGTCAGGAATATCATGTGTTTTAATGGAATGTCAGGAATGTCATGTCTTGGAATGGAATGTCAGTCATGTCATGGAATGTCAGTCATGTCAGGAATGTCATGTCTTTTAATGGAATATCAGGAATGTCATGGAAGGTCAAGAATGTCAGGAATGTCATGTCTTTTAATGGAATGTCAGGAATGTCACGTCTTTTAAAGGAATGTCAGGAATGTCAGGAATGCCAGTCATGTCATGGAATGTCAGGAATGTCATGGAAGGTCAAGAATGTCAGTAATGGAATGTCAGGAATGTCATGTCTTTTAATAGAATGTCGGAAATGTCAGTCATGTCATGGAATGTCAGGAATGTCATGTCTTTTAATGGAATGTTAGGAATGTCAGTCATGTCATGGAATATCAGGAATGTCATGTCTTTTAATGGAATGTCAGGAATGTCATGGAATGTCAGGAATGTCATGTCTTTTAATGGAATGTCAGGAATGTCATGTCTTTTAATGGAATGTCAGGAATGTCATGTCTTTAAATGGAATGTCAGGAATGCCAGTCATGTTATGGAATGTCAGGAATGTCATGTATTTTAATGGAATGTCAGGAATGTCATGTCTTTTAATGGAATGTCAGGAATGTCATGTTTTTTAATAGAATGACAGGAATGTCAGTCATGTCAGGAATGTCATGTCTTTTAATGGGATGTCAGGAATGTCATGTCTTGGAATGGAATGTCTGGAATGTCATGTCTTTTAATGGAATGTCTGGAATGTCATGTCTTTCAATGGAATGTCAGGAATGTCATGTCTTTTAATGGAATGTCAGGAATGCCAGTCATGTCATGGAATGGCAAGAATGTCATGGAAGGTCAAGAATGTCAGTAATGTCATGTATTTTAATGGAATGTCTGGAATGTCATGTCTTTTAATGGAATGTCAGGAATGTCATGGAATGTCATGTCTTGGAATGGAATGTCTAGAATGTCATGTCTTTTAAATGTCATGTCTTTTAATGGAATGTCAGGAATGTTATGGAATGTCAGGTCTTTTAATGGAATGTCAGGAATGTCATGTCTTTTAATGGAATGTCAGGAATGTCACGTCTTTTAATGGAATGCCAGTCATGTCATGGAATATCAAGAATGTCATGTCTTTTAATGGAATGTCAGGAATATCAGTCATGTCATGGAATGTCAGGAATGTCATGTCTTTTAATGGAATGTCAGGAATATCATGTCTTGGAATGGAATGTCATGTCTTTTAATGGAATGTCAGGAATGTCATGTCTTTTAATGGAATGTCAGTCATGTCATGGAATGTCAGGAATGTCATGTCTTTTAATGGAATATCAGGAATGTCATGTCTTTTAATGGAATGTCAGGAATGTCAGTAATGTCATGGAATGTCAGGAATGTCATGTCTTTTAATGGAATATCAGGAATGTCATGTCTTTTAATGGAATGTCAGGAATGTCATGTCTTTTAATAGAATGTCAGGAATGTCAGTCATGTCATGGAATGTCAGGAATGTCATGTCTTTTAATGGAATGTCAGGAATGTCAGTCATGTCATGGAATATCAGGAATGTCAAGTCTTTTAATGGAATGTCAGGAATGTCATGTCTTTTAATGGAATGTCAAGAATGTCATGTCTTTTAATGGAATGTCAGGAATGTCATGGAATGTCAGGAATGTCATGTCTTTTAATGGAATGTCAGGAATGTCAGTCATGTCATGGAATATCAGGAATGTCATGTCTTTTAATGGAATGTCAGGAATGTCATGTCTTTTAATGGAATGTCAGGAATGCCAGTCATGTTATGGAATGTCAGGAATGTCATGTATTTTAATGGAATGTCAGGAATGGCATGTCTTTTCATGGAATGTCAGGAATGTCATGTTTTTTAATGGAATGTCAGGAATGTCAGTCATGTCATGGAATATCAGGAATGTCATGTCTTTTAATGGAATGTCAGGAATGTCATGTCTTGGAATGGAATGTCTGGAATGTCATGTCTTTTAATGGAATGTTTGGAATGTCATGTCTTTCAATGGAATGTCAGGAATGTCATGTCTTTTAATGGAATGTCAGGAATGTCATGGAATGTCATGTCTTTTAATGGAATGTCAGGAATGTCATGTCTTTTAATGGAATGTCAGGAATGTCAGGAATGTCATGGAATATCAGGAATGTCATGTCTTTTAATGGAATGTCAGGAATGTCATGTCTTCTAATGAAATGTTAGGAATGCCAGTCATGTTATGGAATGTCAGGAATGTCATGTATTTTAATGGAATGTCAGGAATATCATGTCTTTTTATGGAATGTCAGGAATGTCATGTCTTTTAATGGAATGTCAGGAATGCCATGTCTTTTAATGGAATGTCAGGAATGTCACGTCGTTTAATGGAATGTCAGGAATGCCAGTCATGTCATGGAATGTCAGGAATATCATGTATTTTAATGGAATGTCATGTCTTTTAATGGAATGTTAGGAATGTCATGTCTTGGAATGGAATGTCAGTCATGTCATGGAATGTCAGTCATGTCATGGAACGCCAGTCATGTCATGGAATGTCAGGAATGTCATGTATTTTAATGGAATGTCAGGAATGTCATGTCTTTTAAAGGAATGTCACTAATGTCATGGAAGGTCAAGAATGTCAGGAATGTCATGTATTTTAATGGAATGTCTGGAATGTCATGTCTTTTAATGGAATGTCAGGGATGTCATGTCTTTTAATGGAATGTCAGGAATGTCATGACCCGCTAAAACAGCGGTGAAACAACAAATTCAAATGCAGGTAAGAGGGAGGATCCCCTATATTAAGAACAAGGAAAAACAAATTAAATCAAAACGAAAATACTAAACTAGGTAGTTTAAAATACAAGCGCGAAGCGCCTTCGCTGCAGAGCCAGGTTACCTTGTCCAAGCTGACCCGCTTGAAGTCTTTTAATGGAATGTCAGGAATGTTAGTCATGTCATGGAATATCAGGAATGTCATGTCTTTTAATGGAATGTCATGTCTTTTAATGGAATGTCAGGAATGCCATGTCTTTTAATGGAATGTCAGGAATGTCATGTCTTTTAATGGAATGTCAGGAATGTCAGTCATGTCATGGAATATCAGGAATGTCATGTCTTTTAATGGAATGTCAGGAATTACATGTCTTTTAATGGAATGTCAGGAATGTCACGTCTTTTAATGGAATGTCAGGAATGTCATGTCTTTTAATGGAATGTCAGGAATGTCATGTCTTTTAATGGAATGTCAGGAATGTCAGTCATGTCATGGAATATCAGGAATGTCATGTCTTTTAATGGAATGTCAGGAATGTCATGTCTTTTAATGGAATGTCAGGAATGTCATGTCTTTTAATAGAATGTCAGGAATGTCATGTCTTTTAATGGAATGTCAGAAATGTCACGTCTTTTAATGAAATGTCAGGAATGCCAGTCATGTCATGGAATGTCATGTATTTTAATGGAATGTCAGGAATGTCATGTGTTTTAATGGAATGTCAGGAATGTCATGTCTTGGAATGGAATGTCAGTCATGTCATGGAATGTCAGTCATGTCAGGAATGTCATGTCTTTTAATGGAATATCAGGAATGTCATGGAAGGTCAAGAATGTCAGGAATGTCATGTCTTTTAATGGAATGTCAGGAATGTCACATCTTTTAAAGGAATGTCAGGAATGTCAGGAATGCCAGTCATGTCAGGAATGTCATGGAAGGTCAAGAATGTCAGTAATGGAATGTCAGGAATGTCATGTCTTTTAATAGAATGTCAGGAATGTCAGTCATGTCATGGAATGTCAGGAATGTCATGTCTTTTAATGGAATGTTAGGAATGTCAGTCATGTCATGGAATATCAGGAATGTCATGTCTTTTAATGGAATGTCAGGAATGTCATGGAATGTCAGGAATGTCATGTCTTTTAATGGAATGTCAGGAATGTCATGTCTTTTAATGGAATGTCAGGAATGTCATGTCTTTTAATGGAATGTCAGGAATGCCAGTCATGTTATGGAATGTCAGGAATGTCATGTATGTTAATGGAATGTCAGGAATGTCATGTCTTTTAATGGAATGTCAGGAATGTCATGTTTTTAATGGAATGTCAGGAATGTCAGTCATGTCAGGAATGTCATGTCTTTTAATGGAATGTCAGGAATGTCATGTCTTGGAATGTCATGTCTTTTAATGGAATGTCTGGAATGTCATGTCTTTCAATGGAATGTCAGGAATGTCATGTCTTTTAATGGAATGTCAGGAATGTCATGTCTTTTAATAGAATGTCAGGAATGTCATGTTTTTAATGGAATGTCAGGAATGTCAGTCATGTCAGGAATGTCATGGAATGTCAGGAATGTCATGTCTTTTAATGGAATGTCAGGAATGTCAGTCATGTCATGTCTTTTAATGGAATGTCAGGAATGTCAGGAATGCCATGTCTTTTAATGGAATGTCATGTCTTTTAATAGAATGTCAGGAATGTCATGTCTTTTAATGTAATGTCAGGAATGTCATGGAATGTCATGTCTTTTAATGGAATGTCAGGAATGTCATGTCTTTTAATGGAATGTCAGGAATGTCATGGAATATCAGGAATGTCATGTCTTTTAATGGAATGTCAAGAATGTCATGTCTTCTAATGGAATGTCAGGAATGCCAGTCATGTTATGGAATGTCAGGAATGTCATGTATTTTAATGGAATGTCAGGAATGTCATGTCTTTTAATGGAATGTCAGGAATGTCATGTTTTTAATGGAATGTCAGGAATGTCATGTCTTTTAATGGAATATCAGGAATGTCATGTCTTTTAATGGAATGTCAGGAATGTCACGTCTTTTAATGGAATGTCAGGAATGCCAGTCATGTCATGGAATGTCAGGAATGTCATGTATTTTAATGGAATGTCAGGAATGTCATGTCTTTTAATGAAATGTTAGGAATGTCATGTCTTGGAATGGAATGTCAGTCATGTCATGGAATGTCAGTCATGTCATGGAATGTCAGTCATGTCATGGAACGCCAGTCATGTCATGGAATGTCAGGAATGTCATGTATTTTAATAGAATGTCAGGAAGGTCATGTCTTTTAAAGGAATGTCACTAATGTCATGGAAGGTCAAGAATGTCAGGAATGTCATGTATTTTAATGGAATGTCTGGAATGTGATGTCTTTTAATGGAATGTCAGGGATGTCATGTCTTTTAATGGAATGTCAGGAATGTCATGTCTTGGAATGGAATGCCAGGAATGTCATGTCTTTTAATTGAATGTCAGGAATGTTAGTCATGTCATGGAATATCAGGAATGTCATGGTTTTTAATGGAATGTCAGGAATGTCATGTCTTTTAATGGAATGTCAGGAATGTCATGTCTTTTAATAGAATGTCAGCAATGTCATGTCTTTTAATGGAATGTCAGGAATGTCATGTCTTTTAATGGAATGTCAGGAATGTCATGTCTTTTAATAGAATGTCAAGAATGTCAGTCATGTCATGGAATGTCAGGAATGTCATGTCTTTTAATGGAATGTCAGGAATGTCATGTCTTTTAATGGAATGTCAGGAATATCAGGAATGTCATGGAATATCAGGAATGTCATGTCTTTTAATGGAATGTCAGGAATGCCATGTCTTTTAATGGAATGTCAGGAATGTCAGGAATGTCATGGAATATCAGGAATGTCATGTCTTTTAATGGAATGTCAGGAATGTCATGTCTTTTAATGGAATGTCAGGAATGTCATGTCTTTTAATGGAATGTCAGGAATGTCATGTCTTTTAATAGAATGTCAGGAATGTCATGTCTTTTAATGGAATGTCAGGAATGTCACGTCTTTTAATGGAATGTCAGGAATGCCAGTCATGTCATGGAATGTCAGGAATGTCATGGTTTTTAATGGAATGTCAGGAATGTCATGTCTTTTAATGGAATGTCAGGAATGTCATGTCTTTTAATAGAATGTCAGCAATGTCATGTCTTTTAATGGAATGTCAGGAATGTCATGTCTTTTAATGGAATGTCAGGAATGTCATGTCTTTTAATGGAATGTCAGGAATGTCATGTCTTTTAATAGAATGTCAAGAATGTCAGTCATGTCATGGAATGTCAGGAATGTCATGTCTTTTAATGGAATGTCAGGAATGTCATGTCTTTTAATGGAATGTCAGGAATATCAGGAATGTCATGGAATATCAGGAATGTCATGTCTTTTAATGGAATGTCAGGAATGCCATGTCTTTTAATGGAATGTCAGGAATGTCAGGAATGTCATGGAATATCAGGAATGTCATGTCTTTTAATGGAATGTCAGGAATGTCATGTCTTTTAATGGAATGTCAGGAATGTCATGTCTTTTAATGGAATGTCAGGAATGTCATGTCAGGAATGTCATGGCTTTTAATAGAATGTTAGGAATGTCATGTCTTTTAATGGAATGTCAGGAATTTCACGTCTTTTAATGGAATGTCAGGAATGCCAGTCATGTCATGGAATGTCAGGAATGTCATGTATTTTAATGGAATGTCAGGAATGTCATGTCTTTTAATGGAATGTTAAGAATGTCATGTCTTAGAATGGAATGTCAGTCATGTCATGGAATGTCAGTCATGTCATGGAACGCCATTCATGTCATGGAATGTCAGGAATGTCATGTATTTTAATGGAATGTCAGGAATGTCATGTCTTTTAAAGGAATGTCACTAATGTCATGGAAGGTCAAGAATGTCAGGAATGTCATGAATGTCATGTCTTTTAATGGAATGTCAGGGATGTCATGTCTTTTAATGGAATGTCAGGAATGTCATGTCTTGGAATGGAATGTCAAGAATGTCATGTCTTTTAATAGAATGTCAGGAATGTTAGTCATGTCATGGCATGTCAGGAATGTCATGTCTTTTAATGGAATGTCAGGAATATCATGTCTTTTAATGGAATGTCAGGAATGTCATGGAATGTCAGGAATGTCATGTCATTTATGGAATGTCAGGAATGTCATGTCTTTTAATGGAATGTCAGGAATGTCATGTCTTTTAATAGAATGTCAGCAATGTCATGTCTTTTAATGGAATGTCAGGAATGTCATGGAATGTCATGTCTTTTAATGGAATGTCAGGAATGTCATGTCTTTTAATGGAATGTCAGGAATGTCATGTCTTTTAATAGAATATCAAGAATGTCAGTCATGTCATGGAATGTCAGGAATGTCATGTCTTTTAATGGAATGTCAGGAATGTCATGGAATGTCAGTCATGTCATGGAATGTTAGGAATATCATGTCTTTTAATGGAATGTGTTGGAATGTCATGGAATGTCACGAATGTCATGGAATGTCACGAATGTCATGGAATGTCATGGAATGTCAGGAATGTCATGTATTTTAATGGAATATCTGGAATGTCATGTCTTTTAATGGAATGTCAGGCATGTCATGGAATGTCATGTCTTTTAATGGAATGTCTGGAATGTCATGTCTTTTAATGCAATATCTGGAATGTCATGTCTTTCAATGGAATGTCAGGAATGTCATGTCTTTTAATGGAATGTCAAGAATGTCATGTCTTTTAATGGAATGTCAGGAATGTCATATCTTTTAATGGAATTTCAGGAATGTCAGTCATGTCAAAGTCATGTCTTTTAATGGAATGTCAGGAATGTAATGTCTTTTAATGGAAAGTCAGGAATGTCAGTCATGTAATGGAATGTCAGGAATGTCATGTTATGTTATCCGGATTTGTAGAGCGCACAGCTGCCCCAGCAAAGGGGCGTCCCGGCGCTATAATGGACAAAAGAAACCGGACAACAAGCAGTATCAGGGAACACGGCCATAACAGCTCTTACAAGTCCAAAGGAAAGAGGAAGGTTTTGATGGCCTTCCTGAAGACTATCAGTTCATCAATGGCACGGATATGAACAGGAAGGGAGTTCCATAGCCTAGCAGCAAGTACTCTAAAAGAGCGGCCACCGGCTCTGGCCCTCTTAAAACGCGGAACTATGACCAGGTGAAGCCCTGAAGATCTTAGAGACCGTGGAGGTACATACGGTAAAATAAAATGATCCAATATCTGGGGAGAAGAATGCTTCAAGATTTTAAACGAAAGACAAAGAGATTTGAACTGAATCCTCTGAACAACGGGGAGCCAATGAAGTTTATGGATAGTTTTTTTGGCCGAACAAAATCTCAGCAAACCAACCAGAGCCCTGGCGGCAGCGTTTTGAACACGTTGGAGTCTGGAAAGTTCGGCCACGTTGGCTCCCAGCAAAATAGAACTCGCATAATCCAACCTAGACAAGATTGTGGCTTGTACAATAAGCTGTCTGGTTGGAGCATCCAAAAATTTGAGAATGGGTCTAAGTCTACGAAGAGTCCCAAAACACATGGCAGCGGTTTTCTTCGTGTGTGAGACAAAACTGAGTTTTGAATCCAGCCAAACCCCTAGATTTTTTACCTCGGTGACAGGAAGAAGAGTTGGGTCAAGCTCAGACGGCCACCAATGATCGCCCCAAAGATGACTCTGCCTGTCAACAATGAGAACCTCAGTTTTTTTGGCATTCAATTGTAGGCAGTTATCAGTCATCCACCGGGCCACTGAGCTAATTCCCTCACGAAACTTAGCAGCCTCAAGGTCGGATGCCCCACTTATTGCAACCGCCAGCTGCGTGTCGTCAGCGTAGGACACCATAGTCAGGTTCCAACGCTTGGCGACAGCAGACAGCGGCTGCACATAGAGATTGAAAAGTGTGGGGCTGAGAGCCGACCCCTGTGGAACGCCTTGTGCAATAGGATAGGGTTTAGATTGGAAAGGAGGAGTGACAACCCTAAAAGTACGACCAGATAGAAACGATAGAAACCATTCAAGAGCCATGTTGTCGACACCAGCCTCAACCAGATGATTTAATAAAATGGCGTGGGAGACGGTGTCGAACGCGGCGCTGAGATCCAAAAGCACCAAAGCCGCCGTTTGACCGGAGTCGACCAGAGTACGTAGATGATCGACCATTGAAAGCAGCGCAGTCTCAGTACTACGGCCAGATCGAAAGCCGTTCTGTGAAGGATCTAAAATATTAGCAGAGTGGAGATGAGTGGAAAGGATAGCGTTGACATGGGCCTCGGTCAACTTTGCCACCCACAGAAGAAGAGATATGGGACGGTAGTTCTCCAGCTTTAATGGATCCAGGGCAGGTTTTTTTAAAATAGGCATCACCTGGGCCTGTTTCCAGCTGCCAGGAACAGAACCTGACGTCAGAGATAGATTGACGAGGTCACGTAGAGGAGGGAGACACAGTGACGCAGATTCTCTAAATTGGGCAGGTCGAAGAGGGTCCATTGGCGAGCCTGATTTGACTTTCGCCACAATTCTGTTAAACTCCTCCATTGATAGCTCTGGGAGAGAGCACAAAGACATAAGGGTCTTCGTGCTGGATTTTCGCTTCTCCTGAGGTGCAGACGAGCCAGGCAAAGAGCGGTAAATAGCCTCCACCTTTTCTACAAAGAAGACGGCCAAGTCCTCACAATGTGAAACAGAGCAGATCTCAGCGACTGGGGCTCTACTGGCTGTAAGATCCTTAAGCACCTTAAATATTAATTTAGTGGGATTGGTGCTGATGTTAAATTCACGAGAGTAATAAGCGGCCCGAGCTTGACATACCGCTCTATGATACTTCTTGATCTTAACAAGATACAGCTTTTTCCTAGCAGGCAGATATGACTTACGCCAGGCTCTTTCAGCTTGTTTACATGATTTTTTTAGGAGCCGGAGTGAATCATCATACCATGGGCTAGGTTCAGCACGACGACATTTACTCTCGGCAATTGGGATCAGACAGTCTAAGGCTCTAGTCAGCCAGCTACAAAAAAGATCATAGCCCGACTCAACATCGGAAAAAAGGCCAAGCGGATAGAGCCCAAGAAGCCGATGAAAATCTGCAAGCTTTAGTTTTTTCCATGGGCGTCGAAAGGACACAGGCGCAATTGCTCTATGAGGGAAATCCTCAATTGTAAGATGCAACTCTATGAGATAGTGATCAGTCCAGGCCATCGGCCTGGGAGAAAGCACTTTAGCCGAAGTGAAGTTGGTAAAGATTGGGTCCAAAATATGTCCACCAACATGAGTGCAATGCTCAACCAGCTGAAAAAGCTGGAGAGCCTCCAGATCGGCAATGGTGCTGCTGACCATGGAAGAAAGAGGAGCATCAAAATGAAGATTTAAATCGCCAATAATACTAAAATTGGCAGCCCCTAAGGCTAATGCGCTCACAACTTCAGGAAGAGCTGACCTAAAGGCAGCATCCGGGCCCGGAGGTCGGTAGATAAGTAGCCCCGAAAAAGTAAAATGAGGACTAATAGAGATACGAAAGTGAACACTTTCGCAACCTGCAATGTCTAAGGCCTTCCAAGTGCATGAATTGCAGGATTTTACAGCAGCCGCAATTCCACCACCTCTCGAGTTACGATTATGAGTAAAAATCGCATACTCAGAGGGGAAAGCCAAATTAACCGCTGCTAAAGCTTCCTCATGCAGCCATGTCTCTCACATAAAAAGAACATCAGGAGCTTCCTCCGTAAGTAAATTATGGACATCCAAATGATGTCTAACCAGCGACCTCACATTGAGGTGACAAATCTTAACATCATAAGGGACCTGAGAATTAGGCTGCGGAGGAACAACGCTATCAGAGCATCCCAAGGAGGCTGGCCTGTAAGCGGAAATAGGGGCGGGAGTGGGAGTTTAAAAGCACACTTAGGGCACTGAAAAGGGCCGGATAGAGGATGTAACGAAGTAGAGATGCAGGGCGCAGAATCGCAAAAAGTAAGCAGTTCTGATCTAGAATACATTCATAATAAACAATCCAAAAGCAATACCGAGAAACCAAAAATCCCTGCCATGCCTTAGCCCTGACTCGACGCGGACGAGCGCAGACGGGCAGGACTCTGGCACGACTCAGGCACAGAGAAGGCGTCCCCACTGCGCGTAACCGCTGCGCGCTTGAAGGACTGGTTTAAATAGGGTGTCGGCGTGTGTAGAAGACCGCTAGACCGCTCAAAATGGCGGCCCCACACGTCCCAAACACCACTCCAAAATGGCTGCCTAATCCCCCTACTGACTGCCACCACCAGGACCGGACCCGCTAAAACAGCGGTGAAACAACAAATTTAAATGCAGATAAGAGGGAGGAGGGAGGATGCCCTATATTAAGAACAAGGAAAAACAAATTAAATCAAAACGTAAATACTAAACTAGGTAGTTTAAAATACAAGCGCGAAGCGCCTTCGCTGCAGAGCACAAAGCGCGAGTCCTTAAAATGCTCTAATGAGCCAGGTTACCTTGTCCAAGCTGACCCCCTTGAAGTCTTTTAATGGAATGTCAGGAATGTCAGTCATGTCATTGAATATCAGGAATGTCATGTATTTTAATGGAATGTCAGGAATGTCATGGAATGTCAGGAATGTCATGTTTTTTAATGGAATGTCAGGAATGTCATGTCTTTTAATGGAATGTCAGGAATGTCATGTCTTTTAATGGAATGTCAGGAATGTCATGTCTTTTAATGGAATGTCAGGAATGTCATGGAATGTCAGGAATGTCATGTCTTTTAATGGAATGTCAGGAATGTCAGTCATGTCATGGAATATCAGGAATATCATGTCTTTTAATGGAATGTCAGGAATGACATGTCTTTTAATGGAATATCAGGAATGTCACATCTTTTAATGGAATGTCAGGAATGTCATGTCTTTTAATGGAATGTCAGGAATGTCAGTCATGTCATGGAATATCAGGAATGTCATGTCTTTTAATGGAATGTCAGGAATGTCATGTCTTTTAATGGAATGTCAAGAATGTCATGTCTTTTAATGGAATGTCAGGAATGTCATGTCTTTTAATGGAATGTCAGGAATGTCACGTCTTTTAATGGAATGTCAGGAATGTCATGTCTTTTAATGGAATGTCAGGAATGTCACGTCTTTTAATGGAATGCCAGTCATGTCATGGAATATCAGGAATGTTATGTCTTTTAATGGAATGTCAGGAATGTCATGGAATATCAGTAATGTCATGTCTTTTAATGGAATGTCAGGAATGTCATGTCTTTTAATGGAATGTCAGGAATGTCACGTCTTTTAATGGAATGCCAGTCATGTCATGGAATATCAGGAATGTCATGTCTTTTAATGGAATGTCAGGAATGTCATGTCTTTTAATGAAATGTCAGGAATGTCAGTCATGTCATGGAATGTCATGTCTTTTAATGGAATGTCAGGAATGTCATGTCTTGGAATAGAATGTCAGGAATGTCATGTCTTAGAATGGAATGTCAGGAATGTCATGTCTTTTAATGGAATATCAGGAATGTCATGTCTTTTAATGGAATGTCAGGAATGTCAGGAATGTCATGGAATGTCAGGAATGTCATGTCTTTTAATGGAATGTCAGGAATGTCAGTCATGTCATGGAATGTCAGGAATGTCATGTCTTTTAATGGAATAGCAGGAATGTCATGGAATGTCAGGAATGTCATGTCTTTTAATGGAATGTCAGGAATGTCATGTCTTTTAATGGAATGTCAGGAATATCATGTCTTTTAATAGAATGTCAGGAATGTCAGTCATGTCATGGAATGTCAGGAATGTCATGTCTTTTAATAGAATGTCCAGAATCTCATGTCTTGGAATGGAATGTCCGGAATGTCATGTCTTTTAATGGAATGTCAAGAATGTCAGTCATGTCATGGAATATCAGGAATGTCATGTCTTTTAATGGAATATCAGGAATGTCATGGAATGTCAGGAATGTCATGTCTTTTAATGGAATGTCAGGAATGTCATGTCTTTTAATGGAATGTCAGGAATGTCATGGAATGTCAGGAATGTCATGTCTTTTAATGGAATGTCAGGAATGTCTGTCATGTCATGGAATATCAGGAATGTCATGTCTTTTAATGGAATGTCAGGAATGTCATGTCTTTTAATGGAATGTCAAGAATGCCAGTCATGTTATGGAATATCAGGAATGTCATGTATTTTAATGGAATGTCAGGAATGTCATGTCTTTTAATGGAATGTCATGTTTTTTAATGGAATGTCAGGAATGTCAGTCATGTCATGGAATATCAGGAATGTCATGTCTTTTAATAGAATGTCAAGAATCTCATGTCTTGGAATGGAATGTCTGTAATGTCATGTCTTTCAATGGAATGTCAGGAATGTTATGTCTTTCAATGGAATGTCAGGAATGTCATGTCTTTTAATGGAATGTCAGGAATGTCATATCTTTTAATGGAATGTCAGGAATGTAATGTCTTTTAATGGAATGTCAGGAATGTCAGTCATGTCATGGAATGTCAGGAATGTCATGTCTTTTAATGGAATGTCAGGAATGTCATGTCTTTTAATAGAATGTCAGGAATGTCAGTCATGTCATGGAATGTCAGGAATGTCATGTCTTTTAATGGAATGTCAGGAATGTCAGTCATGTCATGGAATATCAGGAATGTCATGTCTTTTAATGGAATGTCAGGAATGCCATGTCATTTAATGGAATGTCAGGAATGTCATGTCTTTTAATAGAATGTCAGGAATGTCATGTCTTTTAATGGAATGTCAGGAATGTCATGGAATGTCATGTCTTTTAATGGAATGTCAGGAATGTCATGTCATTTAATGGAATGTCAGGAATGTCAGTCATGTCATGGAATATCAGGAATGTCATGTCTTTTAATGGAATGTCAGGAATGTCATGTCTTTTAATGGAATGTCAGGAATGTCATGTCTTTTAATGGAATGTCAGGAATGTCAGTCATGTCATGGAATGTCAGGAATGTCAGTCATGTCATGGAATGTCAGGAATGTCATGTCTTTTAATGGAATATCAGGAATGTCATGTCTTTTAATAGAATGCCAGTCATGTCATGGAATATCAGGAATGTCATGTCTTTTAATGGAATGTCAGGAATGTCAGTCATGTCATGGAATGTCAGGAATGTCATGTCTTTTAATGGAATATCAGGAATGTCATGTCTTGGAATGGAATGTCAGGAATGTCATGTCTTAGAATGGAATGTCAGGAATGTCATGTCTTTTAATGGAATATCAGGAATGTCATGTCTTTTAATGGAATGTCAGGAATGTCAGGAATGTCATGGAACGTCAGGAATGTCATGTCTTTTAATGGAATGTCAGGAATGTCAGTTATGTCATGGAATATCAGGAATGTCATGTCTTTTAATGGAATATCAGGAATGTCATGGAATGTCAGGAATATCATGTCTTTTAATGGAATGTCAGGAATGTCATGTCTTTTAATGGAATGTCAGGAATGTCATGTCTTTTAATAGAATGTCAGGAATGTCAGTCATGTCATGGAATGTCAGGAATGTCATGTCTTTTAATGGAATGTCAGGAATGTCAGTCATGTCATGGAATATCAGCATGTCATGTCTTTTAATGGAATATCAGGAATGTCATGGAATGTCAGGAATGTCATGTCTTTTAATGGAATGTCAGGAATGTCATGTCTTTTAATGGAATGTCAGGAATGTCATGGAATGTCAGGAATGTCATGTCTTTTAATGGAATGTCAGGAATGTCAGTCAAGTCATGGAATATCAGGAATGTCATGTCTTTTAATGGAATGTCAGGAATGTCATGTATTTTAATGGAATGTCAGGAATGCCAGTCATGTTATGGAATATCAGGAATGTCATGTATTTTAATGGAATGTCAGGAATGTCATGTCTTTTAATGGAATGTCAGGAATGTCATGTTTTTTAATGGAATGTCAGGAATGTCAGGGAATATCAGGAATATCATGTCTTTTAATAGAATGTCCAGAATCTCATGTCTTGGAATGGAATGTCCGGAATGTCATGTCTTTTAATGGAATGTCTTTCAATGGAATGTCAGGAATGTCATGTCTTTCAATGGAATGTCAGGAATGTCATGTCTTTTAATGGAATGTCAGGAATGTCAGTCATGTCATGGAATGTCAGGAATGTCATGTCTTTTAATGGAATGTCAGGAATGTCATGTCTTTTAATACAATGTCAGGAATGTCAGGAATGTCATGTCTTTTAATGGAATGTCAGGAATGTCAGTCATGTCATGGAATATCAGGAATGTCATGTCTTTTAATGGAATGTCAGGAATGTCATGGAATGTCAGGAATGCCATGTCATTTAATGGAATGTCAGGAATGTCATGTCTTTTAATAGAATATCAGGAATGTCATGTCTTTTAATGGAATGTCAGGAATGTCATGGAATGTCAGGAATGTCATGTCTTTTAATGGAATGTCAGGAATGTCATGTCATTTAATGGAATGTCAGGAATGTCAGTCATGTCATGGAATATCAGGAATGTCATGTCTTTTAATGGAATGTCAGGAATGTCATGTCTTTTAATGGAATGTCAGGAATGTCATGTCTTTTAATGGAATGTCAGGAATGTCACGTCTTCTAATGGAGTGTCAGGAATGCCAGTCATGTTATTGAATGTCAGGAATGTCATGTATTTTAATGGAATGTCAGGAATGTCATGTCTTTTAATGGAATGTCAGGAATGTCATGTTTTTTAATGGAATGTCAGGAATGTCAGTCATGTCATGGAATATCAGAAATGTCATGTCTTTTAATGGAATGTCAGGAATGTCATGTCTTTTAATAGAATGTCAGGAATGTCACGTCTTTTAATGGAATGTCAGGAATGCCAGTCATGTCATGGAATGTCAGGAATGTCATGTATTTTAATGGAATATCAGGAATGTCATGTCTTTTAATGGAATGTCAGGAATGTCATGTCTTGGAATGGAATGTCAGTCATGTCATGGAATGTCAATCATGTCATGGAATGTCATGTCTTTTAATGGAATATCAGGAATGTCATGGAAAGTCAAGAATGTCAGGAATGTCATGTATTTTAATGGAATGTCTGGAATGTCATGTCTTTTAATGGAATGTCAGGAATGTCACGTCTGTTAATAGGATGTCAGGAATGCCAGTCATGTCATGGAATATCAGGAATGTCATGTATTTTAATGGAATATCAGGAATGTCATGTCTTTTAATGGAATGTCAGGAATGTCATGGAAGGTCTAGAATGTCAGGAATGTCATGTATTTTAATGGAATGTCTGGAATGTCATGTCTTTTAATGGAATGTCAGGAATATCATGGAATGTCATGTCTTGGAATGGAATGTCTGGAATGGCATGTCTTTTAATGGAATGTCTGGAATGTCATGTCTTTTAATGGAATGTCTGGAATGTCATGTCTTTCAATGGAATGTCAGGAATGTTATGTCTTTCAATGGAATGTCAGGAATGTCATGTCTTTTAATGGAATGTCAGGAATGTCATATCTTTTAATGGAATGTCAGGAATGTAATGTCTTTTAATGGAATGTCAGGAATGTCAGTCATGTCATGGAATGTCAGGAATGTCATGTCTTTTAATGGAATGTCAGGAATGTCATGTCTTTTAATAGAATGTCAAGAATGTCAGTCATGTCATGGAATGTCAGGAATGTCATGTCTTTTAATGGAATGTCAGTCATGTCATGGAATATCAGGAATGTCATGTCTTTTAATGGAATGTCAGGAATGCTATGTCATTTAATGGAATGTCATGTCTTTTAATAGAATGTCAGGAATGTCATGTCTTTTAATGGAATGTCAGGAATGTCATGGAATGTCATGTCTTTTAATGGAATATCAGGAATGGCATGTCATTTAATGGAATGTCAGGAATGTCAGTCATGTCATGGAATATCAGGAATGTCATGTCTTTTAATGGAATGTCAGGAATGTCATGTCTTTTAATGGAATGTCAGGAATGTCAGTCATGTCATGGAATGTCAGGAATGTCAGTCATGTCATGGAATGTCATGTCTTTTAATGGAATGTCATGTCTTTTAATGGAATGTCAGGAATGTCAGTCAGCTCATGGAATGTCAGGAATGTCATGTCTTTTAATGGAATGTCAGGAATGTCATGTCTTGGAATGGAATGTCAGGAATGTCATGTCTTAGAATGGAATGTCAGGAATGTCATGTCTTTTAATGGAATATCAGGAATGTCATGTCTTTTAATGGAATGTCAGGAATGTCATGGAATATCAGGAATGTCATGTCTTTTAATGGAATGTCAGGAATGTCAGTCATGTCATGGAATATCAGGAAAGTCATGTCTTTTAATGGAATATCAGGAATGTCATGGAATGTCAGGAATGTCATGTCTTTCAATGGAATGTCAGGAATGTCATGTCTTTTAATGGAATGTCAGGAATGTCATGTCTTTTAATAGAATGTCAGGAATGTCAATCATGTCATGGAATGTCAGGAATGTCATGTCTTTTAATGGAATGTCAGGAATGTCAGTCATGTCATGGAATATCAGGAATGTCATGTCTTTTAATGGAATATCAGGAATGTCATGGAATGTCAGGAATGTCATGTCTTTTAATGGAATGTCAGGAATGTCATGTCTTTTAATGGAATGTCAGGAATGTCAGGAATGTCATGGAATGTCAGGAATGTCATGTCTTTTAATGGAATGTCAGGAATATCAGTCAAGTCATGGAATATCAGGAATGTCATGTCTTTTAATGGAATGTCAGGAATGTCATGTATTTTAATGGAATGTCAGGAATGCCAGTCATGTTATGGAATATCAGGAATGTCATGTATTTTAATGGAATGTCAGGAATGTCATGTCTTTTAATGGAATGTCAGGAATGTCATGTTTTTTAATGGAATGTCAGTCATGTCATGGAATATCAGGAATGTCATGTCTTTTAATAGAATGTCAAGAATCTCATGTCTTGGAATGGAATGTCTGGAATGTCATGTCTTTTAATGGAATGTCTGGAATGTCATGTCTTTCAATGGAATGTCAGGAATGTCATGTCTTTCAATGGAATGTCAGGAATGTCATATCTTTTAATGGAATGTCAGGAATGTCATGTCTTTTAATGGAATGTCAGGAATGTCATGGAATGTCAGGAATGTCATGTCTTTTAATGGAATGTCAGGAATGTCATGTCTTTTAATACAATGTCAGGAATGTCAGTCATGTCATGGAATGTCAGGAATGTCATGTCTTTTAATGGAATGTCAGGAATGTCAGTCATGTCATGGAATATCAGGAATGTCATGTCTTTTAATGGAATGTCAGGAATGTCATGGAATGTCAGGAATGCCATGTCATTTAATGGAATGTCAGGAATGTCATGTCTTTTAATAGAATGTCAGGAATGTCATGTCTTTTAATGGAATGTCATGGAATGTCAGGAATGTCATGTCTTTCAATGGAATGTCAGGAATGTCATGTCATTTAATGGAATGTCAGGAATGTCAGTCATGTCATGGAATATCAGGAATGTCATGTCTTTTAATGGAATATCAGGAATGTCATGTCTTTTAATGGAATGTCAGGAATGTCATGTCTTTTAATGGAATATCAGGAATGTCACGTCTTCTAATGGAGTGTCAGGAATGCCAGTCATGTTATTGAATGTCAGGAATGTCATGTATTTTAATGGAATGTCAGGAATGTCATGTCTTTTAATGGAATGTCAGGAATGTCATGTTTTTTAATGGAATGTCAGGAATGTCAGTCATGTCATGGAATATCAGAAATGTCATGTCTTTTAATGGAATGTCAGGAATGTCATGTCTTTTAATAGAATGTCAGGAATGTCACGTCTTTTAATGGAATGTCAGGAATGCCAGTCATGTCATGGAATGTCAGGAATATCATGTATTTTAATGGAATATCAGGAATGTCATGTCTTTTAATGGAATGTCAGGAATGTCATGTCTTGGAATGGAATGTCAGTCATGTCATGGAATGTCAATCATGTCATGGAATGTCATGTCTTTTAATGGAATATCAGGAATGTCATGGAAAGTCAAGAATGTCAGGAATGTCATGTATTTTAATGGAATGTCTGGAATGTCATGTCTTTTAATGGAATGTCAGGAATGTCACATCTGTTAATAGGATGTCAGGAATGCCAGTCATGTCATGGAATGTCAGGAATGTCATGTATTTTAATGGAATGTCAGGAATGTCATGTCTTTTAATGGAATGTCAGGAATGTCATGGAAGGTCTAGAATGTCAGGAATGTCATGTATTTTAATGGAATGTCTGGAATGTCATGTCTTTTAATGGAATGTCAGGAATATCATGGAATGTCATGTCTTAGAATGGAATGTCTGGAATGGCATGTCTTTTAATGGAATGTCTGGAATGTCATGGAATGTCATGTCTTAGAATGGAATGTCTGGAATGGCATGTCTTTTAATGGAATGTCTGGAATATCATGTCTTTTAATACAATGTCAGGAATGTCAGTCATGTCATGGAATGTCAGGAATGTCATGTCTTTTAATGGAATGTCAGGAATGTCAGTCATGTCATGGAATATCAGGAATGTCATGTCTTTTAATGGAATGTCAGGAATGTCACGTATTTTAATGGAATGTCTGGAATGTCATGTCTTTTAATGGAATGTCAGGAATGTCATGTCTTGGAATGTAATGTCAGGAATGTCATGTATTTTAATGGAATGTCTGGAATGTCATGTCTTTTAATGGAATGTCAGGAATGTCATGTCTTTTAATGGAATGTCAGGAAAGTCAATGGAATGTCAGGAATGTCATGTAATGGAATGTCAGGAATGTCAGTCATGTCATGGAATATCAGGAATGTCATGTCTTTTAATGGAATGTCAGGAATATCATGGAATGGCAGGAATGTCATGTCTTTTAATGGAATGTCAGGAATGTCATGTCTTTTAATGGAATGTCAGGAATGTCATGTCTTGGAATGGAATGTCAAGAATATCAGGAATGCCATGTCTTTTAATGGAATTTCATGAATGTCAGTCATGTCATGGAATGTCAGGAATGTCATGTCTTTTAATGGAATATCAGGAATGTCATGTCTTTTAATGGAATGTCAGGAGTGTCAGGAATGTCATGTCTTTTAATAGAATGTCAGGAATGTCAGTCATGTCATGGAATGTCAGTCATGTCATGGAATGTCAGGAATGTCATAGAATGTCAGGAATGCCATGTCTTTTAATGGAATGTCAGGAATGTCATGTCTTGGAATGGAATGTCAGGAATGTCATGTCTTTTAATAGAATGTCAGTCATGTCATGGAATGTCAGGAATGTCATGTCTTTTAATGGAATGTCAGGAATGTCATATCTTTTAATGGAATGTCAGGAATGTCATGTCTTTTAATGAAATGTCAGGAATGTCAGTCATGTCATGGAATGTCAGGAATGTCATGTCTTTTAATGGAATGTCAGGAATATCATGTCTTTTAATTGAATGCCAGGAATGTCATGGAATGTCAGGAATGTCATGTCTTTTAATGGAATATCAGGAATGTCATGTCTTTTAATGGAATGTCCAGGAATGTCATGTCTTTTAATGGAATGTCAGGAATGTCAGTCATGTCATGGAATGTCAGGAATGTCATGTCTTTTAATGGAATGTCAGGAATGTCATGTCTTTTAATGGAATGTCAGGAATGTCATGGAATGTCAGGAATGTCATGTCTTTTAATGGAATGTCAGGAATGTCATGTCTTTTAATGGAATGTCAGGAATGTCATGGCTTGGAATGGAATGTCAGGAATGTCATGTCTTTTAATAGAATGTCAGGAATGTCAGTCATGTCATGGAATGTCAGGAATGTCATGTCTTTTAATGGAATGTCAGGAATGTCATGGAATGTCAGGAATGTCATGTATTTTAATGGAATGTCATGTCTTTTAATGGAATGTCAGGAATTGTTGCACCTTTCCATGTGGATGAAATCTAGCTGCAAAACCTCGAACGGATACGTTGGAGGTGCAAAATGACCAGCTGGAGTTGGGTTTCCCCTAACAGGATTGTATTTCAAACATACCATGCAATTCTTGACCACATTCTCTGCACATTTAGGAATTCCAGCATTTTGCCTTACTGGAGCCAACAACTTGCAAATCCCTTTTACACTAAGATGGGCCATTCCATGAGCCATCGTCACCACTGCAAGCACATACGCATCGGGTAACAACCAACGCTGATGTTCTGACAAATCGACCCAACAACCTTTTTCATCCAATTTACCCGTACTTTCTCTCCACTTGCTCAATTCTTTCTCTGTGGCTTCAGCTTGAAGGGACTTTACGCTCTCTATCGTGTCTTCACAAATTCCAACATCACCAACCCATCTTGCAGGGCCTGCAACATACATTCGATTATTTACATTCTTTGCTGTTTCTTTCGCAACTTCATCAGCAAATGCATTACCACGACCGACATCATCTGTAACTTTCTTGTGTGCACTGCATTTTACAATCGCAACTTGTAGCGGCAAGGTCAGTGACTCAAGGAGATCATTCACCAACTGACCATTCTGAATTTTGGTTCCATGCGAAGTCAGGAATCCACGTTCTTTCCACAAGCGCCCAAAACTATGGGCCACGCCAAAAGCATACTGACTATCTGTGTATATGTTCACTCTCATACCTTTCGACAACACACATGCTCTCGTGAGTGCAATTAGCTCTGCTGCTTGAGCCGAGTTATGTGGTATACGTGCGGTTTCAACAACCGTGTGCAAAGTCTTGACAGCATATGCAGCAGTTGTATCACCATTCGGAAGCTTGAAGCATGAACCATCCACCCATAAGGTACCATCACACTCAGTCAAGGCAGTATCTTTAAGATCCACTCTCCCTTTTGTTTCTTCTTCTGTTCTAAACAGACAATCATGCTGTTCAATCTCATCTGTGTCTGCTGCAATCGGCAATAAAGTAGCTGGATTCAATGTGTTGCATCTTTTTATGTGTACATGACTCGCTAATAGTGTCAACTCATAGCCTGACAATCGAGCACTAGTTAAGTGCTGTGTCTTGGTCCTGTTCAACAACGTGTCCACTGCGTGCGGAACCATCACAATTAACGTGTTATTCATTACTAACCCAGCAGACTGTCGAATAGAGACAGCTGCTGCCGCTGTGGCTCTCAAACAACTTGGCAAGGCCTTAGCTACCGGATCCAAGGTCGATGAAAAATACGCACATGGGCGCTGTTTGTCTCCAAAAGACTGTGTCAACACTGACAATGCACAACCTTCTTTCTCGAGAACATACAATGTGAAAGGCTTGCTGTAGTCGGGAGTACCCAACACAGGAGCTGAACATAATGCTTCACGCAATTCAGAAAAACTTTTCTGACACTCTTCAGACCATGGGACGAGATTCGGTGTATCTTTACATGTCAATGCTATTAAAGGTTTTGCCAGCAAAGAAAAACTCGGGATCCACTGCCTACAGTAGGAAGTAATACCCAAGAAAGCACGCACTTCTCTCTGTGTTCTTGGCACGCTCAATTTTGCAATGGCCTGAATTCTTTCTGGGGTCAGTTTCCTTCCCTCCTTCGAAAAGAGATGACCTAAGTAGGTCACTTCTTGTCGACAATATTGCATTTTTGAGAGAGACACTTTGTGATGGAAGGCAGACAAATGACGTAACAATGACACCGTAGCTTCTTTACAAATCTCCTCAGTATCCGCGGCGATTAGTAAATCGTCAACATACTGGATAAGGGTGGCACCACTAGGTAAAACAATTGCATCAAGCTGTGCTTTTAAAGCTTGGCTGTATATTGATGGGCTTTCACAGTAGCCTTGAGGAGCGCGTTTAAAACGGAAGCTACGACCTCCTAGGCTAAAACCAAAAATGTCCCTACTTTCCTCTGCAATCGGGATGCTAAAGAAAGCATTCTTTAAATTGATCACTGAGAACCAAGCAGCGGAAGCTGGAATCATAGTTAACAAGGCAGTTACATCAGGGACAACTGGAAACTGTGGCACAACTATCTTATTGACCTCTCTAAGATCGATCACAAACCTGTAAACAGGTGGCTGAGAAGGGTCAGTACGTTTTAAAACAGGCACAACAGGACTATTGCAAACGTTGCCTCTTGTCTCTTCAATTACATCCTTTTCAATTAAATCATAGATGATCGCTAACAACGCTTCCTCACCTTCATTAGAGATCTTATATTGGGGAATGCGTGGCAATTTAACATTGGCTTTCAAAGTGACCACATATGGCGGTATTTCCAAGAGGCCCACATCATTAGGACCAGTAGCCCAAAGGACATCTGGAAGAGACGACAATTCAGCTGGCAGTGTATTCTTTGACAAATACATTGGAGAAATCACTTTCCTACCCAGTGTAAGTTGTACTCCTAAGGGAGAACAATATAATGTCGCATGTAACCTCTTTAACAAATCCAATCCTAACAGGTTTTCACCACAACCTGTCGTTAGGATAAGGGGTGCTTTCAGCTCACAAGGTCCAACAGAAAGGGGCATTGCACTAGAGATCGGGTTCCTAACCGGGGCGCCAGAAAAACCTACTGAAACATTCATTTCGCCAGACAAAGGCGCGCCAGGGAGTTTTGAGTGCATAATAGAACTCTTTGCAGCACCAGTATCCAATAGAAAAGGCTCTGACACACCCGCTGTAGTCACCTTGACATACGGTCCACTCTGATCCACTGGCACTGAAACAACTCCCTCTCTTTGTCTATGGCTGTCCTAGTAATCATTACCTTCCGCATTTTCATCTTCCGCATAATAGTCGTTATTATAGTACTGAGCCGTCCTACCAGTTGCATTGGCTTGCTGATCAAAACTATTCATCGTATTTTGAGGCGGAAGAGGACGCGCGTTCTGGGGAACATTTCCACGCCCTCTACCTCTAAGAGCTTGCTGACCACCTCTACCTCTTGTGCCATAAGCATTATTCGTACGCTGCAACAATATAGGACAACTATACTTAAAATGACCTTCTTCTTTACAATACGAACATTGATTGGGACCTACAGGAACACGTGGTTGGGAATATTCGAATCTTTGCATGTTTCTTTGAAACTGCTGAGGTTGCTGATAGTTACTCTGACTACCGCGTGGTGGGTAGGCCCGCTGTAACAGAACCTTCGTCTTTAATTCTTTTGTTTTCTTGTCTGCTCTATCCTTCTCATCTTTATCCCTATTTTCGTAATACTGTGCAGTAGCCAGTATTTGCGCTGAAAAGGAAACAGCCCAAGAACTCTCTGAATCTTTTAATTTCTTGCACAACTCGGGAAGCAAATTATGCACGAATTTATCAACATATAACCGTTGACCACCTTCCGTACTCATGTCTTGACCACTGTGGTCGATAAATGTTTCTTCAAACCTGGTGAAGAAATCAGACACTGACTCATCTTTCTTCTGCTTGCATGCGGATAATTTATCCCAATTCACACGCATCGCGGGCATTAAAGTTTTCACATAGGTAATAATTCTAGCAGGGAGTTGTGCTACTAAGGGCTCAGGTTTCGCACCACCAACTTGTCTAGTGTCTGCAGCAATGATATTAGCCCATGTGTCACCTAGTTCTGCAGCATGATCTGCATTACGAATCGATCCCCATAAA
Organism: Triturus cristatus; assembly: GCF_964204655.1. Taxonomy (NCBI): domain Eukaryota; kingdom Metazoa; phylum Chordata; class Amphibia; order Caudata; family Salamandridae; genus Triturus; species Triturus cristatus. The sequence continues at coordinate 315,621,770 of NC_140595.1, forward strand.
GGCTGCGGAACAACATTCCCGAACAACATATCTATGTCAGCTAGATTCATGACACACGATTCTGCGGTCTGTGATAACTCCTTATAATATCCTGCAGGGTTTTTATGGGGGTCAGGCAAGGTCTGCTTAAGGGCTAAAACTTCAGATCGCTTCCAAGGAACATGTACCCAAACACGCTGAAAATGAGCTGGCACAGCAACAATACCTCGAGCGGCATCAGCTGCAACAGCGTCCTTCCATACCGGAGGGACTTCTCTCATCGGGTATTGTTTACCTTTTTATCAGAGGAGTCATGTTCAAACAGCGACTGAGAAGGACCCTCTATCCTGAAAGACAATAAAGTCGCAACTGCTTTCTCAACATCGGGACCCACAATCATACCTTTTTCAAAATCAAACCGTACATGACACAACTCCTGCGGGCTTGAGTCTAAACCATGATCTTCCAATTCCTCACAGAGGAATTCACACATTTTCTCGAAAACGTATCTCTGTTTTGGTGCTTCCCATTGATGGAAAACATTTACAACAGACCTTACATCATATCTTGAAGGATAAACAATCCATTTATGTGCCATGCGGTCCAATACTTCTTTCCCTTCAGAACCAGGCAGCTGACTACGCAACTGCTTACGTTGTGAACCAGGGGTCGTACTAGATGACCCGAAGAGAGGCGATATAAAACTAGTGACCGCACTAGCTATTCGTTGTCGTGTAGAAGGTGAAGTTGAGGCAAGAACAGGGGGAAAGACAGAGGGAAGAAAAATGGGTGCGGATACAGGTACAGGGGTCGTATCAGGAAGAGCGCCGAGAGAGGCAGCTGGTGTACTAGGTAGAGTCGCAGGATGCGCAGAAGAGATAGGTAGCGAAATCGGCGGCCCGTGAGAGGGCTGCGTTGTAGGGATAGGAGCCGACTGAGGAGGAGCTGGCGGTTGCGGGAAGGCTTGCGGCAAATTAACTGGAGGCTGTACATTTAAAGGATGCGGGGGTGGCGAACTCAGCAAATGTGACATTAGGGGATCTTTCTCCTTTTCTTTTGACGCATCTTGCTGAAGGGGGCGACAAAACTGGGTAACATTTATCAATCACTAGTTTACGTTGCCTTCGCAACTGCTCATTCATTTGTTCTTCTTCATTATCTTTAAACTGTAAAGCTGCTTGCATTATCGACATACCTTTTTCTCTTTTATTTTTCTTCGCTAATTTGATTTCTTTCTGTTTGGCTTCCTTTCGCCATAGGCGGAAAGAATCAAACAACGCCGGCCGGGCTTTCTTTTTAAATAATTTAAACTCTAGATTATCCAGAATCCCTGTGTCGAAACTACCATATTGGGGCCATTTTAAATCACCATCTTTCCTGGTGTATCGAATCCATACTTCATTGTACGTAATGGGGCCCATGCCATGTTTCACATAAAGCTCATAAGTTGGAGTTCTAATTGGAGGAACCGGACACGAATCCTCTAATCGGGAGTCCTTATTACAACCCAGACAAAACAAATTTTCAAATATACTAGAACCAGGCATCTTCGCTCACTAGTCTAGTTTCAAACTTCAAAGGATTATCGAATACGATAGTCTCGTGAATACACGAGTTCTTCGGCTTTGGCACTTGCAAGTTCCAATCAAAGCGATCCCAAAGGGATACCAAACTAAAAACCAAACTAAGGACTGGGAGATGCTCCACTTATACTTAACTGAGGTATCGATGACGTCACCAGACTCGTTAAATCGTTTCGCTCTACCAAATCATCAAGGGTCCAAAACAGGGCGATAGTCAGGGCAGCAGTCCTTCGTAGCCGTCGGGACGCGGGGAACCTCGCAGTAAAGACTTTCGGACCACGTCGACATGCAGGGGTCGATGAAGTGGCGGCCTTCCTCCAGAATTTTCACACGAAGCTCCTCACGAACCTCTGGCTTGGACCGGTACCGCTGAAATCGCCCCACGTTGGGTGCCAACTGAAGTACTGGGTTTTTCGGAACCAACCCAGCGGTGCCAGGGGACACACCCGAAGACTTCGAGTTCTTCCTGTTTCAGACTACAGAAACACAGAGTCTTCTAGGTGAAGTCAAAGATCGTATTTATTGGCTGCAGACCAATCACAGGTATCCGAGAAGTACAGCACGGTGTATGTTCTCAGGAGACTGCTCCCAACCAAAAACCAGTCTTTTCTTATATACAGAATATTACGCTCTGGGCAACACCGCCCCTATTTTACAAGTGGTCATTCACATATTTTCGCTTCAAAGAAAGAGCGAAGTCATGATGATAATCCCACATTTCAGCTCGGTCAGCCCATAATTATTTACCCAGCGAGGCTCAGAACCCTCATCAGATATCAGCAAATCCCAATAAAACGGGCACCCCCTCCTCGTAAAACAAGCCATAAAGTAGGAAACAGAGTCAGATGTGAAAGAGATTAGTCAGGGTTCGTGTGGGATGCACGACTTTATGATGTGTCGGGCCCTGATGCTAATCCCATTTGGCCGCAGTAAAAGGAACCGGCCGGGCAGGACTGACCTCGGGCAGCGGAGTCAGTTTGCACAGGTCACAAAGAAGTCACAGAAAGATTGCGTGTCCTTTAGGCCTAGGCATGGCCTCAGTGCGCAGCCTATGTGAGGGCAACCACAAAATGGTTACCGTTTTAAAATGGAACCCGAGGGTTTAATATGTAGTATCGCATACACGATGAGTTCATCGGGGAAACATGACGAAAACACTCATACATACCGCATTAGTCATTTGCGGTTCGCTGATACCAAAATCGGCATGGTAGGACCATGCTACCAACATGGTTCCGAAATTTACAGTACCACAGGCCAGTAAACCCCCAGTAAAAGAAGTTTCCCTATGGTACTGGGGTTTGCAGGATTACATCGATGGAGAATTCACCTTGGTAGAAGATCTATAGGGGCCGATGCTTGCCGAGCTGCAATTTACAACATATCTGGCAAGTATCAATGCACACACTTTATTCTATTGTCAAGCCTGCTTTTTTTTTTAAATAAATAATTTTTTCTCAAGTCATAGGGCATATATAACTCCTGAGAAGCTATCCAATATGAGGAAAGGAAAGCCGGCGGCCTGTGCTAAGTGCAGTCTAGAAAAAGTGACAGATGTACATATGTTTTTCCAATCTATGCACATTCAAAGTTTCTGGCATGAAGCAGAATCAACACTTACAGGTATTTTGGGAATACACATAAAGGTAAACCTCGAACAAATTATCTTTGGGGTTAAGGAGGGTGTGATAGGAGCACCTAGGAATTTGTTGTTTTATGCACTATTGCTTGCTAGAAGGGAGGTCTGTCACAACTGGATAAGTGAAACACCGCCACAGCACGCAAAATGGCTAGAATCCATGTTTTATATGTCAAGAATGGACTTGTTGGGTAATGGGTCCAAAAAGAGGAAACAATTCTGGGAGATTTTACAAAATTGGGTAGGGGATAATCGAAGCCAGGGAGAGGCTTAACAGATAGTAATAAAAGTAACTAGAAGATTTCCCTGTCCAATGATTACGCCAATAGAACTCTCTGAGGATGGTGTTTTCTTAGACCTGCGCCTCTTCCTCTCCTCCCCTAACACCTGTGGGGGGTTGGTGGTCTTCTCCGTCGTAGAGGTATGGCAGGGGTAAGAGTCATCACTGCCTGAGGTGAATGAGGACAAAGAAAACCACCTAAAGTACAGTGCTTAGAAGTCACCAGCAGTCAAAATGTTACTTGAGGTCGCAAGGAACAGGGGTAAATCCAAAGTTCAGTCTGACCGCGATTGAGGACTGGCCGGCTACAGGACTCAGACAAGCCTCGCTCACACTTTGGATGTAGCTAAGTGTCAACACTGAAGGCTCGAGGCGAGGAGTCGCCGCGTCACCGAAACGTGGATGGAGATGAGCGTCGGCGCAAATCCACGTCGTTGATGGCAGCTCCGGTGTCAAACCCCTTTGCAATGCAAGCACTGCATCAATGTTGAGCAGCACTGTCTGTCAGCATCGAGCCGTGCCACTTGTAGAATCGCTGTCATCAAGTGTCCGCTGTTTTGGCGCTAAAGGCAATGCGTCGGTTTGCATCAGCGCAATGTCACCGCTGTTCTGATGTCGATGTAGGAAAAAGCTGCAGAAACTCACTTCTGAGGCACAGGACTGGAGTGAGCACCTCAGGCAAGGGTATGACTCACAGATGGCAGCAGCACCAGAATGATGGTAGGAAGTATTTTGTGTGCCTGAGACTTCAGAAAACAGGAGGCAAGCCAGAAAGCCCTTGGTGTCACTCTGGGTTCAAGTGAGAGGGGCGGCCAGTCCTTGTCCTCAGCAGGGCAGAGATCAGCAGGCGGCAGGGCAGCTCAGCAAAGCAGAGAAGCAGTTTCTTAGAACAGTCAGTCACAGCAAAGTAGAATTACTTTCAGCACAACAGTCTTTACTCCAGCAGAGTTCTTCCCAGGTCCAGTAGTGTACTGATTTGGTAGAGTCACAGTCCTGGCACTAGTACCCAAAAGTGGCTTGATGTAGGGGGTGACTTCAAAAGAACTCTTTTAAGTGCACAAGGATCCCTTTTAATCCAGTTCTGTCTGTCAGGCTAACCCTGGAGGGTAAATCAGTACTTTATATGAGGACAGGAAACAGTCTAATCAGGTGTATGTGTGAGCCATCTCTCCCTCTTCCTGCCCAGGAATGCTATCAGAATGCTATCAGAATGTAGATAAATGCATTTGAGTTCTCTATCACACCAAGCTCTTCTTGTGTTTGTGGCTGTCTAGACGGAATGCACAAAGTGTAATGGAGACAGGCTGTTAGTAATCTCCACTTTCTAACAGTGGCATTTCAAAAATAGTAATGTTAAATCCAACTTCACAAGTAAGGAGGATTTGTCATTACCATTCCGAAACATATGAAACATGAAAAAGCTCCTCTTCTCTGATCGGGAATTACAGCTTAAAAGTTTATTCACAATGCAGACCTATGAGATAGGTAGGCCTCACAGTAGTGAAAAACAAAATAGGCTGTCACTACCAGGACATGCAAAACATAAAAGTACATGTCCTATCTATTATTTACATAGCACCCTGGCCTTAGGGCCACCTAGGGTCTAACTTAGAATTATCTTATATGTAATAAAAGGGGAGTTTAAGGCTTGGCAAGTAGTTTTAAATATGAAGTCGAAGTGGCAGTAAACGGCGCACACACGCACTGCAGTCGCAGGCCTGAGATCGGTTTGAAAGGCTACTTCAGGGGAGGCCCAATCAGTGCTGCAGATCCGCTAGTAGCATTTAATTTACAGGCCCTGGGTATATGGTAGGCCACGTTACAAGGAGCTTACAAGTAAATCAAATATGCAAAATAGGTGTAAGCCAATTATACCACGTTTACAGGAGAGAGCGCATGCACTTTAGCAATGGTCAGCAGTGGTAAAGTGCCCAGAGTCCCAAAGACAAAAAAAGGTCAGAAAAAGAGGAGGAGGAGAAAGGCAAAATGTTTGGGGAGACCCTTCAGAGAGGACCATTTTCCAACAGTCTGTAAATCTCTTTAGCTCGGCCATTTCGGCAGAACATGCCTTGGTGGAAGCTGTAGCTGGTGGGGAGCATCCTATGGTTTGTAAATCTTTGGGTCATCAGTCAGGTACTGAATAGGTTTCCATCATGGCAACTAAATTAATAATTAATATTTATTCCGGAAGGAATTATCAGGTAAGCTGGTTATGCTAATTTGCTTGGAATCTTGCAAATAGATCTCATATGGTTAGGAGAACGTCTACTCTGCATGGGGTGGCACTCTCAAGTGTGATATCCATTAAGACTCATACTAAGGTAATATGTGATCTAGAACTCAAGGATTCTTCCAAGCTGTGTGTTAAGATGCATCATAGCCTATGAGGACATGACAGAGGAATTCAAACCTCCAGGGGTGATCCAACTGATAGCTGCAGTTAGTAACCCCTTCATGGCAGTGTCTCTGATTATAGCGAGGTGATTAAGGATGATGCTGCAGGAGTCAGGCATTGACATTTCAAAATCTGAGAATATTCAGCACGGAGGATTATGGCATCCAAAGAATTCTATGGCAGGACCGGAGGCTTCGGATTATGCATATTCTCTCTTCGCTTTATTATAACCAAGACATCCAGCAGCCAGAAATAAAGCCATTGTCAAGAACAAGAAAAAACTACAACTCCCTACAACCCGGGAGATACATCAGTCCATAGTCCTTCCACCATCTCGGCAACAGGTCTTCATAGTCCCCTGTCTGTCTCATATCTTCCTCTTTCTTCGCTGCTTCCGCAGCCAGTTAAGTGCTCCTGCATTTTTTTCTTTATTGCTCGTTTTCCTTGGTATACTTGTGAAAGCTATTCATATGCGCTTTGTATTCCGTAGACTGCTGGCGTTTTTCTTGCAGATTCCTTGATTTCACCGCGGGAGCGCGTCCTTCGCTCCTTATGCGGTTTCGGCCCCTTGCGGTGCTTGTCGGCCCTCTCGTTGCTCTCGCAGCGGCGCTCTTCACGGAGGAGTCGCGCTGCGAGAGTAACGAGCGTTTGCCTTGTCCCGCTGCCTCACCGAGACGCCCGTGTCTGGGCTGTATTGTCCCACATACCTTGTTGACGCCCCGGCGGGGGTCCGTATTTGCCTCAGAACTGACGCGCTCCTCGGAGCGTTGTATTGCACAGAGACCCGCTTTGTTTCTAACGCGCGAGCGCGCGCTCCCAAACCTCACGCATCTCGCGGTACGCGCGAGGGAGGCAGCAGGCCCGGTCAATTCTTGAGGGCCAAGCGCGTAGGGGGTTTTGTGCTGCCCCTATTTGCCACCACTGGTTGCCCATAATCTTTGCAGGTACCCGCCTGCCCCTATCATTCTGCAGGGTCTTTTCCCTCTATCTGTAACATCCTTAGTGTAAGCAGGATCGCTTTGACTGTTTGTTCTAGCAGTGTGTGTGTGTGTGTTTACAGCTAGTCATGACTGATCAAGCTGACTACTATGAAGAGGAGGCCCAGGGTTTTTCCCCTTGGGATGACGATTTTTTTGAGGCGGTGGACACCTCCATTTACAGAGTAGTCAATGAGGTGGTGGGTCCTATGGAACAGCGCCTATCCCAAAAGATTGTCCAGGAGTGTGCGAAATTAGCGGCGCAGCGTTCTGAACCCCCGGCTGAGCCTCTCAAGCAGTCCGGGGAGAAACCTCCACCTCCTAAGAGACAGTGTCTTGAGGGTGTAGACGTGGCCACGTTTGAGCGCCTCAAATCCGCTTTTGGGGATTCGGCAGGTCCTTTCGTTCCCCCAACTTTACCGGCGGATGTCCCGCAGGAACCTATAGAACCTCCCTCGCCTGCGACGGACGACGATGGTACTTTAGGGGACACTGATGACGAGGCGGGGTCTTCACAGCCTTGGCTTCCGTCAGCAACCCCTTCTACCTCCACGTCTGCGAACCCTGAGGACGCAGACATGCTTAACCCGGATGAGATTATGCACCCTTGTTCGGCGGCTTGGATCCCCAGGGATAAGGTGGCCCGTTTTGTGGCCAGTAGACTCCGGAAGCCCCTGGAAAAGGAGGCTCTGGGTTGTCTTCGGGTGGAATTCCCTAGACCCTCGTTAGAAAATAGAATCGCATTTACACCAGAGCTTGATCCTAAAATGGCTACGTTTTTGGCTAAATTTGTCAAGGACCCGCGGAAGGGCATCGACCGCTATTGGCGTTCCTGCCAAGATAAGTTGTTGGACGCCATTGGCCCCATTACCAAAATACTGGACATGGCTGAGGAGGCGAAGGTCTCAGGGTCGGCCATTTCCCCGGAAGTTCTTTCGAATTGGGCCCAGCGTGCCATCGTTTTCTTAGGCAATGCTAATTGTGCTCTATCTACAGAGCGCCGCCGGTCGTTTTCTAATAAAGCTAGACCCTAAACTGGGGGACCTGGCATCCTCGTAGGTGGGTGCTGTGGCACAAGGTGGGCTCTTTGGGGACCCTTTTATTAAAGTACTAGGGAAGTTCGTGGCAACCTTCACGTCACTTGATAAGGCACAGACCAGCATTAAGCGGGTTTTCAACCAGCGGGTTTTCCGTGGGGCTGGGAGAGGTAGGGGCCGCTCTCCCGGCCGTGGCAACCAACAGAGCTCCGGTAGGGGGCAAGGCTCCGCTCGTGGTCAGTATAACTCCTCAGCAAACTTCAATAACTTCTACCCCACAAGAGGACAACGCTTCCGAGGACGTGGAAACTTCAGGTCCAACTCTGGGACCACTCCCTCCGGTAAGTGTGCTTCCGGCGGATCAGATCCGCATTGGGGGTCGGTTGCAATGATTTCGGGATGCTTGGCCGGAAATAACTTCAGATGCTTGGGTTCTTCAAACCGTTTGCGGTTTTCACTTAGACTTTCAGGGGGATCCCCTGCAGGAGACTCCGCCTCACCGGATCTCTTTCAGCGCCCAAGATTCTCAGTTGATCGACGAAGAGCTCTCCGCATTGCTTGACAAAGGGGCTGTTTGTCGATCAACGCTCCACCCCCGCGGTTTCCTCAGCAATATATTTTTGGTCGACAAGGCCGATAGCGGGCGGCGGCCGGTGATCAACCTCAGAGAATTCAACAGCTGGTTGGTTTACCAGCATTTCAAGATGGAGGGTATCCATCTTCTACGGGATGTCCTCCTGCCATCCAATTGGATGGTGCGCCTCGATTTAAAAGATGCCTACTTGGCAGTTCTTATCCATCCTCCCCATCGTCGGTTTCTACAATTCTGTTGGAGGGAGCAGATATAGGAATTCACCGCCCTTCCGTTCGGTCTATCTTCCGCACCTTGGTGTTTCACCAAAGTCCTCCATCCAGCGGTGGAAAATCTCCGGGCCCAAGGGATTCGCATGATCGTTTACCTGGACGACATGCTGTTGATGGCTCAATGTCCGCGAACCCTTGTTTCGCAGCTTCAATTGGCGGTGTCTCTCTTGCAGAACCTGGGTTTTGTAATAAACGAACGCAAGTCCGTTCTCCAGCCTTCCCAGAAAATAACGTTTCTGGGTTTCGTGATAGATTCCGTACAAGCAGTTTTGAGCCTTCCGTCTCGGAAAATGGCAAATATTCGTCACGAGTTGCGTCAGACGATCTCCAAACCCCACATCTCCTTGCGAAAGTTGGCGCGTCTTGTAGGCCTTCTTTCATCGTCCATTCAGGCAATCTTTCCGGGGCCTCTGCACTATGGAGCATTGCAACGCCTCAAGGCTTTCCATTTAAGGAAAGGGAAATATTACGATCATACCATTCCCCTCTCGGAGGAAGCCAAGGAGGAAATCGCGTGGTGGTTGTCCCACATGGAGGCTTGGAATGGTCGAGCAATCTGCGGGGGTTGTGGTCTGTCGACGTGAGGAAAATAAAAATTATGAGGCATGTGTGTCCCCATGTGCCCCCCCAACGCTTATGTGCACATGCATGTAACCTTGCATTTCCTCTCCATGGCCTGTCTATCATGATGCTTATACTATAACGTGGCCTGCCATCATTCAGTCTCCCATGAGAGAAACGACAAATCCGTATCGAGGCCTACACGTTTTTCATCATGTTTCCCTGCACCACATAAAAACCCGTGTTTTGTGGCTCAGCCAGACCCGAGAAGAGGTTTCAGGCCTCAGCTGTAGCTGCGTATCCTTGGCCTTGCACACTTGGGCCTCAGCCAAAGGGGCCCTGTCAGAGGTGCCGAGACAGTATTGAGCACGGTTATCTGCTTACTCCTACAGAGCCGCATTCCTGCCTGGAGAAGGAGGGATCAACATAACCCATCAGCAAAGGAGAAAGCCTAGCCTTACTGTCTCTTTTCTGTGCGATTACAAAGCTCACGTCAGTGAAAAGCCCATAGCCCCCATGTAAGACTTCAGCAGTAAACGAAGAAATAAATGCCGCATTGGCTCTTGGTGATGGGCAACCTATGTCACAAATCAGTCCCTGCTCCAGACTTTAGATATCAGATAATACAAGATGTGCTGGTCGCCCTGACACTGAAGGCCTCGCTGAAGGCCTCTCTTCCAGACTTCCTGACTGCACAAGCAGCCTTCCCCCAGTCACACGTCAGTTACACGTCATGCTCGAGTTGAGCACAAGTAAGGCGAAGTTCCAGTACAATTCCAGCAGATCACGTAACCCCCTCCAGGTATCCACCCACCTATGACAAAATACCCATTATCATCAAGTAAACGCCCATTAGGACGCCCACCTTCACACCTTCTTACACGCCCACATGCTCTTATCTCATTCTCTTTTGCTCTTTTCGCTTACGTACATTATGGAGATGTATATATACTGTACTCTGTGAATAATGTTTTGAGAATACTTTTGAGGCCTTTCCAGATCCCTTGTGGTGATGGTAATATTCTCCCTATGACTCGAGTTATTGGAATAAAGCCCTTTTTGAACCTGATACCACAGACTCAGCCTCTTGCTTTATGCATGATCCTATTGATATTCTGAAATTCAGAGAGCGTAATATTTTATTTACGACATAATGGCGCCCGACTTCGACTTCAAGTTCAAGTTCAAGTTCAAGTTCAAGTTCCGCTTCCCGGTGAGTTTTCTCATGGGGGTTGCAATCAAGACGGGTTCTCACTTGTGAGACCTGTATGTTCAAGTGCATGCAGCTAGAGTTATAGGAAATAGAGATCTCAAAGTATTCAAGGTGCACCGATATACCTGTATGAATGTTATTGTCCTAGTCAGGTTCAGTTAGGTTTGAATGTGTCAAGTTTTATGTAAGTTTGTTTTATTATAGTTTTTGTTTTTACAGCGCTATTGTGATTTTTGTTTTTTGGCTACATTCCAACATGCCGTTATTTTCGAAACTACGTACAATATGTACCAGAAAAGGTGTACTAGAGGAACCAGTTAACATTCCGCCTAGGGACACACCTGGACATTTCATGTACTGTAAGCATGGTTTAGATGCCGTGTTGTTTTTAGAACTATGGGTAGATTACACGAAGGATTTAGAGGCAAAATATAGATGGCCTATCACGGGAACGTGGGATGCGGAAAGCATTATGAAAGTAGAGGAAGAAATATGGAAGAGAAAATCTAGACCTGCTCAGAAGGATGCCATTGAGTTGTGGCGTAAGGAGTCACATAGAAGAACAGAAAAAGAGTTCCACAAAATAGAGAGAAGTAAGGATGAATCTGAAAAAGCCAAAGAAAAGAAATTACGGGAGTAAGGGGAACGAGTAAAAAGAGAGCAGACTGAAAGAGAAATGAATACTGTCGTTGCTGGTATTTACCCCGTCCTTTCAGAGGAACTAGCGAAAGTGACTCCAGTAGAAAGACCCATTAGAGTGCCTCCGCCAGTACCCCGAAAATTAAAAACAGCATCCGACAGGTTTATTGACACCTATCTAGAGGAATCGCCACCAGCCTACGTGGACGGATCTTTCCCTGCACCCCCAACGCCAGAACAGCTCCAGGAGCTCGATGACGGCGGGGAGGGGGGATCCGGGACAGCGTCAGGAGGGGTGTCGACAGTAAAAGTAGACATCCCAAAATGTATATATGATCCAGACCCAGGAAAGGGCAGGATGCTTGTGTTTTCACTACGGCTTAGACGAGCAGTCACAGATCTGGAAAAACTACCAGATATGGACAAGCACCTAAAGAAAATGTACACATTCATAAGAACAGGGGAAGGTCCTGAGAGCATAGCAGATGCTATACAAAATAGAAAAGTGGTTGTTAAGAATTACATCCTTCGCTTCCTAATTAATTGTCTGATCAGAGAAAAAGACGAAGGAAACGGGGATGTAGACCATCGTTATACTGGTTGGAGTGATCGCATAGATGCCGGTCAGCATGATAAATCAGGACAGACTGACAACATGTTGACCAAAATCCGAAAAGCAATAATAGCGTCACACGAAGCAGGACCGCACGATGAAGCTGCTTTATCATCTGATGATGAAGCAGGGGACCAAGATAAAATACAATACGTGGGCCATGCCCGACGATTCGAGAAACCCAAAGGCCTGAATTACCGTAAACAGGGAACGGCTATAAAAAAGAGATTTTCCCTTGAAAATTTGTTCCAAATCACCGACAAAGCGGTGAATGAATGGTTAGGTAATGAACAGCCCTTAACCCCAACAGAACTTGAATTAGCACGATCAGCCACCCTGTGGGTATCCCAATACGATTTATATAATAATGATGTCGTAGCACAGACGTTTTTGAGCCTTCCACCGAATGAACAGCGCTTAGCTGGTGTTTACATGGTCCAACATTTAATAACGTTATATGAAAGTCAGTACTCTGGTCCTGGTATATTGTATAGGTTGCTGGACGACATAATACTAGACAGATGGATGAACTTGGGTACTGAACTGATTAATGTCATCTTGGATCAGTGACACAAATATATAGTATATGTGACTAGATCCCTGCTTCCCGTTCCACCCCAGGTTAAGGGGCAGGCATACGACAAACTGAACCCCCTACGAGAGGTACATCCTGTAAAGGATGCAAACAATGAACTACAACGGGTGTATGTCTACACCCCTCTGTCAAAATTAGAGATTCTGGAAATGAAAAAGATGTTGCCCTCCCATGACAAAGACCCGGGGGGTTTTCACAGGGAATTAAAAGACATTCTCCGCTTAGGGGAATATACATATGCGGACGTTCTAAAGTTATTAAAAGTACTATTGCCTGCTGGTATTTACGAGAAACTTAAAGAAAAAGACTGGGAGGTGGGAAAGAGCAAGATTAGCTGGGATGTGTTGCAAACAGAAGAAAATGCAAGAGGCCCGGGGATTGGTCTGGGTCCCCGAGCTAAAGAATTACCTGAACTCCTTGTACAAGTTTTGCCAAGATTATTAATTACCAAGAAAGAAGACTGGGATGCTATTTCAGCTTGTAAACAGAAGCCAGACGAGGACACTAGCGATTTTTATTCTAGGTTTGAGAAATGTTTTACGATCAACAGTGGCCTTAAGCCCGGTAGTGATTCATATCCCCATCTTTTTGTGAGCAAATTAGTAGAAAATTCCATACCTGAGGTAAAGTATAGAGTACTGAAGGTTGAGAGTACTTGGCAAGCAAACAGCCCTTCCCAAATGTTACAGATGTTACAGTATCACCAGAACAGAATTAGAGAAGAACATGACCAAGAAAAGAGACGCATGAAAGACACAAAGATGAAGATGCTCGTGGCCCAATCGACACCGGCAAACACCACTGCAAGCACGAACAAGAATAGCACGAAACAAAATGGTGGGACTTGTAATTATTGCAAGAAGCCAGGCCACTTTGTAAATGAGTGTGCAGTGCTGAAAAACAATATAGCGATAGGTAAAACAAAGCCTCGTCAATATCCTCCCAAGGACAGTAACACACATCAGACATCAGACACGTTTCCACCACCGCCACCGTCCGTCCATGCACCTGCACCAGCCCGAGCTACAACACAAATGTATGAGCACGCTCAAAACAACTATCCAGAATACCAAGCATATTCATGAAGCTGCCCAGAGAGGGAATTCGACCTGCCCCTCATTCCAGTTCCTGTGGACCAAGCGGGTCCCTATGTACATGCACGGTTACTGGGACAAAATAAAAAGTTTTTGATTGACACTGGGGCTAGTAGAACTACCATTAGTCATTCCGAGGTGCCCGGGGCACCCCTCTCGGGCTCAAAGAGTGTATCCCTGGGATTTTCGGGTAGACCTATTGTTAATGAGGTTTCAGAACCAGTCTCCTTAGGAGTTGGTCCACTGATACATACTACAGACTTACTACTTACTAAATCATGTCCGGAAAACTTGCTCGGTATAAAAACATTAAAAGAACTAGGAGCAGTAATCTGTTGCTCACCAGAAGGAGTGCGACTGTATTTACGTGATTTCAAGGGACATTTTGTAATGAAAGATATTGACGTCAGGCTCCGAGACGTACCACAGCACCTATGGGCACAAGGCCCAACTGACGTAGGTTACATGAACATTACACCACAACAGGTCACCCTAAAGGAAGGTGTAGTGCTACCACGGATTAGACAATACAAAATACCACCCGAGGCTGAAGTGGGTTTACTAAAAATAATAGATGACCTGATTGCACAAGGGGTGGTGATTGAGACTGATTCAAATATATGTAATTCACCGGTCCTTCCTATTCTTAAAAGAACTGACCCCAATATACCACCTGTATATAGATTAGTTGTGGACCTGCGAGAGTTAAACAAATGTGTGGTACCACAGTACCCTGTGGTCCCGGACATCTCTTCGATATTGACTGCCATTGATGCGAATGCTACGTTCTTTACAGTGATAGATCTGAAGAACGCATTTTTCAGTATTCCAATACATCCGGACAGCCAATATCTTTTCGGTTTCAGTTTAAAAGGTCGCAGCTTCAGATTCACGAGAGCACCACAGGGCTTCACGGAAAGTCCTAGCATTTATAGTCAGGCATTGAAAAGACAACTAGACAGTATTCATATGCCTAGCTCTACAGCACTGATACAGTATGTCGATGACATTCTCATCACTGCACGATCGGACCATGATTGTGAAGATGCTTCCCTGATGGTTTTACATTTCCTGGCTGACAAGGGGCACAAAGTGTCCCCTTCGAAGTTGCAATTCTGTGAACAGCAAGTGGCGTACCTTGGGCAATTGCTATCCAAGGAGGGTAGGAGACTGACACCTGAGCGTATACAATTAATTTCAGGTCTTTCACAGCCCACGACACAAAAGGAGGTACGTGCATTCATTGGCCTCACTTCATATTGCAGGCAGTGGATTCCCCAGTATGCTTACATAGCCAAGCCCCTAATACAGTTGACGACACAGGAGGCAGCCTCTACGAAAGTCCTCCCTTGGACACAAGAACACACTGTGGCATTTGAAGAATTAAAGAGAGCTTTATGTCAAGCACCAGTTTTAGCGATCCCTGATTACAACAAATCGTTTATGCTTTTTGTGACAGAGCGGGATGGAACAGCACTATCTGTCCTAACACAAGATCATGCAGGAAAACACAAGCCCTGTGCTTATTTTTCTAGTACATTGGACCCAGTAGCACAGGCTTTACCTGCGTGCCTAAAATCTGTTGCAGCAACAGCCTTAGCCATAAGACAAAGTGACTCGATAGTGCTGGGCCACCCCCTGACAGTACAAGTACCACACGCAGTGGAGGTTCTCTTGAACCGGACACAAACCCAACACCTGACTGTAGCTAGACTGACAGGCTATGAGCTAACGTTATTCCAACCACACATAGAGATCAGACGATGCAACATACTGAATCCCGCTACTCTATTGCCCTCCAGTACAGAAAGCCTTTCCCCACACGACTGTGTTGAAGTAATACATACCGTGACTAAGCCGAGACAAGACTTGACAGACGTTGCACTTCCAGACCCTGACCTAACACTATATGTTGACGGTTCATGCATGAGGACAGGGGCGGGAGAATTAGTGGCAGCATATGCAGTGACTACTGATACTGAAATAATAGAGACCAGAAGAATAGACATATTGTCAGCACAAGCAGCAGAGCTCATCGCCCTGACACAAGCATGCATAAGAGCTGAGCACCTGAAAGTAAACATTTACACCGACTCCCAATATGCATATGGGGTAGTTCATGATTTCGGGGTGATCTGGCGAGAAAGAGGGTTCTTGACCTCTCATGGGGCCAAGATACAACATGGCCCCCTTATTCAAGCCCTTCTGGAAGCGATACATTTACCAACAGCCATAGCTATCCTAAAATGCAAAGCACATACTAGATCCACAGATACCATTTCTCAAGGCAATGATCTGGCAGACCGAACTGCTAAACAGACAGCTCAGACCCCACTAGACATGACAAAGTCACAGGTACCATCAGTGTCCAAAGCCATGACAGTTAGGGATCCTTCCAAGGATGTACAAGACATACAGACACATGCAACTCTAGACGAACTAAAGAAATGGTCGGAACAAGGAGGGGTACTGACTGATCAGGGTTGGATGACTAAGGGCAAATCCACATGGTTTCTTCCTGATTCGATGGTACAAGTGATCATAAATACCGCACATAGTCCTGCACACTTAGGAGAGAAAGCAATGCTAGACAGCCTACAGAATATATGGTTCAACAAGCACCTGCGTGCAGCAGCGAAACAAAAGGTCAGGACATGTATGATCTGTTGCCAATTCAATCCAGGTAAAGGCATTCCGATGGAACAAGGTGGATTCCATCCACCTGACCATCCTTTTGAGGTCCTCCAAATGGATTATATCCAAATGAATAGATGTAGAGGTTACAAATATGTCCTGGTAGTAGTATGTTCATTATCAAGGTGGACCGAAGCCTATCCAGTCCCTGATTATACTGCTGTAACTACCGCCAGACAATTGGTACAAGAGTTTTTCCCACGTTATGGATTACCGCGTGTCGTATATTCCGACAACGGTCAGCCTTTCTCCTCTGAACTCATGAAACAAGTGTCCCTTCTGTTAGGGTATACCTGGAAGTTCCATTGTGTGTGACATCCTGTCGCACACAATGTAGAGATACAGGCCCTGGAAGCCCAAATCAAAATTACCATCACTGCCACTTTATTTAAAAAGAACTTGGACGAATCGAATAAGAACAATAAGGAGTTTAAGGACTCTATTCTCCTTTCTAAAATTGAAAAATTTAAAAAAGATCTGGCCAAGTTCAAACATGAAAAGGTTTACCCTTATACCAGTGAGAATTATACACCTCCTGAGTTCAAGAGCAATGGGAGAAGATATGGTTCTTCCTATTCAGGCTCCAGCTCCGATGAAACATCTAGCGACACTGAGAGACCTACACAACGTTCCAGAGGTAGAGGTAGATACACTAGACCCTACCACCAAAGGGGTTACGGTACACCACAATTTCAACAGTGGTGGCCACCCACCCCTTGGGGTTTTCCACCACAAGCTTTTCCACCACCTATGACAGCATACCAACCAGAATTTGACAACCAGTCTTTTTTAGGGTATGGCCCCCCAAGAACGCGAGGCAGGCGAAGAAACGCACAAGCCCAAGTTCATTGGGATCTAACCTCAGGCCCACCCTCAGGTCCTCATGCCGGGATGCGGAGCAACACGAGGAAGAACTCGGCTCCACCCGCGGGCAGTGCCAACCAAACCTCGTAGTGAATCTGAGCAAGCGTATCCTGTCAACAGACGAGCTGTCTGTTCTCAACAGGGGCCTTGGCTTCGTCACCACCTCCACAGGGGACTCTTTTCAGATCCAATGCGAATTGGCACAGTTTTTTAGAAAATTGAGGCTTCATCACTTTTTCAGGGACAAAACAATAACTGATCCTGAAGAGAATGAACAAAACACGGGGC
Source organism: Triturus cristatus (assembly GCF_964204655.1). NCBI lineage: Eukaryota > Metazoa > Chordata > Amphibia > Caudata > Salamandridae > Triturus > Triturus cristatus. The sequence continues at coordinate 315,639,085 of NC_140595.1, forward strand.
TCAGATTAAAGTCAACATTCAACCCTCCTACACACCTGGTTCCTCCACAAGTTCTCACTTTCGAAAAAGCGGTCACGTGCGAGATCAGCGCCATGTGTAACACAAGGAGGGAGAGGTTTAGTAACTTACCACGAGATGAGAGGCAGGCACTTACTTCCTTGTCCAGAGCAGAAGAAATTACCATCAAACCTGCAGACAAGGGGGGTTCCATCGTTATCCTGGATACCGTTGAATACAGAGCAGAATGCCTCCGCCAATTGGGCGATGAGCGTTCTTACAGGGCTCTAAGTCATGATCCTACTGATAGACTGCTTAAATCTATCGGTGAAATCACCGAAGAAGCTCTCTGTGAAGGTTGGATTACCAACCACGAAGCACAGTTCCTTCAGACCAAATTTGCCGTCATTCCCTATTTCTATGTACTGCCAAAGGTACATAAGGCCCAGAGACCTCCACCTGGGCGACCAATCATCTCGGGACAGGGTTCCCTTTTGGAACCACTGTCTATGTTTGTGGACCACTTCCTAAGACCTATCGTCCAGAAGATGCCGACGTATCTGCAGGATACCAAGGATGTCCTGCGTTTGCTTCCCACGGTAGAGTTCGACCCGGAGCGAGACTTTTTAGTCTCCTTCGATGTCGAATCTCTATATACATCCATTCCCCAAGATGAGACACTGGATACAATACGATCCATCCTAGAGGGTACCGACTTACAGTCTATTACACCTGTACCCTTCATTATGACGCTGGCCAGAATGGCGATGAAGGAGAACTTTTTTAAATTTGAGAACACCATCTATCTGCAAACGTCAGGGACCAGCATGGGCAGCGTTTTCGCGCCCAGCTTAGCGAATCTGTATGTCCATGCGTTCGAGCAGGAACACGTCTTGGCTCCCACCAACCCCTTTTTTTCATCAATCCGCTTATGGAAGCGGTATATTGATGATGTTTTGGTGGTATGGAGAGGAGATCAACAGTCCATTGGCCATTTTCATCAGTGGCTTAGCTCACGGAATGACTATCTGAAGTTCACGGTTGAAGTGAACAAGAGCCGTTTGGCATTCCTGGACCTATCGATTTTTGTAACCCCTGAGGGCTTAGGCAGTGAATTATACCGCAAGCCCATGGCACGCAATTCGCTTTTGCGTTATGACAGTCAGCACCCAAAGGCCCTTAGGGATAATTTACCCTACCGCCAGTTTCTGAGGGTGCGTAGGAACTGTTCGACAACAGATGGCTTTACCAAACATGCTAATTTACTATCAGAGCAACTTATGGAGAGACACTATCCCCGCAAGTTGGTCAAACGGTCTCTCAAAAGGGCCTCGAATAACAATCGGGAAGCACTGTTGGAACCGCCCGTACCGAAGCCACCATTGGAACGTCTCACGATGGTCAGTACTTTCTGCACACTATCCAATGATATAAAGAAAAGCATCAAAAAACACTGGCGGATATTAAACAGTTGCCAGGAGAAAATAGCGATGCCACTCTTTGCTTTTAAAAGATCAGGCAACATCAAGGACAGATTGGTCCATACACGACCACCAACTGGGCCCAGTAGACCACTAGGTACTTTATGGGACCTGCCACCAGTGACAGGACACCATCCCTGTGGGGTCTGTTCGGTGTGTCCACAAACCACCCACAGTTCTTCGGTGGATATTGGGACTGATAGACCTTGGATGCAGACCCACTTCACAAACTGCAACAGCAGTAATGTTATTTATTTACTCACATGCCCGTGTAAGACGAGATATGTGGGTATGACCACCCGAAAGGTGAGGCTCCGCATGTCAGAGCATAAGAGCACCTTCAGGTGCCGCAAATCCAACACAAAACTCACCAGGCATTATACAGAAGCCAATCACACTGCAGATGAGTTCCATTGGACAATACTGGAGAAACCGATCATTCCACAACACATCAGTGATATCTCCAGGTTTTTGTTCACCAAAGAACAAAAATGGGTCCATAGGCTATGTTGTGACACTTTGGGATTAAACGATGATATTCCCTGGACGAGCATCCAATATTAAGGAGTGGCGTTGCACAACTGTGCGGGGCAGCAGTATGAGGCATCGTGATACTCCGGGTCTCAAGTTTATCACATATGCTGTTTATTGATACAATGGATGATGAACTAACCTCGGCCCTTCGCTACACTACTGTGTTTACTTTTAGGACTTCGAGAGGGAACACTAGTTGTGAACTACTGCAACAGAATAGAAACTAACAGAGGAGAGCTTATCAACTATTGATCTTTGCGGGACACCAGCATGCAAATGAGCTTTTTTCAATACACCATATTACCCATCAAGCAGACAATAGGAACACTAGATGTGAACTACTGCAACCAAATTTAAACTAATAGAGATGAGCTTACCAATTATTAAACCTTTGTGGTATACCAGCATGCAAATAAGCGTTTTATAATACACGACGTGCACTAAGTACATTATCCAGAAAGCAGAGTATACATAATGAGCTCTCCTCCCACTGTAACGCTATCATTGACTTTGCCCAGTCAGAATAGTATATGACACCTGACCAGTAGATGGTATTGATTTGGGACTCTCGGGTCTGTTTGAGATTTGAATAGACATAGAGCAAAACTGCAGTTTGGCAAGTTTATCAAGGGTTAAATGCAACGGCAACCCTGTATCTACAGTGGTCTGTATGTTTTCAGGCTTTGCGCGTAGTTAATCTTGAAGCGCACTGAAAGCGATTAACTACATCTCCCATGAGGCATGCCGTTTTTCTGTAGTTCTACTAATTTGGACATGTTGCCGACCGCAGTCTCCAGCTACGCAGCGGAAGGCGTGAATCTTGAAGCACACTGACAGCGTTTAACTACATCTCCCATTAGGCATGCCGTTTTTTCTGTAGTTCTATCCATTTGGACACGGCGCCCACCGTAGTCTTCTGCTACGCAGCGTAAGGCGTGCTCTGTGTGGTGACAGTATTTGAACACACTCCCGGTTCCGGTACGTTGCCTCCCACCCTGCTTAGGAAAGCCAGGGGCAACGACGGACAGGTGAGCTGTGCTGCTAACCGAGCGCCCAAATCTCGGTCTTTTCTGTTTTCTTTTTCGCTCACTAGTCTTTAGTAGATTTCGTATGAGACATGCTTAGAAGCGCGCCTCACTCTTTAGAACTAAGACACCTGAATAGCACAACTAGGTAGAATGGCTGTCATTTTTCGGTAGTTGTTAAAGAGACAGATGATGATTCTTTCTGGTCTCTTACTAGCCAGGAATACTAGCCAGCCTATACTTTGTACTTGTAATAACAATATCACTTCAAAGAGTTGATTCAATGAGAGGGGTTATCTGCACTGTATGGGAGAGCACTTCGAGGGTGTTAGGAGTTTTTTGCGTTTAACTTAACGCGTTTGAACAACTAGGAGTACATTTTGGCTCTTTGTTGTTCCAATGTGGCATTAAATAATTATAAAATAAATAATATAAAAAAAATATGTTTTTGTTTCTTTTTACCCACGATTTAGAGCGGGGCCTCCTTAACCTGAGCCAGGTTCCAGGGTAGGTGAGGTGCAATCCCTGATCACGTTGGGTAAGCATTGCGTTGTCTCTTTCACAGCAATTAACCAGGCACTTTTAAGTTAAATTTGCTTGTGTGTAGACGGCACATTTTTTCTGAATTGGTCTACTATGTGTGTTAACTGTTCTTTCTCCTCAGGTGATGCTAGCACCCTGTGATATAGAGGATTAGGACTAAGTGAGGTTGTATTGATTACTTCTTCTTATGCTAAGTTTTCACATTTTATATATGCACTATTTGGAATCCATCAAATTGAATGCAGTAGCATTAATTTATATAGGTCCTGAAGAAAGCCGTGGGCTATAATCCCGTGAAGGCTGAAACATGTTGACCCTCATTCAACAGTGACTAGTTGGCACTGCTTGGTATATATTTTTTGTTCACACACCTTTTTAATTGAGATGTGTAGAAATGAGTGAATTATATCGTACTCTTCACACAATCTCCTTTTAAATTTCACATTTTTCTTTGCACTGCACTTCTTCTGTCTGGTGGTCACAGTCTGTCACGTGACTTTTAGACTTCTCTTTATCAACCCAAATGAGCAATAGAGCCTTACACTAACGAGGAAGTCTCTATGATCAAGAGGCATACCTCGGCTCTAGGTGGAGACCACATGATATAAACTGATCGTGAGAGGTGACTTTGCTCTCAACTTTGGTCTCTTTGGTTGAGTCGGTTTGATGGTTTTCCGTGCTCTGCTCTGACTATGTATGGGTTCGATATTTCACACACTACTTTTCCTTTTCTTTAATCTTGTGCTGTCGACCAATAGACCCCCTATTCTGTTGTGTTTATATAGTCTTGTTATGGGGATTAGAATTTGGGCAGGTCTTTAAATATTTTTCCCTTAGACCCTTTATCCAGGTGGCAGTTTTGATGTTTTTGAGCAGCTTTTTGGCTGCGGGTCTATCACTAGGATTATACTGCCTTGGCGGATAATCCCCTTTCAATGCAGATTTATATAACTGCGTAGCCTACACCCTTTTGTAATCTCCTTTCTGTCAGCATTTAGCCTCTTTGCTGTATCTCAACTTTTGCTTTGGTCATCACAAAATGGCTGAATTCAGCGGTTTGGCGTATGATGACGCAATATTCCAATCCATTCTTGACAATACACCTAGTATACTTGAGGGTTCGAATGCTCCCCTCACAGAGACAGGTAACGATTGGGGCAGAGTCCTCATTCTGAAGAAATCCCATTCACGCTCTTCTATTCATGGCGCCATCATGGCTGAATATTTGAGAGCGAACTGTGCGCCCCCCGGATTGATAGTAACCAATGCCCCTAGGCTTTTTCTGGATGATAGAGCGTTTCTCAAAGACTGGTCACTTATAGCATGGCGCTGCACGCATGACTGGCTGATTTTAATTATCAGCACAGCGAAGAGAGTGGCTGATTCCATCCTTATAGAGATACAGGCCCTGGAAGCCCAAATCAAAATTACCATCACTGCCACTTTATTTAAAAAGAACTTGGACGAATCGAATAAGAACAATAAGGAGTTTAAGGACTCTATTCTCCTTTCTAAAATTGAAAAATTTAAAAAAGATCTGGCCAAGTTCAAACATGAAAAGGTTTACCCTTATACCAGTGAGAATTATACACCTCCTGAGTTCAAGAGCAATGGGAGAAGATATGGTTCTTCCTATTCAGGCTCCAGCTCCGATGAAACATCTAGCGACACTGAGAGACCTACACAACGTTCCAGAGGTAGAGGTAGATACACTAGACCCTACCACCAAAGGGGTTACGGTACACCACAATTTCAACAGTGGTGGCCACCCACCCCTTGGGGTTTTCCACCACAAGCTTTTCCACCACCTATGACAGCATACCAACCAGAATTTGACAACCAGTCTTTTTTAGGGTATGGCCCCCCAAGAACGCGAGGCAGGCGAAGAAACGCACAAGCCCAAGTTCATTGGGATCTAACCTCAGGCCCACCCTCAGGTCCTCATGCCGGGACGCGGAGCAACACGAGGAAGAACTCGGCTCCACCCGCGGGCAGTGCCAACCAAACCTTGTAGTGAATCTGAGCAAGCGTATCCTGTCAACAGACGAGCTGTCTGTTCTCAACAGGGGCCTTGGCTTCGTCACCACCTACACAGGGGACTCTTTTCAGATCCAATGCGAATTGGCACAGTTTTTTAGAAAATTGAGGCTTCATCACTTTTTCAGGGACAAAACAATAACTGATCCTGAAGAGAATGAACAAAACACGGGGCTCAGATTAAAGTCAACATTCAACCCACCTACACACCTGGTTCCTCCACAAGTTCTCACTTTCGAAAAAGCGGTCACGTGCGAGATCAGCGCCATGTGTAACACAAGGAGGGAGAGGTTTAGTAACTTACCACGAGATGAGAGGCAGGCACTTACTTCCTTGTCCAGAGCAGAAGAAATTACCATCAAACCTGCAGACAAGGGGGGTTCCATCGTTATCCTGGATACCGTTGAATACAGAGCAGAAAGCCTCCGCCAATTGGGCGATGAGCGTTCTTACAGGGCTCTAAGTCATGATCCTACTGATAGACTGCTTAAATCTATCGGTGAAATCACCGAAGAAGCTCTCTGTGAAGGTTGGATTACCAACCACGAAGCACAGTTCCTTCAGACCAAATTTCCCGTCATTCCCTATTTCTATGTACTGCCAAAGGTACATAAGGCCCAGAGACCTCCACCTGGGCGACCAATCATCTCGGGACAGGGTTCCCTTTTGGAACCACTGTCTATGTTTGTGGACCACTTCCTAAGACCTATCGTCCAGAAGATGCCGACGTATCTGCAGGATACCAAGGATGTCCTGCGTTTGCTTCCCACGGTAGAGTTCGACCCGGAGCGAGACTTTTTAGTCTCCTTCGATGTCGAATCTCTATATACATCCATTCCCCAAGATGAGACACTGGATACAATACGATCCATCCTAGAGGGTACCGACTTACAGTCTATTACACCTGTACCCTTCATTATGACGCTGGCCAGAATGGCGATGAAGGAGAACTTTTTTAAATTTGAGAACACCATCTATCTGCAAACGTCAGGGACCAGCATGGGCAGCGTTTTCGCGCCCAGCTTAGCGAATCTGTATGTCCATGCGTTCGAGCAGGAACACGTCTTGGCTCCCACCAACCCCTTTTTTTCATCAATCCGCTTATGGAAGCGGTATATTGATGATGTTTTGGTGGTATGGAGAGGAGATCAACAGTCCATTGGCCATTTTCATCAGTGGCTTAACTCACGGAATGACTATCTGAAGTTCACGGTTGAAGTGAACAAGAGCCGTTTGGCATTCCTGGACCTATCGATTTTTGTAACCCCTGAGGGCTTAGGCAGTGAATTATACCGCAAGCCCATGGCACGCAATTCGCTTTTGCGTTATGACAGTCAGCACCCAAAGGCCCTTAGGGATAATTTACCCTACGGCCAGTTTCTGAGGGTGCGTAGGAACTGTTCGACAACAGATGGCTTTACCAAACATGCTAATTTACTATCAGAGCAACTTATGGAGAGACACTATCCCCGCAAGTTGGTCAAACGGTCTCTCAAAAGGGCCTCGAATAACAATCGGGAAGCACTGTTGGAACCGCCCGTACCGAAGCCACCATTGGAACGTCTCACGATGGTCAGTACTTTCTGCACACTATCCAATGATATAAAGAAAAGCATCAAAAAACACTGGCGGATATTAAACAGTTGCCAGGAGAAAATAGCGATGCCACTCTTTGCTTTTAAAAGATCAGGCAACATCAAGGACAGATTGGTCCATACACGACCACCAACTGGGCCCAGTAGACCACTAGGTACTTTATGGGACCTGCCACCAGTGACAGGACACCATCCCTGTGGGGTCTGTTCGGTGTGTCCACAAACCACCCACAGTTCTTCGGTGGATATTGGGACTGATAGACCTTGGATGCAGACCCACTTCACAAACTGCAACAGCAGTAATGTTATTTATTTACTCACATGCCCGTGTAAGACGAGCAATGTGGGTATGACCACCCGAAAGGTGAGGCTCCGCATGTCAGAGCATAAGAGCACCTTCAGGTGCCGCAAATCCAACACAAAACTCACCAGGCATTATACAGAAGCCAATCACACTGCAGATGAGTTCCATTGGACAATACTGGAGAAACCGATCATTCCACAACACATCAGTGATATCTCTAGGTTTTTGTTCTCCAAAGAACAAAAATGGGTCCATAGGCTATGTTGTGACACTTTGGGATTAAACGATGATATTCCCTGGACGAGCATCCAATATTAAGGAGTGGCGTTGCACAACTGTGCGGGGCAGCAGTATGAGGCATCGTGATACTCCGGGTCTCAAGTTTATCACATATGCTGTTTATTGATACAATGGATGATGAACTAACCTCGGCCCTTCGCTACACTACTGTGTTTACTTTTAGGACTTCGAGAGGGAACACTAGTTGTGAACTACTGCAACAGAATAGAAACTAACAGAGGAGAGCTTATCAACTATTGATCTTTGCGGGACACCAGCATGCAAATGAGCTTTTTTCAATACACCATATTACCCATCAAGCAGACAATAGGAACACTAGATGTGAACTACTGCAACCAAATTTAAACTAATAGAGATGAGCTTACCAATTATTAAACCTTTGTGGTATACCAGCATGCAAATAAGCGTTTTATAATACACGACGTGCACTAAGTACATTATCCAGAAAGCAGAGTATACATAATGAGCTCTCCTCCCACTGTAACGCTATCATTGACTTTGCCCAGTCAGAATAGTATATGACACCTGACCAGTAGATGGTATTGATTTGGGACTCTCGGGTCTGTTTGAGATTTGAATAGACATAGAGCAAAACTGCAGTTTGGCAAGTTTATCAAGGGTTAAATGCAACGGCAACCCTGTATCTACAGTGGTCTGTATGTTTTCAGGCTTTGCGCGTAGTTAATCTTGAAGCGCACTGACAGCGATTAACTACATCTCCCATGAGGCATGCCGTTTTTCTGTAGTTCTACTAATTTGGACATGTTGCCGACCGCAGTCTCCAGCTACGCAGCGGAAGGCGTGAATCTTGAAGCACACTGACAGCGTTTAACTACATCTCCCATTAGGCATGCCGTTTTTTCTGGTTTTTTTTCTGTAGTTCTATCCATTTGGACACGGCGCCCACCGTAGTCTTCTGCTACGCAGCGTAAGGCGTGCTCTGTGTGGTGACAGTATTTGAACACACTCCCGGTTCCGGTACGTTGCCTCCCACCCTGCTTAGGAAAGCCAGGGGCAACGACGGACAGGTGAGCTGTGCTGCTAACCGAGCGCCCAAATCTCGGTCTTTTCTGTTTTCTTTTTCGCTCACTAGTCTTTAGTAGATTTCGTATGAGACATGCTTAGAAGCGCGCCTCACTCTTTAGAACTAAGACACCTGAATAGCACAACTAGGTAGAATGGCTGTCATTTTTCGGTAGTTGTTAAAGAGACAGATGATGATTCTTTCTGGTCTCTTACTAGCCAGGAATACTAGCCAGCCTATACTTTGTACTTGTAATAACAATATCACTTCAAAGAGTTGATTCAATGAGAGGGGTTATCTGCACTGTATGGGAGAGCACTTCGACGGTGTTAGGAGTTTTTTGCGTTTAACTTAACGCGTTTGAACAACTAGGAGTACATTTTGGCTCTTTGTTGTTCCAATGTGGCATTAAATAATTATAAAATAAATAATATAAAAAAAAGATGTTTTTGTTTCTTTTTACCCACGATTTAGAGCGGGGCCTCCTTAACCTGAGCCAGGTTCCAGGGTAGGTGAGGTGCAATCCCTGATCACGTTGGGTAAGCATTGCGTTGTCTCTTTCACAGCAATTAACCAGGCACTTTTAAGTTAAATTTGCTTGTGTGTAGACGGCACATTTTTTTCTGAATTGGTCTACTATGTGTGTTAACTGTCCTTTCTCCTCAGGTGATGCTAGCACCCTGTGATATAGAGGATTAGGACTAAGTGAGGTTGTATTGATTACTTCTTCTTATGCTAAGTTTTCACATTTTATATATGCACTATTTGGAATCCATCAAATTGAATGCAGTAGCATTAATTTATGTAGGTCCTGAAGAAAGCCGTGGGCTATAATCCCGTGAAGGCTGAAACATGTTGACCCTCATTCAACAGTGACTAGTTGGCACTGCTTGGTATATATTTTTTGTTCACACACCTTTTTAATTGAGATGTGTAGAAATGAGTGAATTATATCGTACTCTTCACACAATCTCCTTTTAAATTTCACATTTTTCTTTGCACTGCACTTCTTCTGTCTGGTGGTCACAGTCTGTCACGTGACTTTTAGACTTCTCTTTATCAACCCAAATGAGCAATAGAGCCTTACACTAACGAGGAAGTCTCTATGATCAAGAGGCATACCTCGGCTCTAGGTGGAGACCACATGATATAAACTGATCGTGAGAGGTGACTTTGCTCTCAACTTTGGTCTCTTTAGTTGAGTCGGTTTGATGGTTTTCCGTGCTCTGCTCTGACTATGTATGGGTTCGATATTTCACACACTACTTTTCCTTTTCTTTAATCTTGTGCTGTCGACCAATAGACCCCCTATTCTGTTGTGTTTATATCGACATCCTGAAGCAGCAGGCCTTGTAGAAAGACATAATCAGACCTTAAAAATAAAACTAGCAAAGGTTTGCGCAGACAAAGGTGTAGATTGGATGGTAGCCCTACCGGTTGCCCTCTTCTACATGCGAATGGTAGCCCATTCTAGAACAGGCTTATCTCCCTATGAAGTGGTTTTCGGTAGACCACCGAATATGTGGGGCACTCCAATGCCTAAAAAAATCACTGATGTTGATAGCAACATGCTGACAGATTACCTGGCTTCCTTGATGTCTGCACTACTCTCTTGTCGTTCGCAGGTTGCCGCTGCTTTCCCTGACAACACCCAGGTCAAAGAATACTCGATCGCTCCTGGCGACTATGTGCTGATCCGGAACTTTGATAGATCAAACCCTCTTGAGCCGAGGTGGAAGACGCCGAAATTGGTGTTGCTAACCACAAGGACCGCCGTTAAAGTCGAGGGACGGAAAGGATGGATACATCTACACCTTTGTAAACGTTACTTCGGGAATAACTGTACTTTCAAAAAGAACACTGACTGCTCGGACTTTGAGCCCCCTTTACTAGAGGAGAATCCGCAGCAGACGTATAAAGCTAAACTTAGATCTCATAAGTCAGAACCCGTTTGATCAATTAAGTCCACTAGGTGGTGAAGCGGTTGAACATGCATTCTGGCTTACATAAGATCTCGAACAAAGCGAACGAGAGAAAGAGCAAGATGAAAAGCAAATACTGTAAAATATTACGTGGCAGATGTATAGTTGCTTTGATTTTTCTATCTCTTCTGTGTATCACGATAATATGTATCAGCTTAATACTACATGCTGTTTTTCCTCCTATTGCTTCACTCTTACACTCCTCGTCTAATGATACCACAAAACACACATTTAGTGATCTACCATCCCATGAGTTATCGTATCGACTTGCTCTGCGCAACAATACCTTTATTCAGATGCTGCACCATGCACATCAGACTAGTAACGCTACAGACTGCTGGGTCTGTGGCCGACTTCCCCCATATCAGAAGGTAAAGGGAGTGCTGCCTCTGTTCCCTTTTCCGTTCTCCCATAATGGTTCTTGCGGAGCATGGTTTGCCTTAATGACATCCATCAACGGTGATGCTAAAGAATGTCAAGAGGAGGATTGTAGGGGCGAGTGGGTATGGGGTAACTTGAATAAAGTGATGAACGAAGCATGTTTCCCAGATGAAGAGGGTCTTCCCCAAATGAAAGGTACAGATCTAGAAACTGAAGAGTATCTGCAAGGAAATGCGACCCTCGATTTCATAGTGTTGAACGTAAGGCCCCTACACATGTCAGGTCCATCTTCAATTACTGTTCTGCCAGTGAAAGGGAACTTGTGTGTCAGAAAAGAAGGCTCAGTACATTTGGGGCACAGTGAGTGTGATACTATAATAGTATTCAAAGACAAAGGAAAGTCCTATTTCAGAGCATCACGACACACCTACTTTATTTGTGGCCAGACAGCCTATGTGCAGCTGCCCTTAGACTGGGGTGGGACTTGCTACATATCATTTCTTCTACCACCCGTTTTCCTGGCCCCATCGAGCTATCATCAAGATCTTCGGCTCACACTTGTCAGACACAGACGAGGGCTCGATGCCTCTGGCATTGACCAAACTGAGACAGCTTGGGAGCAATATACAGATTTCAACAAAGGATTCTTTTTCTTCATAGGTCCCGTCCAGAATAGTAAACTTATCCGAAGGTTAACAAGGATTCTAGAAACAGTTGCTAATGTGACTGCATCGGCCCTGGGGAATCTGACCCAGGAACAGTATGCTATGAGACTGGTCGTTCTTCAGAATCGTCTTGTTCTTGACGTCATCCTGGCGGATAGGGGCGGGGCTTGTAGGGTCATCGGTTCTAGCTGTTGCGTTTTCATACCTAATAACGCACCATCTGTATACAAAGCAATAACGAGGCTCCACAAGATTGCCCAAAGCATACATCAAGATCCAGGCACGTGGACATGATCCAGTTGGCTCTGGGGATTAATATCGGCATGGGGATGGAAAGTGTTGACCGTTTGTGGGTTGGTACTTTTAATAATATTCAGTTGTTGCCTATGTCTGCAGTGTGGCCCGGCCATTTGCGGCCTGTGTGCTACTGCATGTGTTCCACATCCCCATTTACAGAGCATTGAAAATGGAAAAATAATGCTGCAAGAACAGATCGACTGTCTCATGAAAATAGATGTTACATAAGGGGTTCACTAGGGAACAAGGAGGGAATGAGGAAAATAAAAATTATGAGGCATGTGTGTCCCCATGTGCCCCCCCAACGCTTATGTACACATGCATGTAACCTTGCATTTCCTCTCCATGGCCTGTCTATCATGATGCTTATACTATAACGTGGCCTGCCATCATTCAGTCTCCCATGAGAGAAACGACAAATCCGTATCGAGGCCTACACGTTTTTCATCATGTTTTCCTGCACCACATAAAAACCCGTGTTTTGTGGCTCAGCCAGACCCGAGAAGAGGTTTCAGGCCTCAGCTGTAGCTGCGTATCCTTGGCCTTGCACACTTGGGCCTCAGCCAAAGGGGCCCTGTCAGAGGTGCCGAGACAGTATTGAGCACGGTTATCTGCTTACTCCTACAGAGCCGCATTCCTGCCTGGAGAAGGAGGGATCAACATAACCCATCAGCAAAGGAGAAAGCCTAGCCTTACTGTCTCTTTTCTGTGCGATTACAAAGCTCACGTCAGTGAAAAGCCCATAGCCCCCATGTAAGACTTCAGCAGTAAACGAAGAAATAAATGCCGCATTGGCTCTTGGTGATGGGCAACCTATGTCACAAATCAGTCCCTGCTCCAGACTTTAGATATCAGATAATACAAGATGTGCTGGTCGCCCTGACACTGAAGGCCTCGCTGAAGGCCTCTCTTCCAGACTTCCTGACTGCACAAGCAGCCTTCCCCCAGTCACACGTCAGTTACACGTCATGCTCGAGTTGAGCACAAGTAAAGCGAAGTTCCAGTACAATTCCAGCAGATCACGTAACCCCCTCCAGGTATCCACCCACCTATGACAAAATACCCATTATCATCAAGTAAACGCCCATTAGGGCGCCCACCTTCACACCTTCTTACACGCCCACATGCTCTTATCTCATTCTCTTTTGCTCTTTTCGCTTACGTACATTATGGAGATGTATATATACTGTACTCTGTGAATAATGTTTTGAGAATACTTTTGAGACCCTTCCAGATCCCTTGTGGCGATGGTAATATTCTCCCTATGACTCGAGTTATTGGAATAAAGCCCTTTTTGAACCTGATACCACAGACTCAGCCTCTTGCTTTATGCATGATCCTATTGATATTCTGAAATTCAGAGAGCGTAATATTTTATTTACGACAGACGAACAGAATCTCCACATCAACTGTCTGGAACTTTTGGCAGGGTCCTTCGCCGTTCGGTGTTGGACCAAGGACAGAGTGCAGTCCTGTATTTTACTGAAAATGGACAACGTTTCGGCAGTTCGTTACGTCAATCGCTTGGGAGGCTCACGATCCCGGGCTTTGACGAATCTGGCAAAAGATTTTTGGACTTTTTGTCTCGATCATCCTATTTTGGTCACGGCAGAATATCTCCCGGGCCGGACAAATCAGATAGCGGATTGGCACTCCCGGTACCTATTCGATTCCAGTCTTTGGAAATTGGATCCACCGATCTTCCTGTGGCTCCAGTCCTTGTGGGGTCCCTTCTCAGTGGACCACTTTGCCACCCAGTTGGACAATCAGATTCCTCGTTACTTCAGCTGGAGGCCGGATCCGATGGCGGCGGCCACGGATGCCTTCCTTCAGAATTGGTCGGAGGAGAGCGGTTACGTGTTTCCCCCGTTTTCAATGATCACTCGGTCACCGGCCCAAATTCGCTGTCATGGGGCGGAGGTGATCATGGTGACACCATGCTGGAGGTCTCAAGTCTGGTTTCCGGTTCTGCTGGAACTTTCTTGGGATTTTCCAATCCTACTCCCCCTGTATCCTCATCTGCTTCGGAATCCGGACGGGATGTCACACCATTTGGTCACTCAGGGTCGACTCCGTCTCTTGGCATGGCGCCTTTCCGGCAACGCTGGGCGCTGCCAGGCCTTTCGAGATCGGCTGCGAGGCTCTTATCTAAGGGCTGGGCAGACAGTACCAAGAAACGTTACAGGTCCGCCTGGTTTCGATGGGTGCATTGGTGTGTTTGAAGGGACCTCGATCCCGTTGTCGCGGACGTTGTTCACGTCTTGAATTATCTGGCTACTCTGGCGACCGAGGGCCTGGCTTACCGTACGGTGAACGCAATTCGATCAGCAGTTTCTGCAGGTCATATCCCGGTGGATGGCAAGCCGCTCGGGGAACACCATTAGGAGGCCTAGCTCATTGAGGCATACACCCTCCTCCCCCTCACCTTTTACTAATACCAGCTTAGACGGCAGAATAAATTTTCCTAGACCAGAGAGCCAGGTATTTTTTAAATCACTCTCCATCCACTCCTGACCCTTCCTCGCACACCACTGCACCACACATAGCAGTCTCAATAAGAACAGTGCTCCCACGCAAACGTAGGTTGTAGCACGCCCCGTCCCGTAGAGGGGCGGGAAGACCCCTATGATGAAGCATGACACCAAGGGCCCTTTTGGTGTGTGAGGGGTATTTTAACAACTGATGTGTACTCTCCACGACTGTGGGATACATATTGTATAAACGGGAGACTCTTGATTCACTATACCTGTGGGTGGATCCTTATGTTTATGTACGCTTTACTGGGAGGAAGTATCCACCTCCACCACTCGTTGAGTGGTACCTCTCTACTCCCCTCTTTGTTTCTCTCTCTCTTATGCACATATAGACTGACCATCCTTTGCAACCACAAAAAAACAAGCATTGAAAATGCAACAGGTCTCGCCTTTTATTAAGTTAAAGCCATTTGATTTGCTATACAATAGCATTAGCAAAGCAAATGGCTTTAACTTAATCAAAGTCGAGACCTATTGCATTTTCAATGCTTGTTTTATCTCATGCCATTGATTAAACGTGTACATTTTTTTTCACTAGTAGAAATTGAAAATAACCAGATGGCACATACGATGAGATAGAAATTATTACTGCCACTTTTGGGAGTGTGGAACTGTTCTGGTCGGTTTTGTGGTTGGCAGGTGATCCCGTTGTTGCATTACCACCGGGTTTTTGTCCATGGCTTTCATTTTGCACTCTGTAGTCGCCTGGAGCTCTAGGCCAAGTGAGTCGATGGAATTAAACTAAGACTACAACTCCCAGAGTGAATTGTGTTAACTGAAAGTCCAGCACTGGAAACGTGAGGCCTCTACCAGCATGCACTCATGACCTGATCACGGTAAGTGTGAGAGTTATACCTCAGCGATAGGAGACGAGGGAGGCCCTGAAGGAATGAATGGATGGATGGTCCTGGGAGCACAAGAGATTAAAACGGGCCGATGAATTACAACCCTCTAAGTCGCTGATAGCCCTTGGCATGAGACAGCAGGAGGGGATTTATCAGCAGGATGCACCTTCTGAATTATAGCTGCCTTCATCAGGCCCGTAGAGGGCAAAAGGTCAAATGGATAGTGTTTCTCTCCCTTCCTGCGCTACTAAACAACTTTCTTCACGTTATGGTGGGTGGTTTCCCCGTCTTTTTGTTTTTTTAATTACTCGCAATGTCATTCTTTTTTCCTGGAATGCGCTTGTTTTACCAACTTGGGCTTCTGTTTTCTTCTCCGCTAAAAATTGTGTGCACCTGCCCACAACCTAGCCTTGTGCTAACTGTGATAAGCCCTGCATGTATTTATTTATTTGTTTTTGTGCAATTGTATATAGAGTGGACATTTCCCAAAGGTGCCAGAGCGCTTTACAATAAAACAATGATGGTTACATTGTTGAGTATCTGTTCACTTTGAACGAACTGCGCTTTGCATTCTGGGTTTTGTAGTTCTAGGTTTCTGTTGTAACCTCTAGGGGTGTGAGAAGTTGTGTTGAAGGGGTAAGCGGTTAAGGTAGGTGAAACCTGTCAGTGCTGAAGTCTGTTGTTAAACATTTTGGACCTGCCAATCGTGAGGATGTGACTTAACGGCTACAGCGGCCGACTTTGAAGTTGGCAAACTGGGTTCGAGATTGGTGTTGGCGCAAACATCCTGTGATTCTGGCCAAATCAATTAATCTCCCCGTGCCTAAAAAAACTGATATGTCCTGCAACTGGTGTTCATGTAAAGCGCCCTGAAACCTTTGGGTCGAGTTCACACTATATAATAAGAAAACTGCAAAAAAAATTAACTCGCAAACATTTTTCCGCGAGATGTTGTCTTCCTTCAGAACTTCGCGTGGTTTGCTCCGGGGTAGACTTTCTACAAAAGCGTTTATTTTGCATAATGGAAGTTTTGAAGTTTGGGAAGTTTGATTTATTTGCAAAGTTACTTAAAACCAATGCAATACATGCAAAATTAAAAACCATATGTAAAATATACGACCTCCATAAAATATCATCACTCTGTTAAAAAAAGCACTTCTGTTATCTTACAAGTTAAAATACAAATTTAAACGTACAGTAGCCACCTTTGTAAGTGTCCCAGATGCCTACATCAATTGGATCACCCCCAACAAAAGCTGATAGGCCTAAGGCTGTGGTGCCTGAAGATCTTGGTATCAGTTTGGTATTTTTGCCCGGGCTGCTTCAAGAAGTTTAACTAATCTAATGTTCAATTGTGGGGATGCTGGGTCAAAGCAGGCCAATACTGCCTGCCTCCTTGACCGAATCCCCCTTTGATTAAAGGGAATTTTTAACAGTTGCCTCCTTTCTTGAAGTAATTCCGTGCAAGAACAAATGGTATGGGTAATGTCCCCCTGTCCTTTTTTACATAAACTGCATACAGTAAAGGTCGGGTCCCTTTTCCAAGGGGGGAGATGCTGTGTGCATGGCATCACTCCAAGTAGTAGCTTTAAGAATTTTAGTTTCAGTGCTTTTAAATAGCCCAAATTAAAATATTGTTGCGGGGCTAGAGTCCTGTACGAATTCAAAGTCATCCATGCATGCGCTCTAGCAGAAAAGGCAGCTTTGTCCTCCACCAAAGACTGTATTTTCAATGCCTTCCACACTAATTTTTTGAAAACGAAGTGGTGACTGTGTGTATCCCATAGGGGCAATAAGCCAGTGTTGGCCAGAGCTTCCTGCAAGTCACGTCTAGCTCTCCCTCTGTTGTAATTCTTGCCACAGCAGGTGGTTTAAGGTTTTAGGGTTTGATGTTCTGATTTTGTTCCAACAGTTAATATATACTCCGTAGCTGGCCCAAGTTTGCTTTATAAGGCCGAACTCCAATCAAATTTGTGCCGGGGAGATATAAGTCGGGAGGCTGAACATAGTTCTGTAGGCTTTTACGAGCGTTTTGTCCAAAAGGTTGGTGTCACTCCCGCGCAATGCTTCACTGCCATAAGTAATAGTGGGAAGGATTTTGGCCCGCGCTACCACCAAGAAAGGACTCAGCGTAGGGCCCAGTAGTTTGGCTGATAGGCCTTTCATAGTTAGAGCAAGAATCCTCCCTTTCCTTTTAATCTCTTCCTGTTGACGCCTGAATGATCCTTCTTTGTCAAAGTAGACTCCCAAGTACTTATAAGCCTCCGCTGATTCAATATGTTTGTCACCCAGGTACCATAGGTGGTTCTTTTTTCGTTTGCTGTTGAATGTCATGGTCCTGGTTTTGTTTAGGTTTATTGAGAGGCTGTTCTCTTCTACGTAGACCTGCAGACCATTAAGAAGATTTTGCAAGCCAACTGCCGTATGGCTAAGTAGGACTACATCGTCCGCGTAGAGTAGATTGCACAAAGCAAAGCCCCCTATTCTAGGCGCATGAGAATTGCAATTGTTCAATGTCTGTGTTAAATCTGACATGAATAAATTGAATAGGATGGGGGCCAGCACGTAGCCCTGTTTCAGACCTTTCGTTGCCTTGACTTTTCTTGAGAGGTGGGAACCTGAGCCTAATTTAACCTGTACCCAGGTGTCGGTGTGTAAAAGCATTATCATTGATAAAAGGGTGTTTGGAATCCCCCATCTAGCTAACTTTAACCACAATTTGGACTTCACCATGTTGTCAAATGCGGCGCTGAAGTCGATGACACAGACATGCAGCTGTGTTTTCCTTAGTTTTATCGCATCCGTTATCAGTGATATTGCCATAATATTGGATATTGTACCTGCTTTTTTTCGGAATCCTGTCTGGTTCAGCGGAATTATTTCATTGTTTTCCGCCCAAATTGTCAGTTCCACCAACAATGTTCCCGCAAAGTATTTGGCTTCATTATCGATCAGTGTAACTAACCGATAATTGGCTGGCAGGAGCTTACTGCCGCTTTTATGTATTGGGATGATCGTTGAACCTTTCCACGAGTCTGGGATTATGCCCAGTCGTCTTACGTACAGGAAAAGTAGATGGAATATGTCTGCCCAATCTTCTGGCCTTTCTTTAAACACTGCTGGTGGAATGCCATTCGGGCCTGGTGCTCCTTCCCTTCTTCCCCTCCTGATCTGTTTCCTAATTGTTAGTTGATCGGTGGCGGGTGGCCTTTCCTCCTCGTAATGACTTATATCAAAAAAATTCTGAGTGACATTTGCCCTGGAGCTGCTATCGGCAGCGGTGTTGTCAGGGCAGTGGTTGTTACCTCTTTCCCTTCTTCCTGTGTTGTTATTTTGTGCGAGCGTAGCTGCTCTGCTCTGCTCCTGTGTCGGCTGATGAGTGCTTTGGCTATTAAAGTGGGAATTTAGATAGCTTGCCCAAGTCTCCTCGAGTATATAGGAAGTGAGTCCCCCCCGATCCGGGTGTATGATGGTGTTTACTATTTTCCAAAAACGATTACTAGTGTTGTGCTTTATATTATGGAGGAATTTTGCCCAGAAAACCTGTTCGTTGTTGTTATTAATGTTCCATTTCAGCCTCTTTAGTTGGGTTCTTTGTAGCCGCAGAGAGCAAAGGAGCAGCATATTGCCTGGTTCATGGCGTAGAGATCATATGGAGCCGTTTATCAGTCTCTTAATTGCCTTTATTTGTGTTCTTTGGTCCTTAGTTAGCTTTTTCTCTTGTGTCTGCGCCGGAACGCTCCCTGTTTTTGTGACTGTTGCCTCCAAGTTACTGAGGTTGGTTGTGAAGCATTCCCAGGTTTGTATCAGGTTCTTTCCAAGTGGTTGAGCGAATAAAAGCTTGATTGCAGTGTCTGTTAGGGACTCTATGCTTTCTGTTGTAAACTTAATCCTCTTGTAATTCGTTGTGTAGCTTGAGCCTAGGTGTGGGGCAGGGTAAATACTAATTGCATCTGTTACTGCTAGAGTGATCTCTTGAGGACGGTGATCACTGTCCCCTATGTCTCCCATTTTAAAGCCTGTTACGTATTGAAACGAGAGGCTGACAAACGTGTAATCTAGGAGTGAGCTTGTTGTTTCAGTATGATAGCTTGCCACTGGGGGGGACTCACCGTCAGTTCTTCCATTGAGGGTCCTGAGGTTTAGGTGTTCTAGTTCTTCCAGCAGAAGTCTATTTACCCTATTTGGCCTACCGTGCGTAAAGGAACCCTGTATTGTTAAATTGTAATTTAACGATTGAAGGGAGACTTCCTATGCTTCGGAGGAGCCCATAGGTATAAGTTCATGTCCCCTGATAGAATTACATTTGGGGTTTCAGCGATGCTTAAGTGAGAAGTTATTTGATCTATTATCTTTGCTGAATCCACTGCTGTTCGTTTTGGGTGGATATATGCATTAAACAGTGTTACTTCATTTTGTACCCCTGCCAAATAAAGAGTAAGTTTAACTGCTAGAGCTATATCTGATTCCAAGCCAATAGTTACTGCTGTTGTTATGGTTGATGTTGAGATATAAGTTGCCAGCCCCCGAGTAGAATGACCCATTTTGCTGCCCTTAACGGCAGGTCGGTCAAAGCAGAGGAACCCTCGAATAAATAGTGGTTTCATGAGCCAGGTTTCCTGTAGCATGACGATATAAAAATTATTAAGATATTGCAGGAATTCAGGGTCTTTAATTTTCTACTCTAAGCCATTTACGTTCCATGAGCAGAGACTTATCGCTAGTTCCTTTTGTCTGTTATTACTGAGACCTCTATAATTGTTAGGTCATTGAGTTGCTGTCTCAAGGGTTATAGTTCTTGTAATTGGTTCAGCATACCAGGAGTGGCGTCCTCGTGGTTTATCCGCCCTTGGAGCTCCGTGATGAGTGCCTTGTATGAGAGCCCTACTTGTCATTGAGTAGCCAAGAGCCCCGCTTAATACAGAAGTTGAGGGCCTTGAGCATTTTTTAATGCCTGGCCTTGGGCTCAGGTTTAGCAGTGGCTCTGGGTAGGCTGGAGGTTGGTAGGAACTAATTTGGATGCCCCAGTCTTTAAAGGTAAGATGGTGCTTTAGTACTCTCTGCGCCGTAGCTGCAGTTTTCCATAGTGCCCTTGTTGTTTCTGGGTTGGCTGGATTATCTGCCGGAATAAACTCAATTGCGAGTCGATCTGTTGTATTCAGGTCAGCTAGAGTGGGTATGGCCCGGAGTAATTTTAAAACATTGCCTCGATTCAACAGATCGTGATGACCTTTTGTAATATACTCTGGTTTGAGCAGTGTATATCTCGGAGCATGTGACAGATCATTTGAGGGAGAGGTTAAGGTTACAAGTTGCCCTGTCGCGTTGGCAGCGGTGTTTCAATGAGTTGACCAGAGAGGCTCATATTGGGCTCTGTTTGCACAGCTGTACAAATGGCATTGGAAACTTTTTCCATATTTTTTTTTGTTGGAGATACGTTTCTTAGTTGGCTCTGTTGATGCCAAGGGAGAGAAGCCTGAGGTAATTGGTCCAGGGCTATCCTCGGTTGCGTCCCCTCCGTTAGAGATGCCACTGTCTGAGTTGTGCAAGTAGTTCTCGTTATAATTTCGTCTTTTCCCGCTGGCTGGATAGAAGAAAGTTGCCCAGTTTCCTGTCGGGTATGCTCCTGAATACTATCTTTTACTAAGACCTTGATGTTATGGTGGTCAGCAGGCCCAGCTTGCCGTTTTAGATTAGGACTGGTGGATTGTAGGGGAGGAACAAGGGCTGGACTGTTGACGACTTTGTTCTTTTCTGGCCCTGAGGCCACCTCATCTTGCATTAAAGGCCATTCGTCTATTCCTGTTGGGGGCCCTCCAAGGTTATAAATACAAGAGGGTGCTACTATGACTTGAAGATCTTTCAAGTGAGTCATATTGTTTTGCATTTCGCCCACTTTTGGAGCAGTGGTTGAATTGAGACGTTGTTTACTGAAAATTGGGTAAGTAGCTGCTTGATTGAGCAGAAATGCCTTCTGAGTGCGGCCTTTTCTTTTCAACAGACGACGTTGTTTGGCATTTGTTTTTGCCTCGGTTAGCAATACCTACCGAAGCTGTCTTTAGAAGGTCGCCACTACTGCCAGTTGTGCCCACACTTTGTTGAGGGTCGGTTTTAGTATTTTTACAGGCCAATTTTAGGTTGCTGTCCTCTGTCAGGTGTGCGGTTAGATTTTCTGCAGGACAGCAGGCACAGGCAGTGAAGGTTGATCTATTCTTCTGTTCATTGAGCGTGGTGGAAAGCATTGACGGAAGGGTTGCCAGCTTATCCACAATCTGGCTGCACCCGCATTGGAGGTATGGCTCTTTTTGTGCCCTTCTTATAAGTGAATTGAGTTCCCCCAGTTTTTCATCGATCCCTGATGTGAATACTGCTAGAGTGTTTAATAATGAGAGCTGTATATCCATTTTATCTGACTGGTATTGAAGCGCATCTACTGACAATTGCATGGTTTTTAGAAGGGAGGCCCAGAGACTACCATCCTGCTGGCTTGTGACCCCCTGCTCCTTTGCGTCAACTTCCTTCTTTCCTCGCAAAGGCTGATTGTCCAATGAGGGCGGGTGCAGATGCGTTATCTTCTCATTAGGAGAACCCGTCTGTTGGTCTGGGGAGTATGCTGCCAGCATGTCCTCCTATTCCTGTGTTCCCAAATAAGATAAGGTAGCCCTACCTTCCTCCAGCTTTGGAGATTTTAAGTTGGATGGCGAGGGATTTAACTTGTGGTTATCCTGGATGATATATTTGAGTTCTGAGATCCAGTAGTGAATAATACAGCTGCCCAAAAAGGTTGTTGTTTGATCAGCGTAGCATCAGCGCTAAGCGCCTCTAGCCCGGGCTGCTTGCTCCAGTTGGGCTGTTGGCTATCTTCCTTTGCCGGAGATTGGGCTCCTCTTTTGAGGATCTTTAATGCTTGCATATTCTGAAGTGCTCCTGTTGTGATTAGAGTTGATGCATTTAGTAAGTTAGCTACTGTTGTTGAGTTCTGGGCTTCTACTCACGGAGATTTCTGAATTTTCGGAGGTCCTGATTAGCCTAATGATAAGCCAGGATAGGAATGGTTTAATCTAGGAGACGTCAAGTCTCCTATGGGGTGCATATTTGGTGGCTTATCGTGCGCCTTGTGGCTGGCTGAAGGATTGGTTGGGAAGAGTTCCGCTGTTAAGTACTTCTTAGAATTACTCTGTGGTGTTTTGTTCTGTGAAACTACATTTATGCATTCCGCTAGTGGTGATGTGGTTGTGCATATAGATGAAGATAAGGGAATAGTTGGGGGTGTAGAAGAGTTCCCCGAAGTATTTGTCATTGCTTGAGTATGTACTTGTGCTATGACTTGCTGTTTCCACTGGGTTTGGTGAACTGGCTGAGTTTTCTGCCCTGGGGTTGGTGCCAGTACTGATGCTTGGACTGGTAGAAGTGGAGACTGGAGGCCTTTCAGTGTGGCGTTACTTGAGTAAAAGGCGGCCCGGATATCTTTTATGAAATAAAATTTTGTATAGATTTTTGGTTGAGCTAGGGGGGCTTTGAAATTTCCTCTCGGTGACCCGCCAGCAATTGGATCACCGACTGGCAAGATTAATGACGGATCATCACTGTTCTGTTCTGTAGAGGGGCCTGACTTGCCCTTTCTTTTCCGCCCTGCAGTCTTGATCTCCTGTACTCGGCCTGACCTCATGACGTGCGACAGCTCCATGGTCGAGCTAGACGGGGGCAGGAGGTACAAATGGGGTGCGCAATGCCAGTGCTTGTACTGAATGCTTAGTGCTACCTTTTAATCTACTTTGTCTTCTGTTTAGCAACCAAGTCTCCCCCTTTACACTTTTTCCTCCTGAAGGATGACTGCCTCCGAGATTCGTCTTCGGGTTACGGGCCGTGGACCTCCGGCGTCTTGTGGCGACTCGTGGTGTCTTGCGATCAGCTCCCGGTCAGCTCCCGTCAGGTTCTGAAGGTCTGCGGTTCTTTACTCTGCGAGTCGCGAGTCGCTGTGTCGCTGTATCGCTGTGAGTCTCTGTGATCGCTGAGTAGCTGAGTCGATCAATCAAGCTGAGTCCGCTCTGTTCCTCTCAACGTCAGTCCCGACCAATGTCCAGCCGCGGCAGGGAGCTCGGTCTGCGGTCTGTGTTCCGCGATGGTGGCTGCAAGGAGATTTCAAAGGATGCAGGCAGACCCCGCCTCCCACTGGGACTGGAACGAGCCGAACACTGCGGGAACTTTTTGCCGCAGTTACCACTCCGTAGGCAGGGGGGAGCGCACGGGCGCAAAGTCCGGGGCTGAAGTGTTAAAACGCTGCAAGGCTGGTGTCAGGATTTACAGGATTAGCAGGAGATGGCAGGGGCTGCGGGAAAACTCAGAAGCCTCGAAAAGCCTCACAACACCCACCTCACGGCGTCCGCCTCACCGCCTCACCACAATCTCACCACCACTCCATACTGCCGATGTCCAGGCAGTGGAGAGCAGGTGCCTTGATCACCTGGAGGCTTGGGCCTGAGCTTAGGCCTCCCCTCACAGTTCGCCACCTCAGGCTTCAAGCAGGTAAAGAAACGGAAAAACACAGACCTCCTGCAGCTCTCACCACTCTCACCGCTCTCCCTGTGACTCCTGCAGCTCCGGATCCAGGAATCGGTCTCGCACCCGCATCCGCGGCTCCTGCGGCTCCTGCGGCTCCCGCGGCTTCCCGCAAATCTGGCGGGCTTGAGTCTGGGTTGGATTCGACTTCCGCAGCTCTCGCGGCTCCTGTGGACCGTCCGCGGCTCGGCGCTCTCTCTCTCTCTATCGCTATGCTGCGCTCAACCCGGAACCGGAACTCAGCAACTGGAGGGTTCAAAGAGAGAGATTTGTGTGTCTCCCATACTCTTTGGGTTATTTCGCATAATGGAGACTCCAACGGCATTATATGCTTTGTAGCCCGATTCTGTATTCTGGGAAGGGTGGGTTCCGTGCCCTACCATGTATTCCTGTGGAGCACTTTTTTTTCCAATTAGAGGCAGTTAGAAAAGGTACATGCTCTGGCGTGAGAGGCAGCTACCATCTCTAGTGAATATGGCTATTTTTTTAAAGCAAGCGCCATATGCCTCGCCTTAGCTGTGGAGAGCGCTACAGAAATAGGAGCGCATTATTGAAGGCTTGGAGCGAGGCGAGATCGTGTGCTGCGAATGAACGCACTCACTTGGTATCGTCCGTATGATGTCACTGCACCCCGTACAGGCCCTTTTGACAAGTGCGAGTTCTTTGTCCTGAGGGCTGGGGTCTGGGAGGTCTTGAAGCTTCCCTCTGGAGTCTCTTGGGGAGGGAAGCTTTTCCAGCTGCTGCTGCACGGGCCTTGAAAGGAGATAGCAGTCTTGACACTGCAACAGATGCTTGTGTAACCACTTGGCGCTCTGCATGAAAGGGTTCATGAACTCATGCAAGTAAGAGGCCTCGGCTTCAGACAGAGGAGGCAAGGGAGGGAAGGGTGGGTGCAGGGGGTCCACAATCTGCACTATATGCATAATTGATTGTGGAATTGTGGAAGCCTTCAGGCTGTCATGAGCACACTCTTGCGAGCGCACGTTTCATGAAGCAGAACACTTCACCGGTATTCCGCTTCGTTGAGGAAGAACTACAATACCCATGATTCCTCGCGCGTCACGTCCGACGTCGCGAGAGGACGGCATAAAGAGGAAATGGTTTCTCGAACCGTCATCGGAAATTCTTCATCCATGGTTGTGTTCCAGCAGCGGTTCCTGTTCTTGCTTTCCAGACCGGTAAGGGTGGCCTGCACCACTCGTTATTCCTGCCTTAGCCAACCTCTGTTGGTGAGCGGCTTGCTCATGCGGAGGCTGGCTCGTTTTGTGGTAGCTTTCTCGGCTGGCATTTTCGGCTTGCGGCGAGGATGTGTTTTGGATTTGCTCGGCCTGCATTGTCGGCCGGCGGGGGATGAAGAGCGGTTCTCACACGCTCTTACTCAGAGTATTTTCCTTGTCCTTCTGAGCTCACACTCTAAGGCACTACCCCGTGTGTTCCATGTGCTTGGTTTGCTGCATTGCTAAGATACGTCCGTGTAAGAAGCATTACACAAGAAGTACTTACGGATACTGTTGTATGGATCCACAACGGTTTATTTGAGGATTCAAGTTCCACATATTGTATTGCTACTTCTATGACTGAATGATTTAGGATTGCTTTGTTATGTACTTGGATGATGTCTACAGTCTTGTTATAAGTGTTGTTTCTGGCTCTATCTTTAACAGGGGTTGGTATGAGTGGTAGAGGTCTACGCTCTATCCCTGTGACGTACGGTGGAGTCTAGATAAGGGTAGGTTATTGTGCAAGGTTGTTGATGTTTGATATCTACAGGAAAATAGTGAGCTTATGAATATATGGCTATTTGTTCTTTGTCTCATTCCTGCAGTTATAACACTACAAGTCCGTCCACACAGAAGGCACTCCCTTCTATCCAAGCAACAAACCCCACAAGGGTTATTCCTTTTTAATTACAGGTATAAGAGGTGTATCCACCCCTTCAGGGTCTGTCATTTCCAATAGGCTTTAGCATGATTTGGAATGTGTAAAGAAAGTGTTCTCAGTGTGGTGTTCTCTTTCTCGTTACAGATCTCCCTCCCCGCTGTTCCCTTCCTTTCCTTCCCCCACTTGATCCTTCCGATGACCTTTGCCATTATGGCTTGTAGGCTTGGTTAGATCAAGAGGTGGACCACTCCTTGCAACAAACTGATCCTGAGGACTGACCATCTGTTACACAGGCACAGTGAGGCTACTGAGGCATTGTGTCACTTCTACAACACAACTGTCAGTAATCACGTCACAGGTCCCTCACGGCAGAGTTCATAGCTTGCAAAATGGATTCAATAAAAGCACGGCGCATGCTAAACTGAAACGGAAGGAAGTCAATCAAACAAGTAAATGTGCGGGTGGTGGGAGGACGGAACGGGGAGATAAAGTAATTTCCGAAATATAATTAAAAACAAGCATTGGCGAAGCCAAAAGATCCTGCCTGTGCAAGATCTATTGGGTTTGCCTTTGTCAATGTTATATCAGCCATGTTGTACAGCAGCGCGGATGCTGTACAGCCTGGCTGAAAGGGGACAATAAAAAAGCGAAATCATGCAGTGAGCGTTGCCACGCTGCACTGCATTCGCGCTACTGTACAACATGGCTTAAAATAAATAAATAAAAACAAAAAAAGAAACACAAACACTGAAAGGACACTCACCAAGAAATCACAATGCACGGACAGCGGAGTGCCGGGGGGGGAGCTAAAATCCACGGAGTACGGGGGGCGTGCGTGCTACTCCGATAGAAAGAGACAAAACGTAAGAAACGACACGGCCTCGCAAAATGAGGTCACTGCTAGCGCTCTCGGGCTAGTTATGTGTTGTGTTAGACCTGGCACCTTGGCGTGAGTCTCCCTTCCTCTTTTTGTCGCTGTGCCTCATGTGTTTTTATGGTGTTGGCCGCTCAGCGCGCTGTGCCACTGCCAACCAGTGTCGCGGTGCGAGTGCTCCCTATGTAAATTGTATATGTTGGTTGGATTCTATGATTGGATTGTTTGATTTACTGTCAGACCCCAGTAAAGTGCGCCAGGAGCGCCAGGGCATGTAAATGCAAACACCGCTGGTGGGCTTGCAGCACGGGTTGTGCCACCCACAGAAGCGGCCGAGTAAAATGTGTCTAGGGTCTGCCACTGCAGAACCTGCGTGCAGTCTGGTACTGACATGCTGACTGGCAAGTGCCCACACTTGCCGGTCCCTGAAACCTTCCCTTAGCTGCATGTTAGTCACCCCTCTGGTAGGCCCACGGGCAGGGTGCGTTGTAAGCCTAAGGTAGGACAAGCCTGGATGCGTGGCATGTCCTAGTAGTGAATGACCGCCATCTTGTTGTTCACTACTGCAAGGCTACCCTGTTCTCATAGGTCAGTATGGGCGGCCTGGATTGTTACACCCTATGATCCTAACCGTCCCAGGGAACATGGTAGAAGATCGAGTTTAGTATGCCTGAACTCGGAATAATAAGGTACATCTTTTCGCAAGGTTTATTTTAATATTCCGGGTTTGCAAATGCCGCTTTTAGAAAGTTGGCCTTTGCTTGCCTAAACATCTCAGCCCGCCTCTGCGTGATGTGTATCTGATGTCTGGCTGGTATGAGTGACAGGGCTGGGGGAACCCAGATGGGCAGGGCTAGGTAGCCTGGTGATGAATAGGACGATCGACAGGTAGATGGGTGGGAGGAGTGCTCCTAGGCTCTGAATAGGACAGTGCTCTGCCACCTCAATGCCGGCTCCGCCCCCTGTGGAGCGTCTGAGGACTCTGCCCTGCACTCTGAAAGAAGAAGCCTGCATCGCGTAAACAAAGTGCTCAGAAACCGGACTGAACTAGGCAAGGGCCCCCCTGGCCTGGGAGAACAAAAGATTTGCTGTATAAATGGAGGAGCCCTGCTCCTGAGAAACTAGATCCGCTTTTGACCAAGAAGAATCTCTGCCTGAGGAGGAGGCACCGGGAAAGCTGTAGGAGGAAGACTGTCCCTATCCTGGGGGATTGGCCTACAGTGGTGACCTTGCTGCCAAAGGGGAGAAGAGAAACTGTTGCTGAAGACTTTTACTTTACTTTTACTTTCAAGACTTGTGCTTTTCCAAAACGATCTCCAAGGGCTTGGAACTGAGCTTGCCCCCTGAACTGAGCCCCAGGACCATTGGGCTCTACCTGATCTTCACTCGCCTGCCGCTGGACTGTGGTGTCCTTTCCCTCGCCGGAGCTGTGACCCTCGTGCCCTAGTCCCTCCCTGAGCCGTGACCAGGACTGCTTAGCCGCCCCCGCCTTGGGAAGAGCCTCGCTCGATCGGAGCCGCTCCCCCTACGCTGTGCTGGGCTGCCCCTGTCACCTCGCTCGTTGGAGGCTCGCTGCGCACCTTCACCCTCCCGCCGGAATCGGCGTTTGTGAGCATCGCCAAGCCTCGGACGGCCCGGACGTATCTGCGTGCCCGGCTGCCCCGCGTTGTTCACCCGCCACCTGCAACACCCCGCTCTTGTCGTGAGCCTGAAGATCAGACACCCATCGTGAAGTGGGGGAGCCTCGGACGCCGCCTCGCCCTTCTGTCGAAGAGCCGCTGAAATCCCGCCCCCGCCTTTGCGTCAAGAAACAAGGTACTGTACTTACGAACTCGACCGCGAGCTCGCATCGGATCCAGGGTCCGCAACGTTCTGATTTCCCTGTCATCTGCCGCATGCTTCCTGGGCGCTGCCTCAGCACGAAGTGCGCTGAGGCCTACAGTTACCTTGTGCCCGCCTAGAAGAACTTTCCGTAACAAAGAGAACTTTACCGTATTCCTAAGAATTGTGGCCCCATCAGTTCAACGTTACTGGGCCTTGTAATTGAATCTGCTGAAACTACATAAAAGCTAATCTTTATACTTCCTGATTGGTGTCCGTTTGTGGTGCATGCAAGGGGTTTACTGTATGTGTAATTGCATTTGCCTAACCGTGTACGCCTGAGACTTAGCCTAGACTGCTCGCGCCACGCACCTAGAGGGTGAGCAGGGGTTATTCTGGGGAGTCATCCTTCGCCCTGACAAGAAGTAAAGGGTCCCTGCTTGTTGTGGGTTTACACCTGCGTCAACCAGAGCCCCCTCATTTCTAACATTGGTGGCAGCGGTGGGATTTACGGATTTGCATTTGCGGTTTGCGTATAGTGAACCACTGATCACCACGTAGTGAGAGCAGACCAGTAACACAGCCACAAGACTAGCAATTGTTTTGTTTTGCCAAGAATCTCCGTTGTTAGAAACATGCCTGGTTCACTTCCCGCCGGAAGGGCAGCTTCCATAATCTCTGGATTTGAGGACATAGATTGGGAGGAAAGCGCACTTCAGAATCATACCAATGAAGAGTTGAGAGGTTTTTGCTCCAAGTTCAGAATTGCCCAAACTGGATTGAAAAAGAAGGACCAACTCGTGAAGGCGCTGAGGGCCTGGTATGAGTCAAAAGCACCAGAGAATCAGGTGGAAATGGTTCCACCAGAAAGTGTCCATGAGTTTGGCAGAGGCCTGTCACCAGAAGAGTTGGAAGACAGGGCAGCAACCCGGGCACACGAAGTGGAGATGGCACGACTTCATGGGCAGATGGATATGGAAAAACAAAGATTAGCCATGGAAGAAAAGAAACTACAATTAGAGCATGACATGAAGCTGAGGGAGCTGGAGCTGAAAGCAAAAAGTTTGGAGCTTAATCCCTCTGGTGGCAGCACACCGCCAGTACCGGCGGAACCAAGAGTTTATATTCCCAAGGATGTAGTGAAGGAGTTCTTCAAGAATGACGACATCGGGCAGTGGTTCAGAGCGTACGAGGTAGCCATGTCTTCCCACCGGGTCCCTGAGAGAGATTGGGGAGAGGGTTGTGGGGACGGTTCCTGAGTGAAGGGCGGGACACACTGTTAGATTTACCTGCTGATGTTCATAATTCTTATGCCCATATGAAGGAAGCATTGATGACTAGGTATGGGTTGACCCCTGAGTTATATAGACAGAGGTTCAGGGGTTGCACTAAGATTGCCAATAGTACGTATGTGGAGTATGTGACTTTCTTTTGCAGAGCGCTGGATGGTTGGGTAAAGGGTAGTAAGGTAAATGATTATCAAGGGCTTCTTGATTTAATGGCATGGGAGCACTTGTCCAGTAATTGTTTTCCTGAGCTACGCCAGCACCTGATAGATAGTAGGCTGACTAACCCTAGGAAGCTTGCTGAGGAGGCGGACCGCTGGGTCAGTACCAGGGTCCACAAGGGTACCGTGGGAGATTCCGCCAAGGGTGGGCAGGGTCCCCAGCAGAAGAGTGGGGGGGACAGGGGTAAACAGAAGCAGTTCCAAAAAGGGCCGCAAAGTAGTCCCCAAGGGAACCAAGGGAAGGGTTCTCAGCCTCCCCCACCCCAGAAACCGACCGGGGCCCTGACAGGTCCTCCTGTTCAGAAGGGGCCCGTCAGATGTTACAGGTGTAACAATTTGGGGCATTTTGCCTCTGATGTAAAGTGTCCATTGTTTGGTAAACCAGCACCCACTGGTGCTCCACCCCGGCAGGTGACTAGTGTAGCCTTGGGGGAGGAGAGGGATGTCCAAGGTGGGTGGGGTCCCGCAGAGATGTCCCTGGTCTCGCTAGGAGACCGTGAAGTGGTCCCTCCAACCCAGCTGCCTGAGAACACTAAGAAGTACAGGCAGTGGGTGACCATAAATGGCCATAGAGTGGAAGCTCTTAGAGATACAGGAGCCAGTGTGACAGCTGTCAGGTGTCACCTGGTGTCTCAAGAGCAGGTGGTCCCCAATGCATTCTACCCCGTTGTTGCCGCTGACAACACAGAGAGACACTGCAAGGTGGCTCAGGTTCCCTTTGAGTGGGGGGGGTCTCTGGTACTCTTCAGGTAGCTGTGAGGCCCGCCATGCCTGTAGACTGTTTGTTAGGGAACGATTTGGAGAGCTCACCTTGGGCTAAGGTGGAGCGGAGTGCTCACCTGGAGATGTTGGGTATGCCGGATTGGGCGTGTGTCACCACACGGTCCATGGCAGCCAGTAGAGGGACTCGAGAGGTCCTGGAGCCTGAGAGGGAGGCCCAGGAACCGGCCTCAGAGAGAAGGAGCAAGGGGCGCGGGAAGCCGGCCCCTGAAGTTCCCACGGTCCAGGAGGAAGCAGACCTTGAGGGGGATGCCCTGGAGCCTACAGGGGAGCAGATAGCTGAACTGGGAGACCTGCCGGAGCTGACCCATTGGCAGCAGGAAGGGGGTCCCACCAGGGAGGACTTTTGTAAGGCACAGAAGGAGTGCCCTTCTCTCGTGGGTATGCGGTAGCAGGCTGCAGACCAGGCCGCAGGTGATCAGTCAGGATCACATTTCGTGTACTGGAAGAACGACCTCCTATATACCGAGCCTAAGGTTGCTGAGCCTGGGTCAGCCCGTGCGCTGGTGGTACCCCAGGACTTCAGAGCCTTCCTACTGGGGCTGGCTCACGATGTGCCATTGGCAGGGCATTTGGGGCAGGACAAGACCTTTGAAAGGCTTGTCACCACTTTTATTGGACTCAAATGCGCAGGAGTTCAGATACTCACTGCAGGACATGCCAGACTTGCCAGGCAAGTGGAAAGAGTGGAAGGAAGCAGAAGGCTCCACTCCAGCCATTCCATGTGGTCGGTACCCCATTCCAGCGAGTGGGGATTGACATTGTAGGGCCACTGGACCCCAGGACAGCGATGGGCAATAGGTTCATCCTGGTCCTGGTGGACCATGCCACCCGGTACCCGGAAGCCATTCCTCTGAGGACAGTGACGGCCCCCGTGGTGGGACGTGCACTGATGGGAATTTTCTCCCGAGTGGGATTCCCTCTAGAGGTGGTGTCTGACCGAGGTACCAATTTCATGTCCAAGTACATGAAATCTCTTTGGCAAGAGTGTGGTGTAACCTACAAGTTCACCACACCTTACCACCCCCAAGGAAACGGGTTAGTTGAGAGATTCAACCGAACCCTCAAAGGCATGATAATGGGCCTAGAAGGACCCATGAGGCATAAGTGGGACGTCCTCTTACCATGCCTTCTCTTCGCTTACCGTGAGGTGCCACAGAAGTCTCTGGGGTTCAGTCCCTTTGAGCTTCTGTATGGTCACCCAGTCAGAGGACCTCTAAGTCTGGTCAAGGAAGGCTGGGAGCAATCTCCCAGGAAACCTCCCCAGAATGTATATAGTTACATGCTGGCCTTCAGGAATCAGACTAGGCGATTCAGGCAACTTGCTGAGGCAAATCTGGAAGCCAGCCAGGAGGAGATGAAGCGGTGGTACGACCAGAATGCCACTCTGGTAGAGCTTCAGCCTGGACAGAAAGTATGGGTCTTGGCCCCCGTGGAGCCGTGTGCGCTCCAGAATAAGTGGACCGGTCCCTTTGAGGTGGTGGAGCGCAAGAGTCCTGTTACCTACGTGGTGGACCTGAAGTCTCCTAGGAACCCCTTAAGGGTCCTACATGTCAACCGCCTCAAGCCCCACTTGGAGAGGTCCCAAGTGGGCATGCTCTTGGCCACAGATGCTGGAATGGAAGAGGAGACCGAACCTCTTCCTGACCTCCTGTCAGCCAAGGAGCAAGATGGGTCAGTGGATGGTGTCATCCTCTCTTCCGCCCTGACCCCTGAGCAACAGAATGATTGTCGCCAGTTGCTGGGACAATTTTCCGATCTGTTTTCCCTGGTCCCTGGTGTCACTGATTGGTGCGTCCATGATGTGGACACTGGGGATAGTCCACCTATGCGGCACAAGGCCTACAGGGTGACTGACAGGGTGAGGACATGCATCAAGGAGGAGGTCTCCAAGATGTTTGCACTCGGGGTAATTGAGTCTTCTAGCAGTCCTTGGGCCAGCCCCGTGGTCTTGGTCCCAAAGGCTGCAGCGCCGGGAGCCACACCCGAACTCCGGTTCTGTGTGGACTACAGAGGACTCAATTCAGTCACTAGGACTGACGCACACCCCATCCCCAGAGCTGATGAGCTCATCGATCGGCTAGGGGCTGCCAACTACCTCAGCACGTTTGATTTAACTTCTGGGTATTGGCAGATCGCCTTGACCGAGGGGGCCAAAGAGAGGTCAGCATTTTCCACCCCAGATGGGCACTACCAGTTCCGGGTTATGCCATTTGGGATGAAGAATGCCCCTGTCACCTTCCAGAGATTGGTCAACCAGGTGTTGGCTGGGCTGGATTCGTTCAGTGCAGCCTCCCTGGATGACATCGCAGTGTTCAGCTCCACTTGGGAGGAACACTTGCGTCACCTCTGGGAAGTGTTGATGGCGCTGCGCAAGGCAGGCCTCACGATCAAGGCGAGTAAGTGCCAGATCGGGCAGGGTTCCGTGGTGTACTTGGGACACCAAGTTGGGAGTGGCCAGGTGGCACCCCTTCAGCCCAAGATAGAAACCATCCTGAATTGGGAGGCGCCCAAAACCCAGACGGAGGTGAGAGCCTTCCTAGGTCTCACTGGGTACTACCGGAGGTTTGTCAAGGGGTATGACAACATGGTTGCCCCCTTGACAGCGCTGACTTCGAAGAAGCAGCCCAGGAAAGTGATCTGGACTGACACCTGTCAGAAAGCTTTTGAGGCCTTGAAAACTGCTATGTGCACGGCGCCCGTGCTCTTGGCTCCCAACTTCTCCAAAGAGTTTATCGTTCAGACAGACGCTTCAGAGCATGGTGTGGGGGCTGTTCTCTCACAGATTAATGAGGAGGGCCTAGATCAACCCGTAGCCTTTCTTAGCAGGAGGTTACTTCCACGGGAACAGAGGTGGAGTGCTATTGAGCGTGAGGCATTTGCTGTGGTCTGGGCGCTGAAGAAGCTAAGACCCTACTTGTTTGGGTCTCACTTCCGGGTTCAGACGGACCACAGGCCCCTCAGATGGTTGATGCATATGAGGGGTGAGAATCCAAAGCTGTTGAGGTGGTCCATTTCCCTACAGGGTATGGATTTCACGGTGGAACATCGCCCTGGTACAGATCACGCCAATGCTGACGGTCTGTCCAGATTTTTCCGCCTTAGTGATGAGGAACTCCCTGGGGTAGGGTAGTTCTCCCCACTTTTCAGCTGGAGGGGACACGTGTTAGACCTGGCACCTTGGCGTGAGTCCCCCTTCCTCTTTTTGTCGCTGTGCCTCATGTGTTTTTATGGTGTTGGCCGCTCAGCGCGCTGTGCCACTGCCAACCAGTGTCGCGGTGCGAGTGCTCCCTATGTAAATTGTATATGTTGGTTGGATTCCATGATTGGATTGTTTGATTTACTGTCAGACCCCAGTAAAGTGCGCCAGGAGCGCCAGGGCATGTAAATGCAAACACCGCTGGTGGGCTTGCAGCACGGGTTGTGCCACCCACAGAAGCGGCCGAGTAAAATGTGTCTAGGGTCTGCCACTGCAGAACCTGCGTGCAATCTGGTACTGACATGCTGACTGGCAAGTGCCCACACTTGCCGGTCCCTGAAACCTTCCATTAGCTGCATGTTAGTCACCCCTCTGGTAGGCCCACGGGCAGGGTGCGTTGTAAGCCTAAGGTAGGACAAGCCTGGATGCGTGGCATGTCCTAGTAGTGAATGACCGCCATCTTGTTGTTCACTACTGCAAGGCTACCCTGTTCTCATAGGCCAGTATGGGCGGCCTGGATTGTTACACCCTATGATCCTAACCGACCCAGGGAACATGGTAGAAGATCGAGTTTAGTATGCCTGAACTCGGAATAATAAGGTACATCTTTTCGCAAGGTTTATTTTAATATTCCGGGTTTGCTAATGCCGCTTTTAGAAAGTTGGCCTTTGCTTGCCTAAACATCTCAGCCCGCCTCTGCGTGATGTGTATCTGATGTCTGGCTGGTATGAGTGACAGGGCTGGGGGAACCCAGATGGGCAGGGCTAGGTAGCCTGGTGATGAATAGGACGATCGACAGGTAGATGGGTGGGAGGAGTGCTCCTAGGCTCTGAATAGGACAGTGCTCTGCCACCTCAATGCCGGCTCCGCCCCCTGTGGAGCGTCTGAGGACTCTGCCCTGCACTCTGAAAGAAGAAGCCTGCATCGCGTAAACAAAGTGCTCAGAAACCGGACTGAACTAGGCAAGGGCCCCCCTGGCCTGGGAGAACAAAAGATTTGCTGTATAAATGGAGGAGCCCTGCTCCTGAGAAACTAGATCCGCTTTTGACCAAGAAGAATCTCTGCCTGAGGAGGAGGCACCGGGAAAGCTGTAGGAGGAAGACTGTCCCTATCCTGGGGGATTGGCCTACAGTGGTGACCTTGCTGCCAAAGGGGAGAAGAGAAACTGTTGCTGAAGACTTTTACTTTACTTTTACTTTCAAGACTTGTGCTTTTCCAAAACGATCTCCAAGGGCTTGGAACTGAGCTTGCCCCCTGAACTGAGCCCCAGGACCATTGGGCTCTACCTGATCTTCACTCGCCTGCCGCTGGATTGTGGTGTCCTTTCCCTCGCCGGAGCTGTGACCCTCGTGCCCCAGTCCCTCCCTGAGCCGTGACCAGGACTGCTTAGCCGCCCCCGCCTTGGGAAGAGCCTCGCTCGATCGGAGCCGCTCCCCCTACGCTGTGCTGGGCTGCCCCTGTCACCTCGCTCGTTGGAGGCTCGCTGCGCACCTTCACCCTCCCGCCGGAATCGGCGTTTGTGAGCATCTCCAAGCCTCGGACGGCCCGGACGTATCTGTGTGCCCAGCTGCCCCGCGTTGTTCACCCGCCACCTGCAACACCCCGCTCTTGTCGTGAGCCTGAAGATCAGACACCCATCGTGAAGTGTGGGAGCCGCGGACGCCGCCTCGCCCTTCTGTCGAAGAGCCGCTGGAATCCCGCCCCCGCCTTTGCGTCAAGAAACAAGGTACTGTACTTACGAACTCGACCGCGAGCTCGCATCGGATCCAGGGTCCGCAACGTTCTGATTTCCCTGTCATCTGCCGCGTGCTTCCTGGGCGCTGCCTCAGCACGAAGTGCGCTGAGGCCTACAGTTACCTTGTGCCCGCCTAGAAGAACTTTCCGTAACAAAGAGAACTTTACCGTATTCCTAAGAATTGTGGCCCCATCAGTTCAACGTTACTGGGCCTTGTAATTGAATCTGCTGAAACTACATAAAAGCTTATCTTTATACTTCCTGATTGGTGTCCGTTTGTGGTGCATGCAAGGGGTTTACTGTATGTGTAATTGCATTTGTTTAACCGTGTACGCCTGAGACTTGGCCTAGACTGCTCGCGCCACGCACCTAGAGGGTGAGCAGGGGTTATTCTGGGGAGTCATCCTTCACCCTGACAAGAAGTAAAGGGTCCCTGCTTGTTGTGGGTTTACACCTGCGTCAACCAGAGCCCCCTCATTTCTAACATGTTGTAAGAAAACAAGTGGTACCAGGGTCTGCTCCACGAAGCGGGTCTTAATGTAAAGTAAGCGCGCCTCTTTGCACCATGTGCAACGGGACAATGTAAAGAAAAGAGTAAGTATTGTCTTTTAAAGGACAGTTTGTAAAGCCGCCAGTAAAAGATGAAATCACAGTGGGCGGGACCTAAAAGCGGACAGGGTGGCAACCCTCAGTCTAATGATTGCCTCCGGTGCAATCATTCCACTGTGTTTTGCATCATCCATGATGCAAAACGACGCACACCAATCAAAATTGGAGGCGGAGCCGCGACACGACTTCTAGAATCGTATTGATTCCAAGAAGCCCTCGTATGACAAGAGCAGCGCATGCGCTGCTTTCGCCAGGCCGAGACCATAAAAAATCAAGGGAACAATCCCATATAGCTCCGGTCACATGGTCGAGCTTGGTTAGTGCAGAGGGTACGAGCAGCATAATCAGACCTGTGCAGTGAGGTGAGGAGCACAGTGGGGGTGCTGGGAAGAGGTGCGAGGTTGCACCATGGTAGAGGGCCACGGCAGAAAGAAGCGGCCGCCCTAGGAGCCTCAGTCTTGGCCCACCCTCCTTTCACTTTTCTTTGTAAAAATAATAAAATAATAATATCTTCTTTATTCGTTTTTTTGCAATTTTAAAAACCATAAAAGAACAATTGTTTCGACAATACAATACAAAATAAAAGAAAAAGAGAAAAAAAAAAAACACACACTAATCTTAAAAAGTGTTGGTTAAAACTAATCGAATATCATGTCATATAGCTTTAAACCATGGAATTACATAGTTTCGTTTCGTCAACATAGACTCAGATCAAACTCCAGTTTACAGGTTATTCCTATGTTTCACAATACATCTTAGAAAGTTGAGGACATGATAACAGATCAATTCAGAGTCTAACATTTGTAGACGTAGCATCGCCGGGCGACATTGTCTTAATCCCCATCGCTTTAAAACAGGTAGTAACCAAACCTTCCTATGTGGATGATAAAATTTACAAAACAGAATAGTATGTAAATTTGACTGTGTTGATACTTCATCGCAAGGACAAAGGGTGGGAATCGAATCCCAACTATTTCTATCAGGGAAAGAAACTAATCTGAAAAAAGAATCTAATCTGAATTTTGTCAGCAACATTCTATGATAGGTGCTAATCTGTAATGTCAAGTATGGTTGAATGGAGTAAGTGATCTGAATCAGATTGGCATGAATGGCCGATGGCTTTGTCGCAACAGAGGTCATCCTCAAGGACTCCAGATGCGTTAACGCCAATTTTTTCAGCGTTCTCTTTGGGATTTCAATAATTTTTTTAGGGTCGGAATAATATTTCTCCAAGCCAAGATCCATGAGGAAATTTCTCACATAACATAACCATTTTATTTTTACAGAATGGTCTATGGTCATTGAGTCCGTCAAAATTTCCTGCGAAAAGACATTATTATCGGACGTCCAAATACGTCTCCAGAGCAATAGGGGCTGAATTCTTATCAAATCCTCGAGATAGGGGATTCCAAGCTCCAAATGGAGAGCGTATACTGAGGTGCTCGTTGGTACGGCTAAAAGAAATCTCAGGAAGTTATTTTCAGCAACCTGGAGGGCGCTGACCTCTGCGGATCCCCATACTCCGGCTCCGTAGAGGGCAATCGCCTGGCATTTAGCTAAGTAGATTTTTAGAAGCTCCACTGGGGGCCTTTTCCCTAGTCTCTGTGAGAAACTTATCAGGGACATTATTGCTCTCTTAAACAAGTGACATCTGGCCTCTACTGCTGCTCTCCAGTTGAGCCCGTCGTCAATCATTACCCCCAGATAGCAATACTTCGTAGTCACCTCCAATTTTTGATCTTTGAGAAAGATGTTCTTTACTCGCTTCTTTTTTCGCCCGGCTACCATAACAAATGTTTTTTTGACATTGACTTGTAAGTCCAAGCCACCCATAAACTCGACATATCTATTTAGGGATTTCTGCAGTTCGCATGGGGTGTGGGCCAGAATGACCACATCGTCCGCGTAGAGCAAGGCAGGTATCAAACGCCGTTTTACCCGAGGTAGGTCCAGAGCCCCCCTCATCATCTCCACCTCCAAACCATTTGTATACAAGGAGAAGAGGAAGGGGGCGAGGACACACCCCTGCCTGACTCCTCGCTCCACTCCGAAAGGCGCGGTCAATTCACCCTTCGTACCAAAACGCACCCTTGCGGAGGCCCCAGAATATAACTCTCTCATAAAATCTACGAGAGGGGGGTCCACTCCCATATGTGTCAAGATGTTCCAGAGTTTTATGTGTGATACACAGTCAAAGGCGGCAGATAAATCTACATACACCATATAAACTGTTTCTTTTTTTGCTTGGCAATATTTTCCCAGGATCAGACTGAGATTAAGGGCTTGCTCCACCGTTCCAAACCCCTCCCGAAATCCAAATTGTAGATCTGAAATAATGTTTCCCTCCTCAGCCCACTGCCGGAGTCGTTCGAGGACAACTCTGCCAGCCACTTTACCTAGCGAGTCCAAAAGGGAAATGGGACGATAACAATTAACATCTTGGCGGTCTCCTTTTTTAAAGATCGGGACCATAATTGACTTTGTCCAAGAATCAATCAGGCCCACTTTTGCCGCTGCAGTGCATACTCTTGTTATGATGGGGGTCCAGAGGTCCGGATTAGATTTAAACAGGTCTACTGGGACCCCATCAGGGCCTGGGGCTTTCCCACTTTTACTTGCATTCAAGGCCGCTAAAACTTCGGTAATATCGAAGAATAGGGAAATGGGATAATCAACATTTGGGAGAAAATGTTCTGGTCCTTTGCTAACAGTTGCTGTGTTTTTAAAAATTTTAGAGAAGTGTGCCACCCACGTAGCTTCATCGATGGCCACTTCTATCTTGGGGCTGTCTGAATCCAAGAGATATGGTGTTTTGACAGTACGCCAAAAAGCCAGACTATTCTTTGATACAGCACTGGAGTGTAAATCGTCCCATAATTTCTTTTTTAATTCAATGATTCTTTGCTTTCGTGCAGAAAGATATTGACGCCTCAGCAATTGGATCGTTTCAGGGACTCTAACTGTTTTTTTTATTTCCTTTTTTAAGTTAGCTAGGGCCATAGTGCAGGAATGGTTAAACCAGCCTCTATTAGTTGAGGGTGGCCTCCTCGATGTTGTGGTGAGAAGTTCCTTGATCTTCTCGGATATTTGTATAAAATTAGTTAAAACTTCTTCGTCAGATAGCGCTAGATCGAGGCAGTTGATTATATTTATATATGCCTCTTTTACTAGTTTCCCCATAATTACCTCCGGATTGATCATCTCCCACTTCAATGCATACCCGTTTGTCCTGCCTAGCTCCAATTTATTTTGTGCGAGGGTTGTCGCTATTGCACCCATTTCAGGTTGTCCCTTTGTTCGTTGTATTTCTAATCTGAGAGCGGAATGGTCACTAAAGGTGTTTACCAACACCTCGCAGGACCTCACTCGAGGAGACAATCCTGACGAGAGGAGGATATAGTCTACTGTCGTACTATGGCCCCTGCCCACGTACGTTGGTTGTAGGAGGTTTGACCCTGGAATTGATTCGTTTACTATTTCAAGTTCTAAATCCAGTAACATGTTATTCATAGCAATCCCCACTTTACTATGAGTGAAGTGCATAATAGGAGCGTCATCTTCATCCACAATTCCACATCTATTTTTCCCGACATGTGGGCATGGATGTATGTTTAAATCTCCGCCACATATGAAGTGAACTGGCCCTTTACCAATTATAGAATTATTTCTCAATTTCTCCTTGATTTTACTAATAAGAGACAAAAATTGATCATCCTCGAGATTCTTATACACATTAAGCAAGAGGATGGGCTCGGTTTTATTGAAAAGGAGCTTTAATAGTTGGAAGTTTGGGTCCGACGCAACCAGCGATGTTGTAAGATAATTTACTGTGTTGGCAATATATGTGGTCAGCCCCCCCTTTGGTCTACCAATGCCTCCTCCCAAAGCTGACGTAAAATACGTTTGAAACCCATGGAGATGAAGCTCCGTTAGAGACCAGGTCTCCTGTAGACATATAATTTTCCCCTGTTCCAGGAAATATGCTATCGAGCCATCTTCGATTTTGGAACGAAGCCCCGCTATGTTCCAAAAAAGAATAGATAACGGGTACGATTCTGCGTTAGTCGCTATTTCTTGAATTGAGCAGTCCATTGTGGCATTGGATAATGAGTGAGATGAACTATGGTTGGTGACCTTGGAAGGAATTGATAGTCAGTCAACCATCTCAAGGACACTGAATCTATTGTCAGTTGGGATTCCAAACCAGTTTTCCCTTTGCATTGGCTCTCTATTTGATATCCACTGTTGGTGGACGCCCCATTCATCTCTACCTCCACCCCAAAATCGAGGCCCTGGTATGTGCCGATAACCACCATGCTCACGGGAACGAGAACCCACTGTTTTCCATTGGTTAGAATAATTGTCGTGGGCTGGGGCTGTTGTTACCCGGGGAGGAGCATTGATGGTGGGAGCCTCCCTAAAGAACCTCGAGGGGTAGAAAAAGGAAAGTCGCCTAGTTCCTATTTCACCATAGGTGTTTGGAAACTCCCAAGAGCATATATAATCCGCCACCCAGGGATGTTCAAATGAAATCAAGATACAGTCTCCCGCTATTGTTTTCTTGCTGTTTCCCACCCAAGGGGTTCTACGGACCATCAAAATCCTAGATGACCCGGGTTCAGTGATGGGGCGATTATTGTTTAACCAGAACTGAACCTTGTTTTTCAATGACCAGGTAGATTCCACAGCATGATCTTCTAGCTCGGGTACACCAACCATAACTACAACGTATGGACTTGCTTCTGGTGGCAAGTCTACCACCAATCTACTTTTAGGGCCCCTCGTATCGGCTATGCTGGAATCAGTTGTTGCTGTTTTGGGGGCCTGCTTGTTTAAAATCAAAGTGTTTGTTTGTCTTTTCTTTGTGTGTCCCTCTTGTTTTTTCCTGGCACCCTCTTGGAGGTCCGGGTTTTCTCCCTGGGTCTGGCTCCCTTTCTGGGGGTTGAGTTGTACCTGTCTGCTATCAAACTTCACCAGGGCTCTGGTATTGGGGGGAACAGTGACCGCGGCCTGCTTGTCCCTGCCTTCGTGTTGGCCAGGAGCTGTGGGAGAGTGATCACTAGGCTTCCTGCCAATTGACGTTTTTGGTGACCATTTGATCCTGAACTTATCTGTTCTGATCCATGCAAGATTTAGATAGTAAGTAGAACAAGAGAATTTCTCTAAAGGGCAAGTGGATTCCCAAATAATTTTGCCCTGTGGACAAACAGATTTTAAAAATAATTCCACCCCACCTGTTAACCCAAGCCACTGTGCCCAAACTGTGAAGCTACTGCATGATAAGCTGGGGTTCCCATTCAGCCACTGAGGCCTGTGCAAGGCCTTACCTCTAGCATGAGCCTTTGACTTGTCGCACCAATGCAGATTCCATCGGCGCCAGGAGGGCTTCAAAGAGCACCAGCCAGATCAGCCTCAAGAGACTCAGCTTTCCGTTGAGAGCGTTTCCTGACAGCTAGAGCAGCCGCACCACTATGGACGTGACCACAGAGGGAGCCACAAGATACTGCTAGCTCATGCTCAGGTAGGAAGAGAGAGATGAGGTGAGCAGAGGAGCATGGTGGCCCCCAAGAGTGCCAATCTTTGACACAGACTAAGATCGTGGTTGGGTGTGATACCACGAACTAAAAGGAAGACTGTGCACGACTGGAGGGAACCCCTATTGAACGCAAGAAATCAAATACGGGAAAATATTGTGAATAGAAAATAAGGTGCATGCCAATGCTGTATGAATGAAGCACTAAACGAAAGCAAAAGGACAGTCACAACATGCATTGCAGCCAGGTGTCCTTCCGCTCGCTTATGCGCCTTTTCTGCCCATCTTAACACAGAAGCAATAATTTAACCTTTTCACAGGCATCACACTGCCCCACAAGCCACATGCCCTACTGCCAATGTTGACAATATACAAATGTTAATGGCGATTTTTGTCCCTACCAAGCCTTACAGGGCCAAGAGCATAGGACCACCCCAGGTGAGCAACGCTTACTAGGTTGTTCAACTATGATGCAAAACCTAAAAACACCGATATTCACCAGTTGCGGTTAATATGTTTCTGGGTCGAAACACAATTCAGTATCAAAAAACCTCTTGGGAAGTAGGCAGTCCTCTGAACTGCCAGCGGCAGAGTTTCTCCCTTCACTGTAAATGCTTTGTCCACTTTCCTAGAGATAGGAAGTAGTAAGTTCACTCCCTGGTATGAAGTCAACATGAGTTTGTCGATTTTCCCTTCATCAAGCAGAACAATTAGTGTGAGTGTACTATATTGGATAGGTAGTTTTATGCATTTTTAATTTGCTATCATCACTCACTGCTATGTGGGGTTGATATAAAAATGCTTTGCATAGATGTTTTCAGCATGGCACAGCCTGTATGACTTGAGTGTTTGCCAGCTGAAGATATTAGACAAGAAAAAGAAGAAGGCCAGTATTGTCAAAATCCATAGATTTGATTTTTAAACGTAAAAGTGCTGCCAAGATTCTGTCTATAGTTGTATGAATGACAAAAAAATGTCACTATGTAAATGAGGAAATGGGTGGATGGGAGAGTGCTAATATGGAAGAGTGAATGACTGTGCATGAAAAAGTGATGTTGGATGGATTGGTGATGTAGTGCATGAATAAATAAGTGATCAGCACTGTCTGGAGAGGAAATAAGTCTGCTGTCACAGATCACCAATGGGACCACTGCTACCTTCTGCACTCTGTCCACCTTATGCACTAATTTTTATCTAAATCTTCATCAATGTTCTAAAATTCATCAACACATGGACTCAAGGCAATTCATCCAGGCACTTCTCTACTAATTCATCCATGCACACACACTTATTCATTCATTCAAGCACTCAGCTACTCACCATCCATGGTGAGTCACCCATTCAATCATCCATCTGTCTACCACACCGGTTGCTCAGGATGAAGTCGCATACCTGGGTATGTTCATTACTTGGAATCCGGAGCTTTTCCCAAAGGCAGATTACACAGGGACGTGGAACACTGGCAAACCTTTCCGTTGTCAATAAAGGGTGGGGCCTCCCATGCCTGCTATATGTTCTCCAGAACACTACCTACAAGTTCCCCCCCAGATGTCTTTAAACGGATTGATCATGAGATCAGATTGCTACTATGGTACAGAAGTTGTTCCCGCAGAGCGATGCGCAAACCAAACTGCATAGGGGTGTCTACGAGGGGGGGCTGGCTGTCCTTGACATTCTCAGGTACTATTGGCAGAGCAGCTCGTAAACATCAATGATTGGGTACTCACGGACCAGGCGGAACCGGTATTTCGGGTCCACTGAAGCACCAGGGGGAACAGTTATTAAGAGGCCGCTCTGTATAAACGATTGAGTGGACATGCCCTATTGACTCGTACCCAGACGGTATTCCGAATATGGAGGAAGGCGATGAGATGTTTCGATGGGGGGGGGGGGGGGGGTTGTAATGACAGCCCTGACCCAGTTGTGGAATAGTGACCTCTTGCAGGAGGTTGGAGCCCTTAGTAGGTTTGCAAAATGGAATCTGATAGGCATTGACCATCTGGGCGATGTGTGGAGAGGACAGGCAATGGTGACATTTGAAACCTTGCATCATGACTATGAGATGGGGTGACAGAGTACTATAGATATCTACAACTGGGGCATGCCCTTCACTGCCATGTCCTAGAGGGAGACCAGGTACCTAAGGCAGCCCGCTGGAAAATCTCCTCCTTTCGGCCCCACTGGAGTGCAGGGCTGTCTCCATGACGTACAGAAAAATTATGAACAACTTCCCCAAGCTGTTGCCGTCCCTGAGAGAGGCCTGGGAGAGGGATGAGGGGAGGCTTGATGACGGCTGGACATCAGCTATTTAAAGCTCGAGAGGGGTAGCAATTCAGGCACGTGTTAGGTTGATCCAACTACAGATACTCCATAGAGCATATTACAAGGTTCTTCTTCAAAAAATGGGTAGGGAGATACGCCACTTTGCCTGAAAGAATGTGGGCAGGAGGGTAC
Organism: Triturus cristatus; assembly: GCF_964204655.1. Lineage (NCBI taxonomy): Eukaryota > Metazoa > Chordata > Amphibia > Caudata > Salamandridae > Triturus > Triturus cristatus. The sequence goes on from NC_140595.1 coordinate 315,683,581, forward strand.
TTTCTTTCATATTCTATGGACGTGCCCGTCAATACAACTCTTCTGGGAGAGTGTGATACAGGATATGACCAGTGTCCCGGGCCAGGTTGTTCCCTTGGATGCTAAACTTTTCATTTTAAATGTTTCAGGAGAATTGGCTTGGCCAAGATATCAGAGGATATGGCTGACAATTTTCCAATTGTGACCAAGAAAACATTGCACGCGCCTGGGGTGTATGGTTCCCTCCCCGGCTGGATGAGTGAAGTCTGATCTGGACTGGTGTCAGAGGGCTTAACGAGTGGTCTACCAAAGCAGAGGCTGCCCTGACAAATGGTACAAAGTGTGGGGCAAATTGTGCACCTACTGATGTGAATGATTGTGGAGAGGGGAGCGGGTGGGCAGTAGGTAAATTTGGTGTAATATTGCGGATCTATATTGGTAGCCTTCCACTGTCAGATGCATTGAGGTAGTGCTTAATCAACTTTGTTTGCCACATCGACGACTCCATTGTGGTCCGAACTCTGCCCATGGATAATGAGAAACATTTTAAATGTTGCATTTAATGTACTATGAGCATACGTTTCCTCTTGTTCACAATAAAAAAGATTCTTAAAAAACAACTCATCCATCTGTCCCTCCTTTCACCCTCCCATGAGCTAACTGATGAATTCACCCACTCACTATTTGGTTCACTGACATTCGAGTAAAGTGGTGGAGGAGGATCTTGTAAAGATTAGATATTTTGATGGCTGTGGAAAGGGACGCTCTCCTTCCTGAAAACAAAGGAGCATTCAATGTCAGTGGACAAAGGAAGCAGCCAGGCTGGAAGCCCGTGAAGCAGAGTTCCCCAATACCCCAGCAGGAACTGACAGGAAGTGATTCACGTTTGCACCACCACAACCACCAGATCCATCTGCTCCACTGTGTTTCTGTGGTTGCGTTACTAGAGTGCAATGTAAGCAGGGTAATAACAAAACATCATCCATCAGTCATGTTGAAGGGCACCTTGCAATGCTTGGGGCAGGAGAGCTTAGTGTTTTGTGGGGCACATTAGACACATATGTGTGGTGCAAGATTGGGATCCTTCCACTGAGGAAGGTGAAAAGAGCAGATGTAGTGTTTCAATGCTAAGTCAGAAGTCACCTTGTTTGACAGTTGTGCCAAAAGCTTGAGGTCTGTGCCCCCAGCCTCATTGTCTGCCTCCACTGGTATATACTGGCATAAAACCAGTTGATAATCAGTTTCAAGAATAATGGGAAGTCATTACTGCTCGAAAAACACCTAGGCACAAATGAGAAGTGAGTCGTTCTACTGAAGCGCAGACTTCAGCTCTACAATACGAACTATCACACATAGTCTCAAACACTGATTCCAATATTACAAATGCTCTGCTGGACCCATCCTCGTACAAGCCAAAGAAACATTGATCCTACCACAAACCAGAGCTGCTTTCATTAACCTTCAAGGACTTCCCTTTGGAGCTTCTGGATACCCACTGAACTATCTAACTTATAAACACTATATATCAGATGATTTGTGGATGAGTACGCTTGTGAATAACATGGTTTGTAACTTTAAAACCTATATAGCCACCACCACAGGATGAATACTGTTGTTTAACTGTACAGTGCTCTGATATCCTCAGGTAACATACGAGCTATATAAAGCTCTAAAATAAATAAGATTGCATATCTAACAAACATGAGATATCTTAAAAGAGCAGCCTGTTGGTCAACGTTCAAATACAGTACCACATGCTTGTTACAGGGGTATATTGCAGGCTGTGGGCAGTGAATAAGGAAGGTCTTCGGGGCTAGTGGTAAATGATGATATGATGGGGAATGCTATATTATATATGAAGGGTCTCCTTGTGGCTAACGTATGTCAGTCTGGTTTCTGTGGTGCCCCACTACCCCTAAATGTTTTGCATACCAATCATTCAGACCCATGCTTTGATCTGTACCAGCAGAAAAAAAGGCTTCACAATGCCCTGGTTGCAGGCCTTCATGAAATGGATGAGCTCAACTGCAAACGTCATGTAGATGTTGAAGATGTGCAGAGGTCTGATACAGGATGCAAGCAGGCATAAGCACAGACTTCTTCCACATTGAGGCAGGCAGTGCCTCACCATCCGTAGCCCTAACAGCTGACCGTACACCCAAGAAGCTAAGTAAGTATGAACAGCGTCCCTCCTGCTCTAGGAGCAGCACTATTAGTACTACTGCCAACAGGATAAATACCATCTTTTTGCCTTTGGCTATATACTGGTCACACAGCACCGAAACACGGAAGAGGCCCTGATTGTGGCAACAAGAATCAGCCCTCGCCTCCCTAGAGCCTTCCCATCTGAGCAGAACACCCATTCTCTGGTACTGGCACTGGGCTCTTCAGAGATGGCACATTCTAACTGATCCTTAAAAGAAGGGCAGCTCCAGGGCATTGTCATCCTTGGAGCAGATAAACAAGTCACCAGCTTTGTAACGCCGCTTGGAGAAGCATGCACTGTTCACTGCTCAGTCCGAGCCTCCGGCCCCTGTCTATTGTAATCTATACTTTGTTTGTGTGCGCCCGGCAGGCTAGGTCCCTCTTAGGAGGCAAACATGTGAGTAAGCAGCAAATGCACAGGCAAGGGACAGGGAGTCTGCCTGAGAGATAGAGAAGCCCAGCCTCTGAAGATTTGCAGTGAGCATGGGAGTTACACAGCAGCATCCTTGCAGTGGTGCACAACAAGCAGAGCTGTGCCTTAATTGTAACACTACACGTTCAAAATGCTATTATGTCGGAACTGTGTGTAGGAAGGTGGAATCTGACTGCATTGTTACCCTCCACTTTTTGCCTGGTGTTTTGCTGGTTCTCGACTTAGTTTGACTGGGAGCCTGCTAATCAGGACCCCAGTCTATCTGCTTTCTCCCTAAATTGGTTGTTCATGTACTTTAGGTACACTCTAGATTGGATTCTGGGATACCCTTATAAGTCCCTAGTATATGGTATACTATATACCCAGGGCATAGGTACCCCAGGGGTCTCTCAGGGGCTGCAGCATGCATTATGCCACCCCTGGGAGACCATTCAAAATGACACAACCAGGTCTGCTACAGCAGCCTGTGTAAGGTGGTGCATGCACCCCTTACTTAGATATAGGTTCACTATATCTACTCCATATCACTGCACATATAAACCTATCAGTCACCCTTATGGCAGGCCTTATCAATCCTGAAGGCAGGGTGCTCTGTTTTATGTGAGAGGGTGCCCATGCATTAGCAGAGCCCCTCTGCAGCTTTCGGAACCTATATTCCAGGGATGTTTGTGATGCTGCCAACCATATATACTTAAGTGCATTATAACCTCGCTGTAAATGCTAACTTTAAAACGGCTGCATGGAAACATGTTGTGTTTGGTGGCAAACAACTTGGAATCAATCCTCCACACCAGTAACTAGTGTGGGAGGTATGATTCCACCCTACTAGAGAGAGAAATATGACAGCACCGGTACAACCGGTATCTGCTTTCCTGACCATGGCATCACAAAATGGATGCTGCCAGCCACAGACACGAGTCTGCCCTCCTGCTGCTGAACGAAACTCCGGCAGGGGACAGCTGGACAATAGATTTCCTGTCACAGGAAGGTGTGACCACCTCCCAGACAGGCTTTAGAGTTTTGGGGCTGGGTGGGTGTACTCTGAGGGTGCTTCGATGTCTGCACTGGGGGCATATTTGGTGTCCCTGTGCATAGTCCTGCTCAAACCGGTTGCAGGGGCTATCAGCCACTCCTCTGTCCTGACCCTCCCTTAGGGGGGTCCCCAGAGTTTATCCCACCCCTTCCTTGGGTATAAAGTAGGAACCCCTGGCTACAGGACTTTAGATTTACCTGGACGAAACTCTGCTACAGAAACCAAGTACTTTGACTATCTACACTACGCTGGATGACTGAAGAATCTCCCTTGGAGTAAAGGAGTTACTCCCCTGCAAGGCAGGCACCTTAAACGCATCTGACCGGTTTGCATCTACGCAGCTCCTGAAGGACTCCGAAGATTTAGCAACACAGGAGGTGGGTTCCTAAGCTTCCCCGAGGTCGACAAGTTCTCTCAGCAATCCTGAGACACGCAACCTTCGTGGGGACCGTGCAACGCGTACCCCTGGACACCATGCACATTTGCAGCAGCATATGCTTTTTGGCGATCCCTGAGGCTGTGCTTTGGGCTACTTGTAGTCCAGCCCACAAGCAGTGATTCCACTGAAGATTACCGGCCTACACTCCACGAGTGTACCATGGGCTGGTGTTTTATGATTCCTCTCGAGGTCCCTCCGCGATCCCTGGTCCGTTGACCTGTGGGTCCCTGAGAAGGGAACTTTAACTTTCAGGGGGCTTTCCTGGTTGCTCCAGATGTGCCCTGACTCTCCATCGCTTAGGGAGTCCCCAGGGTCTTGCTGGTCCACACCGAAGCATCTTTTCTCTGCCCGCGTGGGTTGCAGTTGCCAAGGCTTGTTGGTCTCCAATCTGGAGACTGACCCCCCCAGTACTCGACATCCTTTGTGGGAGAGCTCACCTGCGGACTTTGGTTGTCGTCGACGTCTGATGGTCCCCGTGGCTGCAGAGTCAAGCTTCACCTCATCTCACCTGAAACACCCGGATTGGTGGGCATTGGTCTATCGTGCCCCTGGTCACTGTGAAGTGACCCAGACTCTGTCCCCTCTGCTTTCAGGTTCTTCTCAGATCCCATCCAGGCTTGGATCACACAGGACACTTCTCATCTTCCCGGCAGCAGCACTTCTTCGCAACACGCCATTGAAATCAACGAGCGTTTCCGACACCACTTGACCCCTATGCACCCGTACCTGTACCTTGTTACTCTCAAAGGTGCTGGCCTTAGAACCTTCTATGTTCCAAAGGGTTTGCTTAAAGTCCTCTCGTAAGGTGCCGATTCCGATCCGGGAAAAAAAAATTGCGTACGACTCGTATCCGTATATTTTCACGTACGAATCGTACAAGTACCGTACAAACTGCGAAGTACGATTCGTACGTGAAAAATACATACGAATTGCGTCGGGAAAATGGTCCGAGAGGGAGCCGGAAATTTTTACGTCCGAATAGCGTCGGGAAAAGTGTACGATAGGGAACCGGCCATTTTTACGTGCAAATCGTAAAACAGAAGTCCGAGCGCGCAAGTACGATCCGTACCGCCCGTCCAAATACACAACCGCATGTAAAAGGGCCCGTACGGAGCGAACGCTGTAGCACACATGTACACGGGTAAACTTGTGCCCGGATATGGGTCGTACAGCCCCCCCTCACCCCGCATATGTCAGCACCGTACCCCCGTATGTCAGCACCGTACCCCCCCTCCGCACCGTACCCCAGCCCCGCACCTGTACGCGCCGCACCGCAGGCCCGTCTCCCAGCTCCGCACCTGTATGCACCGTACCCCAGGATCGTACCCCATCCCCCCACCTGTACGCGCCGCACCCCAGGCCCGTCTCCCAGGCGTGCTGTATGCAGCACAAGGCCCTCCTGTGACCACTGTACACTCAAACACCAACTCCACAAGCTCAGATATCTAGCACAGGAACTCAACCTCACTGTCATGCCAGCATGCACCATGAGGGGACAGACACATCACCTGGGCCCAATGACAAATCACACTACACCCAACAGCAGGCCCGGTCACACACCACCCCTCACACAAGCACACACCCCCGGGGCAGGCAACGGATTTACCCACTCTCACATGGACATGTGACACAACAAGACCAATCCATCGCCAAATAAGCATCCGAGACAAAATTCTACTGGTCAAACACTCAGGAGAACATACCAATCTGTCCCCCGCAACATACCCATCCCCAAGTGTACATTGAGAGGAATGCTAAGCACATCCAACTACCTGGAGGAACTGTGACAACTTGTATATGTATGAAACATGGATGTGGCATGAAACAGCATTAACATTGTCTCTCTCTCACACACAGGGCAACGTCATTGACCTCCCCGTACCTGTACGCACTGTACCCCAACACCGTAGCCCAGCCCCGTACCTGTACGCATCGTACCCCAACACCGTAGCCCAGCCCCGTACCTGTACGCAGCGTACACCAACACCGTAGCACAGCCCCGCACCTGTACGCACCGTACCCCAACACCGTAGCACAGCCCTGCACCTATACGCACCGTACCCCAACACCGTACCCCAGACCCCCACCTGTACGCGCCGCACCCCAGGCTCGTACCCCAGCCCCCCACCTGTACGCGCTGCACCCCAGGCTCGCACCCCAGCCCCATACCTGTACGCACCGTACCCCAACACTGTACCCCAGCACCCTCACCCAGCATCGCGTATGTACGGACCTAACCTACGCGAAAAATACTCGTACAGAACCAGGACACTGTAAAACAGCACAAGGAGGGTCAATTCGACTCGCACAACACCACAAAACACGTCTACATGACAAAATACATCTCTATGACTAACCTGGCACATCCAAACAGAGGCCCTAAATCACAACCACCTCTTATAACACACCCACCACAAATTCAAACCCAGCCACACCCACAAATGGACCAATAAAAAGGGCCCACACACACAACCCATGAGCCTTTGCAACAGACCCACTGCTGCCAGACCCCACAGACAAACAACTGCACCTTACTTACACCTTAACTACACCTTAACTTACACACCTTCACACAACCTCCTTCACAAACACCCCCTCTTCACATTCACACACACACCGTCACATTCACACCCACACAACCACAACCATCCACACCCACACCCCACACCATGCCCACAGACAAGAATCCAAAGTTCACAAGGGTGGAGCTGGACCTCCTTGTCAACTAAGTTATCAGAGTCGAGCCACAGCTGTTTTGAAAGACCGTGAGAGTCAGCGGACCATCCACATCTCCCAGGTCACCTGGCCTGGCACCTGGCCCACTGGCGCAACAGCAGCACCTCACCCAATGACATTCTCTGCCACATGGACTTGCTGGTCACAGTCTGACCAATGATGACCAACACTGTGGTCTGGACTCTGATGACTCCAACTGACAAGGATGCCATCTCCCCCTGTGAACTTTGGATTCTATGCACCCGGTAGAGCACCTTAGTACATCTACCAAAAGACTTACCCCACCAAAAATAAAATCTTTTTTTGTCATGAGATGTTGCTGTCATTTGGCATTAGTCCACAACATATGTGTGTGTAAATGTCAAACTATGCCTGAGTGTTGAACTAACTCCACCCATCCATACCCTGGGATCTGAGTCTGGTACAGGACACATATGGGTCACAATTTATCAGTCAATGCAGACATGGAGCACAATACTCACCTGTGATGGCCTCAAGCTGCCGAGAGGGTGCTTGCAATACTGTGCGGACAGACCTATTTGGAAGAGTATCATTAAGGCGTAGAGGACATGCCTCATTTGGAGGTTCCCGGGGAGGGAGTCCCAGGTATGTGTTCCCAGGTGGGAGAACTATGTCCTGCATGCTGGAGTACGGTGGATCTGAAGAATGGTGCCCAGGTCAAGGTTGGATGCACGGAGATGGCACTACGGGGTCTCGGATGACAGTGGTACAAGGTTGGTTTTGGGTCGGGGTTGTGGCCTGCCTCCAGAGTGTGGGTGGGGAGTCTGAAGGTCATCCTGCAGCACACAGTGATCCATTGCAGCTATCTCTGCTGGCCGGTGATGTGGCTGGGGCGCGGGATGTTGCAGCTGAGGTGTGCAGATGCAGCCTGGATGTGGACAAGTGTTCCGGGAGCTTGGATGTGGCTGCTCCGTAGAGGGCAGGGCACTATTTGACACAGATGTTGTTGTGGACCTGGGGGATGGTCCGTCTTTCCTTGGGAGTGGATCTATCTGGGGATCATGTGCATAATGCAGAGGGTGTTGCAGTCTGAGGTACAGATGCTGGTGATTACCATGGCAAATGTGAGCAAGCAATCCATGATGCACACCATCTTGTGTGCGTGGACACTGGGTGCTTGTGCGGGGCTTCTGCGGGTGGGACACAAGCAGTTGACCCAGCTGTAAGGGGACAATCCTCAGATGTTGACCTCAGTCCTGTACAAGTCCAGCCTCAGGTGGCTGCTGTTCTGCCATTCATCAATGGATCTCATGCAATCTTGAATATTGGAACTGGCAATGTATGCGTCCTTGGTGAGGGTGAGGAGCACCTGGCTGTCAATGGCATACGAGTTGATGATGAGGTTGTGTGCGCATGTGATGGTGGAGAGGGGGGTCCTGGACACATTGTAGATTGACACGCTGAGAGATGATACCTGTGCCATGTGCCTCACGACAACAGCATACTACATGCAGAAGCCTTGAGTCCCACTCCCATGGCCTTGCCGGGGTACAGAGCCGGTGGGGAGTAGGAGGGACATGACCTGGTGGGTGTGACAGGACCTGGAAGGAATGGCAGCGCTATGTAAGCAGTCGGAGTTGCACACTCATCATGCAAAGGTGTTGTGTGTGCGCTTAGTGTATGCCTGAGAGCAGGCGGGAGATGTGTGGATGGACATTGCTTGGAGGGTGGCTGCAACATCAGACTGTAGTGTGATGTGGGTCATGCAAGGACCTGAGGGTCATGCAATGTGCACGTTGCATGTGCAGACGGTCCAGCCTTTGGCCGCAAATGTGGCACAGACAAGCTGATGACAGCCAAATGAATGGGTTGAGGGAGGAAGGGAGGAGCATTTTTGATGTGTGTGTGTTGGCAAATCAGGAATCTTCGTGTGCCCTTGCTGCAGTGGCTGCAACAGCAGGCGGCATGTCCTGGGAACTATGCCACAATTTCCACACAAAGACTAGGATGTGAGAAAGGACTACTGCAACAGGTGTATGTCTAGGAAGGAGTGACCGGTTTTCAATGGCACACCCAGAGAAAAAAGGATGCACAATCACCAAAGATGACTGACACCGGATCATGAAACTGAAGGCCGAGCTGCGCACAGGAAACACACCCCAGAAGGTGTTGACGGCCCGTTGTGGGGACCAACATGCCAAAACACATACACAGCCATGGACTTCATGCACAATAGAGAATCAAATACATGAAGAACAGCATGCAGGTTGCTAATCTACACATAGACTCATATGCACAATCCTTGACAACCATGCCAGAGATGCCGCATGCACAGTGGCAAGAGACCTGAATTGACAGAGATGAGGCACCTTGGAGGCTGAGGAACACCTTTATTACTCAGGCTCACACCTATTGTAATGCATCAATATTAACAGACTCACAGGTCTTTTGGATTAACATGTGGGACCTACACTGGACACCCCCTTCGCACCACAGATGCTGTAAATCCATTGGAGTGGCACACAAGTGAAGGGGGTGAGCCAAACATCCCCTGCTGCACACGGAGAGGCTGCAATTCCCCATTGAGCCTCTAATGGGGATGTCCCGCAATATGTCCACCCGTAGTCTCCCGTATGTTTCCGAGGGAAGTTGTACACACATTGATGCCTTCATCAAAATCCACAATCCCATAACAGATGACTGTCACGAAGTGTGACTATCAATTCATGTGAGTCATGCTACATGTCATGTGCCCCATGGTGAGTCGACATGTATGCATAGTAACAAAACCTGCACAGGAGCAGTGCCCACACATTCCAAACAACTACCACACCCAAAATGCCTTGCTGCAATCCTTACCCAAAGGAGACTTTTCACCATGTCCGTGCATGTAACGCTGATTCAGCATACGTTGCAATACTCATGAGGAATAGCAGGAGCACAACGATGCCACGAGCAGACAGCATGCGCAACTACATGGGGATGAGAGACACACAAGAAGTCAGGAAAAACATAGTCATCCGCATGCATGGTCATGTACTCTACATGACTAAGGTTGACACCATGCTAGTTGTCGATTGAGTGTGTCAGCTAAAATGTGTGGAATGACATCAGCACTCGAGTGACACATCAGAACACACCTCAAAGTCACTTAGCATACAGTCAGCTGGACACACACATTGCAACACATGCCACACAAGGCTCCAAGCGTGCACACTCAGACCCAGGCACTGGGTATGAGAAGAAGTTGCGTATGAGCTGACTCCGGATGTCCTCCTCCTCCTCCTCCTCCTCCTCCTCCTCACTTGCCTCGTGACCAAGGCCGTCATCCTCCACGGGTGGATGTTCCTGCTCATCGGTATCCAGGATGAGTGGCACAGCTTTCTCCACTGCCATATTGTGCAGCATGCAGCATACGAGGAAGATTTTGCAGACCTTCACTGGTGCATATGGGAGGGACCCGCCTGTCTTGTGGAGGCAACGGAATCGGCTCTTCAGGAGGCCAAACGTCCTCTCAATCACTCGCCTGGTCTGCCCATGGGCGTTGTTGTAACGGTGATCTGCAGCTGTTCTCGGGTTGCGGAGAGGCGTCACCAGCCATGGCATGTTGGGATAGCCAGAGTCCCCTACATGGAAACATCATGTAAAGAAGTGGGTCAGGAGATGCCGTCACATACAAAGATACCGCTAAATACTGGACAAACAGAGTCTACCCACCAACAAGACATGCTCGTTCGTTGTGCAGCTGCAGCATCATTTCTGGCACCCTGCTATGCCTCATGATGTAGGCATCGTGTGCTAACCCTGGAAAACGTGCACAGAGATGGGAAATCAGCATGTTAGCAAGACACACCACAAGGGCATTGATGGAGTGATAATGTTTACGGTTTCGATAGGCTACCTCCTGTGCCTGTGGTGGTACCAAAGCCACATGTGTCCCATCAATGGACCCAATTACATGGGGCATCCCTCCCAGGGCATAGAACTCACCCTTGATACCTGTCAACTGCTCACGAGTTGGAAAATGGATGAATTCATCCAGGTGCTCCAAAATGGCTTTTAAAACATCATGCAGGACACGGCTGAACATGGTCTGGGACATGCCACCCACATCAGCTATGGTGAATTGAAACGTACCGGTGGCAAAGAAATGTAGGGCTGACATCACCTTCATCTTGGGGGTCAGCGCAGTCGGATAACTGTGTCGCGGTTGGAGGTGTGGTGCCAGCCTGTTTGTCAGGTCCTCAATTAACTGTTGGGGGAATCTGTAGCGGCGTATGCAGTCACGTTCCCTCATGGCACCCAAGTCTGGCATTGGTCGGGGGAGAGGCGGTGCCCTGCAGAAATTTGGAAGGAATACCGAAGATTGAGTACATTACTACACCAATGTCAATGAACTGAGCACATGTTGAACAGCTAATACACATATGCTACATACAGAGTCTGGTCTGTGCAATACATCCTGCACACGTATGCCAGCCAGGTGATACTCCTACCAAGAGCCAGCTACAAACGTGGATTGTCAAGGTCTACATGACATGCCATGAAAGTAGCTGTGGGCCAGTGTGAGTGAACAGCCAGACACATTACAGGAGTGACATACATCCACATATGTGCATTTGAAGGATGTTATCTCATACAGACAGCTGGCGGCAAGCTAGACGCACAGGTCACATGTCATTGAAAAAGGACAGACCACACACCTTGCCATGAAGGGGTACATGTCAAAACTGATCACACAGACATTGAGACTACGCAGATATGTCCTCAGCTCGCAAGTCCCTGTTCGATGCATACAGACACACGTTACGTGTGATTCCACATGTGGCCTGGTGTGCGTAATAGTGTGACATGGGCATCTACACACAGACACATGTTGGATGCAGCTACAGCAGATGCAGTTGACGGAACACCAACAGCAAGCTCATGGGAACACATGACACACACATGACATAGTCACATTGTGGCACGCTGGTAGTAAGATGTCAGGTGTCATCATCCGTGTACTGGCATCAGGGGACAGTTGCGGGTGTTGGTGACTGTGCCATGCCAGTGATGCAATGCTTGACAAGTTTGTACTACATGCACACATGTAAAAGGTGTGAAGGGGAAGTGTGCCACATAGTGCCCCATCACACATGACATGTGTACACAGGTCATCACACAACTATTGGGTTAAAACATGAGGAGACATGTGCCACATCACTGCCTGACACACCTAGGCCCTACACATGAAGGACTGCACTGACAATGACTTGATGTCCATTCCTGTGCGAGTCTGACACCTCCATTCCTTTCCTGTGCGCCTTCTATCACCAGTGTAAGCTGTGAAACGCACCGTACACACGCTCTGAGGGCGTGTGTACGGTCGTATCACTATAGTAGTGTTGCCGTAGGCGTACGCCATAGAGATACGGCCCGTACACGCGTGTGTAGGGGTCGTATTCCTATGGTAGTGTTGCCGTAGGCGTACGCAATAGATACGGCCCGTACACACGTGTGTAGGGGTCGTATCACTATGGCGTACGCCTACGGCAACACTCCCATAGGGATAGGACCCCTACACACGCGTGTACGGGCCGTATCTCTATGGCGTACGCCTACGGCAACACTACCATAGGGATACGACCCCTACACACGCGTGTACGGTTTGTATCACTAGAGTAGTGGTGCCCTAGGGGTACGTGTGAAACGCACCGTACCGGTGTGGGTATTTGAAAATCACAATGGGGACATATAAGGGACAAGTATTAGGGCCTAAATGCATGCTGGTTGTCATGGATACCCAGTTTCAAAATCAACATTTTCCATCATGTGGCCTGGAAAAAGCAGTTGGCCAGCTTATACATTGTTGCAAAGTGGTTGTTGACTTGACATGATGCATCAAATTTGAAAAAATGCTAATGCTGTCACTGGTGTATGTTCAAAGGGATTGGAGGAAACGTAGGATGATAATGAGTCTGACCAATCACTCGATACTCCTGTAAAGGAAATAGCCCAGCAAGGCAGATATAAGTCAGCCAGAACCCATGAGAGGGCACTTGCCTGCACAACCTTTCATCGACACCACTGCTGCTGTTTGGCTTCCCCTGGCACCATGTCAAGGACTGTGGAGAGGGCACAGCCTTTCACCCAGGAGGAGAATGAGGCGTTGCTGGACGTCATCCTCCCACAGTTCCCCAGCCTGTATGGTAGACCAGGGCAGCAGGTGAGTGCTGACTCCTCTCCCTTTGACTGTGCCCCTTATTTTTGTGACTGGCACTTCTGGCATTGTGTCCAGGTGTGACAGACATGCAATGTCGTTTAGAGTGGGTCCCAGGGGGGGGGGTGACTTAGGTCTGTCATGCAGAGCATGATGTGGTTCATGTGTGCACTCCTCACTTGCATTGTGCTTACTGTGACATTCACTGCATGGTGCATGGCACATTCTGCATGACTAATCCTCTTGGCCATTCTTGTTCTATAGTCCTGAGGTGATTCAGTGTTTCCCCCGGTGTGACAGGTGACTGTACCCACAGATGTGTGTGAGTTTAGTGGAGCTGTGGTGAGAGTGACCAAATGATGTGTACGCCCCCTGGACATTGATGTGTGTGAATGTTCCTTGTCATGTGGGTGAGTGTCTATGTGGAGTGTTGCACCACAGCTGCATGGAGGAGGCAACTGCTCAACCCATCTGATGTAAGTAGTAAGCCGTGCTGTGTGTCTGACTAGCTGGGCTAGCCCCACGCCTGTGACACCCCCCAGGCAAGTGGCACATGTGCAGAGTGATGTTTGTATCCACTGTTGCCACTGGCAGGGGATTTATCTGTGCCTGTGTGTGTCTGTGTACTCTGCTGAGGTTGGGTCAGTGGCCTGGGGCATGTGACTGCTTGGAGGTGCTGTCCATCAGCCTTGTGTTGCTTGTGATGTACAGTGTGTGCCATGATCACGGAGTGTGTTGCACCCCTCATGCCACCTGTGTACTTTCAATGCCATGTAGTGCATTGGGGCTTACACAGAGGCGAAATTCGCTATGACGAAGGTGCTATTAGTTTGCAGCATGCTATGCCCTGTTCAACAAATCAAAGATGTTCTAATGTGTGTCTCTGTGACATGGAGCAGGTGTAGTGATCTATTCTCACTTTGTCATCCTCACAGGTAACCGCCTACGAGAAGGGGAAGATATGGAAGCGGGCCGTCAGGGCCGTGATCTCCGTGGAGGGTCGCAGTCTGCGCCGGGCCCAGGTGAGGAAACGCTGGCAGGACATCCGGTGCTGGACCAGGAGGATCGCCCGGGTCCTGCTGGGGGACCCACCAGCACGAAAACACGGCGGGCGCCGGCGCCTGACCCACCAAATGAAGCGTGTCCTGGCGGTGGTCTTCCCTGACATGGATAGGCGATTACAGGAGAAGCAGCAGCAGCAAGGGGGTAGGTACATGTGTGTCTGTTGTGTGTCACATGCTTTTGGAAGTGCTCAGTTGCATGGATACACTGCCAGGGTTTATATGTGCAGTGCATCTCCTGTTCCCCCTAGTCAACCGCTGCTGTTCTTCCTCCCTTCCCCTCCTTGACATGTGTTCCCTGGTCTGTGTGTAATCACTATTGCACATGGTCATCTAGGCTGCAAGTTCATCACGGTGCACAATGCTTTCTGCATCATGTGTGGGGGTGGTCTGTGACATGTGTTGGTACCTTGCCTGTGCCCTGTCCTGTCCTCTCATTTGGGGGTCCATAATTGTTGGCACTGTCCTGAGGCTCCACATAGGAGTGTGAGGTTTTAAATACACACCCTTGAGCATGCATGACCAATGTAGTGGCCTCAGACATGATGTGCATGAGTGGGAGATATGCATAGGGCCGGGACGGTTGCTCCAGTTACAGTCAGATCATTCCAGGACCATGGAGCAGTGTGCCCACTACTGTCCCATGAGACACCTTATCCTAGGAATCATGTGTGGCATCACACACTGTGGCCAGTCTCTGTGTGTTCAGCATAGTTTGGCCTCTGTGGCATTGTTCCCTGCCCTAATTTGTATTAACGTAAAGTGTGCTACATGTGTCCACTGTACAGGGTGACCCCATTAGGCTTGTGCATACTCACACTGGGCAGTGCCTGTGTTTCTATGTACAATTATCAGTTGATGGTTGTTTGTCACAGATATATGTGTGGTCTGCCTCACAAGGTGATGTTGAGTACATTTAGGAGTTCTTGATTCCCTTTTTAGTAAACACAGATTGAGAGGTGTAACTACTTGCTCTGTCTCAATCACATTGTCTCATGTATGGGGGGTTTGTGCAGGAAAGGCATACATGTCAAAACCTTATGTCTCCTTGCCAGGTCTGACCTGTGTGTGCTAATTGTCTGGACTGACACTCAACGTGCAGTGACCCAGACATGTTGTGCAGGGTGTCATGTTTGTGCTTTGCAGCATGTGTCAAAAGTTACAATACATGTTTCGAGCTCATCCATTATTGGCACCGGTGTGTGCTCCCGATGCTATGTGGTTTGGTCTGTGTGTGCTGACATCTGTGTGGACATTCTTCGTTCCTATCAGGGTGTCTCCTCAGTGCAGGTGCTCCTTATTCCAACACTATTTCAGGGCCATTGGTAATGCATTGTCCTGTGTCTGGACATGTGTGCCAATCCACATGACAGGTAGTGGGTCAGATGTGTTGCCAACTGTGTCATCATGATACAGATGGCCATGTGACAGGTGGCATGTTTTAAGTTGTCATTCAAGAAGTCTTGTACCTTGGCACTCACTACACTTGTCAACATGTCCCAATAGTTTTGATGCTTCACTTTGATTATTGTGAAGGGCAATAATGTGCCTGCATGACAGATGTCTCCCAAGGAAGTGCACAAGAAACCACCTTTACACTTTGGGGGAAACACGCTGGCACATTTCACACAAAGGCACAGTTCTGTCCAAATTTTGTTCTGGAATTATAAATGTCCCTGTTCCCACAGTGTGTTTGTATTAGGGTTAGTCCTTGGTTGTTGCTGATGCCAACTTACCGGTGTCCAGTCATCCGGACCACCGTGGTGCCATGTATATATACTTCCTGATACAACATTTCTTCTTAACAATGGCTTCTTGGCATTAGGCAGGCAGCTCATACAATGACTGTGTAAATGTAGTTTTGGGTGCACCTCCTTGTGTGACTTCTGATATTCATGCACATGTGTGTTCAGTTCCACAAGTGGAACATTCACACATTCTAAACTTGTCAATTGTGTGAAGTCTTGTGATTCCCAATGAATCAGAAAGTATTTCTTTGGATTTTCTAAAGTACTCACAGGTCTATGAGTGTGGGTACACCTTCAGCATTGGCGTATGTAATTTGGCATTGGGTGCACCAATACTGTTTCGTTCACAGTGAGCAAGGGGTGGCATGCCTTCATAGTCTGGCTGTGCTCCACTGTTCACAGACACTAGCTTCTCTGTATAATTTGATCTCCTGTTATTTGCTGTTGTGTCCTGATTTTCATTATTTAAGGTGGCATGGTGGGTGAACCAACTGGGGAGTGCAGGGCTTACATATGTGCGGAGTCATCTAGATGTTACTCATGATGCATTTCATGATATGCACTGTGACCTATTATGTTTGGATGATTATTTCCTGTCTCTTCACCTTGCCCACAGCATCATCGGGGGACACCGAGGGAGACACCTGCATGGACTTGGAGGAGGGATCTAGCACCAGTGCCACCAGTCCTGGCGAGTCGGCAGCATCAAGTGGCACGGAGGACGAGGGGAGTGCGGCGGAGGACCTGGGTAGTACCAACACAGACTACGACGCTGACAGGTCCGAGGCTGAACTCCCTGAGGGGGCGGAGGCTGCTCCAACAGCTGGCAGCAGCACTACAACTGTCACCGCCCCCTCCATTCCCATCACCGCCCTCCCAGTTGCTCGGGTCCCTTCTGTCCATGTAGGGCAACAACGTGTCTCCTTCGTGCCAGGCACCGCACCCCCTGCCCGTGTCTCCCCTGCTGCCCTCACTTCCGAGTCTGTGGACATTCAGCGGCAGTTGCAGGTTGGGCAGACATCGATCCTGACTGTCCTCCATGGCCACACCACACTGCTGACACAGATGGTGTCGTACATGGAGGGCATGTTATCAGCGATGTCTGACCAACGGATGTTGCTGAGGTCCATGGACTCGTCACTGACGGCAGCAGTGGGTCTCCTGCAGCGCTTGGTCCCCCCACCTACCCCTGCACCATCCACACTTCCCACTCCCATGCCTGTCCCAAGCACACACACACATTCCCAGGCAGGCCCCACACCAGACACAGCCAGCACACCAACAGGGAAGGGCAAGCGCACACCTCCAGTCACGCACACTCAGGGGGTAGAAGGCACACCCACTGGGTCTAGGGCACACAGGCAGACACGCAGCCACAGTCGGAGTCCGCATGCCTAACTCCCCAGTCCCTCCAATGTCACTACCCTCGGCTCCCCTGCCCCACAGTCTGAGAAGGAGGCCTACTTGGCTGTGCTGGGCCTCAGCCCCACAGCTTCACCATCGCGCAAACGGGCAAGGTACTCCAAGGGTAGGGGAGTTGAGTCCCCTCCCGTCCACCACCTCCCCCAGTAGCGCGGCAACCCATCCCTCCACCCCCCCCCCCTACTTGGGGTCTGTGGTTCATTCGTGTGCAGGGGAGACGCTGGCAGAGCTTGCGGACGTGTGCAGCGCCATACTAACCTCCACCTTTGCTGCTGTCCCACCCCCTGTGGTGGAGTCGTCCGTCCCTGCACCCACAACACCTACCCTTCCCCCTCCTGTCCCTGCGGTGCCTGGTCCTTCCCCACATGATGCCCCCACCCCAGTCGATGAACCAGAGGTTTCGAATGTGCAGGCAAGCTAGGGGAGATGCATGGACATGTGTCCCCCCCCCCCCAGGACATCGCATCTGGACTGGCCTATGGCCTTTGTACATAGTGTCCTTTCATACATTTTATTTTACTGCTGAATAAAGCATTTTTGTTTCCCTTTGAACACGATTGCTTTTCAGGTATTGATGTTGGTGCTGATGCTCCATGAGTTGAAGTGGTGATCATGTGTTAGGTGTCTGGGAAATGTTGTAGTATGGTGCTCATGGGGTGGACCCTGGTATCTGCGTGCCATCACAAGGTCTCTGCAAAGATTCTTTGGTCGTGTATGCTCTTTGTGATTGGAGACATTGTCCCAAGGAGTGTTCCTTCTTCTGTGGCACCTGACATCTTCCCTGCAGGGAGTTGCACAATTGTTGTGCTGACCTATGTCTACATTTCCTTGGTGGCAGACGGATCACTTCAACTAGGCCCATGCCTGCTCAGCAATGTCTCCGGCTGCATCGTCTGTGCCATCCTTGGTAGTCACTGTACTTGTGTATAGAGTATGTTGCCATGCCTCCATGTGGAAATTGTCACTTTTCCGCACTATGCATGTGTGTACTCCCAGCCTATCACACAATTGGTACTTGTTCTGCAGGGTATTTGGTCACCTGACTGACAATTGTGGTCATTGTATCTGTGGGAAGTCCACCCTATTCCTTCCATGGGAGACAACTACTTGGTGGCTGTGCCAGCACCTGTACATTCCTGTCAGTCCTGGAATGTGCGTGACAGTGTGTATTCCCTTTGGCTCTCTTAATTTAGTAGGCTTTCACATAACTATGCAGTCTTGTGACATGTTCTCAGTGTGTGTATTGTGTTGCATCCGCCAGGGGTGGGTATGCATGTGTCATTTGTCCTCACACCCACATGTGGTGTGTCATGCCGTGGGGGAAAGACATCCATCCTCATGGGGGTGGGACAGTGCTGTCAGTGATGTGTTGATATGGCACTCTCAACATTTTCACACATTGGGGATGCGTTAATGAACCCATGGATGTGTGGTCATCTGAGGATGATGCACCCACCACTCATATGTCAGGACTATGCTGGGAATCCTCTGCACCCACCCCCATGTCTCTGTCCACTACTGGTGTTCCTCTGCACCCATCCCTCATATGCCTGGGCACTGCTGGGAGTGATAGGCACCCACCCCTCACATGTCTCTGATCACTGCTGGGAGTCCTGGGCACCCACCCCTCATATGTATGGGCACTGCTGGGAGTGATAGGTACCCACCCCTCACATGTCTCTGTCCACTGCTGGGAGTCCTGGGCACCCACCCCCATGTCTCTGTTCACTGCTGGGAGTGATTGGCACCCACCCCTCACATGTCTCTGTCCACTGCTGGGAGTGATAGGCACCCACCCCTCACATGTCTCTGTCCACTACTGGGTGTTCCTCTGCACCCACCCCTCATATGTCTGGGC
The DNA here is from genome assembly GCF_964204655.1 of Triturus cristatus. Taxonomy (NCBI): domain Eukaryota; kingdom Metazoa; phylum Chordata; class Amphibia; order Caudata; family Salamandridae; genus Triturus; species Triturus cristatus. The sequence goes on from NC_140595.1 coordinate 315,702,658, forward strand.
ACTGCTGGAAGTGATAGGCACCCACCCCTCACATGTCTCTGTCCACTGCTGGGAGTCCTGGGCACCCACCCCCATGTCTCTGTCCACTGCTGGGAGTGATTGGCACCCACCCCTCACATGTCTCTGTCCACTGCTGGGAGTGATAGGCACCCACCCCTCACATGTCTCTGTCCACTGCTGGGAGTGATTGGCACCCACCCCTCACATGTCTCTGTCCACTGCTGGGTGTCCTGGGCACCCACCCCTCATATGTCTGGGCACTGCTGGGAGTGATAGGCACCCACCCCTCACATGTCTCTGTCCACTGCTGGGAGTCCTCTGCAGCCACCCAGCCACCCGCCCCCTTGGTGCACTACACTGCTGTCCTGTGCATACACACACACCAATATACTGCTTATATGCTGCACCAGGCCCTAAGCCAACATTCGTGGCGTGTGTACGCCTTGTATCCATTCTGTACTAGTGCCATAGGGGTACAGGTGGGACGGACCGTACCCCCACATTCATGGTGTGTACGAGCCGTACCCACGCTCTGGGGGTGCGTGTACGGTCCGTACCACGCGTACCCCTACATCCCCACTCCAATAGTGGTACGGGCCGTACCCACGCTCCTGGTGCGTGGCTACGGCGCGTACCCCTACATCGCCACTCCAATGGTGGTACGGACCGAACCCACACACCCAGAGCGTGGGTACGGCCCGTACCATCATTGGAGTGATGATGTAGGGATACGCGCCGTACCCACGCCCTCAGAGCGTGGGTACGGCTCATACCACCATTGGAGTGTTGATGTAGGGGTACGCGCCGTACCCCTACATCAACACTCCAATGGTGGTACGGCCCGTACCCACGCTCTGAGGGCGTGGGTACAGCGCGTACCCCTACATCATCACTCCAATGGTGGTACGGGCCGTACCCACGCTCTGGGGGCGTGGGTACAGTCCGTACCACCATTGTCGTGGTGACAGGTGCGCGTCCACGTCCACTTCCGTTGTGACGGTACGTAGGGGTTGGAGGACACGTCCCCCCGAAGTGACCAGACCCTGGAGGTCAGGTATGTACAGGACATATTAACATTTTTACTTGGGTGGGGGTTATGTTTGATGCCCCTGCCCCCCCCCCCTTTGCCCCTGGGTGTTGTTCTGACCTTCTGCGGCATCTGCGGTGGTTTCTGTGCACCAGGTCGTAGGCTAGGAGGGCCGGGATGACACGTAGGATGGGGTCCATGGCTGTCCGTCACGTACCGGTGCTCCTTCTTCGCGTCGTCCTCAATTTCCCGGGAGTTTTTGGCTGCCGTAAAAAATGAGCGGTGCGGAGTGATGTGGGCACGGACCGTACTTGCTGGTCCGTAAAACGCTGCCTGACTCCGTCCGGACGTCACGTACGCAATGTTCCGGATCGGAATTGCGGGTATTTTTTTGCCGGTCGGTGTTTTGTACGACTCGTACGGAAATGGTATCCTTACACGCTGAGGGCTTACCGGCGTTTCTTTGGAGTTGCTGGACCTTCGCTGACAACTCGCCGCACCCGCTCCGCGGGTGCCGCGTCGCAGTTCTGGGTTTGTGCTGCTGTTGGGAGCACGTTTGCTCACAGCAATCAGGAAAGCCGCGAGGAAGCAGGGATCGAGCCTGCACTACCAGCGCCGCCACAGGGACTCATCTAACCAGGAGCCCCTGCTTTCTGGCACACCTGCTGACCTGCTGCCCCTCCCACCCCTCGCTCAGAGGGTGAAAAGCGTCTGAGCTCCTCATTTCGGCGTGATCCTTACACGCTGAGGGCTTACCGGCGTTTCTTTGGAGTTGCTGGACCTTCGCTGACAACTCGCCGCACCCGCTCCGCGGGTGCCGCGTCGCAGTTCTGGGTTTGTGCTGCTGTTGGGAGCACGTTTGCTCACAGCAATCAGGAAAGCCGCGAGGAAGCAGGGATCGAGCCTGCACTACCAGCGCCGCCACAGGGACTCATCTAACCAGGAGCCCCTGCTTTCTGGCACACCTGCTGACCTGCTGCCCCTCCCACCCCTCGCTCAGAGGGTGAAAAGCGTCTGAGCTCCTCATTTCGGCGTGATCCTTACACGCTGAGGGCTTACCGGCGTTTCTTTGGAGTTGCTGGACCTTCGCTGACAACTCGCCGCACCCGCTCCGCGGGTGCCGCGTCGCAGTTCTGGGTTTGTGCTGCTGTTGGGAGCACGTTTGCTCACAGCAATCAGGAAAGCCGCGAGGAAGCAGTGATCGAGCCTGCACTACCAGCGCCGCCACAGGGACTCATCTAACCAGGAGCCCCTGCTTTCTGGCACACCTGCTGACCTGCTGCCCCTCCCACCCCTCGCTTCACGTCACAATAAAGTGACGCCCCTTCCCCGCTGTGCGGGAGCACGCGGGAGCATCCGGGAGAAGCCCGGGACAAGGGCGGGACCATCTTTGGCCATCAGTGGCCAGAAGAGGCCGGGCCGGGCCACATCTCTTGGCCCTGCTAAGTGGGTACGAGTAAGACGGGAGTATGGCCACAGGTACTAGAACTAGAGCTAGTAAATCTAGGAAAGTTGTGGGAAACACAGTCACAGGCACAATGGACCAATTTATTTCCCGGGCAGTCTCCATTGTAGAAAAGGAGATAGTTTTAGCTGAACGAAGACTATCCCGGGACTCTATGGGCCTGACACACAAGCGCTCATCTTTGGGCACCCTCGCCCTAGCCCCTAGCCCAGTTAATGCACCACCCACATCACTTGTGGTAGTCGATTCACCGGTCATTATCGAGAGGGAGAGTCGGAGTAGGGTAAGTCCCGAAACGGTAACGACCATTGTACCGGACATTGCTCACGACTCTACTTATTCTAACCTACTCGACTCATGTAATCCCTTGCTGGGGACCCATTACGATGACCCTGAACCTGAGACCAACAACGCCCAAAGCCCTCTTGCTACATCTAATAAAGCTTTACACCTCCCCTTTACAGCTGCACCTACCGAAGCTGGTACCTCTTTAGCAGCGGCTTTAGCGACTGTTCCATCTGGGAAACCACTCTCAGGTTCTGCAGTACCCAGGAAAAGAAAGCGCCCTGTTAGCCCATATAGGGGGGGTTCTCTGAAACCACGCAGTAAATTAAGTAGGCACAACGCGACCAAAGGGGGTATCCCTAAATCAACTAATGCTCATACTAGAGCTTTATTATCCAGGGACCTGTCTCGTCCGCTAGGCACACCTGTCCCGCCAGTGTCTCCTGGCACCACCCCAGCTCCACAGGCAGTGCACACTGATACTGTCCTCCGATCTCTAGACGTTGAGGGCCTACTTAGGTCTGTGGTGATGCCCCTCGCAGACAAGATTGATTGTCTCACACGGAAATTAGCCACCTTTGAGCAATCAATGTTGGATAATTTCTATGCTGTGAAATCACTGGTCAAATTCCACTCTAAGAGGCAGGGAGAAGACAACGGAGGGTCAAGGTGTGGTACAGTAACACCAGTAACATTGGCACCCTCGGAGCCAACGTCTTGTCATACAGTTCCCTTACCTGGGAAGGCCCTACAGTCACTGCAACCTGATACAGGTATCAGTCCTGCTCCACAAACTTCCAATCCTATACCTAGACTGAGCCCCCCAAGGAAAAAATCAAATAATCAAGCAGCGAAGACCTCTAAAGTTAAAGTTAACTTTGCCCCTAATCTAGAGGTCATAGCGACAACCTCCAAGGTAGCTGAAAATACGCCAACCGTGCCAGAAGGAAATATAATTGCACCTAATCCTATTCCTGGCAGTCAGGTTGTGCCTAAACCTCTAGCTAAACCCCCAGTCAAATTACTACCGGGTAGGACAAAAATTAGCACCCCCAATGTTAGCCTTCCCCCTGGGTGCCAACCGTATGTGGTAATCCTCACGGGGGTCCCGGAGCTTGAAGAGGGTTCTTGCGAGCTGTACTCTGATCTCAAACACAAGACCCTGTCCTGGCTCAGATTAAACAGACCTATTCCAGGGCATATTGATGGTAGGATAGCCCATGTCCGCCGTGTGGGTTGGATTGGAAATAGACGCAAGGACTTAACCGGGGACTGCGTACTAATTAACTTTAGTGATCCCAGAGCAGCAGGTATGATCTGCAGCCAGCAGTCGCCACACAATTTTTGCAACATACAAACCAGGGACTTGGGGTATTTCTATCGTCCCCCCCCGTTATCCGGGTTTAAGAAGCCTTTGCCGGATGAGGGCAGAGGTGCATGGTATCCTCACTACCCAACCTTGGATGCCAGAGTAAGGGCAAGGACGCCGACTCAAGCGGCTCCACCCCATGGATGGGGTTGGTGACCCGATAATCAAGTTGCACTAAAAGCCCCTCCACCCAAGGCAAATGGGTTGTACAAAGCAGTGAGTGTCCCCTCGTCATTAATAACCCCCCTCACGCTCCAGCCAACGTCCTTCACCACCATCTCCTCCCCTTCTGATAGTAGATCTGAGCCTACTGAGCCCATGGATGGAGTAGGAAACTCGGGGTCCCCAAGCAGGGTTGCTGGATGTGTAGGGCCAATGATTCGTCCTATCCTGAAGGCTATCAGTTGGAATGTGGCAGGCCTGAATAACAAGTTGGACGCCCCGGATTGGGTGGCACTTACAGAGACCCACGCCGTCTGCGCCTTTCAAGAAACGTGGTGCGTGGAACCAAGGCATAGAGTAGGATATGCTTCCTTCTCTGTCCCGGCAGGTATTCCAGCATCAGGAAGAGGGCGCCCATTTGGAGGTCTTTTAGTCTGGGTCGATATATCATTAGGTTGGCGAGTGTATCACCATCCCCAAAAATCACCAGATTTGATGCGGCTCACCGTAACATGCCCAAATATGGTTGAGCAGCTGGAGATTTTTAACATTTACACACGAGGGGCTTCTGGGAGGGCCTCGTCACCAACCCTCCTGGCTCTAGAGGTAGCCTTGGGGGAGTGTCGTGGCGACTCATTAATATTGGTGATGGGGGATTTTAACTGCACTTTCGAGCCTTTGATGGCCGACGAATCCTTGGACCTGTTCGACGAAGACTCGACGAGAGGTGTTCCACCCCTCGATCTTCCAATCGTCAAAAGGTGGACACCTAGAATTGTGCAACTGAATTCCCTCACACTTGAGTTCGGTTTGAGAGCAGCAAACGGGAGAACACGGTCAGACCCGGCGGATGCACACACGTATAATAGGGTGGGCCACTCATCTAGGATAGATTATATCCTCTTAAACTTTTCCTTGTGGGCACACCTGGAGGATATGATAGTCTTGCCCTCCCTGGAAAGTGACCACAATGCACTCTCATTATCCCTAATATATTGGTGGAGGTCCAGTGGCTCATTAATTGGAGCTTCTGCGGCACTCGAACAGAGGTCATTGGGGGGGGTGGTCCCTTCCAATTGCCTCAGACGCTTAAAATGGGACAAGGTGGCAATTGATGAAGAAAAACTATCTTGCATCAGAGCCGTTATTGCCGCAGCCTCTGAAACCCTGGAAAATCAACCTCCTAGCCCGCATAAGATAGCAGCCATGTTCAGTGAGGTTTCGACAGCGATAGGGGACTTGTTCCTGGTCAAACCAAATCCCAAGGCAAACAAAAACCATGTTAAGCGACAGGGCAAATTTGGCTGGTACTCACAGGCGTGCCGTGCTGGAAAAAGAGCTCTAATCATGGCAGTAAAGAGTGGTGATGCCCTAGCAATAGCTGCTAAACGTAAGTCCTACAAATCCACAATTAATTTAGCCAGGAGAGACTGGGAAGACAACTTCTGGCAGGAGCTTCGCGCAGCAAGCATAGAAAAAAATGCAAAAGGTTTTTGGGATCTGTTACGAAAAAAACATAGACCCCTGGACACCGTCATTACATGCAATATAACCGAGGACCAGTGGCACTCACACTTCTCGAAGCTGTATACTGCACCTGCTACAGAAGCGATGGTCTTCCCTTTACCTCAGATTCTTCAAGGTGCCGGCAGTTATGAGGAGAGTCCATTTTCCAGAAAAGAGGCTGAAATTGCCATAAAATCACTGGTTCCTCGCAAGGCAGCTGGACCCGATGGCCTACCTGGCGATCTCATCCGAATGGACATAAGCGAATGGGCTATGATGATTGCCTCGCTGTTGAACGCAGTCATGGCAGGCGCCCCCCTCCCTGCTTCTTGGATGACAGCTGAGGTGGTTCCCCTGCACAAGAAAGGTTCAAGAGATGACCCAGCTAATTATAGACCGATTAGCTTAATAGACTGTTCCCAAAAAGTGGCGGGCAAGATCCTCTTATCTAGGATCCAGCAGTGGGCTGACGAGAATAAGATACTCTCGGATTTTCAGGCTGGGTTCAGATCCGGGACAGGAACGATAGAACAATCGCTAAGGCTACTTATGATCTATTGGAAGGTCGTCACAATTGGAAAGGGTACCTTATATCTGGCCTTCATCGACCTCCGCACGGCCTTCGATTTGGTGCCTAGAAACAACTTGTGGAAAGTGCTGTGTGACCTGGGCATGCCACCCTATTTGCTTCATTTGATCATGAGATTCCATGAAAATAACTACGCCCAAATACGTTGGGGGTCAAATGGTCAAAAGACCTCAAGAATTGAGGTGAACAGAGGTGTACGACAAGGTTGCGTACTTGCTCCAACCCTGTTCTCCTTATACGTAAATGGAGTGGTGGATTTTCTGACTCAGTCTCCAGCAGATGCTCCACGTTTGGCAGGTCGCTTAATTCCTACTTTACTCTTTGCCGATGATACTTTACTTTTGTCAAAATCTCCGATGGGCCTCCAGCGGCTTCTTTCTGGATTTGACACCTTCTGTAAGCAGCGAGGCCTTTGTATTAATACAGACAAAACTAAGTATCTCATTTTGAATCCCCCACACAAGCTTGGCCCCCCTCCCACACTGGGGCACGTTGCCCTTGAAAGAACTAAAACGTTTGACTATCTGGGCATTCGCTTGGTGGATACAATGAAATGGGACTGCCACTTGACCAAAATGTTGTTGAGCTTAAAAAGAGTGACTGGGGCCCTGTTGAAAGAACAGAGAGCAGCATCCACAAGACCAATAGCGGCAGTAATGGATATTTACTCCGCCAGAGGAATAAGTGCAGCACTTTACGGAGCGGAGCTCTGGGGGATGTCAAATGTGAAAGTGCTAACTCTAGCTGAGAACGCCTTCCAGAGAAGCCTAATGTCTCTCGGCCCTTCTGTTCCCATTTTACCCCTGCAATTGGACATGGGTTGCCGGGCGATTGAAGATCAAGCAAAACTACGCCCCCTGCTACTATGGGCCCGCATCTGGAGAGTGCCAGAGCTCTCAAGTTATGCGGAAGGCCTACGGGAGATAATTAATTGCCCCGGCTGGGCAAAAATAAAATGGCTAAGGGACGTCAAAGCTCTACTTATAAATCTGGGTCTGGAAGAAGCATGGCACCAACAGTCAGCCCCGCCCAAATCCATGTTAAAACAAATCTATTGGACATGGGTAGCAAATAAAAGGAATTCTTCCTCAACAATTTGCAAATCTACCAGAAACTTTTTGGAGCACAAAGATGTCCCTATTAGAGAACTGTACCTGGACATTGTTACTGCCCCATGGGATAGATCTCTGTATTTCAAATTCAGAACAGGTCTTCTCCCGGTCATGGAACTCACATGCCACTGGAAAATACCACACCAGACAGCGCCATGGTGTCCATTTTGCCCTCAGCGTCATGAATCTGTCCCCCATTTGTTATTCGAGTGCCCCGCCTATAAGGTCCCCCGAATGAAATGGTTAAAACCGATGTGCCTTACTTTGGGCACTAGACATTGTAACGTGGCATTACGTATTTTACTCACAGACACTCGCCCATTCCTCGCATGCGCCACCTCGAAGTATCTAGGTTGGGCATGGCGAATACGGTCAAAAAGACTTAGGCAAATTGTTTAATCATGATTTTAACTCTTTTTAGCTAATTTAAATAACCTTCCTTTTAGTCAAATGTAGAAAAAATGATGAATATTAGAATATCTAGGGTTTTTTACGTTTTCTATTTAGTAAATGCTCTAAATGACCTCCAATGTATGTACGCTTTTTAAGATATTTTATGTCGAAATAAAGCCTATTTGACTTGACTTGACTTGGTATTTCTGTACGAATCGTACTTGCGGGTTTGTAAGGTGGTTTTCCCGGGTACGAGTCGGACGGAGAATACGCTCCGTACGACCATTCGTACCCGGGTTTTACAGGATCGGAATCGGCACCTAAGTGTCCTTAATCTTTAAAATTCCAACCGCGACTTTCCCATAGGATTGTACAGAGCTCGTGGCTGTGTTCTCACACTGCTCGCGTCCCCCGTGGGTCCCCTGTGTCACTACTTTGGGTGGTTCCTCAGGGTCCCAGCGATTCTATGCGCTCTAGGCACTGTGTCTAGTCAAGTCGGGGTTGTTATACCACTTTCTTAATATATGGTTTGGTCTCCCCCTGGAGCCCTCTGTGTATTGTGCTATTTACTGTCGTTCTAGTGCTTTAATATTGTGTATCTTGTTCTCTAATCTCATAAAGAGGTTAGTAGAGAGAGTTTAGTAATAAATACATATATTTTATATATACCTTGTGTGGTTCTCCTTTCATTTGGTCATTCGGGAGGTTATAATCTGGTAAACCAAGCTGTTTTACATTCCTTCTAGACTTATCCTGAAGGCTGCCTCCATAGCTACCACTAGGATAGCTTTCAATAAAGGTTGTCTTTAACCTAATCATAAATAAGGGTCGTTTGGACTGGTGCAAGGTGCCCAATATAACTAGCGGACAGCATATACCAGGCCAACTTCTCACACTGTGAACCAATCCAAGTTGATTTACTATACATTCACCCAAAAATATCTTCTTGGAGGCAGCAGATCTAAAAGTCTAAGGGCTATGGCAGTGGTGGAAAGCCTCTTAGCCGCTGCAAAATGTCTCATGGTAAACTTCTTTGTCTGTCAGTGCTTGCTACTGCATACGTACACAACAAGTAGACAAGGGAAATGTCAGCCCTATTGACGACCATCACCCATACGCCGAATGACTGTGGGCTTATTATGGAGCAAATGGCGGTGGATATCGCAATTATCTGCTTTATTAGACAAATGTATATAGGAGTCTCTGCAAGGGTGCGTCATGGTAAACGAGGGGAGTGCACCAGAGCATTCACTATTGCAAATGGTGTAAGACAGGCCTGCGTACTCGCACCCTTTCAGTTCTCGCTCTATACTAATAGTCTAAATAACATCCTGGTTGAAAAATCTATAGCTACACCGAGAGCGAATGCGACCCATTTCCCAATTTTATTGTATGTAGATGATGCAGTTTTACTTGCCCAAACATCCCTTTCGTTACAAAAGAGTATTACGAACTATGCCCTTTTCATGAAGAATCTAGATTTATATGTCAACAAAACAAAGTCTTTTTTGTTATGTCTATTGGGAAAAGAATGATAAAAAGTGCAAAGTATAATACTGAAGGAAGAAAAATTGAAAATGTAGAGAATTTCTCTTATCTAGGTTTGATTTTCGACAATAAGCTAGATTGGAACTCTATGGTGACCTCAAGAGCAACACAGATGAGGAAACGTATAGCTGCAATTTTTAGATTTGCTTCTAACCTGGGTAATAAACCAATACATGAGATGGTTCGAATTTATTTGGCAAAAATTGTTTCTGTAGCAACGTATGGGGCTGCAATCTGGGGCACAACTCGAGTTGATAGCTTACAAATGATAGAGGACAGTTTTGCAAAAAGATTACTGTCTGTCCCAAAGGCTTCCACAAATTATATAATCCATAAAGAGTTAGCATTACTGTACAATAAGGATACAATCAAATTAGCCCCTTTGCTACTATGGTTGTCTATATGGAAACGGGAGGAGGTACAGCCAAACCAATTAATCCTGAGGGATGTAATGAAAATGGAGCATGCCTCAAAAGTCATTTGGCTATACATAAGGTGTACCCTCGAATCGATAGGGTTGGGGGATCTTTTTGCCCAACCTGAACGTTGTGAATCTTGGAGTAAGATGAGTCTACAAAGGATTTTCCTAGAGAAATGTGCACAAGATAGGTGGAATTGATACAGAGAAAAAGTAACAGTAATTGCTTAAAATGCGATCCCACCAACTTTACAAGGCCCATCTTCATACCTTACCTTTGTAGAAAATAACCATCACCAATTTATTTTTACAAGATTCTGTTTTAACTATGTGACATTAATGTTGGGCTACCCTGCAAATGTCTTTTCCCAAAATCAGTTGGACTGTTGCCCCTGCGACAAAATGTCAAAACAATCAATTGAACATATTTATTTTTTTTGCCAATTGTTTGAAAAGGAAAGAAAGAGATTTATTATACACTTTTTGTAAAAAAATTGTTACCTCAGCTATATCACAGCATTGTTCATTATGCAACAGCTAGAGACGCCTTATGTGTGCTTTGTAACTGCTTCCTTTTTATGTGCAGCCGTAAAAACCTAGTTAACTGCTGATCAAGATGTGACATTTTATTATCGCTTTACGTTTTTAAGAAAGAATGTATGCCTATGACGCCTTTTAGCTTAATTTATTGAACTGTCATTTGCACTATGTACTTTTATGCATTTTTCCTAAATGCGAAATAAAGTTATTTGATGATGACAGTGGGGTTACCTAAAATGTGAATACATTTTTCCAGAAAACAATGCTTGAATGAGGAACGGTTACTTACAGTCCTTTACATATTCTTTTTTATTTATTTATTACATAAGCTCAACAGATAAAGCAGTTTCTACACCAGACTTGAAAAACATAAAGGCCCAGCAGTAAAAACCTGCTGAGAAAAAATAGCACGTTGCAGGCTATACAGTTCAGTGGAAAATGGAGACAGCGAAGAACTGCACTCTTGTGAAAATGGCTGTTCACCGGTGGTATATGCATGTGTGGTGGTAGTCGTGCACGGCTTTGACTTTAATAGTTCTGTGAATCAGTTTCTGATCCTAACAGAGGTGACAGATTATGAAAAAGTTGGGAACACTAAAAAGACAGAAGAAGTATTTTGTGTCTTCAACATTTTCAGTAATGTTTTGGTACTGGGTTCTACTTCTTTTGTGCGATCTTACAAAGCTTAACAACTACATTTGGGCTATGCCAACTTTCTGAAAGCAATGCAAACTTAAGGTGAGGAGAGATCCAACGGATGCTTAGAAGTGAAAGCAGCTTTGGGAATCAGTCATTGAGAGCAAGATGCGAAAGGTCATGACATTGGTGAACCTTTCTGTGCAAGAGTAAACCAAACAGAGAGAGCACATCAAAAATATTCCCACTCCGTTAAATAACACTGGAAAGGTAAGACAATATGCCTTAGCTAACATGCGGGCTTCCGACCCATCTATTGAGCAACACGTTGATGAATTGCAGACCAGGCTTCCCAACAAGTTAGATATCTCATAGGGATAACAGAATTTAACATCTATTTGCAATAATGACAATATTGTGATGAATTAGCAAAATCCTAATCCATGCAATGCATTTGACTTATGTATAAATCTTACCACACTGCTTTTTGTTTTCATTTAAATTCTCCATTTCATGCCGTATTCAGTCAACGCCTACAACCAAGAAACATGTGCTCAATTTTGGGTTTTCACAAAAAAACAAAAAACGAATTATGGTTGTTCCGAAAACTTGATATTTTTGTAGTTCAACACTATGATTCTTACTTATATTTCACGATGCTGTTATGTGTATTTCTTATACAGTACCTTTTCATCAGTTAGCACAACATATTAATAGAGTAAAAACATCAGACATAATCTAGTCTATCAATGTTTAGAATCAAACAAATGTATTTCTAACGCATGATGGCATGGCTGTGGAAAATCGCAACCATAGCACTGCAATACGAAAGAGATACTGGCGGTCATTCACTATTATACAATATACCAAAATCAAAAAAAGGCGCACAATGCGAAGTCAAATTTAAGAGTGAAAAAATATGATTCAAGAGTGATTTTTGTTAAAACGATCAAGAAGAAAAAAATTAAACTTTACAGTTGTGTATCCACCATTATGTTGTAGTTATTGATTTCTTAAGGCTAGTCCCCGATGTGAGAATGAGGCTTCAATTTAAAAAAAAGAAAAAATCTTCCCCCAGTTAAAAGAATGAGTTTCTTTCACTGCAACAAGTATTTCCAAAACAGTTTCAGTCACAACAGCGTTTGGGTTCTTCCGAGTGGGTGTTCACTTTTTAAACTAAATTATTCTCCTCTTTGAAGGCTGTAAATGTATTCAAATATTTTAAAATTAATACATTATGTAAAATGATTTGAAACTAGGCAAAAAATAAAATGATCCAGAGATTATAGTAGTAACCAGCACTGACGGCAGACAACACATCTACACCATTATAGGTAAATAACATTTCTTCAACCTCCTCACTTGCTATCGGTGTTTTTTACAATCACTTGAAACTTGTATCACAGCAATGAGATCAAAAGAAAAGGAGGCTGCAGAAACCAAGGGATGTGTTGTTGTTTCTAGCAGAAGGAAAACGCAAGTACTGCTCTGCCGTTCCTGGCGTCAGTCCCAACATCAGAATCAACACTAATCTTTAGTAAGCGACTGCAAGACTAGGCGTCAATTCCGTAGATCGCTACGAGCAAATTGTGCTTTGTGAGAGCAATGAAAACAGTCCTATACAGGATAGCAACATGTCTGTTATAGATTCTGTGACATTGTACTGCGACTTTAAGGTGGGTGGAACACTCTTCTAGGGCAATTCTATGTAGAATACTCATAAAGGAATGTATTAGAGGATTCTATGTAGAGACGGTTGAAGGAGTCACCTAATGGATGAGGTTAATAAACCCGACTTGCTTTACCTAATAGATATTGGTGTCATCTTCTTCTATCTAAGACACCACATAATTTTGGCGACGATCGTGGGTTAATGCTCAAACCTCAACATCAAGAGCGCTTTACCTGATCCTCCTGACGTTCGGCTACAGTGGAAATAGCTTTCTCCTCCAGCGGCAGTTACATGTCATCGAAGAGAGGTTTTAGTAACTTCTCCAGTGGCTGATTGTAATCTTGTAAAGTTAACGAGAAGAAGGTGAGGAGATTTGTGGGAGGGACGAAGCGGAGACTTGCGTTCCAGTGACGTGACTTCATAATCAAAGCAGCAAGTAACTTACGCTGGCGTGCGTTTCAGTGATGTGAGCTTCGTCACAGCGCATGCGGGATGGATTAACGTTTGTCCATCACTTGCGCATGTCAAAGGTTACGTCAGATTTGTGTTCCATTGACGTCAATTGAGTAACTAAGGAACAATCAACATACGTTGGCTTGTGTTCCAGTGATGCGCATTTCGTCAAGCGCAAGCGGGATGATTTAACGCTTGCTTCTCCTTTGCGCATACAAGAGATTCTTTCATTAACGCTGATCTTGTTGGCAACACGTCAGTGTCACTTCGTTACCAGAATACTGTGCATGAGGGTTTATTCATCGCTTTTCATTCTGAAGCGGTTATGCTCAAGTTTTGTTATTTCAATGAAATATGTTTTTTTCCTACGGAGCTTGAATGATAGTGTCCCAACTTTACCGTTTCAGTGCAGGAATGAAGTCGCTATACTGCAACTCCTTGTCATTCAGCAGAATACTGTGATTTGGTTGTGAGTTTGCCAGGGATATTTAAGAGTGTTTCAAGTAAGTGACTGCACATAATATTTTAAGATATCAACTGAAAGAGAAACAGAAACACGACCATACAGAAAAGGAGTTACCCTCAAGACTTATTTGGAAAAAGGCAGTACAACGTTTGAAAATATGTTTGATCTCTGAGTGGAAATCACATACTTATTGATAACACGAATATAGTAACGTTTGCATAACAGAATAATAATTACTATGTAAATAGTGCATATATCTCCAGTAATATTTAAAGAGAAATAAGATACTTATTTTTTTTTTCTTTTCTTAATTTAAAAAAATATTGGTTACATCTATGTAATTGATTTTGGTGATTGTTGTGTCAGAGCTCAGGTCATTTAAATTTCATAATGCAGAATGTTACGCAACCTCCATTTTTTTTAACTAGCCCAGGTGAGCCTAGCATAAAATGGCAAAAGTGGAAGAAAATATTTGTGAACTACGCAAGGGTTTGTGGGACAAATTTAAGTGCAGAACGCAAACACTCTTTGTTACTTCATTGTCTTGGAGGCGAAGGGCAGGAAGTTCTGGAACACTTACCTGAGCTGAGTGCCGCTGAACAGAGAAACTTAAATGAGTACGAGATTTGTGTGCTTCAGTTAGATCGCCATCATCTTCCACGTCTAAGCACTATTATGGAGAGATATCATTTTGGTATACGTGACCAGAAAAAAGATGAATCGGTAGAAGAATTTGTGTCAGCTTTAAGGAAATTAGCCTCATCATGCAAATTTGGTGGGGCTACAGAAGAAAGAATAAGAGACCAATTTGTATTAAAATGTGCTCATGACAATATTAGAAAAGAACTATGGTTAAAAGATGAACCACCGTTAGAGGAGGTGATCACAATAGCAAAACAAGTAGAACACATGATGAAATGTGTGGATGAGTTGAGTGTTGAGAAAAACAAACCGGTTGTTTCTAGCACTAATGTTGATGAAGTAGTCTGTCAAATAAAGAAAAAAGATTTAGAAGTCAAAGACAAAAGTGTATCTACACCGATTACCGAAAATGTTTCAAATAGTTTTGGCAAACCAACGTGTTTCAGGTGTGGGAGAATAGGACATCTTGCTAATGCACCTTTTTGTCCTGCTTTAAAAGTTGTGTGTAGTACCTGTGGAAGAAATGGTCATTTTGCAAGATGTTGCAAAAGTAAAGTAAGGAAAGGAGATCAATATGCAAAAAAAGTTCAACCTCAAGTTACGGTAGTAACTTTGCAAGTAGATGTACTAGAAGCATTTCACCCATCTCGTTTAGTTAATATTGAAGGGGTGGAGTTAGAATTCAAATTTGATTCATGCTCTCACTTAACCATGATTAATGAGGATATCTTTACTAAATACTTCAAGACCTCTGTAAAACTTGTCAAAAGTGATGTTTCCCCTCAAGGCTATGGTGACACAACCATTAAAATGGTAGGGTATTTTCTAGCAACAATAGAGCTGTCTAGACGTATGATTGTTGGTAAGGTGTACATAGCAAAACGAGGTGATGCGCTTCTTGGTTGGCCTCACCAACGCCTTTTAGGAGTCACTCTTAATCCCAATACAGTTCCTCAGGTTCAGATACAACAAATTGATGATGTAGGCTCCATGTTCGCGGAACAATTTCCGGAGGTCTTCCAAGACAAACTTGGATGCCTCAAGGGGTACAGACACAGCATTAAACTGAGAAAGAATGCAATACCGGTAGTCGCTAAGAGTAGAAGGATACCTCTCAGTGAACAAGTGGTTGTTCAGAAAGAGATTGAACATCTAATAGATATTGGTGTCATTGAGCCAGTAGAGGCAACGGAATGGTTGGCTCCCATAGTGGTTTCTAAGAAAGCCAATGGAGAGCTTCGGCTTTGCATTGATTTAAGATCTCTCAATAAAGAGGTTATAGTAGATCGTTTTCCATTACCCAACATTGACGAGATGGTTGGAACTTTAGTGGGTGCAAAGTTTTTCACCACTCTTGATTTGGCATCAGCCTATCATCAGGTTGAACTTTATGAGTCGTCATAAGAATTAACGGCGTTTGTGACACCTATGGGTACTTATAAATTTCGTAGAATGCCTTTTGGGCTTGTGTACGCAGCTGCGGTTTTCCAACGTATCATGTCAAGAATTTTGAGAGGGCTCAAGGGTGTAAGATGCTATCAGGATGATTTATTAATCTATGGAAGTTCAAAATCAGAACATTACTCAAGAGTGAGTGCTGTGTTAGAACGTTTAAGAGATTCAGGTTTAACATTAAAGAAAGAAAAGTGCAAGTTTGGGGTTCAGGAGGTCAATTACCTCGGACATTGCATTACAGGTCAGGGTGTTTTTCCAAAACAAGGGCTGGTTGACACGATTGTGAACATGAATAAACCAATCAGTAAAGAGGAACTTCTATCTTTTCTTGGGATGGTGGAGTTCTATAGTAAGTTTATTCCTGGATATGCTGATAAAACTCAAAAATTGAGAAAACTTACAGCTAGAAGTGTCATCTTCCAGTGGTCTGACGAATGTGAAAATGAATTCTGTTCCATAAAGAAGGATTTGATGAAAGCTCCGTCGTTGCAAGCGTTTGTGCCAGGACATGATACTTACATTTTGACTGATGCAAGTATAAAGGGACTAGGAACAGTCTTAATTCAAAGACATGAGGGTGTAGGAAAATTGATTGCGTGTGCTTCTAGGTGTCTGAGAGGTCCAGAGTGTGATTATTCAGTTATTGAAAAGGAATCGTTGCCTATTTTTTGGGCTCTAAGGAAATTTAAGAACCTTGTTTGGGGTACCAAGGTAAAGGTGTTGTCTGATCACAAGCCACTTAAAGAAGTCTTCTCAAAAAAGGGTTGGATTCTATATCTTCGAGGATTAGGAAGTGGATTATTTCCCTCCAGGAATTTGATTTTGAGGTGGATTATATTCCTGGGGTTATCAATCATTCTGCTGACTGTCTTTCTAGGTTGGCTGATCCTAAAATGGTTAACTTAGATGAAGATGGAAATATAGAGGATGAGGTTGTCAATGTGTGTGAGGTGACCTCTGGTGCAATTAGTGAAGCAGAATGGATGGAAGAAATAGAGAAAGATTTAGAAATGAAGAATGTCATAGAAATGTTGGGGAGTAACAAGCGTTTGGAGAAACCGTGGGCTCTGATTGGAGAAGAGCTCTCAGTCATGAATGGTTTTCTTGCTCGTGGTTCCAAGATGGTTCCCCCAGTGGGTATAAGAAGTAAACTTCTCAGTTTAGCTCACTCTGGACATCTGGGGATAGTTAGGACAAAAGACAAAAGAGTTCTTAAGATTACAATTTTGGTGGCCAGGTATGGCTTTAGAGCGCAGCGGAGGAAGTTTGGGATCGCTGGCGGCCCCTCCCGTAGTGCTTGCCTGAGAGTCGGGGCAGGTGCTGTGGAGCCCGGCCTCCCATCGGGGGCAGAGCTGGCTGCCGGTGGTGGCGCCGTTGCGGAATCGTCCGGAGAGCGGGGGCCTGTCTGGCTGGTGGCCTCAGTGGTGGATGCCTGGGAGCATTGGCCCCTGCTCCGGCAGTGGGGGCAAGGCCTGAGAGAGTCCCCAGATTGAAGCGCTGCAGCGCCGGAGATCGAGCTTGCCGGGCCGCCCTGGGGACGCGGCGTGCGGGGTGCTGTTCAGACCCCTCCGGGCTCCTGTAAAGCGGTGAGCGGCGGGGGCGGCGGAGGTGCTGCGGCCATTGGGGGACACAACAGGACGGCGCTCGTGGGGGACTGGGGCGTGGGAGCCTGGAGCGTGATCCGCCCGTGGTGGTGCTGGAGGGTCTGCTATCTCGCTGGGCGTGTGGAGTCTGCTTTGGCCCGCTAGGACTGCTGGGGGAGCCGAGGATCGGAGGGCTCCCCCCCGGACACAGGAGATACCCGTGTGGGCCCGGTGAGCTCAGTTTGGGGTCCGGCGTGTGGGCAGTCCCCCTGGGAGAGCTCCCGTGGGCGAACACATGGGGGAACCATAGCCCCACTGCCCCTTCTGTTGGCTGTGTGTCCCTGGCTGTGGAGAGTGCTCGGAGGCCTGAGGAAGCCGGGGCGTGTGGGGGGTCGCCCTGCAGCCGGGTGTGCGGCCCCAAAGCTGGACTCTCTGCCCTGCTAAGCGTCTGCCTGTGCCTGCCTATCCCCCACGCTTTGCACGGACTGGGAAGTGGGGCCTGCCAGGAGACCGGCTACCCCCGATTGTAGGGACACGTGGTGGGGCAGCGCCGGTGGCGGTGCCGTGTGGCCGAGCAGCGTGTTGCACCGAGTTATCCCTGACCAGGGCGCGATGTCTGGCAAGACCCGGGGGGAGTAAACCCAGACGGGACGGTCCGCAGCGGGGTGCCACCCCTTCGACGACGCCTGGCGCTAGTGCATCTGCCAAACCATCTGATGATGATGCGCCTGTCACCAAGGCCTTTATGCTGGACCTGTTCAACGCCATTAAGGAGGATATCACCAGCCTCCGCTCCCAGCTGGCTTCTGACCTCCGGGAGGTGCGTCGGGATGTGGATGGTATTGGGGAGCGGGTGGCAACCCTGGAAGAGCATGACTTGGGGCTCGCCGGCGACGTCCATCAGCTCCAACAGGACGTTCTTCGGCTCACGGAGCAGAACTTGGACCTCCAAGCCCATGCGGAGGATTTAGAAAATCGGTCCCGACGGAACAACATCCGCATTCGCGCGGTGCCATGGGATGGAGAGGCTGGGGACCTGCGGGGTTACGTGGAGGGCCTGTTCTTGCAGATCCTGGGAGAGGACGATCTCCGCGAGGTCCGGATGGACAGGGTGCATCGCGTGGGGTTGCCAAGAGGGACGGGGGCTCCCCCCCCCGACATCCTGGTTTAAGGAGCGTATTCTTCGGAAGGTGAGAGGGCTTCCATCGCTGCTGTACCGGGACCACCGCCCCCAGTTGTTTCAGGATCTGGCGGCGTCGACGCTGCAGAAGCGCAGTGAGTTTCGCCCCGTGACGTCCTTCTTGCGGGACCAGAATGTCTCCTACTCCTGGGGCCACCCGTTCCGGCTTATTTTCCGGTGGCGGAACAGGCTGGTTCAGGTCCGCTCTCTACAGGCTGCCAAAGATCTCCTTGGTTTGGACGACGGGTCCCCCCCGTTGGGGGTTGGGGACTCGCCGGTGAGGCAACGTTGACGCTCCTTCCTCTGGCAGCGAGTGGGGCGCCCTCCCGCACCGGGTCGGCCGGACCCTGAGACCAGCGTACAGGAACGAGGTGCCGCGGTTGCCTTGGTGGCGACTGCGACGGAGGCTGCCTTGCAGGACTCTTCTTCGGCTAGCCTAGCCTCTCGGGAGGCCTCTGCTTGCTTGCCGCCGGAGGGCCACCCTCCTTTCAGGTACCACGGGGTATTGATGTACTTTGTGAGGAGACACCCTGGGCCTGTTCATTGGAGGGGTGCGGGCGGGGATCCCGCTTCATGGACTTGGGGGATAACCACAGTGGTCCCGGATTTGGGGTTGTGGGTTTTTTTCTTGTTCCAGTTTATTCTTTGGTGGGATCCTGGTTGGGGTGGTCCCCGGGGAGGGTGGGGGGGTTGGGGGGGGATCGGTTGAGATTGGGGAGGGGAGGGTCCAGTGGTGGCGGCTGGGGGTGGCGTGTGCGAGCTGTACAGGGGTTGTTTGGTGTGTGGGGGATCGCGGGAGGACCCGGGATGAATGATTGTAGGCGGCCTGGCTCCGGGCAGAGGGGTGGGGGGCGGAATTGGCTGGGATCCATCCTTTACTTATTCGCTGTGGGGGGGCGCGAGGTGCCATCTGGTTGATGGATCTGCTGAGATACATGTCAACCTAGGGAATGGCTTGGAGTCCCCCTGTGCTGTGCTTCGAGGGCGATAGTGCCGGGGTGCGCTGCTGGTCCTAGTTTGGAGAGGGAGTTTGGCTCGCGCTGGACGATGGGTGATGGTGCTGTGGTGTGAGTGGGGCGATCTGGCAGAGAAGAGAGAGGGGAGCGCTATAGGATGCCTGTTACCTTAGGTACTTGGAATGTGAAGGGGCTGAACTCTCCCCAGAAACGCCAGAAGGTCTGGAAATACATCCTGGATCATCACCTGGATGTGGTGGGGCTTCAGGAGACACACCTGACCCGGAGAGACGAGTCCCGCCTCAAACATAGGCAATTCCCTCTTATCTATAGGTCTTCGGCGACGTCGAAGCACAGGGGAGTGGCCCTGATGTTTCGTTCGACCCTTCAGTTTCAGCCTCTGGGGGTGCGTGGCGATAAGGAGGGCAGATGGCTCATTGTCAAGGGAGTGCTTCTTGGCAGGACTTGCACGTTTCTAGTGCTGTATGCTCCCAACGCTGGGTAAAATAGGTTCCTCCTGGAATTGTTGCGCTCCGTGGAAGACTTTATGGAGGGCGACCTCTTTATAATGGGCGACTTCAATCTGGTCTGGGACAGGGAATTGGACTGTTCTCACCGGCGGAGAGCCGAGGCCGGCCTCTTCTCTGAGGAGACACGTCAGCGGTTTGAGGAGCTCGGCTTATTGGACGGGTGGCGCTCTCTGCACCCCTTCTCTCGTGACTACACCTTCTTTTCTCACGTGCACAACTCTTACTCCCGCCTTGATCATGTTTTTTATAGCCAGTCCCTCCGGGGGTCTTTGGGGGAAGCCAAGATTTTCCCCCTCTCCGTCTCTGATCATAGCTTACTGGCGCTGGGCCTCCGGTGGGCCCCAGAGGGGACGGCACCGCGAAGATGGTATTTTCCGGTGTCATTGGTGCGGGACGAGTCTTCTTGCAACGCTCTTCGTAAGGCGAGTCGGGAATTCTTTCAGCCCAACCCGGTGCGGGACACCTCGATTTTCACTACCTGGGATGCCTTTAAGGCATCGGTCCGGGGTACCTGCTTGGCCCTCAATGCGGCGCTTAATAGGCTGCGGAGGGTGGAGCGGGAAGCGCTGGAGAGGGAGCTCTCAACATTGGAGCAGGAGCATAAGGCCAAGCCGTCCAGGCAAATGTTGCGCTCCCTTATGGCTCTCAGGGGCAAGCTCCGGGCCCACTATAACAACAGGGCTGAGTTCACTCACCTGAAGCTCCGCCATCTCTCTTACTCCCAGGGGAATAAGGTGGGGAGGCACCTAGCCCGTCAACTACGCCATAAGCGGGAGAGGGAGTACATAGGGGGCGTGAGGGATGCCGCGGGCTTGCTGCAGCACAACGACGCGACCAAGGCGGGACTCTTCGGGGACTTCTATGCGACCTTGTACTCGGGGGACGCCCTGGACCCCGCTGCTCAGGAGGATTATCTGCGCGCTCTTCCGCTCCCTCGCATATCTCCCGAATGGAATGACCTGCTCTCTGCCCCGATCACTAGGGAGGAAGTGTTGGGCGCCATTAAATCTTTGAAGCCCCGCGAGGCACCTGGCGCGGACGGGTTCACGGCCCTTTTCTACCAGACCTTTGCGGTGGAGGTCTGTGAGTTCCTGGTTCGCCTGTTTAATGAAATGGCCGACTCAGGGGTGTCCTCAGCCTCCATGGCGGAGGCGGTCATCTCGGTGATCCCCAAGCCTGGCAAGGATCCATCAGCTTGTTCGTCCTTCAGGCCGATAGCCCTTCTCAACCTAGACGCTAAACTCTATTCTTCTATTCTGGCGTCACGCTTACAGGACTTGATGCCGGCATTGATTCACCCTGACCAGTCGGGTTTCATCAAGGGGCGGCAAACCCATGATAACACCAGACGGGTGGTCCATCTTATTGAGAAGGCCAACCGGTTTAACATCCCGGCGGTGTTGATTGGGCTGGATGCCGAGAAGGCATTTGACCGGGTGGACTGGCAGTTCCTGTTCCGCACTCTTCGGGCCTTTGGATTCTCGGACAGGTTCGTGACCATGCTTAAAGCCAACTATAGCGGCCCCCGATCCAGAGTCGCGGTAAATGGGTACTTATCCCCCTTCTTCTCGCATTCGCGGGGTACGCGGAAGGGTTGCCCTCTCTCCCCTTTGCTATTTGCCCTGAGTATCGAACCTCTAGCAATGGCGATCCGGGAACACCCGGACATCCGGGGACTTCCCTTCACGGGGGAGCAACATAAGATTTCTCTGTTTGCGGACGATGTCCTCCTCTCCCTTGTGGATCTGACGCATTCCCTCCCCCATGTGCAGACGGCCCTGGCGCACTTTGAGGCGGTTGCGGGGTTTCGGGTCAATTACGGCAAATCTTATATCCTCAATCCCACGCTCTCATCGGCGGAGGTGGACCGGCTCCGACCGCTCTCGCCCCTATCGTGGTCCCACTCCTCTCTAGTGTATCTAGGGGTCCGATTGACCCCCACAGTGGGCAAGCTGTACTCGGCCAATTTCCCTCCACTCTTGGCGACTATCCAGACTGATTTGCAGCGCTGGAAGCCGTTGTTTATCTCCTGGCTGGGCAGGATCCATGCGATCAAGATGACGCTCCTACCGAAGCTCTTATATCTATTCCAGGCTCTTCCTATTGCTCTCGACGGGGATTTTTTTCGCCGTGTAAGGACTCTCATGCTTCGCTTCGTGTGGCAGGGCTCGTTTTTCCTTTACCACTCTTCGGCGGCCACGGACGGCGGGAGGGGTGGGCCTCCCGGACATGCATCTTTACTATAAAGCAGCGCAGCTGCGGGTCTTGGTGGAGTGGACCCAACCCCTTTCGGAGAAGCACTGCCTCCACATGGATAGGAGTGTGGCGGGTCGCACGATCTGGGACCTGGTGTGGAAGCCTAAGGGGGACAGGCCCAAGAATGCTTACCTTAGCACCCCTACCGGCACCACCCTTAAGGTCTGGGATACGGTTTCAGGAGACGAGCGATGGACTACTTTTCCATCGCCCTTCACTCCCATTCACTTCAATCCGGCCTTTCCGCCTGCACTTCGAGAGGGTCCCTTTGATGCCTGGCGGGAGGGGGGCTGCCTAGCCCTCACGCATTTGTTCCACGGCTCTGCCCCGCTGACTTTCCCGAACTGTGGGCGGGAGTATGGGATTGCTGAGACAGAGAGGTTCCGCCATGGCCAGTTGCTACATTGGGCCCTATCTCCGTCGTTTCGGGAGGCGGCGACGCGGCCGCCTACCCCCTTTGAAGCCTTTCTTTCCCGCACCTCGACTATGCGTGGGGCTATCTCTTTCATCTATAGCCACCTCCTGACCACAGCTGTCTCGCCTAGGCCACGGTATATGGGTCAGTGGGAGGGCCTGGTTGGGCGTGACATCACGGATGAGGAATGGTCCTAGCTGTGGCGGGACCTGGCCAGACATAATCACTCGATGGAACTTCGGGAGGCGCATATTAAAACTATGATGGATTGGTACCTCCCCCCGGCCAAGCTCCATTGCATTTTCCCTAGCTCCTCCGACAGATGTTGGAGGGGCTGTGGTTTGTTGGGGGACTTCCGCCACATTTGGTGGGACTGCCCGGTTATCCGCCCCTATTGGGAAGAGATCTTGTCCCATGTTAAGGACATCCTGCGGTATCCGATTCTGGATTCCCTGGAGCATGTGCTGTTGGGCCTTAGAGACGCGCGTTTAGAACACCAGACGCAAGCGGACAAAAATATTTTTTGGCTCTGCATAGGGGCGGCTAAAATCACCTTGGCGGCGGCTTGGAAAAAGAGGGAGGCCCCGGCGATTTCTCTGTGGCATGCGCGGTTGTGGAAGTTGTTGAACATGGAGCGCATGGCGGACGTATTTTTGGGAGACTTCAAAAATTTTGTTTTCCGCTGGGGGCCTTTGGTGCGCTTCCTTTCTCGGGGGCTACCAGCTGCTGTGTGCCCGCCGTCGATCCGAGCCCTCCATCTGTTTCAAGTGTGATTATCGTTGGAAGTTTGCTGTAGTATGGTTGTGTGCTGCAACCACTGGAGGGTGGGGGTTGGGTGGATGTTGGGGATGGGGGGGGGTTCTCCCGGTTTTATTATTAGTTTTGTTGGATATTGCGACAGTCCTAACCGACGAGAGGGGAGAGCCTGCAGTAATGGGATTGGCTGGTCCGATCCCGGTAATTTGCATGTAGTTGTTCGTGCTGGATGGGTGGCCTTCACATGCCTGTCTAGCTTCTGTACTGGCGCCCTGGACTCGGTCCCTCTTCATCTCCTTTAGATTGCGGCTCAGCTGGACCGGACAACGGGACTATTGCTGGTCATAACAGCCCCCCTCATCTTGTGCATCTCCCCTGCGTGGGAATTGTGGCGGGATTGCCGCATGTTTTTCTCTGTTTTTTTTGTTTTTACCTTACTAAAAATAAAAACACCTTTGAAAAAAAAAAAAGTGCCATATATCACCCAGAAACGAATGGAGCAGTAGAAAGAGTTAATAAAACTCTGAAAAAAGTATTCAACTTGCAAGGGTGAATAGTTTGAACTGGAAAGAAGTCCTGCAAGACAGAATTACAGCTTATCGTATGTCACCACATTTAACTACGGGGAGGTCACCCTTTGAACTTTTTAAGGGTAGAGCACCTAATTCTAAATTATGTCCAGGATGGATGAATTTAAACAAGGGTTTAGTTGACAATCAAATTGGTGTTTGGCGTGACAGAGAGATAAAAAAAGCAGGTTGAAAGGAAAGTGAATTTTGATAGTAGGAAATCTGCTCATTTTAGTGATGTGAAATTGGGTGACACGGTAAAAATCAAGGCTCCAGTTGGTTGTCAGTCTTGGTCTAAGTTTTCACGGTGTAAATCTGTAATCAAACTATTTAGGAATGCTGTTAAAACTGATGATGGTAGGATTTGGAACAAAAATCGGGTGGTGGTGGTTAGTTCCAATTTGTCCTCTTGTAATGGGGGAGAAGCTCTTAATAATCCTTCTTACTCCAAGGCGGGCACTACTTTACCTACAATTGGTTCTTCAGATTCACTAACGTGTGTCAGAGAAAGGAGTCAGAGGGTGCGGAGACTTCCTGGGTACATGAAAGACTATGTATGATATGTTTTTCGCTAAGTACATGAAAGACCATGTATGATATGTTTTCCTCTCAGTTTTCAAGGTTGCATAAAATATTATATATTATGTGTTTTATTCCTATATTCATACATGAGTAACATTGTTCAATATGCATATTTTTGTGTTTATTTGTGTAAAGAGGGAAGATGTGTGACATTGTACTGCGACTTTAAGGTGGGTGGAACACTCTTGTAGGGTAAGTCTATGTAGAATACTCATAAAGGAATGTATTAGAGGATTCTATGTAGAGACGGTTGAAGGAGTCACCCGATGGATGAGGTTAATAAACCCGACTTGCTTTACCTAATAGATTTTGGTGTCATCTTCTTCTATCTAAGACACCACAGATTCTATATCAAGTCTGATTATGCTTCTCTTTCTTTACTACTCATAGACAGCAGCCAATCACAAGAAACCTATTTTGAATACATTTAGCTATACTATCTATGAATCCGTGCTCCCCATATGGCACCCCACCACCAATCATGGCCCTCCCGATCCTATAGGGCCTGCTGCTAGCATAGTCCGGCCTCTTTCTTTGCTGCTGAGCAGCCACAGATGAGTATACTTTTATTCTCTCTCTATTAGAGAGGCCCAAAGTTTTCCTCTCACGCAGCCGTGCTCAGGAAAGCTCCGGACTCTTCCCCGTCTGCCGCACATGTTCATTCTAACCTGTTTCTCCCAGGTTTTCGTAGCTGGAGACCACAGTCTGTTGGTAAGGAATGGGAGCAGAGGAGGAAGAGGACGTGCAATCGCCCGCTTCAGGAGCAGCGCACTGTCCCCTTTTTGTGACTGCTCCTGCACTCTTTTCAAAACAGCAGGACAGTAACCAACTCTGTTCTCTCCCGCTGTGAGTGTGTGATCCTCATAAAAATCAGTTGGGCTGTAGAAAATGTTCAATGGCTCTGCCTTAGGGGCTGCAGGTTACTCCTTCCACGTTTTAACTACCAGCCTATCGAATGGATCAACCTGCAAGGGACTGGCACCCAACCCCCTATTTTTCTACTGAAGAATTTGCTTCTGGTGCTATGCACCACCATGGCAGCACACTTCCTCCCACAAGAATATGAGAATTCTATGTCAGGACCTGAGGTGAGGATTATGCTGTTCTTCACTTTACTGGCTGCAGCTTGAGGACTGTTCATCCACTATATATTGCTGTTTTCTTATGCCATTCCCAAGGTTTCATGGGAATGGTAGTCGTTGTTTGCAGTTTTGTGAAATGGCTACTATTTAATAAAGTGAAGAAAGACTAGCATAATAGAATTGAAACTTTCCATTACGATAGCTAGGAAATGTTTCATTATGAGGAATATGGAAAAACCCCATATCAATATCAGATTGAGGAGCAGCTTGTAGATGCTTCGGATAATTTCATCCAGAAATCAGTGAAGAGGCATGTAGGAATGTGGAGTATTATGTGATGAGGCTTGTTAGGCTTCACCATGTAATACACTCAAAGATAGTTCTTGGATTCAGAATATTAAATTGTCAGCTTAATCCTGGTAGAGTGGCAAAGAGCAGTCAGACTTTACTAGAGGAAAATGTGTTAAGAATTTCAGAGTACCCCTGGAACGCCTACCGCGGGGGAATCTGTACCCCGCCGTTATTGCCCGATCCGTCACCGGCCCCGTCCCCTTAACCAGTTTATCTCCCCGGTGCCGGGCACTGAGTCCACCTAGTCCCCGTCCTGACCTTTTCCCCCCCTTGATACTCCTATGGATTGGTAGGGTCCCCCCTCTAGGGGAGCACATGCTGCTGTTTCCGATTGTGGGTTGCCTTGTGGATTTGTTTTTTGTTGTTATTTATATTAAAATGAAACCGTTATGTGGGGTCCGGAGGGTGTGGCTACCACCGCTTCTAACTCCTGTGCATTTCCCTTTGCCGCGGCATGCGCGCTATTGTTTGTATCACATACTCCTCTTGCTTGCTAGCGGCCGGCCTGAAGGTTGTAGGCCCATCTTTGTATATTTTTTGAATTTTGTAATAAGCGGTTTCAAAAAAAAAAAAAAAAAAGAATTTCAGAGTATAAACATGGATTATAAATAATTGACATGACTTGAAAGAAATCCAACACCAATTTTTCAAAATAAAGCAGATTTTTATCTTAATTTAGACACCAAAACAAACGAGAGCAGATACATATAACCGGAGTTATGGATTTTAAAAAAACCCATAAATCACAGCAATTCAATACTGCAGAACTTTTGCATTGCGCTCAATGGAAAAAAGTGGTGGAGACAATTGGTCAGTTGCAGGTCAAGTTGTGTGGAGCCCCAAAGAGGGTAAAGGCAATACGGGCCCTAGGACCAAGCCATGACAGTCAGGTCAATTTTACCTAGCTTGAAAAGCCGGGGTGCAGAGTTTTCCTGGATATCCTTGGTGCTGGAGCTACGGGAGAGCTGGTTTTACCACATACAAAGTGCTGGTGGGGAACAGGGTGCAAAAATTCGACAACTAAGCCACTGTTGGAAGTTGGATGAAGGTTTTGCGGTGTTCTGTTGAGGTGCAAGGTCGAGTAAAGGGGGTGGTTGCCAGACTTGCGACCACCAAGACTTGGCAGCGGTAAGCACAGTAGTAAGTAAATTTGCCCTCTGGAAACTTTGTGGAGGCAAAGACTACGTTTCCCACAATTAACTGAATCATCCACTTCTGGTCGTTTCCTCGGAGGGCCAGATGGCCAGCGATTATTCATTTCCAGTATTCTATTTTCACCTACGGTTGCATGGGACTCGTGCCACTAGTCCAGGGGAGTCTGGCGATGCCTTTGGCTCTCAGAGGTCCCTCTGACTGGGGGAACCAAACTTTGGTCCAGGACGAGCCACATTTGTGCAGTTCCAGGAAGGTTGTCACAGGTGCAGAGTATAACACCTTTGGTTTGTGCAGCTCCTGTAGTCACAGACACAGATCTCTTCTCTTGTCCTTGTTGCAAGTCAGATCAGAACTGAAGTTTTGGTGTCAGGGGTAGTCCTTAAATCCTAGATTTAGGGTCATTAGGGGTGTGTGTTCAAGTGGCAATAGGCTACTAGCCACAGCGGCTAGTCCGCCCCTGAGGTGACCACATCCGGGGTTGTAGGCCACCTCTTCTATCCAGAACCCACTATTCTACCCCTTTTAAAAATGGCAGAAGTCGTCATTAGCTGTACAGACAAGGTAACCCACCCTAGAGGTATGGCTATCCTTCTGGGGGTGTACACCTCCTGAATACCTAACTTTCCCACTGGCCCGGTGCATATGTGCCTGTAGGGCGGGGGAGGGCTGTTTCCTCCATAGGGAGGCAGCCTGGTTGCATATCACAAGTGTTAGAAATGGGTTTTCTGGTTGGCTAGGGTTTGCAACTCAGCCAGGCATAATCCATCGCTCCAGTCAGGACAAGGGGATTACTCGTCTAAAATACACTCTGCTAACCCCCTTGGTAGCTTGGCATGAGCAGTCATGCTAATCTCAGAGGCAGCGTGTAAACCATTTGCACATAACCAGCAGAACACAGTGAAAACACTCCAAAATAACAAAACATCCGTTTTAGAAAAATATCCAATATTTATCGGTGTAAAACAAGACCCAAACTATAACAATTCAACAAACAGTGATCAAAATACGAATAATGCAAAAATAGGCTTTGCATACAGTTCCTTGAAATCGATTGCTCTGTCCGGGGATATCACGGATTCGTGAAAAACAAATCCAACAGTTACGGTCGGTTGTGGCGTCCTGGGCCAGCTACGGTGTCGGGGAGACGCGTAAAACAGTACCTTTGGAGATGCAGGCGTTGGATCTAGCGGTGAGCTCCGGAACAGCAGCGTTGCCAGGTGTTGGTTCCGGACGTCAGTGCAGGAGTCGTTGGGCCCTTGAAGTCACACGTGTTGCAGGTCGAACTCTGTGTTTTTGAATTCAGGAGCACTGGCGTGGGCAGGAGCCGGTGCTGCGGTGTGAAGCAGAGCGATGTGATGCAACATGCGGTGGCCTCAGATTACGGTGCAGGTAACGGCTAGGTGACGGTCATCCAGCGGCGTCGGTGAGACCAGGGCTGTGGTACGAAGCGGGGTGGTGCATTGCTGACAGATTACGGTGCAGGCAGCGGCGGCGGCGTTGCTGAAGCGCTGTCGTCGGCAGAACCAAGGATGCGGTGCGAGACTGGGCAATGCGGAGTGCGGGTCTACAGGTCGCGGTGCAAGCAGAGGCATCGGTTTACGATCTTGAGTCGATGGCGCTGGTGTTGGTGGGCCAAAGCTGCAATGTGGGACAGGGCCTAAAACTGGGGGCCTTCCAAGCAATGAAATGAGAGCTGTCAGATGACACCACCTTGGTATACTTCTATCCGGCCCAGAAATCTTAACTGTCGGTGGATAAGAGTCCTACAGGACTCGGAGCAGTGCTTTCACAAAAGCAGAGAAATGAGGAATGGCTCTAGTGGCATATGCCAGCCGTGCGTTACAGACATGGAAGGACGTTATTCCCACATCAAAAAGGGAGCCATCGCAGTGCACTGGGGCTTCTGCCACTTTCACCTGTACCTCTATGGCCAACCTTTCGTTGTTCACAAGGACCACTAGCCTTTAATATCGCTATTTATGAAGTTGTCCTCAAAACCTCTACAGAGAATCAAAAAATGGATCTTACAATTACAGGAATACCAGTTCACAGTTGTCTATCGCCCTGGAACCAAGAATCCAGCAGATTATTTCTTGAGGCATGTAAAACCATTCACAGAGAAAGAAGAGTTGGGCTCTGAAGAAGTGGAGGAGTAGGTCAGGCTGGTAATGGAAAGGTCCAGACCGCTACTCATTTCTCTTGAGGAGAATGTGAAGGCCACAGCTGCCAACGAGTGTCTCCAGTTGGATATCTCAGCGGTAGCCTCCAGAAAATGGTGCATCTTAACCATTAAAATGGCCCACCGAATGGAGGAAGCAAAATTGGTGTTAGCTTCCCTGTATAATGTATTCACAGATCTGGCTGTGTCTCCTGAAGGCTGTCTTATGAAAGGCTCCTGTCTGGTGGTTCCTGGGCCTCTAAAACAACGAGTGGTTGTTCTTGCTCACTTCTCTCATCAAGGAATCGTCAACATAAAATCATGACTGAGATGTAAGGTCTGCTTTCCGAGTTTAGACAACCTTGTTGAATAAACAGTTTACCAGTGCCCACTGTGTCAGGCTGCCAGACAGGCGGAACCGTCAGCATCAATCAGCACCTAAGATATCCCGCCATTTCCGTGGCAGAGAGCCAGTGCCGTTTTGGAAGTCTACCCGATGGCAGACACATGCTGGTTGTCATAGAAGACTTTTCAAAATATCCAGGAGTTGAAGTCATGGACTCAACATCAAGTCAAACCATAGCTCGGCTAGAGAAAATCATGGCCACCCATGGGCTTCTCAAAGAACTGCGCAACGACAATGGCCCTCTGTTCACAAGTCATGAATTTACGGAATACTTGCAGTCCAGATGCATTCATCACAGAAAGTCACACCCCGCTGGCCACAAGCGAATGGAGAGGCAGAATGGTTCATGCGCACTTTAAACAAGGTGCTCCAGATCGCTCTGGCCCATGGACAAAACAAGGAATGCGCTGTTTACACTTTTCTCAGAGAATACTGCCTTACACCTCACTCGGGGACCAAAGTCAGCCCTGGCTCCCAGTGTGTGAATCGACCAGTGGGTGATGGCGTTCCCCAAATTGACAAGCCGTCAACAATGTAGAAGCAAGTTGCTGAAACAGTGCAACAGCGCCGGATACGAAATGATCATATGTCCCGGGTCCGCAGAGTCAAATGAAATTTCATCATGTTTGACGACCTGGTGATGGCAAAGAATAGTCATCCACGAAGTACGTTCATGCTTACTTTTGAGATTTATCCATGGCAAGTGCAGTCAGTAAAAGAAACAATGATCACTGCTCAGAAAGCAGGAGAAACCATCACAAGGAATGTGTCTTTTTTCAAACACAATCAAGCTCCTGCGAACCAGCCCTAAAAGGATCTCTCTGCACAACTGTGTCCACAGATACTGGAATATGGCCTTTGTTGGAATTGAGCCCAGATGTGCAGTCTGATTACAGTCAACATCCACTGTGGACAAGGCGAGAGGAAACGAGGGCAGATGCCATTCACCAAGGGAGGGAGAGGTACCATCCTTGTCCGGCGAGATCTGCTCATCTGAAGGACTTTGTTTTGACCTGAATTATGGTATATTTTCATCTCTCTCTCTCTGATAATGATGATGTCTTGTTCATGATCAGCAGCAAAGGATTTAGTGCTGTTCTGTTCATACGTTTTATCAATTTGAAATAAAGGAGGAATGTTGTGTTTGTGTTCGTGGGTGAGCCCACTGTAAGCGAAGGTAGGAGGGGTGATCCTTACCTGAGCCCTCCCTCCAACCACGCGCCAGATGGTCCAGGCCTTGATGGAGTAAAAGGAAGGCAATAAAAGTGCCCAGGGCACATACCTCATGGCAAATTACTATTCACAAGTGTCTGGGGATTATCTTTATATCGGCTGCGCCGCATCACTTCGTGCCCCGCTAACATCTTCAGATAACATCCTTTTATTTTTTTAAATTTTTTTTTTTGTCCTCATATATGCCACCAGTATATACTCTAGATGGGAACCCCGTGTGCCTTTCACATTGTCAAGTTGATACCACCCTGGACTCAATGTGTAGCAGTCAGGGGTCACCCAGAGGTAGGCTGTTTCCTTGTCCCACTCCCCTGTCCTATGATGGAATACCTCGGACCTGGGGAGGACAGGACCGACACAAACCTCTGGCATAATCATCGGACCATTATATCGACAACCAGGCCACCAATTCCAACCACACATTGTCTGTATTCTCTACTTGGCACGCCATGTCCATCTTACTGACTTCTATAATGTTTCGTAAACAATTAGTAAACCTGGGGGGGGCCGCTGACTTCCATTCTTTACAGATCTCTCTCCTTGCTATAACCATCACATAGAATATAAATTGTGAGGAATAGTTATTAACGTTGTAGCCAGGTGGTAAGCCAAAAAACACTAACCTCGGAGAGCATGTAATAGTAGTTGTTAAAACCTACCCCAGGCAGTCCACGATCTCCTTCCAGTATTCAATAATCTTTGGACATTCTAAGAATATATGTATATCGTCAGCTGCCAGGAGTTTACAGCGTGGGCAACAATAACTCTCAAATGTGACCCTGGACAGTTTAGCAGGGGTCCAGTACACCCGATAGACCGTGTACAGATGGTTTCTCCTTAGATTGGCTGGTTTTATTAGGCTCTGAGACAAAGAGAAAGAATCTGTCCAGATCTTACTAATTGCTTCAGGACTATCTGATATCATATTACCCCAAAGACTCGCTAGCTCACAGTTTAACATTTCTGTTGCCCCCATTAAAGCCCTATACCAAAATGAAACCTCTCGTTTCCACCCTCCTCCCCTGCAGACAGACTCAAGGATCTCAAGGTCCCTCTCTCGCTGTAACATCTGTCTTGACCACCAGGCGGAGAGTTGGTAAAACTTAAATCTCGTTAAAGATCCATTTGTCAGTGACACTAAGGAATCCCAATCCATGAGGCCCGAATTGCCCCAGAGATCCCCCCATCTCCTCACGCCAGCTGTTTTTAGAGGCTGGGACAGCTGGTCCTGAAGGCACTCCGGAGTGCCCGGGGAGTCCCAAACTGGGGCATTAGTATGGTAATATGAGATTCCCAGAGCTCTCCGGACATATACCCAGTTCCTAAGGGCAGCCTGCAGGATCTTCAAGCGGACTTTTTTATAAAATTTCTGGTCGCCGAATTTGAATAAAAAAAACTCCTGTCCCTGTGGTAAATCATGGAGCAATGCCTGGAATAGGCGGCCCTGCGAAGTTGAGTCCAATTTATTGGTCAATAATCTAAAACTTTTAAAATGAAAGGCATGACAATACATGAGTAGGTCTGGTAAGGCTAGACCCCCGATTTTTAACCCCCTCCTTAGCTTTTTCCAGGCTATCCTGGGAGATTTACATGCCCAGATAAAGGAGCCGATCCTACCTTGAAGGCTCTTAATCTCTTTCTGTGGAAATGATAGGGGGATGGAGTTATACAGAAACGTTAATTTGGGGAGTATAGACATTTTAATGAGGTTAACTCGTCCGTAGATATTTAATGGCAGACTACCCCATCTTGTTAATGTTTTTGTAATTTCTTTTGCTACTGTCTGCCAACTAATTTTCGATATATTTTTCAGTTCATTGGTTAAATTAATTCCCAAGTACCTCATTTTATATTTTACATTTTGTATAGGCGTAGTATTATTCCAACCCATTATTTCAGTCTTCTCCCTATTTATTTGATATCCCGAAAGCCTTCCAAATTCCTCAGCTAGATGAAACAGCCTAGGTATGGCGTCCGCGTGATTGGAGGTATATAAAAGAAGGTCATCTGCATACAGAGCGGCCTTAAGCTCTAGGTCTCCTATTTTAAAAGGTTGAATTACATGATCAGCCCTAATACAACAAACAAAAGGCTCAATATAAATGTCAAACAAAAGGGGGGATAGGGGGCAGCCCTGTCTCGTGCCGCGAGATATTTGGAACCAATCGGACAGGCCGTTATTAACCAAGACTTTGGCTCTAGGACCCTGATATAAAGATTTAATTCCCTCTGTAAAAATTGGAGGAAACCCAAACCCAGCCATAGTGGCCCACAGATATTTCCAGTTTACCTGGTCAAAGGCTTTGGCCGCGTCTATTGCAATTAAAGCTAACAGCAGCCCTCTGTCTTCAGCATAATCTATGGCTCCAATCGCCTGGAAGGTCAGCTCATTCAGCTGCCTCCCCGGGATGAACCCTCTGTGATCCGGGTGGATTATAGATTTTATAATTTTATAATTTTGGCAAGCCTAGTTGCCAGGATCCCCGAGTAAAGTTTCAGATCTGAATTCAAAAGAGAGATGGGCCTATAGGACTCGATTTTTTTTGGGTCCTTATTGGGTTTTGCGATAAGAGTAATCGTAGCTTCAGCCCAGGTAGGGGGGATGCTGTGGCCGTGAATCAATAAATGGTTAAAAAGTAAAGTAAGCACAGGTACCAATTGCTCTGAATAATAAGTATATACTTCGCTTGGTAACCCGCCTGGGCCCGTAGCTTTCCCCCGCTTTATTCTCTTAAGTTGAGCTATTACTTCCCCTTCCATGATCTCACTCTCTAAATACTTCCTGTCTATTTCTGAGATTTGGGGTAAATTTCTCTGACTTAACCAAGACTGAGCTTCCTCTATCTCATCACTCTCATCTTCCATATATAGGCCTTGCATGAACCCTCTCGATTCCTCCCTAATGTCCCCATCCTCCATAATTGATCTACCTGTCTCCCTTTGTGTTAAAACTTTAATATTGTTTCTAGATCTTTCCTCTCTAGCTTTCCAAGCGAGAAGGCCCCCACCTACGTTCCCTTTAAGGCGCGCACGCGCACACCTTCGCCGACGTCACCGCGCACTCCCGGATGTGGAGCGCGCACAACGATTTCAGGACGTCCCGGCGGAGAGGCGCCGGCCGCGCCGCCGCT
Source organism: Triturus cristatus (assembly GCF_964204655.1). NCBI lineage: Eukaryota > Metazoa > Chordata > Amphibia > Caudata > Salamandridae > Triturus > Triturus cristatus. The sequence continues at coordinate 315,736,739 of NC_140595.1, forward strand.
TTAAGAAGCGAGCGGCGCGAAAACCAGGCACTTGTTCCAGTGGTGCCGGCGAGGAGTCGTGGAGAGTGCAGGTAAGGGGGCTTGGGGGCTTGGGGGCTTGAGGGCTTGAAGGCTTGTGGCGGGCTCGGGGCGTGTGGCTGCAGAGCGCGGGACTGATTGTGGCCTTTTGTTTATCTATTGATGGTAATCACAGCCCGTGAAGGGGCTCTGATTACCATCAATACTTAAACAAAAAGCCACAATCGTCCCCGCGCTTTACCAACAAAACAGTAGAGTCGGTTTAAAATCACAGCGTGTACCAAAGTACACGCTGTGTTTTTAAACTGGCTCTACTCTTTTGCTAGTAAAGCGCAGTGCGGGGACGATTGTGGCCTCTTGTTTAGGTATTGATGGTAATCGGAGCCCCTTCACGGGCTGTGATTACCATCAATACATAAACAAAAGGCCACAATCAGTCCCGCGCTCTGTAGCCACACGCCTTAAAGGGAACGTAGCCCAGAAGTTAGAAACATCGACCAGAACCCCAACCATACACCCAGAGACGGAGGAGTGTTTTTAAATGGCAGGAAACCACGTAGCAAGGTACTAAAACGCCATGTACAGCCTTAGCCATATTGAACCTCACCACACAGGAAAAAACAATGCTACAGAAATCACAAAACGTTAAAAAATGCACTCAATATCATTGCACAAAATTATACGCCGAAAATATATGGGCAAAATATAAGTGACAAATAAAATGCAGATATTAGTTAATGGTTTCTGCTGGATAAACTTCACAAATAAGTAAATACGATTAATAAAGTCACAAATAGGGTGGATTACATTTGTGAGAATGTGTGGTGTCATAAGTGCGCATGAGGAACACACATTTACAATAACAAAGAGGAGCTGCGGCAGCTGGGATAGTTCAATGAGGTTTAATAGTGGGATTGAGGAAGTGGACAGCAGATCGGGAGAGTTCCAGTGTCGGAGGCCCAGTGATTGGAAGGCAGGGGCAACAATAGGTAACAGAGGAGTTTTGAGAAAGTTACAATGTCGTTAGGACAGTGCAGAGGCCTAATGGGACAGTCTTGTTTTATTACCATCGATCCTGGGAAATTTCTGTAACATTCTCAAATGTGCTGGTTTACAATGAAGGTGGACTGAAGACACAGAGCAAGGCAGGTTTTCCTTCAGTTGTTATCAGAAAGCAATTGAGATGATTCGGAGTGTAAACGTTGCATATAATGAAGGACGCATAGACTCTAAGACATATTTTTGTGACACTCTTCACCTACGTTCCCTTTAAGGTGACAGTAGAGTTGCCTCCTTCAGCTCTTAGAAGCATACATGAGGTCAGTGGGTCATTTTCTCTTTTGATTAGAAACTGTAAAGGTTATACTCCTTATGGACTGAAAGTCGCCTTCATCCTCACAACGCATTTTCTAACTTGTGCTGTGATTTTATTTAGGAACAGGAAGGTTAAACACTGACCAGGCTCGCGTCGTGAATTTACATAAAGCACGTTAGCGACATAGGGCAAACTAGAGCTCATTTTGACTGAAAAAGAAAGGAGGGGGCATGGGCACGCACTGAAATCACATATCTGCATTAATACCATCGATTTCTGATCTTTGCAATGCAAATTCGCCTGGAGCTGAAACGGACAGCTGTCTAGACATAGATCCCAGCTAAAGCTGTCAGTAAGTCAAACAGGTCTCAAATGTAAACATATGAGGGCCTATAAAGAGCTCTAAGATTGAGGTGAAAATGTATTATACGGCCGCAGAGCCAGTGATTCACAAAACCACAGGGCTTGTGACTGCACAAACCCTTTGTGCAATGTATAAAAGTAATTTTACATTCATTTCAAGTCACAAATGGACTTTTATGATACGTTTGAAATCACGAGCCCCCCTATTTAAGAGTCGCTATGGTATCTATCAATGGTTTCAGTGTGAAATATTTTTTGAATTCCGTGTGCATTTAAGAGATACAGACAGCGCTAAAATATGTTCCCCTTGAAGGATTGCCAACGTACGGATGGAGTTCTGCTGTGGCTTGTAGGCCTCCATCCCTGTGCTTGCAGGCCTTCACAGGGGGTTGCAAAATACCCTCTTTCTCCTTAATATTCATGAGGCGGGAATATTTTCGCTCTCCTGCGAATATCCATTTTCAAACCGGACTGATTGCTACATTGGTCATGTCACATATAGCTGGGCAAGTCACAACCAGTTGGTTTGCAATTTGCACATACAGGTTTTAACCTGCCCAATGATACATTAAAAACACAGCGTGTACTTTCAGAAAGTAGTAAGTGGGGGCGGAGGGGTAGACGGACACACACGTGTGGTTTTTTTTTTCTTCTTCGAATTACTTTTAATGTTTGACATATAAATCTTACAAATTGCCTGGGGGTCCACGGCTGCCAGTAGTGACTCACTGGGGGTCCTCAGGAGTGAAAAGCTTGGGAACCACTGGTATGGGAGATGCTATAAAACAAATGAAATACATGTGACAGAGGAATGAGAGGCACCGTTGAAGGGTGATATTAAGGGAATCTTTGAGGAATCCCAACAAAGATTGTTGTAGGCTGGTGAATTGTACGATTGTCATTTACTATTCCTTAAAAGTCAATATATAATGATACATGTGTTGTAGAATGCACCATTGATTCCTAATCTTCTTGGGGGAAGGGGGAGAGGCCACTCACTGCACTTAGTGTGCACTGTATGGGGACTGGTCTGAAACCACTCTGGCCCTGGCAGGAGCCTTGTACTGTGAAAGAAAACTAACTATTTAAAAGTTAATCACCGAGATGCAGCACCAACCTTCCCATTACATGTTCCAGTTTTTGGCAAACTCTTCCAATATAAAATACTAAAATCATTAGTAATTAGAGTTTGTTTTTGTGTGCCCATGTGTTTATTTTTTCGGATTACTCTTGTACTGCTTACATCATACTAATAATGAAACACATTGGCACACGCCTGTTTGTCCTAGACTGGAATCCCAGGTAATTATTTGGTCAATTTTTCTATTGGGGTCTCTAGACCGGTCCCATTCATATTTTGTGATTCTTCAAGCGTTTGCTGACTATCTTGTCTTCAGTTGCAGGTTTCCAGTCTGTAAGGTATTTGGATAGGAGTGGTCAGGTGCGAGTACCCACAAAGACAAGGTAATTCTGTGTACGTTCCTCGTTGGGTTGGGGGTTGCTGGGTAAATAGAATCACAATCTGCACCCCTTTTCTTTTGCAGGTTTGGTAGACCGTACTACGAATACAATTGCACAGGCAGACGGGAGTACAGGCAGAACAAACAGGTAATTGTTTGCTAGAGTTAAAGGAGTGCATCTTCTGTTGCAGGCTTCGCAGCCAGACCCCCATACATTCACAAGGGCGTACGTGAGTTCAAGCAGAAGAGGTAATTGTTTGGTAGAGTCAAACTGTGGTGCATCTTGATCATTGTAGCATAATATACTTACCCATGTTTTCTTCTGTTGCAGGCTTCGCAGCCAGACCCCCATACATTCACACAGGCGTACGTGAGTTCAAGCAGAAGAGGTAATTGTTTGGTAGAGTTAAACTGTGGTGCATCTTGATCATTGTAGTATAATATACTTACCCATGTTTTCTTCTGTTGCAGGCTTCGCAGCCAGACCCCCATACATTCACACAGGCATACGTGAGTTCAAGCAGAAGAGGGAATTGTTTGGTAGAGTTAAACTGTGGTGCATCTTGATCATTGTAGCATAATATACTTACCCATGTTTTCTTCTGTTGCAGGCTTCGCAGCCAGACCCCCATACATTCACACAGGCGTACGTGAGTTCAAGCAGAAGAGGTAATTGTTTGGTAGAGTTAAACTGTGGTGAATCTTGATCATTGTAGTATAAAGGATTGCATTCATGAGCTAGGCGTCAACGTAAGCCATGTTCCCTTATCTTGCAGGCTTTGTGGCACAGCAGGTTAAAACCGGCGGGCACGGAAATGTTCAAGCGCAAAGCTGTCCCTTTGGGAGAGTGCAGTGCGTCACCACAAAGGAAGAAATGTTGCCTTGTATTCAAGGAAGAGTGGATGAAGGAAATTGTGGAGGCTGAGATGCAGAAATCACGAAGCAAGGTCCGCGTGCAACTCGGGGAACTTTTGAAATACAGTCCAGACGTGGGCTTGATTTGCAAAGCATGTGCCAAAGCCAAGATTGTTGGGGACTTTTCCACAGGGAAGAAATGGAGTGATGGCTGGAAACTGGATTACATGAAACGCCATCTACTTAGCAAAGTACACAAGTCTGCCATGGTGATCTTGAGAAACAGAAGTGCTGCTGCCAGGTTTGGTTATGGAGTGCGGGCAATGCTGACAGAAACTGCCACTGACAAAGCAAATAGAATGGAAGTAGTTGAACGCCAAAGATCTGTGCCTGAAGAGATAAAGATTCTCATCAACAACGTGTTGCTGGCAGTCAAGATGAATACTTCAACGTTATCTGTACAAGACATCCATGACCACCTAGCTTTGTATGTCAAGATACCAGACAGCTGGAGGAGCAAGAACTATGCCTTTGAGTTCCTTGAGGCCATCAATAGCGTGATACACTGTGAAGCTATGGCAGAACTTCGTAACGCTTTGTATCACACATTGATAATTGATGAGAGCACTGATATTTCTGTTTCAAAAATGCTCATCCTGTACTTCAAGTTCCGACCAGTAACATCAACAGAGCACAAAACACAGTTTGGGGGCATAGTGAAGCTGACTAGTTGTAATGCTGAGGCTATCACTACTGCTGTGAAAGATTTCTACACTGCCAATGAACTGGACCTTATGAAAATGGTCATGTTCACATCTGATGGTGCGTCCGTGATGCTGGGTAAGAATAATGGTGTTGCTACTCGCCTTAAACAATCCATACCTCATCTAGTTGAGCAGCATTGTGTCGCCAATCGAGAAGATTTGGGAGTTGATGATGCCTGGAAAAGGGTTCCAATGGTTAAAGAGATGGAGACATTATTGAGGACTGTCTACACTGTGTTCTCCAGATCTCCTGCAAGGAAGTCCAAGCTGGATGAAATTGCATCGGTCACTGAATGTGAAGTGGTCTCTTTTCGACCACTGAATGAAGTCAGGTGGCTTTCAAGGCATTTTGCTGTTGGTAAACTAATTCGTAATTACGAGGCTGTTCTTAAGTACTTTGAGCATGAGAAAGTTGAGGAGAATGATCCAGTTGCTAAATATTGTTATAAAAAGCTATCAAACTCCAACTACCATATTTCACTTGCAGTACTTAATGACATTCTGGGTGAATTTGCATCTTTGTGCAAACTATTCCAAAAAAGTTCTCTGACTACTGTTGAAGCTGTACAGTATGCAAGAGCAAAGATTGGCCAAGTTAAGCAACAGTATTTGGGGGACACTGTCTTTTGGAGCAGCAATGTAAGAGATCTGATGGTGTTGTACAAGGAAAGACAAGAGTTTGACAGTGGGCCTATTTTGTCTTTTGTTTCCCTTCTTTGTGAGCACATGCAAAAAAGGTTCCCTGAAGATGAGCTAAAAGAATGAGCAAGTTTTGAAATCCAGGCAATGGCCGCACAATCACATTTTGATTTTGGGACTGAGAATATACAAAGACTTGTAGAAAAGTATAAAAATGTCTTGGTCCTGGGTGATTGCGAAACACCAGAAGATGTTGTTCGACAATACAGAGACTATATAAATATGTGGTGGCAGAACATGTAAAGGGTGGGTTATTTACCACCTTTCAAGACATGGTGAATTTCACTGTACGCAATGCTGCTCAGTATAGTGTGGTGTCTCAGCTTGTTGATGTCTGCGCAACGTTTCAAGCATCTAGTGCAGATTGTGAACGAGGATTCAGCCTCATGAATACTATAAAGAGTAAATTGAGGAATAGACTAGAGCAGAAGCATTTGGATATGCTGATGAGGACAAAGGCCTACCTCCTGAACGGGAAAGTTGACCTAGATCGAGTTTATCACCACTGGAAAAATGCCAAAGATCGCCGTGAGAAGCAACCCTGTCACCCCTCTAGTGATGCCACTTGACATGTCACCCTTATTGTTTATATGTGATATTGTATAGGCTCCCAACATTTCCCCACCCAATTAACAGTGCCCAAGTTAAGAATATTTATTAAAATCTTATGATGGTACCACCGTTTAAGTCTTGTGCTTTTCTATACTAGAAGTGTACTTGCCTGTGTAACCAATTCATGTCATGGCGTGTTTATCCAATTTGGAAACTGCCCTCAAGACACTTATTGTGGCACTGTATGTGTGAAAATGCACCATCTTTTCACTTATTGAAGTAAACGTTCTGAGTGACATTTGGCGCACATAGCCATGGTTGCAGCGCACAGAGACCCTCCACTGCCGCACACAGAGGAAAGAAATTAGAGGGAACATTGGCCCCCACATTTCTCCCCATACTCAAAATTCTTCAGCTTAATGGTTTCCCATTTTTTCCTAATGTTCTTTTCATCACTGACTTTAAGAGATAGTTGTAGTTCGAAAATCTCCTTTTCCAATTCAGAAATCTTCTCTCTATCTGACACAATGGCCACTTGTAATTCAAAGTCTTTTTCAATAATTACTTTCAAATCATCCTGCTTTTTTTTTTAATAATCTTTCTATTGTGAGCCATTAAAGAACTCAACACGCCTCGTAAAAAAGCCTTATACGATTCCCACACAGTCTGAATGGTGGAGGAGCCAATGTTGATATTTAGGAATTCGATTGTTTTTTCCCTCACTTCTACCTTTACTCGATCCTCTAAAAGCAGTGTCCTCTCTAGTGTCCATCTAGTAACCGGAAGTCTAGAACTTAATGAAAAACCATATCAACAACCGCATGATCTGATATCCCTACTGGGATATGGGAAAGAGAGGTTATGTCTGTGAGCAAATGTTGGTCTACCAGGAAGTAATCTATTCTCGAGTAATGTTCATATTTCTTACTATAAAATGTGAACCCCCTAGTAGGACCAAATTTAGCCCTCCAAACATCCAACAAATTAACGTCTTTCATCATAGATCCCAGGACAGAAAGTGATTTAGTGGGGGCATGGTATTTAGCCTTTGAGGTCCTAACCAAATTAAAATCAAAAATAAGATTAAAATCCCCCCCCAAGATCACGGGACCTGGGGTCACTAGAAGACCTGCTATCAATTTCAATAGAGGACCAGGATTGTCGTCAATTGGGCCGTAATATACTGCACATATGTAGTGGATGCTATAAATGGAAAGGGCTGCCACAATCCATCTACCAGTTTGATCTATTTCAGTCTTTATCAGCCTTATCTCCCTATTTTCCCTAACAATTATCGCAACCCCCCTAGTCGCCCCCTTCTGTCTGGAACACACTATCTCCTGCACCCACCCCAGTTTCTCAAAGAGTGGCTTACATACATTCAACTCAAGGTGTGTCTAGATTGTTTCCTCTTTTCACCCATTCCATTCACATTCCAGGAGAGGGTTTTAATACTTATTGACCTACTCATGACCATACTCTGCGTTTTCTCTCATCCTGGGCTTGTGATTTTTCCTATATATGAGGACTATTTTTTTTGCTTTTTCACCCACTACCCAACACCCCACCCCTATCCCTCCTCTAAGGAATCCCCCCGACATACCTGACGATGAAAACCGCCTTTAGGACTCCGGGAGTGCTGCCTTTGAGTCTACATACATCAGTGGGATATTTTATTGTTGCTCCAACTATAAGAAAATTTAGTGAATAAGTGTAAAAGTGCTACGTGACAAATTAGGGTTTAAGTTTTTATTTTAGAGTTATTTTATTTATATGTTTTTTTTTTTGTTTTTTTGTTGCTTTTACTGTTCCTTTCTTTTCCCCCCTTTTCCTATTAGTTACATAGGCTCCATGTCCCACGTACTCCTATGTGTCCCAGTATGGCCTATATTACCTCCAATATTTAATACCTTCTTTAATCCATGCCTCACCCCCCTCTAATTCCTTGTTTACCGGATTTAATTTCCCCCTACCCTGTCACTTCTGTCTCATCAAAATTAAAAGATCATCCACATCCGTGGTCTAGGTACAGTTGTACATTTTATTGTTCCACATGATCTTTAGAAGAGCTGGGAATTTCATTTGTACTTGGGCTCCAAATGATCTTAATTCTGGCATTCTGGTACCCAGCTCCCACTGCCTCTGGGCTGTTCTTCCTCCTATATCAGATCTAATGAGATATGGGATTGCCCGATAGTGAAGGTCCGATTTAGAGAGACTTCTCCCCAAGATTAATTCTTTGATATTAAAAGTCTGAAAATTCACCAAAATTTTCCTTGGCGCCTTTCTGTCTGTGTGTAACTTGAAGGGGTCTCTATGTACCCGTTGAATTTCGGCCTCCAAGTCAATATCTGGACGGTCTTTTAAAACACCGTCTCTTAACAGATTACAGACAAACCCCTTAATGTCCTCCAGCTCCGCTCCCTCTTGTATTTTTAAAATTCTCAAGTTGTTTCTTCGAGCTTGGGTTTCCAGCCTCTCCACGTCCGAAGCCAAAGATCTATTCTGTATTTTCAGATTTCCAATATCTTTTGAGTTCCCCTGGACAGATTCAGTTAACCTCTTCAGTGCCCATGACGAGCTGGACTCGTCATGGGCCGCGGCAGCGCTGTGCCCATGACGAGTCCAGCTCGTCATAGACCCCGCCCGCTAATGCAACGGCCGGCACAGGGCGGGGAAAGGGGCGGGCACTGAAGGGGTTAAGGCTACCACTTCCAGTTCCAGTTTACTGGTCCGGGTGATAACATCATCTAATTTAGATTCCAATAGGTCGAACCTGTCATGAATCGCCCTTTGGTTGCCCTCCGAGATCTCAAATTTAGTCATCAGATCTCCCCTTAAGGACAGTGAGAGGGAACCCAGCCTGTCCACGTCCAAACTCTCTAATTCCCTTGGGCTCCCCTGACCCTGATCCCGAGCCGGGCCCAGACCTTCGCCTTGCACTGAGTGCTTTTCCTGAGTAACAACCAGTAAGGGGACTACCTTTGTTAGGGGTACGTGGGACTGGCTAGCCTGGGGATCTGAACCTGAACCTTTAATCACCCCCTCGGTCTCCTCAGTCAGTACTGATAGTATCCCCCTCCCGGTATCAGACAGACCTGCCAGACCTGCCAGAGGGGCAAATTGATTCTCCAAGGGGAGTGCGGAGGTCTCCATACTCTGTATTCTTTGTGTAATAAGATTGGACTCTGCCTGTATGTCGTGACCGGCAGCCTCCTGCTCAGCCTGCTCCATTATTCTGAAATAAGTTTTGAGTGAGGGCGAATTTTTCTTGAGGGGCAATTGCACGGTTTTAGGCACCTTAGCTTTTTTATATTTCCTGCTTTTTTACTCCCCTTACAGGGGGTTATTGGCATGGGCCGTTCTCTTTCAACAGGATCTAACTCTCCACCAGCTTTCAGCTCCTGTGACCGAAGTTGGTATCTATTCCTTTGTCTCCCTAGTGGAAAAAGTGATGTAACCAGTTGTTGCCCTTGTTTCCGGCTTAATACTTTTACTGCCGGTGCAATAGCTGGTGTAGGGGTCGAAATAGTACGTGAGCTATCTGGGAGGGGGGGTCTCTCAATTGGCCCCACAATTGGCCTCTGCCTCTGCCTCGTAACACGTTCTTGATGTAACTCGCGGTATTGACCATCTGTGGGGTTAGCCGGGGTAGGAACACCTATATCCTGCTCCATAAACTCGCGCTTCGGCGCTATCCCTCCACCACGGCAGCTTACCGCCTGAACTTGCACTGGTGCCGCATTACCCCAAGGGAGACGAGAGACTCTCTCACAGACTGGCCCACGGAGCTGCAGTAGGACGAGGGCTAGACGTGAGCGAAACCAGCAGTTCCTTCGGCATACATCCGGGTTTTCCTTCTCCGGCCCTTCTTTCCCAATCATACGTGCCAAAGAGCAGGTCCTAGCACCGCCACCTCTGCCGTACCTAGGCCGCGTAGTTCATAGATATACCTCGAGGGGGAAAAGGAAATAGAAGGCGGTAATTAATAAATAAAACCTTCTCTGTCACTGCGCCGTCTCCATCCGAATCTTACCGCTTCAAAGTGCCTACTCCAGCCGCTTGTTGTCCCGCTTCGTTCATCGGCATTTTCCAACCATCAGACAGTGTCCCGGAGCCGCTACGACCGGCGTTCAGCCTGTCGCCATGCTCCTCATCACCGGCCTTCACATAACATCCTGCTGCACTGTCAGAGATGCTACAGCCAGGCCCGCATCTGCACTTTAAGCACCTGGGCCACTGCACCGAATAGGCAAGCCAGGCAGTCACGCATATGGAGATACAGGCCACACCCGGCCTACAACACAGCCCCCGAGTGTGCATTTGACTTGTCGGGATAATTTGAGATTGCACCTGAGCCCTAATCTTGCCTTCACTAAAAATACTAAGGAACATCAATCATCCAATGGTCACCTGGGGTGGGATCAGCACAAGGGAATTTCGCGCAAGCGTTGGCCACAAAGGAGAATTGTCACCATGATCACTGGCTTGTATACTAAGTTGAATTGTGTAGTATTTACCACAACCATGTGATTAAAAAATACTTTCTTTTATAAAAACAAATAAATGGCAAGCACTAGGCTGATTCATTGAAGGTATTGGGTCTGTTAGTTGGTTGTTAAGTTCTAGGCTCAGAGACACCATGCTACCTTCCTGAAAACCTGTGTCAGCTCACCCTGCTACCCTGAGAATCAAGTGCGGAGAGGAGGATACTTATCCCAGTTTAAAGAGCCATGGTAAAGCAGCACCAGGACACCGTAATATAGGGACAAATGGGATACATTATACACAGACCCACACAGATCTGAGGCTTCCATGCAAACTTTTTAGGTTAGTGAAATTTTAAGGCCCCTGTAACATTACAGGCCTCTGCACAGAAGTAGCAACTTAAGAGAATAATATGTCTAGCAGAGATAAATAGGTCACACTGTTCGTTAGAAGGTCAAGAAACATCTTAGTAAGTTGAGCTACTGCAGGAAACTTCGATCATATCTCCCTCCAGACTCAGGAAACCAGGAGTGCTTTAGCACAGAGGCTACTAAAATAGGTTACCACAATCTCCATCTGGTAGACGAACGAGCCAAGATGCACCAATCACATAAGAGCCTGCTTCCTCTGAAGTGCTGCGGTTTCTTACACCTTTAGCTTGAACGTGTACATAGGAAGCAATACCAGGTGCACATCCAGCCTTAGTATATACTGACGCACATTTGCACGCTTCTGCCGAGATCACACCTAAAAGTCAGAGAGGTGGTCACTCGCTTCTGCAGAAACTACAGCTTCACACCTAACAGGCTAGATGGCTTGATGGAAGAAACCACATACAAAAGGTCAGATAAGCTTGACCAATCGGTGATGAGCAGGATATACTTACACACTGCGCAGTTAGATAAATATATCTTTGCTCCGCTTAAATTCCGAGTACCTAAAACCACATTGGGGGTTTCCAAGCTCATCATGTGAGGCTAGGCCCACCTACCTGCACTTCTGTTTCTGAGAAATTACTACATCTACTGATGCTATCTTGACCGTCCTGTGTGAACATTGCTATGTTAGTGATGAACTTTTAACCTTCTTTTTTGTGGTTTGTGGGAATAAATGCGGCTGTTTCTGAGCTAAAACTTCAGACATCAAGTTGCATCTCCTCTGAGGTGAACTGATCTCCTATAGTGACTGATCTTCACTGCAGTATTGTAACTAACCCATATTGCTTTGTCAACTTGTTTTCTTGGTATTTGTTCAATAGATTTTCCCTCCATGAACCGCTGGCAAATGACCTCAATCACCACGGTTGAGTGCCAGTAGCCCGTCTGCCCTGCACCTCCCTCCCCACCCACCCAAACAAATGGGGTCTGACATCTATGTTCTATTTTGGGTTGGGAGTTGATTTTTGGAAGATTAACCGATGGCACGCTGTTTTTTTTTTCATTTTGGGCTCTCCTTCAACAACCTAAAGCATTCTGTGGGTTGTAGATTGGTTAATTACACGTGAAACAATTTAACAAACACACCTTCACACAAAGATTGGTAAATTGGAAGCTCGGGCTGGAATATGGTGCCCTGATGGTATGCATGAAGTAATGTTATTCTTATTTAACTTTAGATGCATAATGTAGGTTGTCATTTTCCTTCCACTGCAACGGCCTGTGACACTTTCAGGTTTTAAAGAAAGTATTTTCTGGTGCTTCACGTAGCAGGGCACATCAACGCAATACCATTGCAAATATGGTGAAAATCTTTTTTTTTTTTTTACACTTCTTAGAGAATTTATGAATATGCTTCAGCACCTTGATTCATTATATGCTATATAAATGTGAAGACTTACGGTACTTTTTGTGCTGTTAATGAATTTAATTGTAATGTGAGGTCACCGAGTAAACCGAGGGTTGCCTGTCCCCTCCAAACTCCCCCAAAAGGTTAAGAGTTATGAGCAAACATTCGTTTTCATCTAAATAAAAAGGAAGCTTCAATTTTTCGTTGGATTGCATTGAACAACCTCACTATTTTGATAGGCCACAGTTAGGGGCACATCGTTTAATTTAAAACTTAAGACTGGGAAGTAGCTTTCGACCAGCAGAAGTGTGACAACATAATTTGAGGCACAAAGTGGACCGTTTTAGCTTTTACATCAATCTAATTTTACAGGTTGCTCTTCTGCTTATCTACTATTTTGCACACCCATCGCAATTTAGAGTATTTGTAGCAGGAGCATAACGCACATGGGAGGCACATTTAAATACAAGCCAAATTACGCACTGCTAATTGAAAAAATCTCAACGTTAAAATGCACATACCTAGAAATGCAGAACAAAGATGACTAATGATTGTTACATATACAACAAAAGTACCTCGTGTAAATGCTTCATCAATAGGCCGCGTGAACGGCTTGAGCTCTGTCAGCCGCAAGCACACCTTTCACCGCGGCTGCGCTAAGGAGCACGCAGTGACGCAGCTCATATCACCTGCCACACCCAAGCCAAAAGCATATAATGAATTAACGTTATTTGAAAGGGATGTCAAAGTAAGACAATCAATTATACTTAAACTCCGTTAGACGACTGCAATTAGTTTCCGGAATCCGAAGAAAACACGGCTGCAATGACGTAGGATCACGTTCGTCACGTGACAGGATGATGCGTGACTGTACTTCGGGACAGCACGTATTGCCACATGGTGCTATTTACCTCACAAATGTTGGTTATTTTTCCCATTTTGTTTGAGAATAAAATAGGTATTTAAGGTAGCAAACACGCGAGAGGGGACATTTTTAATTCAGTAATTGTGCTCAGTTTGACAGCCAAATTTGGTTCGGTCAGGTGAATGGGAAGTCGTGGTATTGAGGGACCTGGTGTCGTTGTCTCCGCATACCGGGGTGAGCCTCGCAGGGCAGCACCTATACATACATGCCATCATTTTAGAAGAGGAAATTGGGAGAATGTTTTTCTCTCAGCCTCTAAAGAGGCCTAAACCTGGTTTATTCTCATTTACTGGGACTAAATGAAAATACCCATTTTTCATTTTAGGTCGATCCCAGCCTGGCCTAGCGTGACCAACTGCATGGGTGCAAATACAGGATGGCGAGTGTAAAAATTCAGGACAAAGGGTCAAAAGACAGTACAAAAATTCAGGACAGAAGGGTCAAAATTCAGGACAAAACTTCGGGACAAAAGGTAAGTTTTGCAAACACAACAGAGGAGGTCCCACAATTGCATATAAGTAGGTAAATAACCACATAAGCAGGGCACAAGTCCTAAAAAAAAAAGAACTGGGGGGACTATCCAGGTTAGGCAAGTATTCAAGTGAAATTGTCGCGTGCCATCACAGCGCATAATGTCACGACGCGTGACATTGCATGTGACATCACCAGAAGTGACCTCACTGTAAGTGAAATCTCAAAAAGTGACATCAGATATTAAGACCTCACATGTGATTGTCAGGTATATCATGAGTATATTTAAGCGCGTTATGAGATTTAACAAATGAGATATGGCATCGGGATTGTGTCAAAAACAGTGGCGCAATCCTGACGAAAAATCTGGGCCTCAACTAATACATTTATTTGTTTAAGCCCTTCCACAAAGCAATTAGCAACAAGAAGAAGCATGGCAGTCGATTCGTTATGCTTAATTGGTTGCAAAGTCTACATTTTAAAATATTTGATTGGGTTAAGGCATCTGCTGTAAAGGAGCCCAGTAAATCTCAGGGATAACTTTGGAGTTTAACACATTTGTTGGAGCCATCTGTGTTTTGTGAAGTTCCAGATTTGAATCAAAGTAGTATAAGGTTAATGTGTCTCCTGCAAAGCACATCACTTAACATGCAGATAACAGATTTTTTATTTTATATAGGTGGATAACTGCTTTCAACAAAGAGATCTTTTTGTTTCCTGCAGCTCATAAATTGTAATCCTTGTAATATAGCCCAATGAGCTATGAAGGACATGTGACTCCTACACCTTGTAACCCTGTCTTATGTAACTCATCTTGTACATTGATATACCCATGTACATGATTTATTGTCATTGTATAATGTGAATGTTACGTAAAGAGCTCTGACACCCTGCACTGGGTTGCGTAGCGCAATAAAAGAAATAAAATAGTGCTACTGAAGTTATTTGTGTAAATACTGGGACAGACCAACACATCTGACATTCTTACAGTGCATGCATCTCTTATATACAGGGACTAAACAAAGGCAAAAGCATGCCTCTCTTAACCTCTTCTGTGCCCATGACGAGATAGTCTCGTCATGGAGCACGGTCGCGCTGTGCCCATGACGAGACTATCTCGTCATGAACCCCACCCACTAATGAAACGCCCGACACAGGAGGGGGAAAGGGCGTGGCACAGAAGGGGTTAAGTACCTGTGAAGAGATAACAAGCTGTGTGTCTTTGTTTCCCCTCTGTGGCAATTACATTTAAGTGTGAGGTTCCAGGCCGCCTCCAGTCAGGATATTTAAACAAAAGGAGGTCTGATGACCCCTTAACTTCAGCCCAGCTGGAGGTGGAAAAAAAGCTTTCTCGCTGCCTGCACGTTGCTCCTGGGAATTGAAAGCAGACAAGGTACAGGTGCTGCTGAACGTGTCCCGGTGTCTTACACGGGAAACAGTTCAGCATATTTCTGTGTGGCCCAACTTCTTGGCAGTGGGGAACGGCGTCCACCCTGTGAAAATAGTGGGTGGGCGCCGTGTACCTGCGTGTAGACCTGTCTTGTGCCCTGCACACAAGTACAAGTCAAAATAAGTTTATACTAAGTTGAGACAATCATTCACTTCACGGTTTATCGGTATGGGTACAGCTTTGAGAAACTGTGCAAGTATTTTTGCGGCATTTCATATGATCATAATATATTTATATGGTTACTGCACTGGGTTGTCCAGTCTGAAATATTGTTTACAATTCATGGTCCTGAACAGGCATGTTTGGTGAGCGAAGTGGTTGGGAAGATCTGCTCAGCTAGACTTTGTTACTAGCATCTCATATCTGAGTGCCATTGTGAGATGTAAAGCAGCACGCATAGGATGTAGCTAATTGGGACCTGCAGTGCTGGACTAGAGTGCAGTCCTCTGAGTGGCCAGCTTTCTATGTCAGATCGTTTCAAGCATTCCATTTCAGTTCAGCTGGTGATGACTGGTTTAGGGGCAGGTACAGTACTGAGTGATGGACAAGACCCACAGCAGACAGGTCTTGTGTGAGGGTGTAGGAAGTATGATCTGCTTCTTATGGTTACCCCTACTTTTTGCTTCATGTGATACTGTTTTTGACTAGTCTGACTAGGATCCTGCTAATCAGGACCCCAGTCTATCTGCTTTCTCCCTAAACTGTTATGTCATGTACTTAGGTACACTCCAGATTGGATACTGGGGTACCCATGTCATTCCCTAGTATATGGTACCCATGTGCCCAGGGCATAGGTACCACAGAGGCCTCCCATGGGCAGAAGCATGTATTATGCCACCCATGAGAGGTCATGCAAAAATGGAACTACAGGCCTGCAATTGCAGCCTGTGTAAGATGGTGCATGCACCTCTTACTTTATTTATAGTTTTTCTATATCTAAGGGGCACTGCACGTAAAACCTATAAGTCACTCCTATAGAAGGCCTTATCAATCCTGAAGGAGGGTGCTTCATTCTAAGTGAGAGGGTGCCCCTTCATGAGCAGGATATCCCTGCAGCCTACGGAGTCCATTCTCCCGGGTTGTCACTGTATCAGCCATTTACGACATATAGAGTGGCATTATGCGACCGCATAATGACCAACTCTAAAACAGCTGCAAGTAACCCTATCATGTTTGGTATCAAACATTGTGGAATCAGTATGATTCCACCCCTCAGAAACGAGCTTTGTGAAGTCTCTAATGTTCCCGGGACCAGCCTTCTAGTCCCAGGCAGCCCAAAAGGGTTGCTGCCGACCAGAGACACATTTCTGCCCTTCTGCTGCTGAGCCAAGCTCGAGCAGGGGAAGGCAGAACAATAGGCATCCTGTCACAGGGAGGTGTGACCACCTCCCAGACAGGATTTAGTGTATTAGGCCTGGGTGGCTGCGCTTGCCAGCAACCGAAAGTCTGCATGAGGGGCACATTTTGTGTCCCTGTGCATAGTCCAGTTCAAACCAGTCCTGGGAGCTGTTGGCTCCTGCTCTGGCGCGTAAATGTACAAAGGACATGGGAGAAACCTCCCCACTGTCCTGATCCTCCCCTGGGGGGGGTCCCCTGAATCTGTCCAACCCTCTCCCGTGGGTACAAAATGGCTTACCTTGCTGCAGGACCCTAGATTCAACGTGGACAAGATTCTGAACCAGAAACCACTGAACTTCGACCGTCTGAACTCTCTGGACTTCGTTTGGGCCCGACTTAGTCTCCCTCTCAGTCTGAAGCATCGTCTGTGCCCGTGCACCATACAGGCTCCATGCAGGCCCTGTGGAGCATCAAGGACAACTGAAGATATCTCCCTTGGAGTGAAGGAGTCCCTCCCTTGCAACTTCAGGCACCACATCACAATTGACCAGTCTGCTGATCCTGAACTCCTACAGACTCCAAAGGTTCCAGAAACACAGGAGGTGGGCTTTCAAGTCCCTCAAGGTCCAAGCTGCCCTCTCACCAAGTTTGAGGTCAGAATCCCCCATGGGGGCTGCAACACCCGTAACCCTGTGCACTGTGTACTTTTGCAAGTACATATGCTTGTTGGCATTTCCTAAACAAGTGCACTGGGCTCTGAGTAGCCCGACCTCTGGCACCATTTCCACCAAAGAACTCCGGCTTCCTCGCACCGAGTACTCCGTGGACTGCTGCATTGTGAAACTACTCGAGGTCCCCTCGCGACCTTGCTGGTTCGAACCGTAACATTTCTTGCTCTTCTTCGTGGGTTGCCACTGCCAAGGCTTGTTGGTGCTCCAGCCGGACACCGACCCCTCAGCACCGGACATCCTTTGTGGGACAGCTCATATCCGGCTCTTGGTCGTCCTCGACGTCTCCCGGTCCCTGTGGCTGCAGAGTCAAGAACCCCCCTCTTTGCACCTGAAGCACCCGACATCAGTGGGCATTCGTCTACCAAGCCCCTGGTCACTCCTGAGTGACCCAGGCTCTGTCCCCGCTGCTTTCAGGTACTCTTCATCAAGAATCCACCTTTGGATTCCAACGGACACTTTCCTTCTTCCCTGCAGTGGCTCTTCTTCGAGTCCTCCATTGAGTTCAACAGTGGTTTCCAACACCACTTCGACTCCATGCACCCGGCTTCCCTGGGATAGGTAACTCTAGTACTACAGTATCCACGAGTGGGGTGGCTCTCCAACCTTCTAAGTTCCCCCGGGTTTCTTCGAAGTCCACTCAGAAGGGTCCTTAAACTTTAAAACTGCAACTGCAACTCTCCCATAGAATTGTACGGAACACGCGGTCGTGTTCCCACACTGCACCCTTCCTCCATGGGGTCCCTACTAACTCACCTTGGGTGGTTCCTTTGGGTCCCAGCGATTCTACATCCTCTAGACACTGTCTTGACTCGAGTCCTGGTTCTTATACCACTATTTTACAATATGGTTTGGTCTCCCCCTGGAGCCCACTGTGTGTTAGTGCTACTTACGATTGTTTATGTGCTATAGTTTTGTATGCTTTGTGTTTTCGAAGTATTTAGAGTGTGTTATAATAATAAATATATATTTTTATAACTACTGTGTGGTTCTCCTTTCATTTAACCAATACAATAAGGTTGCATTCTGGTAAACAAGCGGCTTAACATGCCTTCAAGACTAAGCCTGAAGGCTGCTCTCCACAGCTACCACTTGGATAGCTTTCTAAGGTTATCTTTGACCTCTTAAATCACCATAAGGGTTGTTTGGACTGGTACAAGGTGCCCAACTTTAATTAGTGGACAGCATATACCAGGCCAACATCTCACAGAGGATAAGAGCATTAAGCAGGAAAAGAGAGTTAATGACCAGACAGCATGATTGATAATTGACTGCGCACTGCTGAGTGTTATGGTATTATTGTGGGTCAGTATAAGCAATATGTTTCCTGCTTTTTGGCAGGCAGAAGGAGCATTTTGAGCCCAAATTCCGCTCTTGCTGCCTGATGTGATGTGTCGGTTTGGGATGGTGGGTTGAATTACCCGGGGTGTGACACCCAGAGCGGGGAGGCCGTTATGCACCGCTGCACGCCGGAGGCAGACGCCCAAGCTCCCATGGAGCTCTTTGTTTTCCACAGCATTGCCAGCAGTAATTAGTAATTAAGACTTCATTACATGATTTGTTAAAAACTTTTGCAACTGTGGCAGTGCCAAAAAGTCACATCATACATATTTCATAAATTCATTCAAATACAAGCTTAAAACATTAAGATTAAAAAAAATCATTGTATCGTAAAATACTCTATTACATGCTTCTAGCACCATAGTGCTGAGTTGACAGGGTTCAGTTATAAAGCAAAAGACGGTTTGACATCTTTCCTGAAGAAAAGGGGATGAAGAAATGCGGAAAATATCATTTGAACAAATAATCTCCTATATTGCTTGGCTCGATTTGGAGGCCAGATGCACGTCTGTTGATCGGGAAGCCGTTAGCTGCAGTATCAGTGAGGGGGAGGGGTAGATGGCGAGGGCCCAATAGCGGTCAAGTTATTAGTCTGTCTGAGGGTGGGGCACAGGCACAGTATGTGTATTATGTCCTCCTTGTGTTGATTGCAGAGCCAACACATTTCCTGAGCATTGTTTCTTTTCCATATTGGGAGGTGACAGAAAATGGGGATGACCCCCATTCTCAGCTTTATGAACTGTAGCTTAGTTCTTTCGTTGTATGTGTTGTTTAGATAGCACTGGGGTTTTAATTGTTTGTAAGTGCATAGGTTCATCCAACCATGGCTCCGTGCGGAGAGGCTAGCCCTGTCTTCTATTGAAGTGAGTTATTTCGTACACATTTTTGCTAACCTTTTGAATTCCTGTTGGTTGATATGTAGCTCCTAAGAGGGTGTCAAGCCAAGTATACTGAGTGCTCTGGTCAGATAGTGGTGTCCCGCCGACATGTGATTTGTTTTCAAATTGATCCATGTTATGGGCCAGAGTGCCTTCTTTCGAGGCCCTAAACTTGTTGTAGCTTATCTCAAAGGCCGACATGCGACCCAGCGCCTGTCTGCAGATTCCAAATTCCAGTTTTATTTGTGCTGGAGATGTGTGGGATGGGAGCTGGAAGACCGTTCTCGAGAATTTTACAAGTATTTTATCCCATGACCCGATGTCGCGCCCTTTGAAAGCCTCACACCCGTATGTTAGGGTTGGGAAAGCCTTTGCCTGAGCCACCTGAAGAATTGGTGCGAAAGAGGGTCCATTTAATTTTTGTGTATACGGATCTAAGAGCGAACAACAGTGCAGTACTGTAGGACTTGGCCTTTTTGGCTAAAGTTCTCTAAACTTTTTGCTTTCCCCCTAGACCGTTTTCCTGACATAGTGTTGCCAATTTAGATGCTTTGGGTACTTTGCCACTGCTGATCAGTGTCAAAGTACAAGTGTTCCCTGTGTAAAATGTAATGGTAATTGGTTAGCCATGATTGGTATGTTTGCCTTACTAGTAAAGTCCCTAGTGATGTGCACTGTGTGTGCCAGGGCTAGTAATGCAAAGGCACGCGGAGAAGGGAACTCAGGCCTGCAGTGTAGGGCTTGCACGCAGTTTGCTAAGTTAGCATGTTGTCCTGACAAGTGCAACCACTTGTCAGGCCTTACTTTCCCTTTTGCGTATACAGTGGGCACCCCTGTAGTAGGTCCCGGGTAACCCCTGGGCAGGGTGCAGTGTAAGTAAAAGGCAGGACATATACCGAGGTGTGTGCTATGTCCTGACAGTGAAAAACACTCCATTTCGTTTTGCAATGGTGAAAGGCCATCCTGCCCATAGGACAGAATGGGGGAGGCTGGGTATTGTGTTTATTAGCCTAGTTTCCTATAAGTTTACAATGGAGAGGTGAAGTTTAGTATGTATAAACTCACAGTGTCATAACACATCTTTCTATGAAGGTGGTTTGGACACTGTGTGTTCAGAAACCACTCTTTTAGAAAGTGGCTGAGTTTTGTGCTTTAAGCATTTCTGTGTGTCTCTGCTGAATGTGGATTGACTGTCTGGATCTGCGAGGTGAGAGGAGCTGGGCGAGGTCTTGACCCAGGGAGGGGTTGAGATGGCACCAGGCTGCCCTGCATCTGGAGAGTAGGGGGAAGAGAAGCCCGAGAGGTGAAAAGACCTGGGCTGCCGCTATAAAACAATTGACCCGTCTCCTGCTGATTAAGGATCCTGAACCCCAGTATCAAAGGGAGAAAGGTGACACTGGGAGGGAGACACCAAGAACTGATTTAGGCAGGGTTCAGGGACCCCTGAGCACAACGAACTTCAAAGACATATAGGGGTATAACTATGAGAGCTGAGACCCCTGAAAGTTGGAATAGAAATGGATTGAGACTGAAAAGGCTTAGACCCATTTCGTGGTCAAAAGGAACCTCTGCTAAGGAAGGAAAAACTGAAGAGACTTCTGGGAAGGACCAACCCTTGCTTCGTGATCTGGGGCTGGGCTGCAGTTTGCTGTTTTAACCAAGGAAGAGGCTGTTGGGACTGTGCTGTGTGTGCTGGGTCCCCCTGCTTGAAGAAGACTGTGCTTTGTGCTGTGTCTTGTAACCCCAAGGACTCGAGGTGAGCTGGCTCACTGTTTGGAAACACAGGAACACAAAAGATTCCGGAGAAGTTTCGAGAGACGCGGTGGGCGTGTGTTGTGGCAGCTTGAGACCCTCGGAAGGTGTGCCCTGTGATCTTGGACAAGTGAGACTCGGACGCACAGGGAGCGTGTCGTGGTGCACAGGAGGCGTTGGCGAGGAGCGCCTGGTCCACGCGTGCATCGAAGGTGAAGTGAGTCTCGGACGCGCTGGGTGCGTGTGGGGGTGCACCTGAGGCGCTGGTGGAGAGCACCGGGTCATCGAGTGCACTGGAGGAGAAGTGAGGCTCGGACACGGTGAGCGTGTCGGGGTGAGGCCAAAGGCGTTATGTTATGTTATGTTATGTTACAGTAATTTATAAAGCGCACGTATACCCGGGGGTGTCTTGGCGCTGGACATAACAGTGATACAAGAATACTTTGGCCCTAGTGCTGGAAGAGCCAAGTTTTCAGTTGCTTCCTGAAAATCGTCAGGGAGCTAGCATTCCTGAGGGAGAACGGAAGGGTGTTCCACAATTTAGATGCTCCGTAAAAAAAACTGCGTCCACCCCAGTGAGTTTTAAAAATTCTTGGTACAGCGAGTAATCGAGCTCCAGTGGACCGCAGCTGTCTGGTGGGACAGTACCAAGAAAGATGATCCTGCAAGAAACTCGGACCAATACCATGCAAGGCCTTAAAGACGATGCACAGGGCTTTGAAATCAACACGCTGGGGTATGGGAAGCCAGTGGAGATGGCGGATTCCGTTGGAGACGGAGTGATATTTGGGAATATCCAGTATGAGGCGAGCTGCTGCATTCTGGATCATCTGTAATTTGTGCAAAAGTTGCTTCTGTGCATTCAAAAAAAGGCCATTACAGTAGTCGAGCCTAGATGAAATAAGGCAAGAGACTACTGTTCTCCTAGTGTGGTTAGGGATATAAGGAAAAATTTTCCTGATTTCCTTGATGAGAAAATGCGATGCCGACATTACCGCGTTTGTGTGATGATGGAAAGTGAGCTTGGCATCCATAAGCACGCCCAGGTTCTTTGCCTTAATCACCGGAGTGGGAGGGGAACCCAGCTCAACGGGCCACCACAGGTCATTCCACGGGGGCTGAATGCTCCCGAAAATTAAGACTTCTGTCTTACTAGAGTTGAGCCTCAGGCAGTGTGCTGTCATCCACTTATTGATGGCACTCATGCAGTTCCTGAACTGCGGAGCCGGAGAATGTTGGGATTTGGAGGCCGCCACCACAACCTGAGTATCATCAGCATAGGTGGTCAGACTGAAACCAAAATTCCGGATAAGGGGTGCTAATTCGGAGACATATATGTTAAATAGTGTGGGGCTTAGAGAGCTCCCTTGTGGGACACCGCAGGGAAGTGTGTAAGAGTCTGAATTAAAACCATCCATGGATACGGTGGGTGTTCGATCGGCAAGAAAGGAGGCTATAAGTGCGCGTGCTGAGTCTCCTAGACCTAGCTTCTCCAAGCGTCTCTGCAGAAGGCCATGATCCACCGTATCAAAAGCCGCAGAGAGGTCGAGGAGCACCAAAGCTGCTGCGCCTCCACCATCCATGACTGCCCTAATCTCCTCGGAGGCTTTGATCAATGCCAACTCTGTGCTGTGGTCCTTACGGAAGCCAAATTGGGTGTGGTCCAAAAGGCCGTTGGCATTAATAAATAGGGACAATTGGTTATTCATTATTTTGTCCACTATCTTAGCTGGCAACGGCAGTCTGGCAATAGGCCGATAGTTGGTAGGGTTAGTTGCATCAAGAGTCGTTTTTTTTAGTAAAGGTAAAACAGACGTCTGCTTCCAGCTAGTCGGGAAAACACCAGAAGAGAACATCAGGTTGTAAATATCGGTGAGTGGGGAACTCACCGACTGTGCCAGTTCTTGATAGACCCTTGGGGGGCAGGGGTCTAAAGGTGAACCCGACTTAGCTTGAAGGATAAGGTCTCTCACTGTGTCTATCGAGATTGCCGAGAACACAAATGGTGGAAGCTTGTTAATGCTAGGGCTGTTAGGGTATGAAACTGGGCTGGGGTCAGAAGCCACCCTAAAAGCATTAAAAATATCTAAAACCTTAGATTTAAAAACCTCAGCCACCTCGTTGCAGAATTCCTGGTTAACCCTCCTGCCTGAGTTAGTGGGTGTCGAGAGCTTATTGATCACTGTAAACAGTTCTTTAGAGGAGTTGGCGGCGGACTCAATCTGAGAAGTGAAGTATCTTTTTTTTTCCGATATGAGGAGTTTTTTATAATTGGAAAGTGCATTCTTATACGCTAATTTCTGAGGCTCATCATAATTTGTCCGCCACCGTCTTTCTAAGCGACGACAATGCTGTTTTTCCAGACGAAGACCGTCAGAGAACCAGGGGGCAGAAGGTGTAGACCTATTAGTCGAGAGCGTTCTTTGAGGAATTGAAGCATTCGCTGCATCCTGTATCCAATTAGTGTAACTGTCCACAGCCAGGTCTACCTGGTCATGTATGGAGGGATAAGAAGATTCTAGCAGAGCAGTAAAAGATGGTAAGTCTGCTTTATTCCATGCAAGCCCAACAGATGCAGAGTGTTTACTGACAACCTCCTTGGGTACACTAGGCATGGGGAGCGTGAATTTAACTAGAGAGTGGTCTGACCACGTCAAAGGAAGCGTGTCCTTAATCATAAGACCCTGAAGCGAGGAGAACACACCATCAAGTGTGTGCCCAGCAGTATGTGTGGGGGAATGCACCAATTGTGAGAGTCCAAAAGAACCAAAACTGTCCAATAGTTCTGCTGTATCTTTGTTCCCTGCATCCTCTAAATAAAAGTTAAAATCCCCAAGAATGATAAAATCAGAATTTAAAATAGCTGGTTCCAATAGACTGCCCAAATTAGTTAAAAACATGGAGCGAGGGCCAGGTGGGCGGTAGAGAAGAATTCCCTTGAGCGTTAATTTGGGATGAAGTGAAAGCGAGAAGTGGAGGCCTTCATAGAGGGAGGAAGAGATGGAATAATGAGCTGACGGAAACCGGTCCCTAAGGATAATGGCCACTCCACCCCCACGCTTAGCAGACCTGTCTTCCCTGATCACTTTATATCCCGTGGGTGTGGCCGTAATGAAGTCGGGGTCAGATGCCGCATCTGCCCAGGTCTCTGTTATAAATAATATGTCAAAAGCTAGGTCCTCTATCATCTGAGCAATTTCGTACTTGTGCTTGCCCAAGGACCTAGCATTGATGAGACCAATCTGGAAGACAGATTGAACCTGTGGCAAGGTCTCCTCTCGCTGCTCATAGGCGCGAAACGCCCTCACTGGAATAGGGAGGGGGAGAACGAATCCGCAGGCACAGTTAGTTAGCATTTCCCCGGGATATAAGGTACAGCAGGTCGGCTTCTTAGGAAATCCCATGGCATGTAAAGCATTACTAGTGTAATTCAACGTCGAGGATGTATTATGCGGGGCCCTGGGCACGGACTTGGCGCGGACGGGCGCAGACGGGCTTGCCTTAGGCGCGCCTTCGGCGCGCCAGCGGCGCGCCCGCTGCGCGTCCGCCCCATCGGTGCCTATAAACCCTTCCGGTGAGCGCCAAAGCGCGAACCACCGGAAGCGGAAAGAGGGAGGCGGAGTAGCTGAGTGTTGCCGGGTCCGCCCTCCGCTCAATCGGCACAACTGCCGTGACGGAACGGGGCGGCCCCGATACCAGCAACAGTGGCAGTACAGGTAAGTGCAATGATGGTTGAACACAATAAAAACACAGTTTAAAAGCGTTTAAAATACCATCAAAAACATTAAAAACAATGCTGATCGTAGCCCCAGCTAGAAAAGCCCCCAGGTTCCCCAAGCTTCTAATGAAGGAGCGAGTGCCTAATGATGTGCAAAAATGGCAATAAAATAGCAGCGTAGTAGGCAGAATATCGATAGCGTTAAAAGGCTCTTAGTACTTGCAGGGCAAAGTTATGTCCGCTGCGCGTCCGCCCCATCGGTGCCTATAAACCCTTCCGGTGAGCGCCAAAGCGCGAACCACCGGAAGCGGAAAGAGGGAGGCGGAGTAGCTGAGTGTTGCCGGGTCCGCCCTCCGCTCAATCGGCAAAACAGCCGTTGGTGAAGAGCGCCTGGATATCGGGGCACCGGAGTTGGAGTAAGTCTCAGTGAAGCAGTGTGTGTGCTTTGGTGCAACCTGGGACTGTGGAGGTGACCGGCTGATCATCGTGTGCACCGGAAGAAAGTGAGTCTCTGCAGCGCGATGTGCGTGTCTTGGTGCCAACTGAGACCGCAGGAAGGAGTGCCTGGTGAACGTGCACTCGGAGTCGACATGAAGTCCCATCAGCGTTGTGTGTGTGGCTTCGTGCCAGAGGAGACCCGGAGGGTGCTGTGGTGAAAGTGCTCCCGGAGTAACGTAATCTCAGAGGCGTGGGGTACGTGTGCCCTGCGGCCGCCTGAGACTTTCCTAAAAGTCGCGGCCCGGACCGGCAGCCCGGAGGAGCTGAGCTGCCAGGCCGAGCCGCTGAGGCCCATTGAGAAAGTTCTGCACGGAAGGCCCAGTTCGTTGAAGGAGGGGAGGAGAGGAGAGTGGGGTCACGCCCCGTGGGCTCGGAGGGACACTCTCTCGGCCTCTCATTCCTTCTGGCGACGTGACCCTTTTCTTCGGCTCAGAATGGGACCCGTACTGACCAAAGGAGTGGCAGTACTGGGGGCCCGAGTGAGAAGCTGTACTTTATGTCATCGTTGATACGTGTGGGGGGCAACTGTTATCGAAGAGGCTGACTGTCGTAATACACATTGCCAATATTGCTGCTAACGAACGGCTGGACTGTCTTATGACGCCTGACATTATTTCTGCATAATGAAGTACACGATTGTAGCGCTATGCATTGCATTATTCCTTGATTGCAAAGTACATGATTGTAGCGGCACATTGCATTATTTCTTCATTGCAAAGTACGTGGTTGGGGTGTGACGCATTGCATTATTCCTTCATTGCGCAGTACATGATTGTAGCGGTACGCATTGCCTTATTTCTCCCATTGCCAGGTACCAGTGTGTATCGTTACGCATTGTATTATTTCTCCTTTGCTCAGCACCGGATTGTATTGTTATGCAGTGCATTATTGTTTGTCCATTGCAACGTGTGTGATTCTAGCTTTACGACCAGCATAGCGTTTTGAAAGCGGTGGTTAGGATTTGAACCTACCAGCAAGCTGGAACAAATATTACCCTTTATTGTTTGTTGGCTTTTATATCGTGTGGTCTGATCATATATCTTTTTATATAATGTTTATACTCCTTTTTTATCAAACTCGTGTGGAGTCCATTTGTGGTGTCACCAGTGGGTTGCTGTGGGCGTGGTTGCACATACTGTACACTTGTGCCTTGGAGATAGGCCTGGCTGCTCGAGCCAAGCTACTAAGGAGGTGAGCAGGGCTATCTCAAACAGTGTCCTTACTTGACCTATCATTGAGTAAGGAGTCCCGGGTTGCGTATTTGTGACAGTGGTGTATGACTGGGACTCCGGCTGCCAACAGGTACCTTTCTTTTTTAGTTCCGCCAACTGGCTTGCATATCTGCTGTTATTGTTGAAGAGGACGCTAGATACTTGTGGCAGCTGGTGACATCTATTTTTTCCTGGTGTAGTGACCATGTTGGCTTTTTGGTCCCGGTTATTATAACCGCAAGAATCTTGTTTTTCTTTTTGTTAATCTGCAGACTGTTCCTATTGGAATATGTGGCGATCTCATCCAGAAGGTATTGTAGACCAATCTTTGTGTGGCTGAGACGAGCCAGATCGTCTGCGTTGAGTAAGATAGAGATGCGGATGTCGCCCAGTTTAGGTGGGTGCGAGTTTACTGAGTTGAGGACTGGAGACAAGTCGGACAGCAATAAGTCAAAAAGCGTGTGTGCAAGAACGCAGCCTTGCTTGACGCCTTGTGTGGTAGTTATAAGCCGTGACAGGCGCGATCCGTCCCCGATTTTAATCATGACCCATGTGTCATGGTGCAAAAGCTGCAAGGCCCTGAGCAAGGTGTTGGGAATGTTGAGCAGAGCAAGTTTCTGCCAAAGCTTCCCTCTATCGACCCTGTCAAATGCAGATTTATAATCTATAAACCCCATATATACAGGACTGATATTGGATGAGATTCACTGTTGTCCTGGTGTGACTTCTGAATCCAGTCTGGTTTGGTGGTATGATTTGATTTGTCTCAGCCCATGATCCTAAAGAGTTCAGTAGCACGCCTGCGAAATACTTTGCTTCATTATCGATTAGGGCAATCATGCGGTGTTGGACTTGGCCCTTCTGGCCGGTTCACCCCTAAACATATTGTTTTTACTGGTGACCTGGTGGTAGTGATTTTTGGTTTCTGCGCACTTTCCCTGTGTCCCGGGGAGGGTAGAGTCCAGTGGTGGCAGCGATATGGAGTCCAGTGCAGGATGTCCCATTCCCAGTTCCCCGAGTATGGTACCTTGTTCCCGAGAGGAGGAGTCTAGGTTGAAGTTCAGGGGCAGTAGGAAACTGTCTCACCAGTCTTGGGAGGAGTTTGTGGAGGAATGTAATGATGCACTGGACGATTGGGTACAGCTTGATATGATTCTCAAAGAGCAAGTGTTCAGTAGTGGTTGTGGGCCGGAGTTGCGCCAACACCTGTTGGGGTGGGAGGCCTGTGATCCTTGGGAGCTTGCAGAAAAAGCAGACCAATGGGAAAGGGTCCAAGGTCCTGATGAGGCAAGGGAGAGTACTTCCAAAAGTAGTGGTTCAGGTATCTTCCAGCCCAGCATGGTGGAAGAGGCTCAGTGTAGCCCAGCTAGGTCCCAGGATAGCGAGGAGGGTGTAGGGGCTTACTGCCTGGCTCAGTGGAGCGGGAGTAAGTGGGTGACCGAGGGTCCCCAGACGCAAAAAGCCCTGCCTCAGGACTTGGATGGTTTCTTGAGGGAACACCAGCTTGGGGACCTAAGCTGTCCTGTTAGTCCATTTGAGGAGGATCACCTAGTGTATGGAGGACCTGGAGCGTCTGTAAGTAGAGCTCCAGTGGTTCTGGTGTCAGGCAGTACCGCTCCAGTAGGGAGGGTGCAGAAGTCCGGCGAGAGGGGTGGCATGGGGCTGTGTTCCCCGGTGGAGGAGCCAGTGGGTCAGGGACCAGCCAGGAGGGCTGAGTCTCCTAGAGGTGACCCTGGTGACCACACGTCTGTCCTGGGGGATCTTCGCGCACTGTCAGGTGGACAGGGGACGAGAGATCTGCGCCAGGCAGACTGTCATGCAACATATGAGGCATATGTTACTCTCGGGGGGATGGTGTGTAAATCCCCAGAAGTCCTGGAGTGCCAGGCGATTATTCCACCAAAGGTTCTAGGCCGGAGGTTGGAAGGCCAGGTTCGGGATCAGCCTGACCTGAAGGGTGGGACGTCTGTAACCAGCGTCCCGACCGGTTCTTCTTCAAGAGGTACCGCCCCAGTTGGTAGGGAGCAGGGCTCTGGAAGGGGGTTCAGAGGGTGGGAGAGCCCACCTCTGACCCCAGTGCAACCTGTGGGGTTAAACCCTGGGTTGGAATGGCGTTCTAGGCGTACCCCTCGCCAGAGGAGGAGGAACCCTAGGAGAAGAGGTAGGGGGAGGAGAGCCTTCCCTGAGACTCCTGGTCCGCCTGAGGTTGTAGACCTTAAGCTGGAGAACCAGTGGCAGTCTAGTCCTGTCTTGCAGACAGGAAGAGTGGAGAATGGCCGCTATGTGCCAGGGGTTACTACCCCCCACTCTGTGATTAGGCAAGGACCGGTGGCACCTGGGTGGCCTAGGGTCTGGTCTAGGCCACAGACAACTTGGGAGTACCAGTGGGGTAGCCCAGTTGGTCCGGACAGTGGTTTTAGAAGGAATCCCGTGGGTTCACCGTGGCGTAGAACAGGAGGGTGTCCCTGCAGTTGCGGACCCGCGTCCGTGTTCTATCGCCCAAAGCAGGGAAGTCCATCACGGTGGTGATTGGTCTGCCCTGCGTTTTTGGCTGGAAGGGGGTTGGGTTGGACTTGGCCCTTCTGGCAGGTTCACCCCTAAACTTTTTGCTTTTACTGGTGACCTGGTGGCAGTGATTTTTGGTTTCTGCGCACTTTCCCTGTGTCCCAGAGTAAAGTGCGTGCGCACTCTGAGTGCATGTGGTGAGATAGGCCTGCCCTCCCACAGGAATGCATGGGGAATGTATGTGCCCCTGGTAGTTCCTGATGCGTGGGGTGTGCAGGATCGAGTCTGGTATGTGCGGACTCGTGTGATTGAATGCTGCGCAATGATGTATGCAGCATGTATGTGTCTAGTGTGGAAGTGCCACTTCTAGACATGGCTGTGCGTGTGCTGTAAAGGTGCTGACACGAGATTGGCCTAAGGTGGTCAGGGTTGCGTAGGTGGTACTTACCTGTTACCAGTGGTTACTGGTTGTGCGCTACATCTTCTAATTGGTGCTACAGTGATTATATGTGCTATGTTCTAAAGTGATATTTTTACAACGTTCTAGTTCCAAAAGTGCTTATTCCTGACAGTGGTCCAGGTGGCCCTGTCTTGTACATATCCCTTGTAAAATTCTGCCCAGTGCCAGTTGGCACAGTGTAAATTGTGTGAATAGTATCTAATGTGTTTTGGTATAATACAAAGGCTATTTTTATACAATACCTTGTCTGGAGTTTCCTTTGTGGTGGGCCTTGGGTGTTGTTGCTGGGTGCGCGCGCAAACGCTTTACACATTGCCTCCGGGATCAGCCTGACTGCTCGTGCCAAGCTACCAAGGTGGTGAGCAGGGGTTATCTTTGGCGTGTAACTCCCCAGCCCTGACTAGAGTGGTGGTTTCTGCCTGGCTTTGGCGCAAGCCCTAGCCAACCAGAAATCCCATTTCTAACATTGGTGATCAGCGGTGGGATTTGGACTTGCGTTTGCGCTGTACCGCAGCAGCAACTGGCTGCACCACAAAACTCTGCATTTAGAAAGTCACATGGTATAGGGATTATTGTTCTAAGTTTGTTCTTAAGTGTCATTTCTGTGGAAATGTGTTTCTGGATTCACCAGTAAGGGTGGGATCCAGTGGTGGCAGCATAATAGTGTCCAGTGCATTTGTTCCCCCGCCCTGCACCCAGAGTTTGGTACCTGTGTCACTTGTGGTCAGGTTGAGGAATCAGGGGTGGTAGAAACTGCCTTACCAGTCCGAGGGGAGGGTTGTGTGTGGATGAATGGTGTGTGGCGCTAGACAAGTGAGTGTGAGTTCTCTGGGATAGAGAGCTTGCTGAATCCTTTGTGAATTGTGTACTCATGTGTTAAGCTCAGACCCCTAGGTTCCCTGTGTGATCTTTTCTCAAGAACGTCCGCCAAAATGGAGCCTGCTTTGGGTTTCTGTGATCTGTTTGGGTACAGTATGTTGGAGTTGGTAAGGTTCTGTGAAGAGAGAGACATAGGGGTGGATGAGTCAGACACTCAGTCCGAACTTAGAAGCAGCCTGATCCTATGGCAAAAGGGTCAATGGGATCTTGAGCGCAGTAGGATAAGGGCCCGGGCCTCACACCAGGAGGGTGGTGGGTCTGTGGGGAGCCCTGAAGATTCAGAAGAGGAGGAAGAAAGTCACCTGACAGGGACGCCAGTAGCTAGTGGAGACCCCATAGATAGGGAGTCCCTTGCTGGGTCCAGTGTCAGGAGCAGCACACCATCCCTTTCCCTGTCCCCAGAAGAGTGGATAGATAGGAGGGAAGAGAGGGAGCATCAGCTGGCCATGGAGAAGCTCAGGATAGAGCATGCCAAGCTGGAGACCAAGAGGGTCTTAGCTCAGAAGCAGGTGGCTGAGGCTGAGAGGGCCTTCGCCAGGGAGAAATTAGCTCTGGAGGGTAAATTGTCCCCTGAGCGCAGTTGTAGTTGTCTGGATTCCCCGGGGAGGGTAGAGTCCAGTGGTGGCAGCGATATGGAGTCCAGTGCAGGATGTCCCATTCCCAGTTCCCCGAGTATGGTACCTTGTTCCCGAGAGGAGGAGTCTAGGTTGAAGTTCAGGGGCAGTAGGAAACTGTCTCACCAGTCTTGGGAGGAGTTTGTGGAGGAATGTAATGATGCACTGGACGATTGGGTACAGCTTGATCCGGAAACTGACTTTGGTGAACTGCTCAATATGATTCTCAAAGAGCAAGTGTTCAGTAGTGGTTGTGGGCCGGAGTTGCGCCAACACCTGTTGGGGTGGGAGGCCTGTGATCCTTGGGAGCTTGCAGAAAAAGCAGACCAATGGGAAAGGGCCCAAGGTCCTGATGAGGCAAGGGAGAGTACTTCCAAAAGTAGTGGTTCAGGTATCTTCCAGCCCAGCGTGGTGGAAGAGGCTCAGTGTAGCCCAGCTAGGTCCCAGGATAGCGAGGAGGGTGTAGGGGCTTACTGCCTGGCTCAGTGGAGCGGGAGTAAGTGGGTGACCGAGGGTCCCCAGACGCAAAAAGCCCTGCCTCAGGACTTGGATGGTTTCTTGAGGGAACACCAGCTTGGGGACCTAAGCTGTCCTGTTAGTCCATTTGAGGAGGATCACCTAGTGTATGGAGGACCTGGAGCGTCTGTAAGTAGAGCTCCAGTGGTTCTGGTGTCAGGCAGTACCGCTCCAGTAGGGAGGGTGCAGAAGTCCGGCGAGAGGGGTGGCATGGGGCTGTGTTCCCCGGTGGAGGAGCCAGTGGGTCAGGGACCAGCCAGGAGGGCTGAGTCTCCTAGAAGTGACCCTGGTGACCACACGTCTGTCCTGGGGGATCTTCGCGCACTGTCAGGTGGACAGGGGACGGGAGATCTGCGCCAGGCAGACTGTCATGCAACATATGAGGCATATGTTACTCTCGGGGGGATGGTGTGTAAATCCCCAGAAGTCCTGGAGTGCCAGGCGATTATTCCACCAAAGGTTCTAGGCCGGAGGTTGGAAGGCCAGGTTCGGGATCAGCCTGACCTGAAGGGTGGGACGTCTGTAACCAGCGTCCCGACCGGTTCTTCTTCAAGAGGTACCGCCCCAGTTGGTAGGGAGCAGGGCTCTGGAAGGGGGTTCAGAGGGTGGGAGAGCCCACCTCTGACCCCAGTGCAACCTGAGGGGTTAAACCCTGGGTTGGAATGGCGTTCTAGGCGTACCCCTCGCCAGAGGAGGAGGAACCCTAGGAGAAGAGGTAGGGGGAGGAGAGCCTTCCCTGAGACTCCTGGTCCGCCTGAGGTTGTAGACCCTAGGCTGGAAACCAGTGGCAGTCTAGTCCTGTCTTGCAGACAGGAAGAGTGGAGAATGGCCGCTATGTGCCAGGTGTTACTACCCCCCACTCTGTGATTAGGCAAGGACCGGTGGCACCTGGGTGGCCTAGGGCCTGGTCTTGGCCGCGGACAACTTGGGAGTACCAGTGGGGTAGCCCAGTTGGTCCGGACAGTGGTTTTAGAAGGAATCCCGTGGGTTCACCGTGGCATAGAACAGGAGGGTGTCCCTGCAGTTGCGGGCCCGCGTCCGTGTTCTATCGCCCAAAGCAGGGAAGTCCATCACGGTGGTGATTGGTCTGCCCTGCGTTTTTGGCTGGAAGGGGGTTGGGTTGGATTTGGCCCTTCTGGCAGGTTCACCCCTAAACTTTTTGCTTTTACTGGTGACCTGGTGGCAGTGATTTTTGGTTTCTGCGCACTTTCCCTTGTCCCAGAGTAAAGTGCGTGCGCACTCTGAGTGCATGTGGTGAGATAGGCCTGCCCTCCCATAGGAATGCATGGGGAATGTATGTGCCCCTGGTAGTTCCTGATGCGTGGGGTGTGCAGGATCGAGTCTGGTATGTGCGGACTCGTGTGATTGAATGCTGCGCAATGATGTATGCAGCATGTATGTGTCTAGTGTGGAAGTGCCACTTCTAGACATGGCTGTGCGTGTGCTGTAAAGGTGCTGACACGAGATTGGCCTAAGGTGGTCAGGGTTGCGTAGGTGGTACTTACCTGTTACCAGTGGTTACTGGTTGTGCGCTGCATCTTCTAATTGGTGCTACAGTGATTATATGTGCTATGTTCTAAAGTGATATTTTTACAACGTTCTAGTTCCAAAAGTGCTTATTCCTGACAGTGGTCTAGGTGGCCCTGTCTTGTACATATCCCTTGTAAAATTCTGCCCAGTGCCAGTTGGCACAGTGTAAATTGTGTGAATAGTATCTAATGTGTTTTGGTATAATACAAAGGCTATTTTTATATAATACCTTGTGTGGAGTTTCCTTTGTGGTGGGCCTTGGGTGTTGTTGCTGGGTGCGCGCGCAAACGCTTTACACATTGCCTCCGGGATAAGCCTGACTGCTCGTGCCAAGCTACCAAGGGGGTGAGCAGGGGTTATCTTTGGCGTGTAACTCCCCAGCCCTGACTAGAGTGGTGGTTTCTGCCTGGCTTTGGCGCAAGCCCTAGCCAACCAGAAATCCCATTTCTAACATGCGGTAATTCCCAGGAGATTTTTTGTCACCACCTTTAAAAGTCGGAGCGAGAGTCGAGCCACGCCATGAGGCCAGGATGGAGTTCTTTTCTAGTATAGATAGCTAGAGTGGGGCTAGTTGGGAAGCCCAGAAGGCTGGGTCCTCCTTATATAAGGCAGGTGGTATTCCGCCTGGGCCGGGAGCTCCGTCCCTTCATTCCTTTGCGACTTGTTTTTGGATTGAGGCCTCTGTGAAGAA
This sequence comes from Triturus cristatus, assembly GCF_964204655.1. NCBI lineage: Eukaryota > Metazoa > Chordata > Amphibia > Caudata > Salamandridae > Triturus > Triturus cristatus. The sequence continues at coordinate 315,770,543 of NC_140595.1, forward strand.
GAGCCTGAGGGTTAACTGGTCGTGGATAGTGGTGTGAACTTCCCGGACAGTGCTGCCCACAGAGTCTTTGGTCTGCTCAAGATTACAATCTAACAATGGTTGGTCGTTAAAATGATAATATAGAAAGTCGTACCACTCCGACTCCGGGATGTTGGAGGAGGCCACCATGGGAAGCGCGCCCCCTTGACCATTTATGGTGCGCCAATATTTTGCTGAGTTGTTGGTCCTTATATCATACAATAATTTAGCCCAGAGTGAGTTCCAGATATTCCTTCGATGTTCACGTTTAGCCTCCTTCAGATGTATTCAAGCCTCTCTTAACCCCTTCTGTGCCCATGACGAGCTGGACTCGTCATGGAGCACAGTCGCGCTGTGCCCATGACGAGTCCAGCTCGTCATGAGGCATTCCCTGGGGAATCCCTCTGGTGCGGGCACCAGAGGGATTCCCTTTTACTGAAAATAGCCTCGGGAGCTGGGGAAGAGCTTCCCCAGCTCCCGAGGCCCCCCCTGCTTTCAGTGTAATGACGATCGGCGTGCACGTCACGCCGACATCATTACACTGAAACTGAAATGAGCCAAGAGGCTCATTTCAGTTTCACTTTGTACGTGCTCAGGGGGCTATCTCAGTACCCTGAGCATGTAGAAAGACGAGAGAGGTATCGTTGGAAAGGAGAGAATCTCCCCTTTCCAATGGTACCCCTCCCCAGTGGATCCCTGCTTGGGGATCGCCACAGGAGGGCGATCCCCAAGCAGGGATCCACCCACTAGACACCAGGGAGGGGGGAGCGGCCCCTTGGGCAAGGGCCTTTGCTCCCCCCAAATAATGTTGGCATAATTTAGACTTTTTGCCCCCCCCGGGGGGCAGATGGGGGCAGTAGCACCCAATCTGCCCCCCCCGGGGGGGCAAAAAGCCCACTAGACACCAGGGAATAAAAAAAAAAAAAATAGGGGTGGGGGCTGCCCAAAACTGGCAGGCCCATGCCCCCACCCCACCCCCCAGTTATCACAGTCTTTCTCCCCCCCCCCCGGGGAGCAGATGGGGCATTGGCCCCTAATCTGCTCCTTCGGGGGGCAGAAAGCCCACTATACACCAGGGATTTCTTTTCAGGTTTTTTTTAGGGTGGGGGCTGCCCGAAACGGACACGCCAATGCCCCCACCCATCCACCACCATTACAGCCTTTCTGCCCCCCCCTGGGGGGCAGATGGGGCACTGGCCCCCAATCTGCCCCCTCGGGGGGGCAAGAAGACCACTAGACACCAGGGAATTGTAAAAAAAAAAAAAATAGGGGTGGGGGCTGCCCAAAACGGGCAGGCCCATGCCCCCACCCCACCCCCAATTATTACAGTCTTTCTGCCCCCCGGGGGGCAGATGGGGCATTGGCCCCTAATCTGCCCCTTCGGGGGGGCAGAAAGCCCACTAAACACCAGGGATTTTTTTTTGCGCAATTGTTTTTAGGGTGTGGGCTGCCCGAAACAGGCACGCCAATGCCCCCCCCCCAAATGACAGTCTTTCTGCCCCCCAGGAGGCAGATGGGAGCTGTAGCCCCCAATCTGGCCCCCCCTGGGGGCGCAGAATGCCCACTAGAAACCATGGATTTTTTTGTTTAATTAGTGTAGCGGTAGGGGCTCCCCAAAATGGGCATGACAATACCCCACCCCACCCCCAGAGAAATTCCAGTCTTTCTGCCCCCCCCCGCGAGGGCAGATGGTGGCAGTGGCCCCTAATCTGCCCCCTGGGTGGGCAGAAAGCCCACTAGGCGCCAGCGAGTACGCAGGCTTTTTTTAGGCATGGGGGTGGGGGCTGCCCAAAATGGTTATACCAATTCCCCCACCCCCACAAAAAATAGCCACAGTCTTTTTGCCCCTTTAGGGGCATATCAGGATGAAACCCCCTTCCCCGATTCCCCCCCAGGGCGGCAGAAAGCCCACTGGGCTCCGAATTTGTTTTAGCAATGTGCATACCTGTGGATTTTGGGCCATAGCGCAGTTGGCACATAGGCAAACCTAGCAAACCTGTACATTTTTTAAAACTAGACACCGAGGGGAATCCTGGATGGGGTGACTTCACTGGCTCTCACCAGGTTCTGTTACCCAGAATCCATTGCAAACCTAAAAATGTGTCCAAAATAACACATTTTCCTCACATTTCTATGGTGGAAAGTTCTGGAATCTGCGATAGTGGCTGGTACTTTTGTGAATGGAGAATTCAAGTCTGATGTCTTGCATACGCAGACATTGGGTGATTGTACCGCCCAGTTGGCAGAGCTATGGGCTCTAGTGCTTGCACTGGAGTTTGCTGATCCTCGAGTGACTACTCTTATTGTGAGTGACTCATACTACTGTGTACAGTCTTTTAACGACAATTTATTCTTTTGGTCTCAGAATGAATATCATGATTCCAAAGGTAGCACGATCAAATATAAAATGCACTGGGTTCGAGTCGCAGAACTTAAACAACGTCTGCCGCTCGTAAATGTAATTCATACTCTTGGTCACCAGCGCATCTGGGTACACGCTGTTGGCAATAGTTTAGCTGATGAAGCAGCGAAAACAGCAGTGGCAGCTTATCTAGTAGCAGCAGTTACAAGATCTAAAAGTAAAATTGATGATGACATCTTGGCAGCTATTGCTGCAACAGAGAAGGGTGATAATTACCCTCGAGGTTTCCCTTCTAAATACTCTTATCATTTAAGTCCTGATAAAGTTCCCTATGTGAGAATTAACGATGTTGGTGACAGATTGATTCCCAACGCGGACCGCAGGCTCTCTTTGATAACTGCCGGTCACGAAGGTATGGCTTCAGCCCATGCAGGCGTCTCTGCGACTGTTACTATCTTACAACAACGTTACTGGTGGCACGGATTGTATAAACAGACTCGTGATTATGTCCTTACTTGTGACATTTCCCAGCAGATTAAACCTTAAAAATTATGTCAAAACTGGCTTAAACATTCCACCTTGACGTCAGTTAAACTTCATTTGTTCAAATTAACTGACAATGTAGATTTGAATGATTTTGTTAAGGGCCCTGTGGGTGGCAGGTCCAAAAGATGGGTATATTCTATTTACAACGAAGTTTAGAAATTGTCTCAAATTGAAGCTGCTTCTAGATGGCGAGCTATTGATCAAGCAGATTTGGAAAAAGTGCTTGCTGTCATTGATAATAGCATTAACACTCTTTCTTCCAGGATTTACACATTAGATAATATTGTTTCATCTGTTGTGGATATTGTACAGGATGACATGTCTGTCTTATAACATGGTCAAAATCAATTGCGTTCTATTATGCAGTTTGCATGGACTTTATAAACATTGAAGGCTGGGAAGGATCCCTGGGATTATATGAATACATCATCACTATTCCTGCCGTTTAATCTGACTGATAAACAACAGTTCATGTCCATGAAGGATGCGACATATTCACTATTGCATATTGAAAAGTTGGAACCTTCACCATTCTCTGTGGCGGAATCGAACTCAGCTGTGTGGCTTATCCATGGGTTAATCACACTGCCTTTTCCACTGTTTAAGTTCAGTTCATGTATGTATGCCTTAAGTAGATATGAAACACTAGGTACTGCTTTCCTACATGAGGTTTGGTCACTCCCATTTACATACAGGTGCATGAGAGAAGGTAAAGAGGTTTATTTAAAAGGAGAGGAGTGCACTTCGACACCTGATGACTCAGTAGTTTTAGGAACATCCAATTGCATGGCACTTGCAACGTTCACGCACCGAATTTAGCTTGCACTTTGAAGGGAAATCCTGTGCCAGCAATTACACCCACTTTCACGTTATTAGCTAACGATAGCTATTTGTTTTTAAATAATGAGGCGTGTTGCGGGATGCTAGAAGGGATTCCTTACATTGTGACTGTCTCCCAATTAGTAGTCTGTTGTAAGAATGTGCTTTTCCCACCCCCGCATGGGAGACTCGATGTATCCATCTGGTCTTCCAAACCAACCTTAAAAGCAGAGTTCAACAAGATGAGCAGAATAAGGGCTCTTTTGTCTCAAAAAGAAGTCGTCCTAACTTCCTCTCGTGAAGCATTTGTCCTTCATGTAGCTAACACCGCACCGAGGTGCATGCTCTTTTAAATACTGATCTCCCCCTTCATTTTGGTGCTCTGATTCACACTATATTCAATGCCTCGTCAACAACTGGCTTGGCGCATTTTTTCAAAGTTGTGGGCTCTGGCCTTGTGACCTCATTCCAAACAATATTTGGTGTGATACCGGCATTTTTTCATTCTATTTTTTCCAGCGTCTTCGGCGGGCTTCCATTAATCCTCGCCTTGACTTCTGGTGTGCTGCTGTTGGTTTGTTTGCTCCGCAATGGCTGCACGATCTGTGTCACATGACAGTCTGTCCCGGCTGTTCCAACTGCGCAACCGGATGCTTGAATACTATGGAACACTACCTCTGGCCTTTTGAGCATAGCTTATGGATTATCCTTCCGGTTCTCATGCAGCAGCTCATGACTTCCTGGCGCGAAGTTATCTCGAAGAACACGCAAGTTGTCCCCTGATGTTGCTAGAGGCTCCGGTAATCATAGAACATGTATGTTCCTTTACTTTATTAGATTGGATGGCTGACTCCTTTACTGAAGATTACAATGACTTCCTCTTGGAGGCTGTTGCAACATACTGTGCCTATACGTTGATGGATTAAATTGGCAGTTGTCCATCTTCCGCATGTACAAACTGGAATTTTCTATTTTTATTTTTTTGCTCCAGAATGGGCTATATAACGCCCCTGATTGATTTTTTATTTTTAACTTTTTCCCAACAAACTTTTTGAACATTTCACTACCAATTATACGGATTGGCAATATATGAACTTGGTTCTGTCTCACTCGAACTTGAACTCTGCGTTCCTACATTACTTCCCTATTTTGTTCGTGGTCCGATCAAGGGAGGGTGTAGTGGAGACAGGCTTTTGCCTGCACACATTGCTATGTTAGCATAAGTGTTTTAGATGTTAACACCATCTTGACACTTTGCTGCTTTTGCACATGACACTACAGGTAGCTGATATTATAAGTAAAACGGCTTGCTTGCTTTTTCTTCACAAGAGAACGGTCTGTTTTTCACATCCCTAGACGTGCACCACGACCTTAGTCTGAACACTGTGTGCAGAAACCGTCAAGGTCAAATAACAATTTATGCTGTTGAATTCAGGTTGATCGGCCCACTCTCTAGACACAACAAGCACACAGCTGCAAATATCTGAAACTCAGGTGCCTTTAATATAGCATTGCATGCATGATTCTGGCACTCTTGGAGAAAACCTTTCCAGACACAGAGAGCAGTGCTGATCCTGTGATGTGATTCACCTAAGCTGATCTTGGAGGTATGGGGTTCCCCATTCAAACCTAGAGACCTTCTATTATAATATAAAACTAGCTTATTAGCCAGGGGAGGGTGGTACACAAGGTATTATAGGACCTGTTTCCACTATCATAATATGATTTCTCCCTTTGTTTTTTATGGAATTATAACAATGCTGATGGTTTTATTTCTAATCATATGTTTGCTTATGTTAGCCAAAGTACTACATCTTAGAGCACGTAGTTAAAAATAAACATTTTAAACTTTTCCGTGTCTCTGATTACTTACGTTGTGGACTGATATGAGAACAATAACGAAAAGGTGTTCTTGATCCCCACCATTCCTGAGAGTATTCTAAGTCTAATCATTGGCAGCTTCGATATGGTACGGAGAACGAATGAGACACTGATGCTAGTCCTATAGGGGTTCTAGGTACTGAGGTGAGTTTTTTGGTACACCACAATTCACTGAGGTCCTGGTTTCCTGTGCATAGTTCTGTGCTTGAGGAGAATCCCGCAACACTATAGGTGCTGCAGCCCTTGGAGGCCTTCCCTGGTCACAGTGCCCTTGGTACCCATGGTACATTTTACAAGGGGCTTTCTTGTGGCCGGAGATGTGCCAGTTTTGGGTACAAAGGTACAGTCTTAGGGGAAAAAACAGGCCCTGAGAACCTGATTTGCCGGGAACCAGGGCACATTAAGTCAGGTTGCATCAGATGTCAGGCAAAAAGGTGGAGGGTAACCATGCAAAAAGGGGCACTTTCCTACAGAGGTCAGTTGCCAATTGTTCATATGATATCAAGTGATCTGTCCGCCAGACATCTCCCTGTGTGGAAATTCCTAGTCTTTCCAAATTTTGGAAGCCTTGAAGCCCCCTGTTTCAGCTAGCCAAGTGCCCATCCACAGCAGCGTCTCCTTGGTGAGCTCCTTTTGTCAACCCAACCCCTGTAGTGCCTCTCTCCAACTAATAATGGGTATGGCCATGAGTGCTGGAGGGTCGGGTGGAAGGGCCTCCCCAGACAAGCGGGACCCTTGAGCTTTGCCGGTAGGGGCAGTTTGTTCAAGTCTCATGGCCTGGTCGTCCCCGAATATCCACTCATTAATCAGGAGGATCTGAGCCGCCTAGTAGTACAATTTCATGTGTACTGACCCCAGCCTCCATCATAAGGTGATTGTATATAATTCTTGTGGGAGACTTTCAAGGCCAAAATCCAACACCCCCTTCTCAACGTAGGTTTTGATGCTGACCTGCAAAACGATAAACCAGCATGTGGCAACCCTGAAGGGGTAATTTTGCAGTATATAGAGCAGTTGTGGAAGTCCCCCATTTTAAAGAGGGCTATAGCCCCATCATGTTCAAGGAGAGGCTGCTCCATCCTACTACAAAAGTCCTTCATTTTCTGATGCAAGGGGGAGATGGTGTGTTCCCAGCAGGCCTCAGCGTCCCTGGTTATATACATCTCCAGGTATTGGAATGCCCTGGTTACAGAACAAATTGCCTGGAATCCTGTAGGCAATTCTAGGTGGGCGCACACTAATGGGATTATAGCTGCCTCACTCCATTTTACTCTCAGGCCAACGGCCTTGCCATAGATCCTCAGCATGTGGATCAGCCGTGGGATCGATTAACGTTGAATATTTAGGTTAGCATCGCCTGCGTACATAGAAATTTGGTCCTCCCAGGTCCCTCTCCCACCTCAGGCCCCAGATTGCACATCCCTTCTGATCTACTCGGGTAGGGGCTCAATGATAAAGGCAAATAGGAGAGGAGAGAGCCCTGCCGGGTCCCCCTATGTAGATCGTAATCGTCAGCAGAGGACGCTATTGATGTAAACTCTTGCCCAAGGTTGTGTACAATAACTTCCCATAGGCGCAAAATATAGGGTCCAAATTCATCCTCCAGAATAGCTTGCAAGAAGTGCCATTCAACTGAATCAAAGGCCTCTCAAAGCATTAAGGCCATTGGATCAGATATAGAGTCCAGATCAACTATCGCCTTATGCCTTATGGAGCCTTCTGATGCAGTTTTGGGTACCCTTGGTCGGCATGAAGCCATTTTAATCATATTTCTATATTCTATTATGCATCTCTGTCAGGGCAGCCTTAGCTCCCCCAACAGCTTCCATTTAAGGGCTTCTCAGGCCCCTTCCAGATGATGGAGGTCATCTTCCATCCCTGTCTGAGCCAGGAGTCTTACCATTTACCCAATTTGCTGCTCATATGCCTTAATCTACTTCTCTTTGTCTTTCTTACTGCCAGCTATGTATGCTGTTATTTTCCACGAGTACCACTTCTCCAGGACTATATCTTTTATAGATTCACTGGCTTGAATCTTCCCCGTTGTCATGGTGGGCGTCCCATGGTAACAGTATTAGGAGCAGTGCTAAATGCTTACCTTTATTCTCCATTGTAAAACCAATACATATTGTTAGCCTGTTTTAAAGCTTCCAAACTACAACCAGTCAAAGCTCAGACCCAGAAGCCCTCAACCCCAGCAGAGCCTAACCACACGTCGTGTGATAGGGAGTCTCCCTGAAATCTGCTCAGTCATAGTGTTTCTCTTATAACGTTTTGACTTGCAATTCTTCATGATTAAATAGTACTAGCGAAATGTAAACGCTAGGTAAATGTAGAGTGAGTTCAATCTGTGTAAACTCTGTTTTCACGTTTCATGAGGATATGTAATCATGCACAAAGTGCAGAAATTCACTCATTGTCTCATTTTCACCTACTGTGTTTTTGGCATTTCCGCTTATTTAAGTGACATGCAAACGCATTATGTTTCTTTAAGAGTGAGTTAACTCTTTTATTCACTGAAGTCTGTTTTCACGTTCTATTACAAATGTTGTCACATGTTTATTTAAATGGAAATGAGGCTTTGCCACAGTACTCGTGATCAAGGGAGTTTGTCCCGAAATGCGTTGAGTTGGTCCATGTTCGCTAAATAAACACCTGCTTTGAAAAGCCTTAACATGTCCGCGGCTGCTTTTGAAGTTAGGAGGTAAAAATAATAGGAGATGTAGTGGGTATAACGGGTCTTATAACATTTGATCAAGCACAACAGTTATATAACTTAGAACGCAGGGATTTTTTCAAATACCTGCAAATAAGATCAGTCTTGTCAAAAAAACAGGGAGGGGATACTAATTATAAAAGAGTCGAAACTATGGAAGTTTTAAGGGACAAGAAAGGCTGTTCAATCTCCCAGGTATATGGAGAATTGATCAGGTATAGGGAGGATGATTGTGGAAAAGTTATTGATAAATGGAATAATAAATTGAATTTATCTGGTAATGAGGTCGAAAAAGCGAGCAAATTATCAAACTCAGTGTTAAGAGTAGCTACCTTACAAACTCAGCAATATAAGACCATGTATGAGCTTTATTATACGCCACATAGAATTGCTCAATGGGGTGGAACAACGGGAGTGGTTTGTCCTAGATGCCAGGCAGCACAGGCGGATACCATACATATGTTTTCTGCATGCCCCGCCTTGGATTTATTTAAGAATACAATAGAGCAATTTTTAGATAACGCACTTGGGATCAAAATTAGTATAACTAACGAAGTTATGATTTTGGGGGTAACCAGGGACGGTGTAGAAATACCTCAATATGAGTTTATATATATAGCAATGACCTTATGCCGATTATGTGTCGCAGCAATGTGGAAAGATCCTAATCCGCCAACATTCCAACAATGGCTGGCACGATTATTAGCTGTATATGTATTAGAAAAAGCGCTGTATGATAAAAAAGGATGGAAGACAAAGCAAATGGGGAAACGGATATGGGCCCCAATTACTTATTGGAAAGATAGACTCGAAAATGACTGAAATAACGAAGCCTTCTTTTTTTTTCTGTTGCATGGGGGCAATTGTTTAACTTGGTCGAAGGCTATCATTTCGGGGCCTAATTTATGTCTCAATCTTGTTTTGTTTTTTTGTTTTGTATATTCTTTTCTTTTACCCCTGGCTGACTCTGTTGTATAAATGGTTTGATGGAATTTGTATAACGAAATGTATTATTGAATGTTTTTCCTTAGCGATGATGAATAAAAATATATTTTTTTTAAAAATGAAGTTAGGAGGTAATAACAGCGTGTGTTGGTGTTCAGAGGCTCGCCGCGGACCGCCGTCGCAAGAGGAAGGGTAATGGCGACTGCGGTGCATAGCACTGTGCTGCAGTTTTGAGAGAGATATATATATATATGTGTGTGTGTGTGTATATTGGTGAACAACACAACATCAAACGCGGTACACTACAGCACTAAGCACAAAAAGATAGTTTCTGCAAGACTATATATCATACATACAAACATTTCCAGTTTGGGCGATAACGTTAATACTTGTTATGCAAAATGGCTCTGTTCCGACATTTATTTTCTAAGAAAACTTCCACTTCAACGCAAGTCAATCCAAAACTTAATTTCCCCATGATCTTTTCCTAAATGCCCCTTTCAATGCTCCCAAATGTGAGCAGACATGACGCACATTGTCCTCTTAGGTCGGTCTGCTGCAGAGAAAATGCTAATATGTACATTTCACGTCTGCTTCTCTTTCTTTCTGTCAACCACACAAATTACCATTTGTGATTGAAATTAAAACTCAACGTACCCCCGCCCTGTTGTTACCTCCTCTTTTTTGCACTTTTGTTCTGTCGACCATTTGAACCCAGATGGACTCTTGCAACTCTCAGACTTCCTGTGAAAAAGAGTTTGCTTCCAACTTAATGTCTGACACCCAGAGGGTCCCGAGCCTTCCTCCTAGAAGATCGGCCACAGAGTTAGTTCGACTTAAGACACACACACACCACTGAGAAGGCACAGATGGAAAGACCGAGGCACCACCGGAAATAGCACAATGCTCAACTGAGGCTTCCCCAAAAAAAGCGAGACTAACCTTCCATCACTCGTCGAGGAAACCCAAACACATCTTGCCTTGTGTTCAACTTCGACTTAAAAAAAAGCTTGCCAACGCCAATCGGTCTCACTCGTTTGCAAAGTTGAGACCGGGTAGCAGAGGAAACAAGATGCGCGGTCGCCATTATTTAATATGTTAATTAAAAAAAAACTACATGCAAGCTGCGCGTAACGAGACGCGCGGCCACATTATTTAGTATGTTAAAGAAAAGAAAACAATGTGCCCACTATTGCTGCTAATTAGGAGCAGCGTGCCACAGTGCTTTGGAAAAAGGGGGCGCCTGCTTTGAAGGAAAAAAGCCCCCGCTGCCATTGTTTGTTTGCCCCCATGTTATCGTTCTTTGAAAGACGGCGCCGTGCTAAACCAGTGGTCGAAGTGGGGGAAAAAGAAAAAGTACACGTACCGTGTAACAACCAACTAAAGGGGCCAGTAGCGATGGGAGGATTCAAATGACGACATGGCTGTACTAAGGAGGGACTAACAAGCCTATTAAGGAATCAAACACCAGAATTTATAAAGGACAAAGACAAAAGCCATTGAAAAATATGGGTGGGGCTTCTCCTCCATACTCTACCTACAACAGATCGCCAGAGCAGCACTTGCGCGCCGGCTCAGGCTCGACCTAAAAAGGAGTCTACAGTAGTTGGGGTAAATGTCCCAGCACTGGCCTCTCGTTGCAGTAGCAGTTAAGCCCCAGACCGCAGCATGTGAAGCCGGCATCCTCAGAGGAAATTGGACAGTGGGAGGGGAAGGGAAGAATCAGGTCCCTCTCGGCGAACAGCTTGAACTTTGGCCACCGTAAGGGTCTCCCCTCTGTCTTTGGATCCGTCCAGTGAGGATGCTCTCCACCCTTGCTTGTCAGCTGCTGCCGACTGTATTTCCTCCCTCTGTGCCGTCCCTAGCTCTGTCTCTTTAGGGGTGGTCCATCTGCCCCCCTCCTGCTCCTCCCAGATGTCATCGGATAAGCTGTTGATTTTGGCAGCTTCTTCCTCTTCACCGCCCAGTCCCAAGCCTCCTCCAGGTTTTCTAAGATTATAGATTTCTCTGGATACAGCACTTTAAGCTGGGCCTGGTAAATGAGAGCTTAGTGAATGTCCATGTCCCGGAGTTTCTTGTTTACCTCAAATATGGATTTGCGAAGGAACAGCACTGTATAACCGAGGAATATCATCACTTTTGTTTCTGCACAGCGAATGTCTTGGAGATGGTGTGCCTGCTACAGTATGGCGTCAATATCAGCCTAATAGAGCTAGTGAGACCGTTTCAAATGGCAGTTGGGGAGGGAGGCCCTGTGACCCTCTCTCTGCTAGCCCAGCGTGTGCCACCTGTTTGATATATTTATCCACCCCCGGCCCGCAGCCACCTTCTACTTCACTATTCTCCCAGTATAAGTAGTCTCAGCCTGAGTCCAGTCCTATATGCTACTTCCACAGGGACTATCCCTTCCTCCACCACTGCTCAAAGCAGTCAAATAGCACCATTGTGATGCAGGACCAGGTCAACACCATGTGTCAAGCGCCCCATAGTTTTGTGCGCTATCCCCCAGACCGTAGATCATGGTGTTGCCTGTGCAGCAATCCTCTTCACTTATCCCAAATTACCCGATGAGTGGTGAAAGGGGGGGCACCTCCACCCCAGCTCCCTCCTCTCTTTAGTGTAACAGAGTCTTGGCACCTCCCTTGTCTACCCATGGCTTGCCAGGGTGCCCATGAGGTCTTCAACCTGCTCACTCCTCACCTCTCTGTCACCCTGTTGCTTGGTCCAGCCCCAGTTGGGAGCTCCCTCCCTTGAGAACAACCCGATGCAGACCTGTCTACTGTGCCCCTCCAGCTGGCTTCTCGCAGCCGGCAGTGTCAGGTTTCCAGCTGCGGGTCGCACAGTGGGGGAGCGACTGTCCTTCATGGGTTGTGGCTTGGTTTTCTCCGACATGGCGTGCTCTTAACTTGTCCTTCCAAAATGCACCAAAGCTACAGGACCACAAGATATCTTGTTTAAGGACTCTATTGTACCTCTCCACCAAACCATTACCTTGAGGTTCATATAACGCTGTGGTCATGTGCTTGATATTGTAAAACTTAAGAAACTCTAACATTTCGTGGGATTTGAATTGTACTCCATTGTCAGAAATGAGAACTTCTGGATAGCCTTCTCGAGCGAAAATTTCTTTGAGAAACAAAATTACACTAGCAGTAGTGGGATGTGACACAAGCTTGATCTCTGGCCATTTTGAATGATAATCAACCAAAACCAAGGCAAACCTACAATCCTGAGGTAGGAAGTTGAAAGAGCCTGAGACATCCAATCCCAGTTTTTGCCAAGGATGGAATCAAGGGAGCAGGATCACATTTACACATCTTATCACTACTGACACACTCCGGGCATTCTCTTACAACTTTATCTACGAACCTATCCAGACCAGGCCACCAGAACACAGATCTGATCAACCTCTTCATGGAAGACATCCCCAAATGGCTTTCATGGCTCACAGATAAAATGTGATCACGAAGTGACGAAGGGGGAATGCACTTTCCTTGTCTGAAGATCATGCCACCCTCCACAACCAGCTCTCCAGAAACTTTCCAGAAGGGAACCATTTCTGCTGGAATTTCATTTTTTGAGGGCCATCCAATCCTAATGTAGTCGATAATCTTACCCAAAAGAGCATCCTCATCCATACTCTTTTTCCACACATCTTCAGAAATAAAACCAAACTTACTCGAAGTTATTTCAGTGATATCAGCAACCACTTCATCATCCTCACACTCATCCTCAGCTACACATTAAAGTCTTGACAGGCAATCCGCAGTCACGTTGATCTTTCCTGGGACATATTCAACATTAAAACTGTACTCCTGTAAACGTGACATGAGCCTGGCAATACGAGCAGTAGCTCTTAAACCACCACCAGGAGATAAAATAGAGACCAAAGGTTTGTGATCCGTTCTCAAAACAAATCTAGCACCCCAAATGTAATTACGAAAATGCTCTATTCCCCAGACACACGCCAACAATTCCCTTTCAATGACTGCATACCTCCTCTCAGTAGTACTAAGAGTGCGGGAGGCGAAAGCCACATTCCACTCCTCTTTTCCAGAACATTGTGACAAAACACACCCCAACCCATAAAGACTTGCATCAACTGTGAGTACAAACAATTTGTTCATGCAGAACGGTCTAAGCGTTGGAGCAGCAATCATCTCTGCTTTTATGTTGTCGAAAGAATCTTGTTGTCTTTTACTCCAAATGAATTCCACATTCTTTCTAGACAGTTCTCTTATCGGTTCCATTTTTGTAGCGAAGTCCTTGATGAACTTGCTGTAGTATTCACACAATCTAGAAAATGAAAGGAGTTTGTCTTTACAATCTGGGGCAGGTGCTTTTAAAATAGCGTCAACCAGAGATCTCTTAGGAAAAACGCCATCTTTAGACACTGAATGTCCCGAATACTCAACAGAATCTTGGTATAACTTACATTTTTTACTTTTTATAGTAAGACCATAATCACTAAGGATCTTGCACACACTCTTAAGGTGCTGTGTATGAACTACTTTGCTTGGGGAGAAAATCAAAATATCATCCTGGAAGCATTTAACATAATGCTCCATGTTTTTAAACAAATGGCACATAGACCTCTGAAAAATGCAGGCAGCTGAGGCTAGCCCAAAAGGCATCCTCTTAAATTGGAAAAGACCTTGAGGTGTAATGAATGCAGCCAAATGCCTTGATTCCTTTGCTAACTCTATTTGATGATACGCTAACCTTAGATCCAGAGTAGAGAACACAGTGGCTCCTCCTAACATACTCACTACTTCATTAATGTTAGGTAACGGATGACAATCAATAATGATATTCGCATTAAGAGCTCTAAGGTCAATGCACATCCTCAAAGATTTATCCGGTTTTCGTGCTAAAACTACCGGAGAAATCCATTCTGAAGATTCTATCTCTTCAATTACACCACCATCCAACATTTCCTTCAAAGTATCTTCCAATTCTTGTCTGACATTGATAGGTACATTTCTCAACTTTTGCTTAACTGGAGACGCACCTTGTTTGAGCTTTATGACATGAGTGAAACCTTTGAGTTTCCCTAACTTCTCTGAAAAAACATCTGGAAATTCCTTTTCCATATCATACATCACTGTGTTTTCTTCAATCACCATTACCGGTTCCTTACTACGAGGATTCAGAATGATACCTAATTTCCACTGGTCTCTCCACCCAAGGACATTAACTCCCTTTTTTGCAACATACAGTTTGATGAGTGCTGATCTTCCTTTAAACTCAATTTGAGACGTAACGTATCCAATAAAATCAATGGCAGAACCATCCCATCCTCGTCGCCAGTGTAAGATTCCATATACAGATGAAGTCCACGAAGGGTGAAATGCTGAAGTGATGTTTAATGCACAGAGACAGTACTTCCACATCCAGATCTCCAGGTAGAATGCCCTGGTAACAGTCACTATTAACAGTTCTAAAAGAATGTACAGGCAGCGTGGCATGTGCAACAATCAACATATACATGAAATTAAAAGGTCCAGATACATGAAAATATATGTATACAAATGGCAATGTAACACACCCGTACAGTCCCAGAATTGGTGGTATATCTAAGGAGCGAGTAGTGAGGCAGTAACAGCATTCATGTTGGGCAGTCTTTGTTGTGTGTTGGGATGTGAGGCGTACTCTCGCTATTAGCACTATATCATAGGGGTTGTTTCGTGCCATTAGTAATATGAACTTAAACGAACCCGGGAGGTAGAACTGGGATACACTGTGTCGTATATTGCTCCATACGGTGGTAGCCGCCTGAGTGTTGCAGTATGGTATGGTGGCTATTTAGGCATGCGCAGGTGAGGGGGGGGAGTTTTGGGGTCGCACACACGGTAGTGTATCTATGACCCACTCGTGGTTGCCAGTTGTGACCTGCCGGGCATCTGGCCCCTCTTTGAGTCACCTTGAGTTGCCGCAGGGGTCGTGTGTGCCATAGGAGAACTGGTAGTTTGAGACCCCGGCGTCGTCAGTGTTTCCTGTATAAAGGAATGGATTATCATGGCCCATGGCATAGAAATTGAATGCTTACGGGTTCCCTTAACCTCCTCTGTACGGAGCACTCCCTCCTCTGCTGTGTACCATTTCTTGACTGCTCCCACCCATCCCGCTAGGGGGGTACCCCCCGGTGCTTTCCAATGCATAGTTATGCATCGCTTAGCTAGTAGGAGCAC
Source organism: Triturus cristatus (assembly GCF_964204655.1). NCBI lineage: Eukaryota > Metazoa > Chordata > Amphibia > Caudata > Salamandridae > Triturus > Triturus cristatus. The sequence continues at coordinate 315,786,021 of NC_140595.1, forward strand.
CAAGGACGCAAAGCACGTTTCCACTTTCATGTTTTTGCGGCGTTTGCAGATTCCAGGAGCACTAGCCTCCCATGTGTGTAGGTCTGGGATTCCTGTGACTGTCCTGAGAGTGGTATGAACTGTGTCCCAGTAGCTGTGAAGCGTTGGACAATCCCAAAGCATGTGCTGGAATGAGGCATTGGGCTCTGGGCATCTGGGACAGGTGAAGGAGCTATCGGGGAAGTACTTCTGTAGCTTTTCGGGAGTAAAGTATGCTCGGTGCAGAATGTGCAGCTGTATGTTTTTAAAACGATAGTTACGGGACACTTTTTGGGGAAATTCCTAGGCACGAGCCTATTCCTTATCGTGAACGGCCTGCAGAAGTCTGTTTCCCATTTCTCCCGGAGGGGTGCAAGGATGGGCTGTTTAAGGGTCCGTATGGCATTATATTTCCAAGTGACTAAATGGCGCCCTGGGCCCATCTGCAGTAACGCATGAATTACCGGGTGCGTGGGAGGTTGGGTATCTATTGTTTGCCACATTTTACGGCAGTCTTCCATTAGCTGTCTATATGAAAGGAATTGTCCTCTAGGGAGGTCGAATTCTTCCATGAGCGTCTCGAAGATCTGTAGTTGTCCATTGAGGTAGAGTGTGCCCAGCGTCCGTCAGTGAATGTTCTGTCCATGTGTGGAGTATCCGCTCCGTGTAGTGCGCCCGACCCTTGGGAAACCCCACCAGCGGCAGGAGAGGGGAGTACATGGGTGCCGCGCGGTCCATTCTGTGGACGTGCCTCAGACAGGAGTGTGAAGTCATCACTTGGAGTGGCTTGGTCTGGGTGGTGTTGACCCTGGCAGTAGCAGTGGGTTGATGATTGGGGTCTGGATATGCCCGGCTGTTGTGACCAGTTCCCCCTGTGCCCGGCCCGCCGTCCAACGCGACACCCATTGCAGCTGTGCGGCTAGAAAGTATGCCTCAAAGGATGGTGCAGCTAGTCCCCCCTGATCGAGGGGCAGCTTCAGCTTGGCAAGGGCAATACGCCTGCGTACGGATCCCCATATAAGGGTCCTGAGATGGGTGTCAAGCTCTCTAAAAAAGGAACGTGGGGGGACCACCGGAAGATTAGAGAAGTAATATAATAGCCGCGGAACAAGGATCATCTTAGCAACTGCTATTTTTCCCGTGACAGCCAATGGGAGATCTTTCCAAAAGTGTATGGAGGGTCTGATGCCAGCCATTGCTCTGCGGTAATTGCCCTCGTAGATGTCCAGGAGATGTTGACGTTACCCAGTCTTATTAGGCATTGGGGTACGGCTTGCACTAGGGGATATATAGTCGATTTGGACCAATTTACTTTGAGCCCCGCTACCTCCTCAAAGTCATGCAGTATGCGTAATATAGGAGAGAGGTCCGCCGCAATATCGCGGACATAGATGAGCATGTCATCCGCGTACATCAATACCACATGAGTGTAGTCAGCAATTGGGATGCCCCAGCTCTCGCCCGCATTGCGAAGGTGGATCGCCAAAGGTTCCATCGCCATGGCGAAGAGTAGTGGGGAGAGTGGGTATCCCCGCGGATTGCCTTGACGTACCGGAAATGGGGCTGATATGAGGAGCTCCAACCGCGCTCTGGAGTTGGGCGTGGAGTATGCTTGGTGTATGCCCGAAGGCGAGACCCCACTTCCATGCACCGCAGGACCTGAAATAAATACGGCCATGAGAGGGTGTCAAATGGTTTCTCCAGGTCCAAGACCAAACATGCCGCTCGGGGAAAATTATCTCGTATCTGATCCTGGACATGGAACAGTCGCCGTATATTATAGGAGATGTTCCTGCCTGGCACGAACCCATTCTGATCCGGGTGGATCAATTTTGGGAGGACCGTGGCATATCTATATACCAGAATCTTCCCGTAGATTTTATAGTCCGCGGGCCATAGGGCTATGGCCGATATGAGCCCAGTTGGTGGGGATCCCTATCCGGTTTGAGGAGAAATACTATAACTGACTCACACATGGACTGTGGCAGGGCGCCGTCATTGAGGGCCGCTTGAAATTGAGTCACCAATTGGAGTACCAGTTGGGGCGCAAAGGTGTGATAAAACTCCGGTGGGAGACCGTCCAAACCCGGGGGCCTTACAGGTGGCCAATGCCTGCATCGCCTGCCTGATGTCAGTCACCCCTATGGGCTCGTCTATGGGCTCTGTCGGTCGCTGCGATCTATACTAGGCAGCCGGTGTTGACCCAGGAATTGGGTAAGGACTTCCGCATGTACTGGAGCGGGGCTTGTGTATAATTGTGTATAATGCTTCCGGAAGGCTTCCAGAATGGAGACCTGCGAGTGGAGGAAAGTATCTGGGCCACTGCGGATGGTCGTGATTGGCGGGAGGGTCGAGTCTTGTTTTACTAGCCAAGCCAGCAGTGCGCTCGCTCTGTCTCCATCTTTGTGCACCTGGGCAGCGTATGCCACAAAATTATATCGGCGTAGGCTCGCTAGCGCCTCCACATATGCGGTCTTGGCGTCAGCGATTTGAGCCGGCGTGGCCTTGTCTGGGTTTGTTTCCCGCGTGAGTACGGCCAGTGTTTGCTTTGTAGTTCGGATGTCGCGTTCAAGGACTTGACGGACCCCTGTGATGTGTTGAATTAATGTGCCCCGTATGACAACATTAAAGTCATTCCATTCCCCTGCGTGTGTGGTGGCCATACCAGCGTTCTCCTGGAAGTAGTTTTATATGTGCTCCGCCTGAGCCTGCTTGAAAACTGGGTCATCCAGACAGTCCCTGGGGAGGTGCCACGTGGGGACAGGGGGTCGGGGTGGGCGCCACTGAAGTGTGATTGTGTGGGCGTCGTGGTCCGATAGGACCCTGCCTAGGTAGTCAGAGTCAGAAATGGAGGGCAAGACAGAAGCAGAGCAGAGAAAACTGTCCAAGCGTACCCTTAGATCATGTGGCACCGAGTGAAATGAGTAGAGCCTAGTGGTGGTGTTCCTTGAGCGCCAAGCATCCATTAGGGACCAGTGTGCTGCCCACGCTGTCCATGCTGCAAATAGTTTTGCCTGCGCTATAATGGGGGATGCTAGGTGGGGGGGATAGGATCTATCCAGTGTTGTGTTTTGTCCGCAGTTGTAATCCCCTTTCAGTATCCAGGGGATTTGTGTATGTGAGCTCAATGGCAGGGAGAGCATGTCCCTGAATTTGCTTTGGTCCTCGTTGGGTGCATATATACTCCCCAACAGCACGGGTTGGCCGTCTAGTAGACCCTGCAGAAGGGCATAGCATCCATCTGGGTCTATGGTTCTTGACTGCTCTTGAAATGGGACGCCAGGCCGCACCCATATAAGGGCACCACGGGCATAGGCTGAATATGTAGTGGCACTGAAGATTCCCCGCCATTGCTTGCGCAGTTTAGTTACTTCCCCTGTGGTGAGGTGCGTCTCCTGCAGGAACGCGATCTGTGCGTGGTGGCGCTTGATGTAAGCGTACACTGAGTATCGCTTGCTGGCAGTGTGCATGCCTCACACGTTCAGTGTGAGGATAGTGGTGGTGCCTTTATGTGCCATTGTTATGCGTGTGGGGCAAAGGGGAAGGAAATGGTGTACGGACTATCCAGTAAGCCTCGAGTCTCTGCGCTTCCCCGGGTAGCTGCGCTTCCTGGACGTCAGTGCTACCTTTCGGCAGCGCGGAGGTAGCAACACAGTGTAGTGTAGGTGGGTGCGGTGGAAGGGGATAACTAGGGTGGTGAAACAGCCCCAACTCTGGGGACCTATCGTCAACGGCGATACGTCCAAACTAGCTCTTACGTGGTTTGAGAGCATGAACATTCTGTGAGGGTGGCATCGCATGCCCGCAAGGTAACTCATCGTGTGGGCTAATTATGCTACCGATTGTCGCCAGCTGGCTTATGTTGATCTGTGAGGGTTAAATGGTATCAGTAATTTGTGCGGTCTCTCGTCTGATAGCAGCTTTGTGTTCCACTAGCCGGAGGAAGCAGCCTCCCCTTACCTCTAAAGTATGCCATAGGCTCAGTTAAATAAGATCATCAGCAGTCTGCGTGGTGACCAATGGAAGGGCCACCAAGCTCACTCCGGATTGTGTCTACTCCCCTCAAAAGAAAAGAGGTGTGCAGATCACTCAATGTCCGTTGCGGGGGAGGTAGGCCGGAGGCTCGCTGCCGCTTTCAAAGCTCTGTGTCGCTCCTGAACAATTGGTTCCAAATCCGGCGATCCCAGAGAACGCAAGAGTGTATTGGTGCCTTCTTGCCGGTTGCGGCATTGCGAGCGGCGTCTTCTGGTGCCTGATGCCCTCATGTGTTTATCTCGGGTGCCCACTGCGTTATGGCCTGTGTTACAGTTCTGTTTTGCCCAGTCGTGTGCCTCCTCTGCGGATCGCTGCTGTAGTGTCTTTGGAGGAGGCAGGCTGACTGCTGGTGGAAGTGTCCGAGGTGGCCCCTGCGTCGCCGCAGATGCCTTGGTCTTCCCCATGATTTCAGCCGCAGTGCTGCACGTGTTGCAGGTGGTGGTGCTAGGCTAGTGCTGCTCTCTCTGTGGGTGACGCGTCTCCACACGGCTTGGCCAAGTATGCTCTGGTACGGTCAATGTCTCTTGTGTCCCATATAGGTGGAATGAGGTGAATGGGACCCAGTATCGGAGTCCCGGAAGGGGGGATTCTCCGTTCCGCAGGATCCATAGGGCCTGAGAGGCACGTTGGTTAAGTCGCATCCAGCCCAGCTGGGCCGCCCCTGCAGGTCCGTCGCGCTCAGTCTAGGCGCCCACCTCCAACAGCAGCCATGCTCCCTGCACTTGCTATGCCGCTGTGCTATCGCTGCCCCACGCTGCCGGTGAGCACCTTATGTTGAAGTAGGGGGGGCCCTCAATCTGGCCCAGCATAGTCTTGCGGGGGCGCCGCTGCGCTCAGGTTCTCTTTTCTATGGGGCGTCACTTGGTGTGTGCATCGGCCGTGTTCAGAGATCGCACAAGCCAGTGGACGCCATGTTGGGGTCAGGCAGGTTTCTTCAGCAGCATTTGGTGGAATCTGTACGGTGATGTGGGCCCCTCTGGCCCCCTGCCACAAGTATGTAACCGGTTCTTCCGGGCGGCAAGTATGTGGGAATAGTCCATTCCACTAACGCCGGGGAACAGTATATCGCTTCGCTGCACGGGATCAGCAGCAGTGTAGAGGCGCCATCTTAGGGTCAGGCTGGCCGTTGCTTTCGGAGGGAACCCAGCCATGGGCAAGGCCCCCTCCGCCCCTTTAACTGAAGCGAGGAACCCACTAGGCCTCACCTGCCCATGTGCTTCGTTTGCGATGTCGCAGCACGCGGGACGCAGAAGCGCCCTGCCAGATCCGGCCTCCGGGGCGACCCACGAGGCCCACTCCGCTGGTGCGCCTCGGTGACCCCCGCCTGCCGGGCTGCCACCAGCGTCTCCGGGCCCGCCTTTGGCTCCTGCAGGATACAGGTAGGGAGCTTCAGCTGTCGGTGCGTTGCCGGGATCTTATGTTGCAGGCGGTGGGGATCGATCACATAAGTTCGCACCCTCGGTCCCTGGCGTCGTGGCGCTTCACTTCTGGGTCTGTGACCCTGCTCCCATTGTTTCCCTCCACTACACCCCGCCTGGAGGGTCTGCGGGGTGTCTCGAGGGTATACTTCAGGGGTCCTCAGGGTTTTCGACGGGATCAATTTGTTAGGCGGGGGTCCGCAGGAGGGATAGGCGCCATCTTACTCTCGGTGCCGCTCCTCCGGAATAAAAGTCTGTTTTCTTCCGCTGTGACCCTTCGATCCCGTTTTGGAGGGCAGCTCTGGGTGCCCCTTACATTCCGGTGCCGTTGGGTGTGCATAAGGACCAGCTGGATTCAGCGTGGATAGCTGAGGTAGAAGCCCGTTCACGGAGCCTCAGCAGATCGCGTCCGCCATGGTAGCCAGCTTAGCCACGCCCCACCTCAACATAGTTCTTGACACCAAGCAGTGGCATGTAATATTCCTTCATACCAATAATTTTGCTAGACATGCTGTCAGGCTCTGCGCCCGGCTGACACTGACAAGAAGGAAGAGGAATAAATAATTCCTTATATGCCCAAACCTCTGCTTTATTTCCAGCCCTCCTGCCTGACCAAAGAAGTGTTTTTTGCGGCAGACGATGACCTCGTTATTACAGGCTATGGGCCCTTTAACTTGCCGATGTCTGACGCTGACGTGTGGATAAGCCACGCCCCTTGGCCCATTCAAGACCAGATCTGGAAGAGGAAGACAGCGTTCACAGGGAACTGACAAGGAGCCCCACGTCGGCGTGGAAGACGGCTTACGGTGCCCTTCGTGGAGAAAGTGGTGCGGGCAGCCTCAAGCATGAAGGAACATCGAACATGTTCCAGGGAAGCCGGAGTCCTGCCCCGAGATAACGACCCCGACGCCGGAAAGCCAACGATCCCACGAGCCGCCCGCCACGTTCCAGGAGGAGCGTGGCTCGCAAAGGTGTGTGCTCGGTTCCTAGGGAGTGGGAGGGAGGTGGAGGAGCAGACCCGATCTTTAAAAGCGGGGAACACACCGCCGCTTTCCTCTGTGCACCGTTAAGGACTCCCAAAATTTTGATCTATGCACACGTGGGGGAAGGTTTTTTCTGTTACCGCCACTCTGATTGCCTGCATGTCGGCTGTGATTCCCCCACTCCCTTCCCTATACAGACAGGTATAGTCACGCTTGACTTTGATACCCCTGTCTCTTTTCTTTTTTTGTTCAATGCCCTGGACATCAGGCGTCTGGCTGAGAGGAGGTTCCAGGAAGAGTACATATCCCTTGAAGAACAGAGGAAGGACATTTACGTTTATTTTCTTGTATGACCACCAATAAAAATCATGCAGTAAAAGCAAAGACAATACTCGGTCTTATATTTTCTGTACCCCGCAACACATGCCTGGAGTTGAAGGATCCTTTAAAACAACTTATTTTGATGGCCTGTTACACCTGCACATCTCCATTCTATTAACTGTGTTCATCCTAAGGCTCGCTGGAGGCCTGTGGTGATGTAGGCTCCTTATTACACATCCTGTGGATCTACCCCAGACTGGTAGACTTCTGGGACAGGTTCTTACTAGTCATCTTGCAAATCCATGGCCAAACCATAGACAAACTACCCAAGTTGATGCTGCTATGCAGACCTGCGGAGGGAACATACCCACTTCCCTCCACAACAGGCAGGCAGATATCCCATCTCCTGTTCTCGGCGAAGCTTACCATTTTATAACTTTGAGGGAAGACCGCCACGCTCACATACAAACTGGCCATACATGCTCTGGGGTCTACTGGGGCATGAAAAAGTTAGGCATGACCAGGCAGACAAGTTTCAGAAAGTTAACAGAGCCTGGAACCCAGTTGTGTCATATTTGCATAAATACTATAGAAGCCTTACCTGCCCACAGTTCCTGAGAGATCTGGGCCTTGTTGATTAAAATGTTGTACCCCAATTTAGTAAACCGATAAACCAGGGAGAATGAGTCATGCCGAAGTTTATTACTGTAAGTGGTTGAGGGTGGTGGATGGGGATCTTTGTGAGGGTTTCGGGGGGGATCAGTTGATGTGGATATAGGAAAGTGGAATATTATGTGGTATGGCTGAGCAGCCTTGGCATGTAATATTATGGCAATACCACATAGATGGTCCTTGGATTCACACTAATAAATCTTTAGCTCAGTCCTGATAGAGTGGCAAAGAGCAATCAGGCTTTACTAGAGGAACATGATCAGAATTTCAGGGTACCAACAAGTATGATAACTAATTAACACAACTCAAGAGAAATCCGACACCAATTTATAAAAATTGTGTATTGTTATCTTAATGTAGACACCAAAATGAATAGAATAGCATACATATAACCGGAGTTATAGATTTTTGAAGCAATATTAAATCAGTGCAATAAAATACATAGACAAAATAACATTGTGGTCGGTAGCAAAATCCACTAGTGGCAATCTATCACTTGCAGGTTGTGTTACTTGGAAGCCTTCTAGGGTTAAGGTGATGCGGGCCCCAGGACCAGGACACAACAGTGAGATCAATTTTACCTAGCCTGTGGAGTCCAGGTGCAGAGTTGTTCTGGCTCCCCTTGGTGATGAACGGGAGCCTCAGGTGGTGCTGTTTTTACAGCTTACACGGTGCTGCAAGAAGCAAAAGCACAACAGGTACACAGCTGCTGGCATTGGATGATGATTGCATGTGTTCTCTGTATTTGAAGTTTCGAGTGTGGGGGTCGGTTATCAGATTGGTGACCAACAAGCCTTGGCAGTGGTAAGCACAAGAAAAGCTTCTGGGGAGTAAGGTAGCGGCCTGAAACTTTGGGACAAGAGAGACTACAACTCCCAGAATGCACTGGAACACCTGGATTTGGGCGATCCCTCGAAAGTTCCAGATGGCCAGCAATTCTTTAGATCCATTGAGTGCTTTTACCTACAGTTTGCAGGGGCTTAGTGCCTCTACCCCAGGGGAGACTGAGGGTGCTTCTGGCTTCCACAAGGGTCCCTCGCTTAGGGAGTGACGAGTTTTGGCCAAGGACGAGGATCGGTCACTCAGTTCCTAGTCTGTTGCCTCAGGGATAAAGTATCTTTCTTTTACTTTGTTCTGGTGGGCAAAGTCCTGTTGTTTGCAACACAGGTCTCCTCTCAGTTCTTCTTTGAAGTAAATTGTTCAGATCTGAGGTTCTGGTGTCAGGGAGGGTCACTTACATCCTAGATTTAAGGGAGGTAGGGGTATGGGAGCTATTAGCCAATGGCAGCTAGTCTGTCCCGGAGGTGATCACATCCAGTGGTATAGGTCACCTTTCCTACCCAGAACCTTCTATTTCTTCCCTCCTAAAGATGGCAGAACTCAATTTTAGGTGTACAGACCAGGCTGCCCACCCTAGAGGTGTGGCCAGCCTTCCTGTGGCTGTACACCTCATGCATAGCTAATTTCCCACCTTGCCTGGGTGCAAGCGTGCCTGGGACAAGGAGAGGGCTGTTTCCTCCTAAGGAAGACAGCCCATTTCAATCAATCAATCAATCAGGGGGCTACATGCGCGTTACTCACCTGTGAGGGTCTCAAGGCGCGAGGGGCGGGGGACGGGGGGGGTGCAGCTCCGGTTCAGCCAAAGAGCCAGGTTTTGACGCTCTTCCTGAAGGTATGCAGAGTGGGGGAGCATCTGATGTTGACTGGGAGTTCGTTCCAGGCTTTGCGCTCCTACTTGCATATCAGAGGCGAGGTAGCCTTTGAAGCTCACCACTTTGATGTGCCAATTTACCAGCCATCTAGGGAGGAGATAGATGTGACCATCTTCCTGCCCAGCATTTGTCTCTGACTCCTAGGAGTGCTCACACTGCCTGGTCAGAATCCTGTCTTGGCGCAGCAGGTGCGGGAAAGCGCAGGCTGGTCAGCCAGAGCACAGTAAAGCTGGGGGGAAAACCTCTAAGGTACCCTCTGGGTGTATGCCGTTTCACCTAGGGCACGGGAATTGTGTCAGGGGTGAGAAGGCATGTTGTTTGATTCCAAACATGACTTATTTTAGTGGTACCATAGTAGAGCTGCCAGTCTTGAGGGTGCCCGGTTGGCAGCGCATGTTATCCTATGGACCACTAGCACATATAGTGGTTTCTAATAGGGAATGCCACTATAGGGACATATAGGCTTGTACTTATATGTTCAAACCTCTAATATAGTGCACCCTGCCTCCTGGGCTGAAGAGGCCTTCCCTACGGGTGCCTTACACTAAAGGTAGTGTAGGTGACTGTGCCACATATGGTGACGGCACAGTTCAGTTTGAGCAGTTTGCATTGCTCCTGCAGTTATTAGGTTACACGGGTTGCCAAGGTTGGCACAAACTCGTGCTGCAGCCCTAGGGACCCCTTTACCACTAATGCCCTAGGTACCCCAGGTACCATATATAAGGGACTTAGAAGGGGATAAAGCTTTTGCCAATTTGGGATTAACAAGTCGAACATAACAGTTTTAGGACCGGCACTTGCTCAGCGTGTACGGCACCATGCGCAGCACAAGAGGACGCTGATTTCTTTAACTGCTCAAGTAGATGTTCTAAACTAAACAATTACTGCTGATCCTGGTGGAGGAGAGGTATGATGGCAACGTGCTCAGTGTCCAAGACTGAGAAGACTGCTGGAATGACATAAAAAATGAAGCCCATTAGTTGAGACCTATGAGCCTGTCAATTATTCACATATTGTGACATGAGGAGTTGCAAATCTCCACACCTGGTTTTTTAAATGTTTACAAAGTATGACCATAGAATCAGTCTATGGGAGATATTCACATGTGGTAGCTACCTTTTTAATGCAAAATACTCAAATAGTGGATGTATCTACATATGGTTACTGCCGGACTTTATTGAGTAACTGTGTCCTGGAATCAATCTCCATTTCCAATAATTGTATGCCGCTTACACTGGAGACCAGAGACAGGATACAAGTGAACGTGTTGTGTAGAATGGCTTATTTCCTTGATTAGGCAAATTAAATTCATAAAACACGTATTGGCACACACAAGGGCGAGAAGATAGATTGTGATCCTCCCACTAATAAAAAATGAATGAAATACTTAAATCCATTAATATTTTAGGATATTATCATCATATGCCTTTTGCTAAATCAGTCTTTGTAGAAGAGATCCTCCACCTTTAATAAAGTTAACGTTAAGAACCACTTCAGCATTGTGGTGTTGAAGCATTAGACGTTGAAACACTCATTGTTGAGACATTGATAGTCGAAGCCATTGGCGTTGAAGTACTTTTTGTTCACTTCAGAATTGTGATTTTGTGACATCAGTCGGGTGCTACATAAGGCCCGCTCCTATCCCGCAGTGTGCATGTGTTGGACCTTGCTTATGGAGCCTGCATAGGGCAAACAGCATGACAAGCCTCATGGTGCTGCTGAATGAGGTGGGGAGCGTCAGTCGGGCACTACATAAGGCCCGCCCCTCTCCCGCAACTCAGGACATGTTGGACCTTGCTTGTGGAGCCTGTGTGGGCTCACAGCACTACAAGTCCCAGGGTGCTGCTGGAGGAGGCGGAAAGTGTCAGTTTGGCGCTGCATAAGGCTCGCTCCTATCCTGCAGCGCAGATCGCACCTGGGACAAGATGGGACAAGATGGGCCAAGACGGTCCCGTCTTTGCCCGGAAGAGGCTGGGCTAGGCCACAATTCGTTTATCTGGAATAGAGCTATTCATCACTGCCACAAATGGTAAGTAAAAAGAAGTGACAGCTCCGTTATTTGGGGAATACTGTTACTGGATATACACAGTACTATTCCCAGTCTCCCATTGTTTGTCTCCTTTCTTGCTGGAGGGGTTGACAATGGGAAAGCGTAAGAGCTCTGATTTGCTTACGGTCAACAACAAAAAAACAAAGAAGCCAGTTAATGAGGTTACCCCCCACCCCCATTCCCACAGCTGGAATTGTATTGATCATCTTATCAAAGAGGTGGAGACTATACTAAATACAGCTTCATCTAAAACTGTTGAGTTCAGACCCAGTGTGCCTGCTGTTTTTTGGAGGAGTGCCCGGAAAACCATGCCTGGAGCCGACAAGCTCCACGAGAATAAAAGCTCTTTGACTGTGAGTGAGAACGCAAACTACTATTGTCCCCCCAAATGTAATTATACTTCCAGACATTTTTTGCTCAAACACATACTCTGCATTCGTAGATGAAGTGCCACTTAATCGATCTACTGCTGTTATTGATCAAACCCCGGACTTAGAAGCAGGAGGCCTTGATGGTCGTGAATGTATTGACCAGAGTACATCCACTGACACTTTACCGCCGGGGACTATGCTAATTTAGGAACTCTCTATGATCCATCACAAACTAAATGATCTTACAGAGATACTAACAGGTCTTACTAACCAACTAATAGAGGAGAACGTACAGGGGAAAGACTGTTGCTGTAAATGTCACTCTAGAATGGGTTAATTGCAGCAGGCAAGTCTCGCTGAGGCTAAACACAGCAGCAAGGAACCCGCGGCGTTAGTAAACCCCAGCCCTCTAACTCCCAACCACAAGGGCCCGATTCGACCTCCTGGTACAGAGGGGATGTAATATCTGCGCCGGATTTACATTTAGGGATGTATGGCAGACCGCTAAGATTGCCTAGAGAGAGCTCTACATAGGTCCCTGCCAACGCGAGTACAGTTGGGCGCTCTAAACCCTTGAGACCCGCACCAACTCAATTACATGCTATGAGAGGACTATCAGATTCTTGTTTTCCTGCACCTAAGGATTTTAACTTAATTGGTCATCAGGATCGGCACCGACAGCACAAAGTATCATCTAGTCAAAGAAGGATTGTATTTTTGACTTTGGTTCTAAAGCTAGAAGGCGAAGCCTTTGAGGATACTGATTCATTAATACGATCATACCCTGGCTTAGGAACAAGAGGGGTTGCCTATCCATTATCAGGTGGTACATTTAGCATGCAGAGAGGAATATTGGGGATCCATCAACTTCCTTAGACTATATCAGGGTGAAACTTTCTGACTAAACTCTGGCTGAGGAACGCATTAATTTTGAACTCCATACCTGTCAAACAGCAGCTTTTAACACTCATGGAGTTAAAATCAAGCTATCCCTCCCCTCAACAAATATCTACTAACTCCAACCCAAATTTTCTGAATAATTCTGCTAATGCTCATAGTGCATCAAACTTGAATCCTCAAATTTACAGAGGCAATGATGAGGCCTCTAATCTCGACCTGATAGACTGACTGGCTCAAGAACAACATAGCAGGGAAGATCTGGAACTATCACCTTTATCAGCTACATCTGTGATGGCTCCATTGTCATTTTTGTACCTGTATGAGTGGCTAACCCGGCAAACACAAATTTGCTAACACCTAGGCTTCTTAATCGCTCCTGTGACGAACAAATAATATATTCACCATCTCTGCTGATAATTGTGCACTAGACTTGTCTTTCCATGATATCTTGGAATCTGGCAGGGATTAAAGCTAAGTTGGAGGGCCATGATTGACTATCCTTTAAAGGGAATCATGACGTCTGGCTCTTACAGGAAACCTGGGCTGAAAGTAAGGTTTTCTTAAAACGGTTTGCCACCTACAGTGTGAAAGCAACTCCTCTTGCGGGCAATGGGCGGGGTGATGATTTTGTTAAATAATGATATTGCTTGCTTACATAAGCCCCTAATTGTAGACTCTTTGGCCCTAATGGGTATCCAACTTAGGTTCCCAAGGGGTATGCATTTGGTAACATTGAATGCTAATCCACGATCAATGCCTTCCAATAATGATCCACCTGTTTTAACTATGTTAGATTGCCTAGTTGAATACACCAGCAGAAAGCAAAAGTTATTTTAGCAGGCGATTTTAATACATCATTTGAGCCCTTGCCATCTATGAGCGTGGTAACAGAGAAAGAGGATGAGTACTGGGGAATTTCTATTTTTTTGGGGCAACCCACAGCACTTTTCTACTAATACTGCTTTGCAAGTTGCTTCCATACAGGCGGGTCAGAGTTTGAGAGCATGTAACCGGAGGACCACCTCTGATCCAAACATGGCAACTACATTGAAAAGAGACTGTCAGAGCAGCGTAATTGATTATGTTCTACTTGACGTTAAGCTATGGTCACAGCTCAGGTATATGAAGGTTGTATATCGTTCTGATAGCGAGCGTAACCCTTTGATTATCACTATAATGAGGGAGGAGCTCATAGATCATCTTCAACTTTTTTTGCAAAGGCTCCTGAACCTGTTGCTACTAACAAATGTCGATGAGTTACATGGCCTAGTGTTATGGCAAATCAAAAATTAAATGCAGAGATTTATCAACAGTTTGCATAATTCATGTCTGGATTTGAAAACACTTCCATGAATACCCTTTCCATCTTAGGTATCCGCAAATGTGTTTTTTAGCAAAATGAAGGTCATTTTCTATAAGGCGTCTCAGTGTAAACCAAGAACTTATAGGAAAGATCCCATTTGGTTCTCTCAAGAATGTGAGCAGGTCGAACAATTGTTGAGAAGAGCAGTTAGGGAGTGCAATTGGGAGGAAATTGGGGCTGCGCGCCTTAGTGATAAGACAGCACTTAACATATCCAAGCGCAAATGGAAGGACAGCAATTGGCAAGATTTGCTGCAGGCTCTCAAAGTAAATGATAGTCGTACCTTCTGGTCAATAATTACGCATGGGTGCAGTGAGTAACTTAGCCCTAGGCGCTATCATATCTCACCTACTAAGTGGGAGGATCACTTTTCTATGTTATATGCTAAAGATAGTTCTAATGAGTATTTCGTATCTGAGGGACAGGGGGACCTTATTGATGCTGACGCAAAACAAGCCTCCAGGACATGTAGAGAGGGCTTCTTTAGTTTGGAGGCGACCATTTCTGCTGTTAACAGCTTAAAGTCCCTAAAGGCACAAGTTCCTGACCGAATCCCTGGGGATCTATATAAGTTTGAACCCCAGCTCTGAGCTTATGTGAATATTTTGTCGAAAGCAATTGTAGCTGGGGGAGGAATTCTTGACACCTGGAGAGGGGCAGAAATAATTCTTGTCTTTAAAAAGGGGGATGCAGGCTGCCCTGTTAACTATAGGCCTATTAGCCTAATAGATAATCTTCAAAATGTTTTTTCCAGGCAAATGCTTGTTAAGTTACAAGCTTGGATCGACAGAGAGCAGATCCTGTTGGCCCTGCAGGCGGGGTTCTGGGCAAAATATAGCACCCTAGAGTTCTCCCTCCTTTATTGGAAGCTTGTCTTATTAAATAAACAGAAACTATACATAGCTTTTGTTGATCTTTGAGCAGCATTCAACCTGATCCCCCGCGGTAATCTAAAGAGAGTATTAACGAACATGGGCGCCTCTAGTGATCTTATTAATATTTTAATCAGTTTATATGAAAGGAATTACTCTCAGGTCCAGTGGTAAGAGAAGGGGAAATTGACGAATCATATCTCAATAGTACGTGGAGTGCAGAATGCAACTGACTGAAATAAAAAAAAGAAGGATTTCTACAGTTTTTGAAGACGAGAGAAACATTATTATTACCGGTATGACAAAAGACACAGTATATTATTATTATAAAAATGTATAATGTGCACAGCTACCCCCAGGGGTATCCTGGCGCTGTACAGGTGGGAATGGTAGGTGGAAGCATCACCTCTAATAAAGTCAGGTCTTCAAGCCCTTGCAGAAAGCAAGTAGTGACGCACAGTTTCTTAATGTCTCTGGAAGGGAGTTCTGTAATTTTGGGACTAAGTAGGCAAAGGAAAGCGCCTTAGTAAGAGCCAAACGGAACCTAGGCACAGTAAACAAAGCTTGGTGCAAGGATCGCAGAGGTCCAGTGGGTTTTTAAGTCACCACCAAATCCTGAATGTAACGCGGTCCTAGACCAGCTTTAGCCTTGAACATGTAACATAAAGCTTTGAATTTAATACGTTTGGAAATCGCAAGCCAATGCAACTTATGAAGGAGATGAGAGGCTGAGGCAGATTTTGGCAGCCGGTATAAAAGCCTAGCGCCCGCGTTCCACAACATTTGCAGCTGGCGGATAGTTGTCTTATCGGTTCCCAAATACAGCTCATTGCCATAATACAACCTAGATAAAATAAGGACCTGAATCACCGTTTTCTGACTGAAACAGGGATCATCCAGATGATCTTTTTCAGCCACTTGAGCACTGCAAAACAGGTAGCCGTTATCTTGGCCACCTGAGGCTTCATAGATAACTTATCATCCAGAAGAAAGCCCAGATTTTTAATCTTCTGAGATCGAGTAGGTAGAGTCTCTAGGGATTCAGGCCACTGTTGTGGGCCCAAGAGGAAAGAGTTGTTGCCAAGAACAATGAATTCAATTTTACCACCATTGAGGAGATACAGCTCAAGCCCAAGTTAAGATCCGAAGGTCCATGAGTGTGTGCAGATGACAAGGTAAAGATGATCTGTGTATCATATGCATAAAAGATGAGAGTCAGGCTGCAACTCTCTACTACTTCAGCCAAAGGGCGGACGTAAATGTTGAACAGCATGGGGCTTAACACTGAGTCCTGAGGGACTCCATAAGTTTTTTAGTTTTTTTAGTTTTTTTAAATGTCTTTATTAGGTGTTCCTCCAGCACAGCAAACAGTGTACATCAATCAACAGCAATCGTTTCCGCCTCTGCCGTTTTTGTGATAATACAAATCAGGAATTAGACCACCAGTCTTATTAGTGGAGGAGTCCTCCCAGTCACTTTTCGTCATTGTTCTTATTCAGTGTTGTAAACATCATCAAAACTTAACTGCAACTTATCTCCCCGTCCCCAACTAACCCTCCCTGAACCCCTTCCTGTCGCTTCCCATCCCTTCCCTCCCCTCTCCCCCCCCCCCATCCTGCCGGGTCTGGGTAACTCGAGGTCCATGTGTCGTATCGCCTATACTGGGTCCCCTTGCGTCTGTTCCCTAGAATCTGGGGCCGTCCCCCCGCAGAATGCGGCGGCTCTGAACCTGCCTGTGTGGATTGTGCGGTGTGTGTGGCTATCTCGTGAATCATAACTCCCCACGCCAGCAGCACTTCTGGTAGTTTGTTATCTCTCCTGGTGTTACGCATATGCACTTCCTCTGCTGGTGCCCACTCCCTTAAATCAGTCCTCCACTTCACCACTAGTGGCCCCTGCTGGGTTAGCCAATGGATCGCGATACGCCTTTTGGCGATCACGAGGCCGAGAACCAGGAACCGCCTACTCGTCTTGCGCTTCGGATCTCGTGGAATCAGGCCCAATAGGCAAGCGCGTGTGTCCAGATCAAGTACCCAATCCGTTATCCTGGTCATCCTCTAGGACCATTCGCCAATATGTCTGGATCGTTGGGCATGACCACACCATGTGTGGGAAATCCGCCGGAGCACCACGACACCTGGGGCAATGTGGGTCTCTGGAATTATCAATGGCCTGGAGCCGTTTGGGTGAGAGATAAGTCATATGTATTATATTATATTGAATTTGTTTAAAGCGATTGCATACTGACACCTTCTGGACCCCTTTGTGTATCTTTTCCCAGTCTCGAGTCGTAATCTCTTGCGGACACACCCGCTGCCAAGAATCCTCTATTTTTAGGGGCCTATTTTTCTTATCCTCTCGTAATGCCCTATAGAGGTGAGTGACAAATTCTCGCTCCCCAGCCATGGCGAGCATAGTGACTAGGGTGTGAGTGTGCTCTGGGGCTTCTGGGAATGAGGGCCACAGGTGCCGCGCCGTTGCCGCTATCTTAGCATACTGCAGAAACTGCCCAGAACCCAGCTCAAAGTTACTCACCGCCTCCTGATAAGTAATGAATTTATTATCCGGGTAAAGGTCAGACAACATCAGGCAACCCCCGTCTTTCCATTTATCCGTGGACATCACCTGATCTATGTGAGCAAAGGGTGGCATGAGCCAGAAGTCCGCCTCCGGGGCAAACGGCCGACCCTTAATCAGGCGTCGTGTCACTCGATGCCACAGTGCTGCTACGAGTCTCACCAATGGAGGACCCTGATCCAGCTGTCCCCCCGGTCGCCAGAGGAGCGCTCCTAGCTGTCGATTCCCATAAGTACCCTCTAGAAGCGACCGCTACCAGGAGTGATCCGTGTCTAGCCAGGCTATAGCATGTTGTAATTGTGCTGCGAAGTAGTAAAGCTCTAAATCCGGGACCTCTAGACCCCCTTTTCCCCACCTGCGCTTCATGATCTCAAGGCTGACCCAGCATCTCCTCCCATTGCACAATAAGAGGACCAGGAGTGCATCCAATTCCTTGAATACTCTGTGCGGGAGCTCATAAAAGGACCCCTGCATCGTATACAGGCAGCGAGGCAGGACCACCATCTTGATCAAGGCGATCTTCCCCATTAAGGAGAGATTAAGCGTGTTCCAAAAGGCAATACTACCCCGCAGCCCATTAATAATCCTTCCCATATTGTGTTGATAAAATACTGCCTCAGTCCTGCCGATCCATATCCCCAAATATCGGAGCGTGTCCGTCGCCCAAGGGAGTTCCATCACCGGATGCTGGGTCACCTCCCAGTCACTCTCCGATCCAATCGCATAGAGTCGCGACTTCATCTTGTTGACGGAAAGCCCAGAGGTGGCATCAAACCGCGCTAGTGCAGCGATCATGGTCAGTAAGGACTAGGTCGGTCGAGTCAGGTAGATGAGCGCATCATCGGCATACAGGGACACAACGTGCTCCAAACCCCCAATCCGTATGCCCTGTCCCTCAAG
The DNA here is from genome assembly GCF_964204655.1 of Triturus cristatus. Taxonomy (NCBI): domain Eukaryota; kingdom Metazoa; phylum Chordata; class Amphibia; order Caudata; family Salamandridae; genus Triturus; species Triturus cristatus. The sequence continues at coordinate 315,804,213 of NC_140595.1, forward strand.
TACCCCGCGGAGGTGGCAGGCCAATGGCTCCATGGCCAGGGCGAACAGCAAGGGGGAGAGCGGGCACCCTTGCCGCGTCCCCCTTGCTATGGGTATTATGTCCGACACATACCGTCCCGTGCGAACCCTCGCCACCGGATGAGTATAAAGCAATTTTACCCAGCTGACGAAACCCTCGCCCAGGCCCATTTTTAGAAGTACCTGCCAGAGATAGTCCCATCTGATCGAGTCGAACGCTTGTTCGATATCTAGGAACACTAAGGTGCTCTGATGGGCCCGTCCCTCCAATGTTTGCATAACATGGGCGAGGCGACAAATGTTCCGTAGCGTGTTCCTGCTCGGTATGAAACCGGACTGGTCCTCATGAACCAGTCGCAGCAGATATGGAAGGAGCCTATTGGCCAATACCTGGCTTATAATTTTAAGGTCTACATTCAACATTGAAATTGGCCTATAGGAACTGGGGAGCAGGGGATCCTTCCCTGGTTTGGGGATCATTACTACCAATGCCTCCCTCATGGAATTTGGGAGCTGTCCGCACTCACCGGCCTCTTCCGTGATTTCCAATAATTTAGGAATCAGGATCCCCCGTATTCCTTATACAGTTTCGCCGCCATACCATCCATCCCAGGGGACTTAGCAGTCTTCAGATGGGCGATCGCCGCCCGTATCTCCTCCCCCCTAAAGGGGGCTCCTAGAGCCTCTTGACTCTCCGGGTCCACACAGGGCAGTTCCAGCCCTGCCAGAAAAGTCTCCACCAACCCGGGGGCCACAGGGCCGTCAGGCTCAGAGTATATTCTACATAAGTGGGTCCAGAATGCATTGTTAATTTCGTGCTGCGTTTTGACCACTCAGCCACGGTCTTTTATTAGTTGCGTCTCCGCCCGAATCAGGCGCGCCAGCAACCGCCCCGCCTTATCCCCCTCTGTATACCAACGACGCCTGCTCAGATTTTTATTGTATTTGCCCAGTGAGTCCCAAATGTCCCCAATTTTCCGTCGCGTATCGTCCCATTGAGCCGACCTCTCCTTATTCATGGGAAGCTCCTTCTCCAGAACCACCAAGTGCTCCTCATGCCGGAGTAGGTCTTGTTCAAGCACTTTCTTAACCCCCACCTCAGTAGACAGGCATACCCCCCGTACCACCACCTTCATTGCATCCCATTCGATCACCCTGGTACCTGCTGAGCCCCAGTTAGTCTCAAAATAGGTGTCCAACCCGGTCGATATAGCGTCCTTATAGGTCGGGTCCGCGAAAGCTTCAGTGTTGAGCCTCCACAGCAGTATCTTGGAACGCGGTCGGCCTAGCGAATACGTTATTAGTAGTGGGGAGTGGTCAGACAAGTAGCGGGCCAGATAGTGCGTTTCTGCTATCCGGTGCGCTGCCGTCCTCTGGACAAAGAAGTAATCTAGTCTACTATAGGTGTTGACAGCAGGTGTGTGGTACGAGTACACCCGACTATTGGGATTGCTGTGTCGCCATATATCCAATAAGCCATAGTTATGAAGCATCTGGCCCATCGCTTCTCTGGTTTTGGGTTTGGCACCTAAGTTTGGAGGGTGTCTGTCTAATTCCCCATCAAGGGCACAATTAAAATCTCCCGCCATAATCAATTCGGTGTCTGGATCCAGATCCAACTGCCCCAAGACTCGACTTAAAAAAACCCCATCATCACTATTCGGGGCATAGATATTCACTACACTTACTCTGCGCCCATCCAGCGTCCCTTCCACTATCACAAACCTCCCCTCAGGGTCCTGTTTGGTATGAAAGGCCTTAAAGGGAACCCCTGGTGCCACCCATATAAGCGCACCCCTGGCAAACCCCGAGTAGGAGGTAGCAAAAAACTGGCCCCTCCATCTACGTTGAACGTATTTAAGACAGTCTCCCCATAAGCGCGTCTCCTGAAGCAGCGCTATACTTATCCCATAGCGCCTCAGATAGGTGGCCAGCCGGATCCGCTTGACCCTGTTATTGAGCCCCCGAACATTCCACGTCAGTAGTTTATATCCCTGTATGTCACTTGGCATGGGTCCGCAGATGTGCGTGGCGTCGCGCCCCATAATATTGTAGGGCACCCCCTATCGCTTTGTAGCATAACCGCCCATAGTATGATCGTCTCGGACATCTACCTGTACAACAATGCCCAGACCCGGCAACATCCCCAACAACATCCCCAACAGAACCAAAATGTAGACCCCCAGCCCCTCCCACCCACAGGCAGTAGCACTTCATTCTCATAACCCACTCCTGGTCTGAGGACTCAGAACCCCGCCCCAAAAACACCACCCACCCTCTAATTCACCCCACCCAACTTGAAGTAACTATTCTCAAAGTACCTACTTTCACGAGAGAAGAAACCCCGTTCCCAACCACCAACATGTAACCGGCTGCCTGGCACCGCGTGACCCCGCCCGACCAATGGTCTAGCCGGGTCACCGCAGCACACTACAGCCGGCCCTTCCAAACAAGTACAGTAGCGGGATAGCGTGACCCCCCTCAAAAACTTTTCTCTCGTTCCCCCCCATCGAGTCCCCGGGCCCTTGGCCCCCCCACTCAAGTACCTCAATTAAGTCCAGTGCCCTTTGGTGCAGAGCATGTACTCACAGTGTCCGTGACCCAGACCCCTTCGATCACAGCTCCCAGTCTGCCAATCAGCCAGCGTCAGAGTCCTCCCCCACCTGGCCGGTGGCGCCCCCCAGGTCCGATTGTGTTTCTTGTACCAGGCATAGCGGAGAGAACTGGTTCTGCGTGGGAATCGTCTCCCGTTCCGTGAGGAGTGTGCCATCTGGTCCCACCATGATACGTCCTCCATCCGTCCGCTCCTGGGTTCCCGACCGTTGTTCGACCTCGCGTCGGTGTCGGTTCCGCTGTCGCCCACTTCGCTTCCTTCGTTCCTGCCAACCGTGGTTTTGGTCTTGGCCGGCCATGCCCAGTGAGTCCATCCAGTCCGTTACCTCCGCGGGGTTGTCAAAGAAATGCACCTTGCCGTCATACTGAACTCGAAGCCGAGCCGGGAACAGTAAGCTATATTTCACGTTGAGGTTTTGCATCCGACGTTTGACACCCAGGCAGACATTACGCATGTCCTGCACCTTTTTCGTGTGTTCCGGGAAGATATGGATATCCTGGTTTTCAAATCTGGGTGGCCCAGTAGTGCGGATATGTTGCAGGATCGCGTCCCTGTCTCGAAAGTTGAACAATCGAGCAATCATGGCTCTGGGTGGGGCTCCAGGTTGTGGTGGCGGCCCAAGCGACCTATGGGCCCTCTCGACATCAAACATTTTGGAGAGGCGGAGGTTTGGAAATGTTGTGCAGATCCAGTCTTCAAGGAATAGGTCCGCCGCCGGCCCTTCCACTTTTTCCGGAAATCCCAAAAAACGGAGGTTATTTCTCCGCGACCAGCCTTCTGCATCGTCTGCCCTATATTCCAGCCGAACCGTGTGGTCCCGAAGGGCCGTCACCATTTCCCGTAGCTGACGGACCTCCATTTGCAAAGCATTCAGGTCACCCTCGGTTGTGGTAACCCTATCCGCCACCTTCCTGAGATCTAGGCGCAGGTGGTTAATGTCCATGGTCATTCCGTCCATTTTGGATTCCAGCGCCGTTCTGGAGTCACGAATTGCTTCCAGTATGTCGGCTTTGTCTCGGGCCGCTGCATCCTGCGGAGTTTCGTGGTCTGGGACTGTTCTGTGACGATCCGCCACCGCCGGGCCCGGAACCGTGTATTGCATTATTTTATTTGTTTGGGCGCCTCGAAGGGGCCTGTCCTTGCCCATATCCAGCGCGACCTCGGTATGCCGTTTCCTGGGCTCCTGGTAGGTCAGTTACTTCGTGTGGATTTCCACGGGATCCCCCCTCAGGCGCAGGTCACCGCCGTCAAACCAGAGCCCTGGTCTCCAGTGGTGACGCTATGTCCCCGGTCGCGCCCTGTTCCAGCTAGGATTGTTGTATGCCCCCACCGGGCCTCTCCACGTGGACCGCCATTCCGTGCAACTCCAGGGTCCACCAATGCGCGAGGCAAGTGCGTAGGGCCTTTTCTTGGGCTCCCCAGCCCCTCTGGCACTGGGGGAGCCTGCTTATGATGTCTTCTAGGAGCTTCTGTCCCAGACCGGCCGGGGCGGATAACCCAGGCCCTGTCTGTGCGCCTTGTGGTCCTTCAGGCACTAAGAGATCTCTTGCACTATGGGGGTGGGTGTCTCCTCACCACCCCTGCTCAAGTCCTCAACATGGGCCAGAGGAGCGGGCGTTTCAGGCCTTACCCCGGGAGGGGGAGGAAGGGGGGCACCGCACCTTCAGTGCTGGGGCCTCCGTCACAGGCCAGCAGCTCTATGCCCAGACCCGTCTTGCAGGCCCCGGGCCCCTTTCGGTTTGCTTCAGGCACTTCTGTCACGGAGGCAGGAGTCACCTCACACCAGGCAGCAGGGCACCCTCAGGATCACGGGCCTCCTCCCAGCTCACCAGGATGCCCGAGGCAGTTCGCGGCGGTACCCCTCTGTCGCCTGGGGCCGCCGCACCAGTATTTCAGAAGTACCGGCACCTTGTGGGCAGAGGCAAGCAGGCCTCACCTCTCCCGTCTCGCCCCCTGTCTGGCCACGGCAGCCCGCTCTCGGTGCAGCGCCCGTCCCTCAGCACCGGCTCTTCCTCGCGAGGCCGCCACTCCGACCACTCACTCACAGTTTATGTGCCTCGTCTGGGGTCACGGGCATCTCCAGCACCCGCTAGCAGGTTCGGGGGCCGTCCTCCGCCGTTCTCCGCCGAGATCACAACCTGGCGGCCGCTGCGCGCTGGGAGCCCGGATTGCAGCAAGTCTCCAGCCGCCCGTCACGTCGTCACAGGCTGCTATTTTCGCCCCCGTCGGGATCCATAAACTCAGGGGGGTTGCGATTTCATTTCAGGCTAGCGGGGGTCACCATCCCGCCAGGATAGTCCTATGATTTCGTCCGTTGGGGCCGGAGCAGCGTGAAAGCACGTCTAACCGGCCATGTTGTTAAGCCACGCCCCCAAGGACTCCTTAAGTTAGCACATGTTGTCTGGAACTAGTGCTGGAAGAAAAGACTTGAAATGAGCGATCTTTAAAAAAATATATAATCCAAGCCAGAGCTGAGACTTCAAGGCAGAGTGACATCAATCTTTCCACCAGGATGGAATGAGACACAGTATCAAAGGCCACACTAAGGTCTAACAAAATAAGTGCAGCCATACGGCCCTCATCAAAGGGCTGCTTCAATTGCTCAGTTACCCCCAAAAGGGATAACTCAGAGTAGTGTCCAGTTCTGAAGCCTGTTTGCTAGGAGTGAAGAGAACGTTTAGATTCCAAAAACAAGGTAAGCTGAGGATTGATATGTTTCTCTGGAATTTTGGAGAAAGTGGATATCAGAGAAATTGGACGAACGTTCGCCAAATCGGACGGATCCAGATACATTTTTTTCAAATAGGAGAACCATCGCATGCTTCCACCTCTTAAGGTACAAACCCCTCACATAGAGAGGAATTGAGAACATCCATTACCGTTAATAACAGGCTTGGCTCCAATCACCCGAGCATGCTAAGCGGTAGGGGATCCAGTGGGGATCCGGATTTAATTGATTATAGCATGGTCTTAAGTTACAATATCTAAAAGGGACCATGTCCTTATTTTAGATGTAGAAGCGCAATTGGTCGATGTACCAGTGTCACCTGCTTGAATGAGATTTCAAGTATCAGTATCTACAGCAGGGCACTAAAAGGGTTTCCATTCATGCAGTCTTTTGCTAATAGGGAATTAATGTTTTCCACTTTTGAGGGAAAAAAGAGAGCTAACTCCTCACATTGAATCTGAGACATAGGAGGCGTAGGAGGCAAGTTACTGGAGTCCGAAAGTTCCTTAACCTCTTTGAAAAGTGTTTTAGGGCAATTTTGAGCGCTTGAGCTTTTTTCAGAATAAAACTTTGATCAAGAAGCTTTACAAAGTCCATGATACTTCTTTTAGCGCTACTCTGTAGTTGGATTTAGCCTCCTCTGTGTAGGACATTCTCCAGAGTCTTTCTAAGATCGTACAATGCCTTTTCTCATTTCTTAGTGTTTCAATAAGCGAGGGAGCCAGTGGATAGGACCGCCCAGGACGATTTACTTTGGCAGGTAGAGTTTTCTCCACAGCCTCCACGAGCCAATTGTGAATCAAATCCTGATCCACATCAGTCACTTGTTTTAAAATAGGCCTAGTGCTCAGAAATTGTTCATTTAAAGCTGAGATGTTCAATTCAAACCAACTCCTATATTTAGAAGCATGCTTAGGTCGTGTTAAGGAGCAAATTGGAACTGCAACGCTGAATGGTACAGCAAAGTGGTTGGATGAACAGCGGAAGGCATTTAAGTGGATTAAAGACATTGTGGAGAGGCAAACTGAAAAGTTACTTATACTGAGCATATTGTAGCAACATTGCAGCACCTATCAAAGCTATTACCCTGAAACATGGAGAAAATGTAAGAGTAATGGAGAAAATGCAAATTGTTATGCTGAATTGCAGATGTGGGAGAAACACCTCCAGAGGGTGTGGTCAGTTTCTCGGTGCTACTCCCACCATCATGCCTACCTATTCATAAAAAGCTCTAATTGGATTTTCTATCACAATTCTCCCCCAATCTTGATGTGAAGCAATCATATGATTGTGCTGATGTGTGAACTATATGCGGGGATATCTAAATACTGGTAGCTCTGAGTGGGGAGTCCTGTGACAATATTAAATTAGCTTGCAATGTGCACTTGTCCTGCAGTTGTTAAACAAATTAAATGACCCAGTCACTTCAAACAAGGAATCCGCAAATGTAAGATAACCTGTGATTGAAATGTGGGAATCCAGTTTCAATTTATTTTTTATAGAAGAGGGCCCACCAGCCTAGTCAGCATTAAGTGGTGTAAGGATGACGGGACTGGTGGTTAAAACCCCAATAAAAGGCTGCCAGTAGCCACAATAAAAGGCTTATGTTGGACATTTAGTTGTTCTGCTGTTGATTAGAATTAGCATTTTTGTAAAAATATCTGACCCTGACAGTAACAAAAGCCTTTTCCTTAGTTCTTTATTTTTAGGGGGTGTTTAAAGATCAAGTAGTTTAATTAATTTGAATGCATTCAGGGGCAATTCATCCTCAGAATAGAGCTTAAAACTTTTTTTGCCTGCATGATCCCTAATAAGAGATTGTGATGTGCTTTACTTACTTATCTTTGCTTCCGAGATATGTTCCATTTAAAGGCTGTTTTAAATTATGTTTGTATGATTTGTTGTTATTTTGTTTTGTATTTTTTGGTGCTCTGAAACAAAGTTTTTCTGGCATTGTTGCACATTATAAATAAGTTCTCAAATGTTAAAAGCCAATATTTTCAGAAAAATCCCTTAAAAAGTTTTATCCGTTTCCATTAATGTGATAGGAACACATTGGAAATGTAGATTTTCTTTGATTAAAGGTAGTCTTCAGCTGTCTGAGTTTATGTACATCGCAGATGTCCTTATTGTCTTAAATTCCCTTACTTCAATGACTAAAAGCTGTCCCTGTGCCTCTGGGAAAGGATGAGCTTGTCATTCTGTTCTGCGTCTCAACAATTTAATGAAGATCCTTTGATAGAGAAGACAAAGTTGCTTATCTGTAAGACCAATTTTGCATCAAGGTCGTACATTCATGAATAAGCCTCTTCCCTGCCAGGAGCACCACATGAATGGAAGCTGACATCTAGATGAAAGAATATATATCCTTCAGTCCATCAGGATGAACTAATACCATCAGAAAGAACTAAACGACTATTTATTGGTATGCTGGATGCTAGAATTGCGGAGACTCCAGGGCAGCCTTAAACCGCATCTGAGTACTTTTTAATAGACTGCATGACGATGAGAACATTTTTCTTTCTGTTATTTCATTTAAAGAAGGAGATTTGGTACAAGTAACTTTTTTTTCCAATGATCATTAATTGTGTTTTTTTGTAGTTTTATTGTACTACCGATGTACTGCCATACTAACAGATACAAAACTACATTTTGTGATTTTTGTTCTCCTTTGGAACAGGTGATGCCAGTGATTATTTTAGAGAAATTGGTGGTTTGATGTTGATCAGTAACCTTGCTAAGTCAAGTGCACACAGCATAGTGAAAGAAGCAGCGCTCTTCACTTTAGGGGCTTTAGCAGAGAGTAATGGTAATTATGATGTCCTTTCCATTCTTGTCTTTATTATGTTGCACTCTTGCAACCCAAATTTGTGTATGTAGTATGAGTGACTTCTTTGACAGTCATTTAGAATGTAATAGAATGGCATACATGTTCAGTAATGTGGATACTAGTCATTTTTATTGACTGAGAACTTGTGATAATTATTGGCAATGAAATCTGACAGGCAAAGGCTGCTGCTGAACACACCATTGAAGAGGTTAAATATACCAGATGCAATCAAGTTACTGTTGGTTATTCCTGATCTTTACCACAGAAGAAATGTTACTGGCTTGTAGTTCTAGTTCTGCTTCATGGGAATGATCATTGTGGTCAAAAATAGAATAATTACCCTTTGCGTTTGGTGACCTCAGAATACTTCTTCAATAATATGGCTTATATTTGTCCATAACTCAGCAGAAAGGCTAAAGCATCCAAAATAGCCGTATGTTGCTGAGCACGTTCTGATACCTATCATAGGGAGGAGTGGTTCGTGCCAGTGAAAAGAGACCGGGGTTGGAGGGGTGGATGGGGGACGACGGAGAAAAATAAAAAAGAACATACCTGATGCCCTCTAGCATCGTGCTCTTCTGCTCCTTCACTGCAGGCAGGCACAGTCTCCCAGACTGCCCTGCGGACAATCCTGAAGCTGCCCTCTAGCATGATAGCAGCTTTAGGATTGGCCTGGGCAAAATGAATTTGCACTCCCAGACAGACAGGGAGCCTGTGCCTGCTCTTTCCAACCCGGCAACGCAGCTCGGGTTGGAGAGAGTTTCAGTGCACATTACGGTTTGGCCATCCTGAGACGGCCGGCCAAACAGTCATGTGCACTGATAACAGTGCCCACCACTCCCTCTCCAGTACTGTCACCCCCCTGGCCCCGCCCCCCCCAGACCTGGCACATAGTTACGTAGAAAAAAAGATAAAACAATAATACATCGAGTTTTAAACCAGTTTTATTATCGTCTTATTTTTCACGTTTTTGAGGGTGCTGACAGGTGGCGCGACGCTTCTCCGCCATATCGAAGTAGCCGCTGCTGATCATAGGCAGGGGCTTCTGAATTTCAGACTTTTAAAACATGAGAAAAGCCTGTTTTCGCAGAACAATATTGCAGCACAAGGCTGCTGTTTGATATATAGGAAATGAAGAAAAGAGCTTAGCCTGTGAGGTTTAGTTTTAAAAAGTCAAATTTGTTTCCTGCTCCTCAAAGTCTTCATTATGCCTTGTACTGGAAGTTGCCTTACAGTGTCTCTTATTTTTGGTGATATATTATTTATGATAAATTAATTTTAAGTTGTTTCTGATGTCCAAGCATATAAAGCCAGGAAGGAGGCAGGGTCCTTTATTACTTATGTGAAGATGCAGAACAAGACTACCTGTAAGTAACCATTTCTTCTGTATTGTCTTCTTTGATAGTCATTAATGTTAGACTGGAGTAGCAAGTTCATGATATATAGGTCAGCAACACCTGAGCAAATAGAGTGATAACTAAATGAAAAACCATAGATCCAATTATGACCTAATGTATTAATATATAGGCCAAAAAGGGTTCTTCAGAGCAACTTGTTAAAGTATAGAAACAACTGTTGTATCCATTTCAAGACAGTGATAACTTGTGAAGGTATGCAGTGGTTTCCAAGTAGTTGCTTTCCAAATGTCTGATAAAGGAATATTTTTCAACCAAGCTGTGGTGGCTGCTTTTCAGTGGGTAGAGTTTGCTTTTGTTTTGCCTGGTAGAGGCTTATTTCCTAGTTGGTAGCCTGGGGCTATGCAGGCTGTTTTGAAGCAGGAGATGGATTGCTTTGGCGTAGCTGGACCTTCATGGTTGTGACCTTAAATGATGAAAAGTTGGTTGAATTTGTATAGTGTCTCAGTTCATTCTGAATAAAAACAAAGAACCTTTCAAACATCTACAGAATGCAGTGTATACTCTACTGGCATTGATGGTCTGGAAAGAATACTAGAAGAGTGATCATTTGTCTTGTCAATGTCGTGAGACGCATAGTCACTGGAACCATGCGTCCTCCTGGCACTATTGAAGCAGCCTCATATGAAATGTTAAATTCTGGACAATGGAAATGTAGGAAGTCGTGGAACCCAATGAAGAGGACATATGGCATGCTGTTGGATTGGGAGTCATCAGAAGATGGTGCCATTTTCTCCTGGAGTTCTGTCTAATGTTGCCCCCAGATGCGATATTTCTTGAACCAGTGTTGTTGTAAACTTATACAGATTCATCTGTAAACTTAGATGAAGAAGCAGAGCATTTGTGCTGTTGAAATATCGCTTTATTTTGTTGGGGAAGTGTGCTTTAATTAGTCATTTAGATCGACAAATAATCCTTGATGATGTAAAAGGGATGCGATGACTGCCATGCATCTTAAAAAGGTACAAGGAGATTATTTTAGATCAAAAGGCAGCATTGAAAACTGCAAATGTCATTTACCACAACAAACCTCAATTTTTACCTCTGAGTTTTACAGATGGGAGTGTGAAATTATGTATCTTTAAGATCTCTTGTTCTCATCCGGTTGTATGGCATTACAACGTATGTGTTTACAATGCATGCTTTTACCATGCAATGCCTTTATCACTCTTGTCTTTACCATGAATATACCTTTACCACACATGCATTTATAGCACAAGGTAAGTGAAACCTTTACAATGCATACATATATATATATATATGACTGTAAGTGAAGAAACTATTTGTTGGCAATTTGTTTTTAATTTGCATTGTTTTGCAGAGTTCAACCGAATGTTATTTGCACTATGTTTTCATTCTGTTTACACTGATTTGCAATCTTTGCACTTAATTGGCATTTTTTGTCCCTGAAAAGACATTTAAACCCTTGATATCATCATGTGAGTCTTATAAATACTGATTTCTGGGGGAGTGTCAGAAAGCTAGCGCATTGTTGATAATGTAATAACGTGGTTTAAAGCACTGTCACTTTTGAAACACACTTGCACTTTAAATTACAAAAAAAGCAATAAGAAAAAAATGGTTTAAAAATCATGTGACTGATGACGAGCGCATCATGTGATCAAGGCCCTCCGGGGCTGAAACGCGTAATGGCTGCTACATCGCTGTACTGAGGGGAAAATAAACGCACTTTATCGCTTATTTGATGTGGTCTACGCTCCTTTTTGTTGGAAGGATTGAAAAAGCTTACGAGGAGTTCGTGGATATATATATATATATATATATATATAACAACCACACTCCCGGTTTCTCGCGTACCGCAGGACAAACAGGTACGGACCACAGCGTGCTCTGAAATCAGTTGCAGTGTTTTATTTGCGTGATAAAATCAGTTCAGCATCATCAAAATTCACAGACTAGTGTCCAGCCTGACGCGTTTCGACTGCGTTTCCACGGTCTTGATCACATGACTCACTGGACCAATGAAACCTTTAAAATGCATATATATACATAATTTATTCATCACTCTATGCCTGAAAGGGTATTTCTTTTACTTATACTGGGTGCTCCCTTGTGTCTGGACAAAGCTATATCTCTCTGAAGAACTCTAATTAGAAAGAAACACTGTGTTAGGGATTGTTTTTATTAATGTTAGGTTGGCTTGGTTGGTATTTTACCAATTGAAAGCTGTAATACTGTGCCTGGAGTGGTAAATGGCCTTTGTCATGTTACAGCTCAACAAGGACAGCACTGTGCTAGTCCTATGCTTAAAAAAGTTGCTGTAGAAATGGCAAAAGATTTTGTTCATTTCTATCTCAGCATGGATAGCACTGTGCTAATCCTATGCTTAAAGACTTTGATAGAAAAGCAGACCTTTGACGTGAGCAGATCAGAGTGTCGCTGGTGTTGAGAGTGTTCTATACAGGAGCTGCTTTCCACCAAAACTTGAGAACTACCCAGAGTTCTCTGCTTCTTTTTTGCATAATTTATTCGTCGCTCTATGCCTGAAAGAGTATTTTCTTGACTTATACTGGGTGCTCCCTTGTGTCTGGACAAAGCTATAACTCTTTGAAGAGCTCTAATTAGAGTGAAACACTGTGTTAGGGATTGTTTTTCCTCATTTCAGTATGGCTTGGTTGGTATTTTACCAATTCAAAATTGTAATAATGTTCCTGGAAAGATAATGGGCTTTTGTCACGTTACAGCTCAGCAAGGACAGCACTGTGCTAGTCCTAGGCTTAAAGACTTTGTTGTAGAAATGGCAAAAGATTTTGTCCATTTCTATCTCAGCGTGCATAGCACTGTGCTAATCCTATGCTTAAAGACTTTAATAGAAAAGCAGACATTTGAGGTGAGCAGGTCTAGAGTGTTGCTGCTGTTGAGAGTGCTCTATACAGGAGCTGCTTTCCACCTAAACTTGAGAACTACCCAGAGTTCTCTGCTTCTTTTTTGCATAATTTATTCATCATTCTATGCCTGAAAGGGTATTTTTTTGACTTATACTGGGTGCTCCCTTGTGTCTGGACAAAGCTATAACTCTTTAAAGAGCTCTAATTAGAGTGAAACACAGTACCAGGGGTTGCTTTTATTAATTTCAGGTTGGTTTGGTTGGTATTTTACCTACTCAAATCTGTATTATTGTACATAGAATAGTAAATGGCTATTGTAATCTTGCAGCTCAGCAAGAACAGCACTGTGCTAATCCTATGCTTAAAGACTTTGCTGTAGAAATGGCAAAAGATTTTGTCCATTTCTATCTCTGCGTGGATAGTACTGTGTTAATTCTATGCTTAAAGACGTTGATAGAAAAGCAGACATTTGAGGTGAGCAGGTCTAGAGTGTTGCTGCTGTTGAGAGTGCTCTATACAGGAGCTGCTTTCCACCTAAACTTGAGAACTACCCAGAGTTCTCTGCTTCTTTTTTGCATAATTTATTCGTCATTCTATGCCTGAAAGGGTATTTTTTTTACTTATGCTGGGCGCTCCCTTGTGTTTGGACAAAGCTATCCCTCTCTGAAGAGCTCTAATTAAACTGAAATATTGTGTCAGGGGTTGCTTTTACTTATTTCAGGTTGGCTTGGTTGGTATTTTACCAATTCAAAGGTGTAATACTGTGGCTGGAGTAATAAGTGGATTTTGTCATGTGCCAGCTCAGCAAGAACAGCACTGTGCTAATCCTATGCTTAAAGACTTTGCTGTAGAAATGGCAAAAGATTTTGTCCATTTCTATCTCGGCATGGATAGCACTGTGCTAATTCTATGCTTAAAGACTTTGATAGAAAAACAGACATTTGCGGTGAGCAGATCTAGAGTGTAGCTGGTGTTGAGAGTGCTCTATACAGGAACTGCTTTCCACCTAAACTTGAGAACTACCCAGAGTTCTCTGATTCTTCTTTGCATAATTTATTCATCACTCTATGCCGGAAAGGGTATTTTTTTTACTTATACTGGGTGCTCCCTTGTGTCTGGACAAAGCTATATTTCTCAGGAAATCTCCAATTAGTGCACAACATTGTGTCAGGGGTTGCTCTTACTGATTTCAGGTTGGCATATTACCAATTCAAAACTATAATACCGTGTCTGGAGTGGTAAATGGCTTGTGCATGCTATAGCTCTGCAAGGACAGCACTGTGCTAATCCTACGCTTAAAGACTTTGCTATAGAAATGGCAAAAGATTTTGTCCATTTCTATCTCGGCGTGGATAGCACTGTGCTAATTCTATGCTTAAAGACTTTGATAGAAAAGCAGACATTTGAGGTGAGCAGATCTAGAGTGTAGCTGGTGTTGAGAGTGCTCTATACAGGAGCTGCTTTCCAGCTAAACTTGAGAACTACCCAGAGTTCTCTGCTTCTTTTTTGCATAATTTATTCATCATTTTGAGCCTGAAAGGGTTTTTTTTTTTACTTATACCGGGTGCTTTCTTGTGTCTGGACAAAGCTATACCTCTCTGAAGAACTTTAATTAGAGTGAAACACTGTGTCAGGGGATGCCTTTACTCGTTTTAGGTTGGCTTGGTTGCAATTTTACCAATTCAAAACTGTAATACTGTGCCTGGAGTGGTACATGGATTTTGTCATGTTCCAGCTCGGCAAGAACAGCACTGTGCTAGACCTATAATTAAAGACTTTGCTGTAGAAATGGCAAAATATTTTGTCCATTTCTATTTCGGCGTGGATAGCACTGTGCTAATCCTATGCTTAAAGACTTTGATAGAAAAGCAGACATTTGAGGTGAGCAGATCGGGAGTGTTGCTGGTGTTGAGAGTGCTCTATACAGAAGCTGCCTTCCACCTAAACTTGAGAACTACCCAGAGATCTCTGTTTTTTTTTTTTGCATAATTTATTTGTCATTCTATGCCTGAAAGGGTATTTTTTTTACTTATACTGGGTGCTCCCTTGTGTCTGGACAAAGCTATACCTCTCTGAAGAGCTCTAATTAGACTAAACCTTTGCGTCAGAGGGTGCTTTTACTCATTTCAGGTTGGCTTGGTTGGTATTTTACCAATTCAAACCTGTAATATTGTACCTGGAATAGTAAATGGCTTTTGTCATCTTGCAGTTCAGCAAGAACAGAACTGTGCTAGTCCTATGGTTAAAGACTTTGATAGAAAAGCAGACATTTGAGGTGAGCAGGTCTAGAGTGTTGCTGCTGTTGAGAGTGCTCTATACAGGATCTCCTTTCCACCTAAACTTGAGAACTACCCAGAGTTCTCTGCTTCTTTTTTGCATAATTTATTCACCATTCTATGCCTGAAAGGGTATTTTATTGACTTATACTGAGTGCTCCCTTGTGTCTTGACAAAACTATACCTCTCTGAAGAGCTCTAATTAGAGTGAAACACTGTGTCAGGTTGGCTTGGTTGGTATTTTACCAATTCAAAGGTGTAAACTTTGCCTGGAATAATAAATGGATTTTACCATGTTCCAGCTCAGCAAGAACAGCACTGTGCTAGTCCTATGCATAAAGACTTTGCTGTAGAAATGGCGAAAGATTTTGTCCATTTCTATTTCGGCATGGATAGCACTATGTTAATCATATGCTTAAAGACTTTGATAGAAAAGCAGACATTTGAAGTGAGCAGATCTAGAGTGCAGCTGGTGTTGAGAGTGCTTTATACAGGAGCTGCTTTCCACCTAAACTTGATAACTCCCCAGAGTTCTCTGATTCTTTTTTGCATAATTTATTCATCATTCTATGACTTAAAGGGTATTTTTTTGACTTATACTGGGTGCTCCCTTGTGTCTGCACAAAGCGATACCACTCTGAAGAGCTCTAAATAGAGCGAAACACCGTGTCAGGGATTGTTTTTACTCATTTCAGGTTGGCTTGGTTGGTTTTTTACCAATTCAAAGCTGTAATACTGTGCCTGGAGTGGTAAATGGCTTTTGTCATGTTATAACTCGGCAAGGACAGCACTGTGCTAGACCTAGACTTTGTTGTAGAAATGGCAAACATTTTTGTTCATATTTTATCTCGGCGTGGATAGCACTGTGCTAATCCTATGCTTAAAGACTTTGATAGAAAAGCAGACATTTGAGGTGAGCAGATCTAGAGTGTAGCTGGTGTTGAGAGTGCTTTATACAGGAGCCGCTTTCCATCTAAACTTGATAAATCCCTAGAGTTCTCTGCTTCTTTTTTGCATAATTTATTCGTCATTCTATGCCTGAAAGAGTATATTTTTTTACTTATACCAGGTGCTCTCTTGTGTCTGGACAAAGCTATAACTCTCTGAAGAGCTCTAATTAGAGTGAAACACTGTGTCAGGGGACGCTTTTACTCATTTCAGGTTGGCTTGGTTGATATTTTATCAACTCAAAGCTGTAATACTGCGCCTGGAGTGATACATGGATTTTGTAATGTTCTAGCTCGGCAAGGACAGTACTGTGCTAGTCCTATGCTTCAAGCCTTTGCTGTAGAAGTGGCAAAAGATTTTGTCCATTTCTATCTCGACGTGGATAGCACTGTGCTAATCCTATGCTTAAAGACATTGATAGAAAAGCAGACATTTGAGGTGAGCAGATCTAGAGTGTTGCTGGTGGAGAGTGCTCTATACAGGAGCTGCTTTCCACCAAAACTTGAGAACTACCCAGAGTTCTCTGCTTCTTTTTTGCATAATTTATTCGTCATTCTATGCCTGAAAGGGTATTTTTTTTACTTATACTGGGTGCTCCCTTGTGTCTGGACAAAACTATACCTCTCTGAAGAGCTCTAATTAGACTGAAACATTGTGTCAGGGGGTGCTTTTACTCATTTCAGGTTGGCTTGGTTGGTATTTTACCAATTAAAAGGTGTAATACTGTGGTTGGGGTAGTAAATGGATTTTGTCATGTTCCAGCTCAGCAAGAACAGCACTGTGCTAATCCTATGCTTAAAAAGTTTGCTGTAAAAATGGCAAAAGATTTTGTCCATTTCTATCTCGGCGTGGATAGCACTGTGCTAATTCTATGCTTAAAGACTTTGATAGAAAAGCAGACATTTGAGGTGAGCAGATCTAGAGTGTAGCTGGTGTTGAGAGTGCTCTATACAGGAGCTGCTTTCCACCTAAACTTGAGAACTACCCAGAGTTCTCTGATCCTTCTTTGCATAATTTATTCATAACTCTATGCCTGAAAGGGTATTTTTTTTACTTATACTGGGTGCTCCCTTGTGTCTGGGCAAAGCTATATTTCTCTGAAAATCTCCAATTAGTGCACAACATTGTGTCAGGGGTTGCTTTTACTGATTTCAGGTTGGCATATTACCAATTCAAAGCTATAATACCGTGCCTGGAGTGGTAAATGGCTTGTGCATGCTATAGCTCTGCAAGGACAACACTGTGCTAATCCTACGCTTAAAGACTTTGCTATAGAAATGGCGAAAGATTTTGTCCATTTCTATCTCAGCGTGAATAGCATTGTGCTAATCCTATGCTTAAAGACTTTGATAGAAAAGCAGTCATTTGAGGTGAGCAGATCTAGAGTGTCGCTGGTGTTGAGAATGCTCTATACAGGAGCTCCTTTCCACCTAAAGTTGAGAACTACCCAGAGTTCTCTGCTTCTTTTTTGCATAATTTATTCATCATTCTATGCCTGAAAGGGTATTTTTTTGACTTATACTGGGCGCTCCCTTGTGTCTGGACAAAGCTATACCTCTCTGAAGAGCTCTAAGTAGACTGAAACATTGTGTCAGGGGTTGATTTAACTCATTTCAGGTTGGCTTCGTTGGTATTTTATCAATTCAAAGGTGTACTACTGTGGGTGGAGTAATAAATTGATTTTGTCATGTTCCAGCTCAGCAAGAACAGCACTGTGCTAGTTCTATGCTTAAAGACTTTGCTATAGAAATGGCAAAAGATTGTGTCAATTTCTATCTCAGCGTGAATAGCATTGTGCTAATCCTATGCTTAAAGACTTTGATAGAAAAGCAGTCATTTGAGGTGAGCAGATCTAGAGTGTCGCTGGTGTTGAGAATGCTCTATACAGGAGCTCCTTTCCACCTAAAGTTGAGAACTACCCAGAGTTCTCTGCTTCTTTTTTGCATAATTTATTCATCATTCTATGCCTGAAAGGGTATTTTTTTGACTTATACTGGGTTCTCCCTTGTGTCTGGACAAAGCTATACCTCTCTGAAAAGCTCTAATTAGACTGAAACATTGTGTCAGGGGGTGTTTTTATTCATTTCAGGTTCGCTTGGTTGGTATTTTACCAATTCAAATCTGTAATATTGTACCTGGAATAATAAATGGCTTTTATCATCTTGCAGTTCAGCAAGAACAGCACTGTGCTAGTCCTATACTTAAAGACTTTGCTGTAGAAATGGCAAAAGATTTTGTCCATTTCTATCTCGGCGTGGATAGCACTATGCTAATCCTATGCTTAAAGACTTTGATAGAAAAGCAGACATTTGAGGTGAGCAGATCTAGAGTGCTGCTGGTGTTGAGAGTTCTCTATACAGGAGCTGCTTTCCACCTAAACTTGAGAACTACCCAGAGATCTCTGCTTTTTTTTTGCATAATTTATTCGTCATTCTATGCCTGAAAGGGTATTTTTTGACTTATACTGCGTGCTCCCTTGTGTCTGGACAAAGCTATACCTCTCTGAAGAGCTCTAATTAGACTAAAACTTTGCTTCAGAGGGTGCTTTTACTTATTTCAGGTTGGCTTGGTTGGTATTTTACCAATTCAAACCTGTAATATTGTACCTGGAATAGTAAATGGCTTTTGTCATCTTGCAGTTCAGCAAGAACAGCACTGTGTTAGTCCTATGGTTAAAGACTTTGATAGAAAAGCAGACATTTGAGGTGAGCAGGTCTAGAGTGTTGCTGCTGTTGAGAGTGCTCTATACAGGAGCTCGTTTCCACCTAAACTTGAGAACTACCCAGAGTTCTCTGCTTCTTTTTTGCATAATTTATTCACCATTCTATGCCTGAAAGGGTATTTTTTTGACTTATACTGGGTGCTCCCTTGTGTCTTGACAAAACTATAACTCTCTGAAGAGCTCTAATTAGAGTGAAACACTGTGTCAGGGGGTGCTTTCACTAGTTTCAGGTTGGCTTGGTTGATATTTTATCAACTCAAAGCTGTAATACTGCGACTGGAGTGATACATGGATTTTGTCATGTTCCAGCTCGGCAAAGACAACACTGTGCTAATCCTATGCTTAAAGACTTTGCTGTAGAAATGGCAAAAGATTTTGTCCATTTCTATCTCGGCGTTGATAGCACTGTGCTAATTGTATGCTTAAAGACTTTGATAAAAAAGCAGACATTTGAGGTGAGCAGGTCTAGAGTGTTGCTGCTGTTGAGAGTGCTCTATACAGGAGCTGCTTTCCACCTAAACTTGAGAACTACCCAGAGTTCTCTGCTTCGTTTTTGCATAATTTATTCGTCATTCTATGCCTGAAAGGGTATTTTTTTTACTTATACTGGGTGCTCCCTTGTGTCTGCACAAAGCTATACCACTCTGAAGAGCTCGAAATAGAGCGAAACACTGTGTCAGGGCTTGTTTTTACTCATTTCAGGTTGGCTTTTACCAATTCAAAGCTGTAATACTGTGCCTGGAGTGGTAAATGGCTTTTGTCATGTTATAACTCGGCAAGGACAGCACTGTGCTAGACCTATGCTTAAAGACTTTGTTGTAGAAATGGCAAACATTTTTGTTCATATTTTATCTCGGCGTGGATAGCACTGTGCTAGTCCTATGCTTAAAGACTTTGATAGAAAAGCAGACATTTGAGGTGAGCAGATCTAGAGCGTAGCTGGTGTTGAGAGTGCTTTATACAGGAGCCGCTTTCCACCTAAACTTGATAAATCCCCAGAGTTCTCTGATTCTTTTTTGCACAATTTATTCATCACTCTATGCCTGAAAGGGTATTTTTTTTACTTCTACTGGGTGCTCCCTTGTTTCTGGACAAAGCTATGTCTCTCTGAAGAACTCCAATTACAACAAAACTCTGTATTATGGGTTACTTTTGCTCATTTAAGGTTGACTTGGTTGGTATATTATCAATTCAAAGCTGTAATACCATGCCTGGAGTAGTAAATGGCTTTTGCGCACTATTGCTCGGCTAGGACAACACTGTGCTAATCCTACGATTAAAGACTTTGCTGTAGAAATGGCGAAAGATTTTGTCCATTTCTATCTCAGCGTGAATAGCATTGTGCTAATCCAATGCTTAAAGACTTTGATAGAAAAGCAGTCATTTGAGGTGAGCAGATCTAGAGTGTCGCTGGTGTTGAGAATGCCCTATATAGGCGCTCCTTTCCACCTAAAGTTGAGAACTACCCAGAGTTCTCTGCTTCGTTTTTGCATAATTTATTCGTCATTCTATGCCTGAAAGGGTATTTTTTTGACTTATACTGGGTGCTCCCTTGTGTCTGGACAAAGCTATACCTCTCTGAAGAGCTCTAATTAAACTGAAATATTGTGTCAGGGGTTGCTTTTACTCATTTCAGGTTGGCTTGGTTGGTATTTTACCAATTCAAAGGTGTAATACTGTGGCTGGAGTAATATGTGGATTTTGTCATGTTCCAGCTCAGCAAGAACAGCACTGTGCTAGTCCTATGCTTAAAGACTTTGATAGAAAAGCAGACATTTGAGGTGAGCAGATCTAGAGTGTCGTTGGTGTTGACAGTGCTCTATACAGGACCTGCTTTCCACCTAAACTTGAGAACTACTCAGAGTTCTCTGCTTCTTTTTTGCATAATTTATTCGTCATTCTATGACTTAAAGGGTATTTTTTTGACTTATACTGGGTGCTCCCTTGTGTCTGCACAAAGCTATACCAATCTGAAGAGCTCTAAATAGAGCGAAACACTGTGTCAGGGGTTGTTTTTACTCATTTCAGGTTGGCTTTTACCAATTCAAAGCTGTAATACTGTGCCTGGAGTGGTAAATGGCTTTTGTCATGTTATAACTCGGCAAGGACAGCACTGTGCTAGACCTATGCTTAAAGACTTTGTTGTAGAAATGGCAAACATTTTTGTTCATATTTTATCTCGGCGTGGATAGCACTGTGCTAATCCTATGCTTAAAGACTTTGATAGAAAAGCAGACATTTGAGGTGAGCAGATCTAGAGCGTAGCTGGTGTTGAGAGTGCTTTATACAGGAGCCGCTTTCCACCTAAACTTGATAAATCCCCAGAGTTCTCTGATTCTTTTTTGCATAATTTATTCATCACTCTATGCCTGAAAGGGTATTTTTTTGACTTCTACTGGGTGCTCCCTTGTTTCTGGACAAAGCTATATCTCTCTGAAGAGCTCCAATTAGAATAAAACTCTGTATCAGGGGTTGCTTTTGCTCATTTAAGGTTGGATTGGTTGGTATTTTACCAATTAAAAGGTGTAATACTGTGGTTGGAGTAGTAAATGGATTTTGTCATGTTCCAGCTCAGCAAGAATAGCACTGTGCTAATCCTATGCTTAAAGAGTTTGCTGTAAAAATGGCAAAAGATTTTGTCCATTTCTATCTCGGCGTGGATAGCACTCTGCTAATTCTATGCTTAAAGACTTTGATAGAAAAGCAGACATTTGAGGTGAGCAGATCTAGAGTGTAGCTGGTGTTGAGAGTGCTCTATACAGGAGCTGCTTTCCACCTAAACTTGAGAACTACCCAGAGTTCTCTGATTCTTCTTTGCATAATTTTTTCATCACTCTATGCCTGAAAGGGTATTTTTTTTACTTATACTGGGTGCTCCCTTGTGTCTGGACAAAGCTATATTTCTCAGAAAATCTCCAATTAGTGCACAACATTGTGTCAGGGGTTGCTCTTACTGATTTCAGGTTGGCATATTACCAATTCAAAGCTATAATACCGTGCCTGGAGTGGTAAATGGCTTGTGCATGCTATAGCTCTGCAAGGACAGCACTGTGCTAATCCTACGCTTAAAGATTTTGCTATAGAAATGGCAAAAGATTTTGTCCATTTCTATCTCGGCGTGGATAGCACTGTGCAAATTCTATGCTTAAAGACTACGATAGAAAAGCAGAAATTTGAGGTGAACAGATCTAGAGTGTAGCTGGTGTTGAGAGTGCTCTATACAGGAGCTGCTTTCCAGCTAAACTTGAGAACTACCCAGAGTTCTCTGCTTCTTTTTTGCATAATTTATTCATCATTTTGAGCCTGAAAGGGTTTTTTTTTTACTTATACCGGGTGCTTTCTTGTGTGTGGACAAAGCTATACCTCTCTGAAGAACTTTAATTAGAGTGAAACACTGTGTCAGGGGGTGCCTTTACTCGTTTTAGGTTGGCTTGGTTGCAATTTTACCAATTCAAAACTGTAATACTGTGCCTGGAGTGGTACATGGATTTTGTCATGTTCCAGCTCGGCAAAAACAGCACTGTGCTAGACCTATGCTTAAAGACTTTGCTGTAGAAATGGCAAAATATTTTGTCCATTTCTATCTCGGCGTGGATAGCACTGTGCTAATCCTATGCTTAAAGACTTTGATAGAAAAGCAGACATTTGAGGTGAGCTGATGTAGAGTGTTGCTGGTGTTGAGAGTGCTCTATACAGAAGCTGCTTTCCACCTAAACTTGAGAACTACCCAGAGATCTCTGCTTTTTTTTTTGCATAATTTATTTGTCATTCTATGCCTGAAAGGGTATCTTTTTTTACTTATACTGGGTGCTCCCTTGTGTCTGGACAAAGCTATACCTCTCTGAAGAGCTCTAATTAGACTAAAACTTTGCGTCAGAGGGTGCTTTTACTCATTTCAGGTTGGCTTGGTTGGTATTTTACCAATTCAAACCTGTAATATTGTACCTGGAATAGTAAATGGCTTTTGTCATCTTGCAGTTCAGCAAGAACAGAACTGTGCTAATCCTATGCTTAAAGACTTTGAGAGAAAAGCAGACATTTGAGGTGAGCAGGTCTTTTTTTTTTTTTTGTGAAACCGTTTATTACAAAATTCAAAGAATATACAAAGATGGGCCTACAACCTTCAGGCCAGCCGCTAGCAAACAGAGGTGAGCAGATCTAGAGTGTCGCTGGTGTTGAGAATGCTCTATACAGGAGCTCCTTTCCACCTAAAGTTGAGAACTACCCAGAGTTCTCTGCTTCTTTTTTGCATAATTTATTCATCATTCTATGCCTGAAAGGGTATTTTTTTGACTTATACTGGGTTCTCCCTTGTGTCTGGACAAAGCTATACCTCTCTGAAGAGCTCTAATTAGACTGAAACATTGTGTCAGGGGGTGTTTTTATTCATTTCAGGTTTGCTTGGTTGGTATTTTACCAATTCAAATCTGTAATATTGTACCTGGAATAATAAATGGCTTTTATCATCTTGCAGTTCAGCAGCAACAGCACTGTACTAGTCCTATACTTAAAGACTTTGCTGTAGAAATGGCAAAAGATTTTGTCCATTTCTATCTCGGCGTGGATAGCACTATGCTAATCCTATGCTTAAAGACTTTGATAGAAAAGCAGACATTTGAGGTGAGCAGATCTAGAGTGTTGCTGGTGTTGAGAGTTCTCTATACAGGAGCTGCTTTCCACCTAAACTTGAGAACTACCCAGAGATCTCTGCTTTTTTTTTGCATAATTTATTCGTCATTCTATGCCTGAAAGGGTATTTTTTTCACTTATACTGGGTGCTCCCTTGTGTCTGGACAAAGCTATACCTCTCTGAAGAGCTCTAATTAGACTAAAACTTTGATTCAGAGGGTACTTTTACTCATTTCAGGTTGGCTTGGTTGGTATTTTACCAATTCAAACCTGTAATATTGTACCTGGAATAGTAAATGGCTTTTGTCATCTTGCAGTTCAGCAAGAACAGCACTGTGTTAGTCCTATGGTTAAAAACTTTGATAGAAAAGCAGATATTTGAGGTGAGCAGGTCTAGAGTGTTGCTGCTGTTGAGAGTGCTCTATACAGAAGCTCGTTTCCACCTAAGCTTGAGAACTACCCAGAGTTCTCTGCTTCTTTTTTGCATAATTTATTCACCATTCTATGCCTGAAAGGGTATTTTTTTGACTTATACTGGGTGCTCCCTTGTGTCTTGACAAAACTATACCTCTCTGAAGAGCTCTAATTAGAGTGAAACACTGTGTCAGGGGGTGCTTTCACTAGTTTCAGGTTGGCTTGGTTGATATTTTATCAACTCAAAGCTGTAATACTGCGACTGGAGTGATACATGGATTTTGTCATGTTCCAGCTCTGCAAGGACAGCACTGTGCTAATCCTATGCTTAAAGCCTTTGCTGTAGAAATGGCAAAAGATTTTGTCCATTTCTATCTCGGCGTGGATAGCACTGTGCTAACTCTATGCTTAAAGACTTTGATAGAAAAGCAGACATTTGAGGTGAGCAGGTCTAGAGTGTTGCTGCTGTTGAGAGTGCTCTATACAGGAGCTGCTTTCCACCTAAACTTGAGAACTACCCAGAGTTCTCTGCTTCGTTTTTGCATAATTTATTCGTCATTCTATGCCTGAAAGGGTATTTTTTTGACTTATACTGGGTGCTCCCTTGTGTCTGCACAAAGCTATACCACTCTGAAGAGCTCTAAATAGAGCGAAACGCTGTGTCAGGGCTTGTTTTTACTCATTTCAGGTTGGCTTTTACCAATTCAAAGCTGTAATACTGTGCCTGGAGTGGTAAATGGCTTTTGTCATGTTATAACTCGGCAAGGACAGAACTGTGCTAGACCTATGCTTAAAGACTTTGGGGCAGATTTATGAGCCCCTTGCGCCACTTTTGCGTCACTTTTCCCATGTTAAAAGTGACGCAAAAGTGGCGCAAGGGGCTCATAAATCTGCCCCTTTGTTGTAGAAATGGCAAACATTTTTGTTCATATTTTATCTCGGCGTGGATAGCACTGTGCTAATCCTATGCTTAAAGACTTTGATAGAAAAGCAGACATTTGAGGTGAGCAGGTCTAGAGTGTTGCTGCTGTTGAGAGTGCTCTATACAGAAGCTCGTTTCCACCTAAGCTTGAGAACTACCCAGAGTTCTCTGCTTCTTTTTTGCATAATTTATTCACCATTCTATGCCTGAAAGGGTATTTTTTTTACTTATACTGGGTTCTCCCTTGTGTCTGGACAAAGCTATACCTCTCTGAAGAGCTCTAATTAGACTGAAACATTGTGTCAGGGGGTGTTTTTATTCATTTCAGGTTTGCTTGGTTGGTATTTTACCAATTCAAATCTGTAATATTGTACCTGGAACAATAAATGGCTTTTATCATCTTGCAGTTCAGCAACAACAGCACTGTGCTAGTCCTATACTTAAAGACTTTGCTGTAGAAATGGCAAAAGATTTTGTCCATTTCTATCTCGGCGTGGATAGCACTATGCTAATCCTATGCTTAAAGACTTTGAGAGAAAAGCAGACATTTGAGGTGAGCAGATCTAGAGTGTTGCTGGTGTTGAGAGTTCTCTATACAGGAGCTGCTTTCCACCTAAACTTGAGAACTACCCAGAGATCTCTGCTTTTTTTTGCATAATTTATTCGTCATTCTATGCCTGAAAGGGTATTTTTTTCACTTATACTGGGTGCTCCCTTGTGTCTGGACAAAGCTATACCTCTCTGAAGAGCTCTAATTAGACTAAAACTTTGATTCAGAGGGTACTTTTACTCATTTCAGGTTGGCTTGGTTGGTATTTTACCAATTCAAACCTGTAATATTGTACCTGGAATAGTAAATGGCTTTTGTCATCTTGCAGTTCAGCAAGAACAGCACTGTGTTAGTCCTATGGTTAAAGACTTTGATAGAAAAGCAGATATTTGAGGTGAGCAGGTCTAGAGTGTTGCTGCTGTTGAGAGTGCTCTATACAGGAGCTCGTTTCCACCTAAGCTTGAGAACTACGCAGAGTTCTCTGCTTCTTTTTTGCCTAATTTATTCACCATTCTATGCCTGAGAGGGTATTTTTTTGACTTATACTGGGAGCTCCCTTGTGTCTTGACAAAACTATACCTTTCTGAAGAGCTCTAATTAGAGTGAAACACTGTGTCAGGGGGTGCTTTCACTAGTTTCAGGTTGGCTTGGTTGATATTTTATCAACTCAAAGCTGTAATACTGCGACTGGAGTGATACATGGATTTTGTCATGTTCCAGCTCGGCAAGGACAGCACTGTGCTAATCCTACGCTTAAAGCCTTTGCTGTAGAAATGGCAAAAGATTTTGTCCATTTCTATCTCGGCGTGGATAGCACTGTGCTAATTCAATGCTTAAAGACTTTGATAGAAAAGCAGACATTTGAGGTGAGCAGGTCTAGAGTGTTGCTGCTGTTGAGAGTGCTCTATACAGGAGCTGCTTTCCACCTAAACTTGAGAACTACCCAGAGTTCTCTGCTTCGTTTTTGCATAATTTATTCGTCATTCTATGCCTGAAAGGGTATTTTTTTGACTTATACTGGGTGCTCCCTTGTGTCTGCACAAAGCTATACCACTCCGAAGAGCTCTAAATAGAGCGAAACGCTGTGTCAGGGCTTGTTTTTACTCATTTCAGGTTGGCTTTTACCAATTCAAAGCTGTAATACTGTGCCTGGAGTGGTAAATGGCTTTTGTCATGTTATAACTCGGCAAGGACAGAACTGTGCTAGACCTATGCTTAAAGACTTTGTTGTAGAAATGGCAATCATTTTTGTTCATATTTTATCTCGGCGTGGATAGCACTGTGCTAATCCTATGCTTAAAGACTTTGATAGAAAAGCAGACATTTGAGGTGAGCAGATCTAGAGCGTAGCTGGTGTTGAGAGTGCTTTATACAGGAGCCGCTTTCCACCTAAACTTGATAAATCCCCAGAGTTCTCTGATTCTTTTTTGCATAATTTATTCATCACTCTATGCCTGAAAGGGTATTTTTTTGACTTCTACTGGGTGCTCCCTTGTTTCTGGACAAAGCTATATCTCTCTGAAGAGCTCCAAAGAGAACAAAACTCTGTATCATGAGTTGCTTTTGCTCATTTAAGGTTGACTTGGTTGGTATATTATCAATTCAAAGCTGTAATACCATGCCAGGAGTAGTAAATGGCTTTTGCGCACTATTGCTCGGCTAGGACAGCACTGTGATAATCCTACGATTAAAGACTTTGCTGTAAAAATGGCAAAAGATTTTGTCCATTTCTATCTCAGCGTGAATAGCATTGTGCTAATCCAATGCTTAAAGACTTTGATAGAAAAGCAGTCATTTGAGGTGAGCAGATCTAGAGTGTCGCTGGTGTTGAGAATGCCCTATATAGGCGCTCCTTTCCACCTAAAGTTGAGAACTACCCAGAGTTCTCTGCTTCGTTTTTGCATAATTTATTCGTCATTCTATGCCTGAAAGGGTATTTTTTTTACTTATACTGGGTGCTCCCTTGTGTCTGGACAAAGCTATACCTCTCTGAAGAGCTCTAATTAAACTGAAATATTGTGTCAGGGGTTGCTTTTACTCATTTCAGGTTGGCTTGGTTGGTATTTTACCAATTCAAAGAAGTAATACTGTGGCTGGAGTAATACGTGGATTTTGTCATGTTCCATAATTTATTCGTCATTCTATGCCTGAAAGGGTATTTTTTTGACTTATACTGGGTGCTCCCTTGTGTCTGCACAAAGCTATACCACTCTGAAGAGCTCTAAATAGAGCGAAACGCTGTGTCAGGGCTTGTTTTTACTCATTTCAGGTTGGCTTTTACCAATTCAAAGCTGTAATACTGTGCCTGGAGTGGTAAATGGCTTTTGTCATGTTATAACTCGGCAAGGACAGAACTGTGCTAGACCTATGCTTAAAGACTTTGGGGCAGATTTATGAGCCCCTTGCGCCACTTTTGCGTCACTTTTCCCATGTTAAAAGTGACGCAAAAGTGGCGCAAGGGGCTCATAAATCTGCCCCTTTGTTGTAGAAATGGCAAACATTTTTGTTCATATTTTATCTCGGCGTGGATAGCACTGTGCTAATCCTATGCTTAAAGACTTTGATAGAAAAGCAGACATTTGAGGTGAGCAGGTCTAGAGTGTTGCTGCTGTTGAGAGTGCTCTATACAGAAGCTCGTTTCCACCTAAGCTTGAGAACTACCCAGAGTTCTCTGCTTCTTTTTTGCATAATTTATTCACCATTCTATGCCTGAAAGGGTATTTTTTTTACTTATACTGGGTTCTCCCTTGTGTCTGGACAAAGCTATACCTCTCTGAAGAGCTCTAATTAGACTGAAACATTGTGTCAGGGGGTGTTTTTATTCATTTCAGGTTTGCTTGGTTGGTATTTTACCAATTCAAATCTGTAATATTGTACCTGGAACAATAAATGGCTTTTATCATCTTGCAGTTCAGCAACAACAGCACTGTGCTAGTCCTATACTTAAAGACTTTGCTGTAGAAATGGCAAAAGATTTTGTCCATTTCTATCTCGGCGTGGATAGCACTATGCTAATCCTATGCTTAAAGACTTTGATAGAAAAGCAGACATTTGAGGTGAGCAGATCTAGAGTGTTGCTGGTGTTGAGAGTTCTCTATACAGGAGCTGCTTTCCACCTAAACTTGAGAACTACCCAGAGATCTCTGCTTTTTTTTTGCATAATTTATTCGTCATTCTATGCCTGAAAGGGTATTTTTTTCACTTATACTGGGTGCTCCCTTGTGTCTGGACAAAGCTATACCTCTCTGAAGAGCTCTAATTAGACTAAAACTTTGATTCAGAGGGTACTTTTACTCATTTCAGGTTGGCTTGGTTGGTATTTTACCAATTCAAACCTGTAATATTGTACCTGGAATAGTAAATGGCTTTTGTCATCTTGCAGTTCAGCAAGAACAGCACTGTGTTAGTCCTATGGTTAAAGACTTTGATAGAAAAGCAGATATTTGAGGTGAGCAGGTCTAGAGTGTTGCTGCTGTTGAGAGTGCTCTATACAGGAGCTCGTTTCCACCTAAGCTTGAGAACTACGCAGAGTTCTCTGCTTCTTTTTTGCCTAATTTATTCACCATTCTATGCCTGAAAGGGTATTTTTTTGACTTATACTGGGAGCTCCCTTGTGTCTTGACAAAACTATACCTCTCTGAAGAGCTCTAATTAGAGTGAAACACTGTGTCAGGGGGTGCTTTCACTAGTTTCAGGTTGGCTTGGTTGATATTTTATCAACTCAAAGCTGTAATACTGCGACTGGAGTGATACATGGATTTTGTCATGTTCCAGCTCGGCAAGGACAGCACTGTGCTAATCCTACGCTTAAAGCCTTTGCTGTAGAAATGGCAAAAGATTTTGTCCATTTCTATCTCGGCGTGGATAGCACTGTGCTAATTCTATGCTTAAAGACTTTGATAGAAAAGCAGACATTTGAGGTGAGCAGGTCTAGAGTGTTGCTGCTGTTGAGAGTGCTCTATACAGGAGCTGCTTTCCACCTAAACTTGAGAACTACCCAGAGTTCTCTGCTTCGTTTTTGCATAATTTATTCGTCATTCTATGCCTGAAAGGGTATTTTTTTGACTTATACTGGGTGCTCCCTTGTGTCTGCACAAAGCTATACCACTCTGAAGAGCTCTAAATAGAGCGAAACGCTGTGTCAGGGCTTGTTTTTACTCATTTCAGGTTGGCTTTTACCAATTCAAAGCTGTAATACTGTGCCTGGAGTGGTAAATGGCTTTTGTCATTTTATAACTCGGCAAGGACAGAACTGTGCTAGACCTATGCTTAAAGACTTTGTTGTAGAAATGGCAATCATTTTTGTTCATATTTTATCTCGGCGTGGATAGCACTGTGCTAATCCTATGCTTAAAGACTTTGATAGAAAAGTAGACATTTGAGGTGAGCAGATCTAGAGCGTAGCTGGTGTTGAGAGTGCTTTATACAGGAGCTGCTTTCCACCTACACTTGAGAACTACCCAGAGTTCTCTGCTTCGTTTTTGCATAATTTATTCGTCATTCTATGCCTGAAAGAGTATTTTTTTGACTTATACTGGGTGCTCCCTTGTGTCTGCACAAAGCTATACCACTCTGAAGAGCTCTAAATAGAGCGAAACGCTGTGTCAGGGCTTGTTTTTACTCATTTCAGGTTGGCTTTTACCAATTCAAAGCTGTAATACTGTGCCTGGAGTGGTAAATGGCTTTTGTCATGTTATAACTCGGCAAGGACAGAACTGTGCTAGACCTATGCTTAAAGACTTTGGGGCAGATTTATGAGCCCCTTGCGCCACTTTTGCGTCACTTTTCCCATGTTAAAAGTGACGCAAAAGTGGCGCAAGGGGCTCATAAATCTGCCCCTTTGTTGTAGAAATGGCAAACATTTTTGTTCATATTTTATCTCGGCGTGGATAGCACTGTGCTAATCCTATGCTTAAAGACTTTGATAGAAAAGCAGACATTTGAGGTGAGCAGGTCTAGAGTGTTGCTGCTGTTGAGAGTGCTCTATACAGAAGCTCGTTTCCACCTAAGCTTGAGAACTACCCAGAGTTCTCTGCTTCTTTTTTGCATAATTTATTCACCATTCTATGCCTGAAAGGGTATTTTTTTTACTTATACTGGGTTCTCCCTTGTGTCTGGACAAAGCTATACCTCTCTGAAGAGCTCTAATTAGACTGAAACATTGTGTCAGGGGGTGTTTTTATTCATTTCAGGTTTGCTTGGTTGGTATTTTACCAATTCAAATCTGTAATATTGTACCTGGAACAATAAATGGCTTTTATCATCTTGCAGTTCAGCAACAACAGCACTGTGCTAGTCCTATACTTAAAGACTTTGCTGTAGAAATGGCAAAAGATTTTGTCCATTTCTATCTCGGCGTGGATAGCACTATGCTAATCCTATGCTTAAAGACTTTGATAGAAAAGCAGACATTTGAGGTGAGCAGATCTAGAGTGTTGCTGGTGTTGAGAGTTCTCTATACAGGAGCTGCTTTCCACCTAAACTTGAGAACTACCCAGAGATCTCTGCTTTTTTTTTGCATAATTTATTCGTCATTCTATGCCTGAAAGGGTATTTTTTTCACTTATACTGGGTGCTCCCTTGTGTCTGGACAAAGCTATACCTCTCTGAAGAGCTCTAATTAGACTAAAACTTTGATTCAGAGGGTACTTTTACTCATTTCAGGTTGGCTTGGTTGGTATTTTACCAATTCAAACCTGTAATATTGTACCTGGAATAGTAAATGGCTTTTGTCATCTTGCAGTTCAGCAAGAACAGCACTGTGTTAGTCCTATGGTTAAAGACTTTGATAGAAAAGCAGATATTTGAGGTGAGCAGGTCTAGAGTGTTGCTGCTGTTGAGAGTGCTCTATACAGGAGCTCGTTTCCACCTAAGCTTGAGAACTACGCAGAGTTCTCTGCTTCTTTTTTGCCTAATTTATTCACCATTCTATGCCTGAAAGGGTATTTTTTTGACTTATACTGGGAGCTCCCTCGTGTCTTGACAAAACTATACCTCTCTGAAGAGCTCTAATTAGAGTGAAACACTGTGTCAGGGGGTGCTTTCACTAGTTTCAGGTTGGCTTGGTTGATATTTTATCAACTCAAAGCTGTAATACTGCGACTGGAGTGATACATGGATTTTGTCATGTTCCAGCTCGGCAAGGACAGCACTGTGCTAATCCTACGCTTAAAGCCTTTGCTGTAGAAATGGCAAAAGATTTTGTCCATTTCTATCTCGGCGTGGATAGCACTGTGCTAATTCTATGCTTAAAGACTTTGATAGAAAAGCAGACATTTGAGGTGAGCAGGTCTAGAGTGTTGCTGCTGTTGAGAGTGCTCTATACAGGAGCTGCTTTCCACCTAAACTTGAGAACTACCCAGAGTTCTCTGCTTCGTTTTTGCATAATTTATTCGTCATTCTATGCCTGAAAGGGTATTTTTTTTACTTATACTGGGTGCTCCCTTGTGTCTGCACAAAGCTATACCACTCCGAAGAGCTCTAAATAGAGCGAAACGCTGTGTCAGGGCTTGTTTTTACTCATTTCAGGTTGGCTTTTACCAATTCAAAGCTGTAATACTGTGCCTGGAGTGGTAAATGGCTTTTGTCATGTTATAACTCGGCAAGGACAGAACTGTGCTAGACCTATGCTTAAAGACTTTGTTGTAGAAATGGCAATCATTTTTGTTCATATTTTATCTCGGCGTGGATAGCACTGTGCTAATCCTATGCTTAAAGACTTTGATAGAAAAGCAGACATTTGAGGTGAGCAGATCTAGAGCGTAGCTGGTGTTGAGAGTGCTTTATACAGGAGCCGCTTTCCACCTAAACTTGATAAATCCCCAGAGTTCTCTGATTCTTTTTTGCATAATTTATTCATCACTCTATGCCTGAAAGGGTATTTTTTTGACTTCTACTGGGTGCTCCCTTGTTTCTGGACAAAGCTATATCTCTCTGAAGAGCTCCAAATAGAACAAAACTCTGTATCATGAGTTGCTTTTGCTCATTTAAGGTTGACTTGGTTGGTATATTATCAATTCAAAGCTGTAATACCATGCCAGGAGTAGTAAATGGCTTTTGCACACTATTGCTCATCTAGGACAGCACTGTGATAATCCTACGATTAAAGACTTTGCTGTAAAAATGGCAAAAGATTTTGTCCATTTCTATCTCAGCGTGAATAGCATTGTGCTAATCCAATGCTTAAAGACTTTGATAGAAAAGCAGTCATTTGAGGTGAGCAGATCTAGAGTGTCGCTGGTGTTGAGAATGCCCTATATAGGCGCTCCTTTCCACCTAAAGTTGAGAACTACCCAGAGTTCTCTGCTTCGTTTTTGCATAATTTATTCGTCATTCTATGCCTGAAAGGGTATTTTTTTTACTTATACTGGGTGCTCCCTTGTGTCTGGACAAAGCTATACCTCTCTGAAGAGCTCTAATTAAACTGAAATATTGTGTCAGGGGTTGCTTTTACTCATTTCAGGTTGGCTTGGTTGGTATTTTACCAATTCAAAGAAGTAATACTGTGGCTGGAGTAATACGTGGATTTTGTCATGTTCCAGCTCAGCAAGAACAGCACTGTGCTAGTCCTATGCTTAAAGACTTTGATAGAAAAGCAGACATTTGAGGTGAGCAGATCTAGAGTGTCGTTGGTGTTGAGAGTGCTCTATACAGGACCTGCTTTCCACCTAAACTTGAGAACTACTCAGAGTTCTCTGCTTCTTTTTTGCATAATTTATTCGTCATTCTATGACTTAAAGGGTATTTTTTTGACTTATACTGGGTGCTCCCTTGTGTCTGCACAAAGCTATACCAATCTGAAGAGCTCTAAATAGAGTGAAACACTGTGTCAGGGGTTGTTTTTACTCATTTCAGGTTGGCTTTTACCAATTCAAAGCTGTAATACTGTGCCTGGAGTGGTAAATGGCTTTTGTCATGTTATAACTCGGCAAGGACAGCACTGTGCTAGACCTATGCTTAAAGACTTTGTTGTAGAAATGGCAAACATTTTTGTTCATATTTTATCTCGGCGTGGATAGCACTGTGCTAATCCTATGCTTAAAGACTTTGATAGAAAAGCAGACATTTGAGGTGAGCAGATCTAGAGCGTAGCTGGTGTTGAGAGTGCTTTATACAGGAGCCGCTTTCCCCCTAAACTTGATAAATCCCCAGAGTTCTCTGATTTTTTTTTGCATAATTTATTCATCACTCTATGCCTGAAAGGGTATTTTTTTGACTTCTACTGGGTGCTCTCTTGTTTCTGGACAAAGCTATATCTCTCTGAAGAGCTCCAATCAGAACAAAACTCTGTATCAGGGGTTGCTTTTGCTCATTTAAGGTTGACTTGGTTGGTATATTATCAATTCAAAGCTGTAATACCATGCCTGAAGTAGTAAATGGCTTTTGCACACTATCGCTCGGCTAGGACAGCACTGTGCTAATCCTACAATTAAAGACTTTGCTGTAGAAATGGCAAAAGATTTTGTCCATTTCTATCTCAGCGTGAATAGCATTGTGCTAATCCAATGCTTAAAGACTTTGATAGAAAAGCAGTCATTTGAGGTGAGCAGATCTAGAGTGTCGCTGGTGTTGAGAATGCCCTATACAGGCGCTCCTTTCCACCTAAAGTTGAGTACTACCCAGAGTTCTCTGCTTCTTTTTTGCATAATTTATTCGTCATTCTATGCCGGAAAGAGTATATTTTTTTACTTATACCGGGTGCTCCCTTGTGTCTGGACAAAGCTATACCTCTCTGAAAAGCTCTAATTAGAGTGAAACATTGTGTCAGGGGTTGTTTTTACTCATTTCAGGTTGGCTTGGTTGTTTTTTTACCAATTCAAAGCTGTAATACTGTGCCTGGAGTGGTAAATGGCTTTTGTCATGTTATAACTCGGCAAGGACAGCACTATGCTAGACCTATGCTTAAAGACTTTATTGTAGAAATGGCAAACATTTTTGTTCATATTTTATCTCGGCGTGGAAAGCACTGTGCTAATCCTATGCTTAAAGACTTTGATAGAAAAGCAGTCATTTGAGGTGAGCAGATCTAGAGTGTCGCTGGTGTTGAGAATGCTCTATACAGGAGCTCCTTTCCACCTAAAGTTGAGAACTATCCAGAGTTCTCTGCTTCGTTTTTGCATAATTTATTCGTCATTCTATGCCTGAAAGGGTATTTTTTTGACTTATACTGGGTGCTCCCTTGTGTCTGGACAAAGCTATACCTCTCTGAAGAGCTCTAATTAAACTGAAATATTGTGTCAGGGGTTGCTTTTACTCATTTCAGGTTGGCTTGGTTGGTATTTTACCAATTCAAAGGTGTAATACTGTGGCTGGAGTAATACATGGATTTTGTCATGTTCCAGCTCAGCAAGAACAGCACTGTGCTAGTCCTATGCTTAAAGACTTTGATAGAAAAGCAGACATTTGAGGTGAGCAGATCTAGAGTGTCGTTGGTGTTGAGAGTGCTCTATACAGGACCTGCTTTCCACCTAAACTTGAGAACTACTCAGAGTTCTCTGCTTCTTTTTTGCATAATTTATTCGTCATTCTATGACTTAAAGGGTATTTTTTTGACTTATACTGGGTGCTCCCTTGTGTCTGCACAAAGCTATACCAATCTGAAGAGCTCTAAATAGAGCGAAACACTGTGTCAGGGGTTGTTTTTACTCATTTCAGGTTGGCTTTTACCAATTCAAAGCTGTAATACTGTGCCTGGAGTGGTAAATGGATTTTGTCATGTTATAACTCGGCAAGGACAGCACTGTGCTAGACCTATGCTTAAAGAGTTTGCTGTAAAAATGGCAAAAGATTTTGTCCATTTCTATCTCGGCGTGGATGGCACTGTGCTAATCCTATGCTTAAAGACTTTGATAAAAAAGCAGACATTTGAGGTGAGCTGATCTAGAGTGTAGCTGGTGTTGAGAGTGCTCTATACAGGAGCTGCTTTCCACCTAAACTTGAGAACTACTCAGAGTTCTCTGATTCTTCTTTGCATAATTTATTCATCACTCTATGCCTGAAAGGGTATTTTTTTGACTTATACTGGGTGCTCCCTTGTGTCTGGACAAAGCTATATTTCTCTGAAAATCTCCAATTAGTGCAAAACATTGTGTCAGGTGTTGCTTTTACTGATTTCAGGTTGACTTGGTTGGTATATTACTAATTCAAAGCTGTAATACCGTGCCTGGCGTGGTAAATGGCTTGTGCGTGCTCTAGCTCTGCAAGGACAGCACTGTGCTAATCCTACGCTTAAAGACTTTGCTGTAGAAATGGCAAAAGATTGTGTCCATTTCTATCTCAGTGTGAATAGCATTGTGCTAATCCTATGCTTAAAGACTTTGATAGAAAAGCAGTCATTTGAGGTGAGCATAGCTAGAGTGTCGCTGGTGTTGAGAGTGCTCTCTACAGGAGCTGCTTTCCACCTAAACTTGAGAACTACCCAGAGTTCTCTGCTTCTTTTTTGCATAATTTATTCATCACTCTATGCCAGAAAGAGTATTTCTTTTACTTATACTGTGTGCTCCCTTGTGACTGGACAAAGCTCTATCTCTCTGAAGAGCTCTAATTAAACTGAAACATTGTGTCAAGGGGTGTTTTTATTCATTTCAGCTTGGCTTGGTCGGTATTTTCCTAATTCAAATCTGTAATATTGTACCTGGAATAATTAATGGCTTTTATCATCTTGCAGTTCAGCAAGAACAGCACTGTGCTAATCCTATACTTAAAGACTTTGCTGTAGAAATGGCAAAAGTTTTTGTCCATTTCTATCTCGGCGTGGATAGCACTGTGCTAATCCTATGCTTAAAGACTTTGATAGAAAAGCAGACATTTGAGGTGAGCAGATCTAGTGTCGCTGGTGTTGAGAGTGCTCTATACAGGAGCTGCTTTCCACCTAAATTTGAGAACTACCCAGAGTTCTCTGCTTCTTTTTTGCATAATTTATTCGTCATTCTATGACTTAAAGGGTATTTTTTTGACTTATACTGGGTGCTCCCTTGTGCCTGGACAAAGCTATACCTCTCTGAAGAGCTCTAATCAGACTGAAACATTGTGTCAGGGGGTGCTTTTACTCATTTCCGGTTGGCATGGTTGGTATTTTACCAATTAAAAGGTGTAATACTGTGGCTGGAGTAGTAAATGGATTTTGTCATGTTCCAGCTCAGCAAGAGCAGCACTGTGCTAATCCTATGCTTAAAGCGTTTGCTGTAAAAATGGCAAAAGATTTTGTCCATTTCTATCTCGGCTTGGATAGCGCTGTGCTAATCCTATGCTTAAAGACTTTGATAGAAAAGCAGACATTTGAGGTGAGCAGATCTAGAGTGTAGCTGGTGTTGAGCGTGCTCTATACAGGAGCTGCTTTCCACCTGAACTTGAGAACTACCCAGAGTTCTCTGATTCTTCTTTGCATAATGTATTCATCACTCTATGCCTGAAAGGGTATTTTTTTTTACTTATACTGGGTGCTCCCTTGTGTCTAGACAAAGCTATATTTCTGTGAAAATCTCCAATTAGGGCAAAACATTGTGTCAGGGGTTGCTTTTACTGATTTCAGGTTGGCTTGGTTGGTATATTACCAATTCAAAGCTGTAATACCGTGCCTGGCGTGGTAAATGGCTTGTGCGTGCTCTAGCTCTGCAAGGACAGCACTGTGCTAATCCTACGCTTAAAGACTTTGCTGTAGAAATGGCAAAAGATTGTGTCCATTTCTATCTCAGCGTGAATAGCATTGTGCTAATCCTATGCTTAA
The DNA here is from genome assembly GCF_964204655.1 of Triturus cristatus. Lineage (NCBI taxonomy): Eukaryota > Metazoa > Chordata > Amphibia > Caudata > Salamandridae > Triturus > Triturus cristatus. The sequence goes on from NC_140595.1 coordinate 315,840,853, forward strand.
AGACTTTGATAGAAAAGCAGTCATTTGAGGTGAGCAGATCTAGAGTGTTGCTGGTGTTGAGAGTGCTCTATACAGGAGCTGCTTTCCACCTAAACTTGAGAACTACCCAGAGTTCTCTGCTTCTTTTTTGCATAATTTATTCATCACTCTATGCCAGAAAGAGTATTTCTTTTACTTATACTGTGTGCTCCCTTGTGACTGGACAAAGCCATATCTCGCTGAAGAGCTCTAATTAGACTGAAACATTGTGTCAAGGAGTGTTTTTATTCATTTCAGATTGGCTTGGTCGGTATTTTCCTAATTCAAATCTGTTATATTGTACCGGGAATAATAAATGGCTTTTATCATCTTGCAGTTCAGCAAGAACAGCACTGTGCTAGTCCTATACTTAAAGACTTTGCTGTAGAAATGGCAAAAGATTTTGTCCATTTCTATCTCGGCGTGGATAGCACTGTGCTAATCCTATGCTTAAAGACTTTGATAGAAAAGCAGACATTTGAGGTGAGCAGATCTAGTGTCGCTGGTGTTGAGAGTGCTCTATACAGGAGCTGCTTTTCACCTAAACTTGAGAACTACCTAGAGTTCTCTGCTTCTTTTTTGCATAATTTATTCGTCATTCTATGACTTAAAGGGTATTTTTTTGACTTATACCGGGTGCTCCCTTGTGTCTCGACAAAGCTATACCTCTCTGAAGAGCTCTAAATAGAGCGAAACACTGTGTCAGGGGTTGTTTTCACTCATTTCAAGTTGGCTTGGTTGGTTTTTTACCAATTCAAAGCTGTAATACTGTGCCTGGAGTGGTAAATGGCTTTTGTCATGTTATAACTCGACAAGGACAGCACTGTGCTAGTCCTATGCTTAAAGACTTTGTTGTAGAAATGGCAAACATTTTTGTTCATATTTTATCTCGGCGTGGATGGCACTGTGCTAATCCTATGCTTAAAGACTTTGATAGAAAAGTAGACATTTGAGGTGAGCAGATCTAGAGCGTAGCTGGTGTTGAGAGTGCTTTATACAGGAGCTGCTTTCCACCTAAACTTGATAACTCCCCAGAGTTCTCTGATTCTTCTTTGCATAATTTATTCATCATTTTGAGCCTGAAAGGGTTTTTTTTTTTACTTATACTGGGTGCTCCCTTGTGTCTGGACAAAGCTATATCTCTCTGAAAAGCTCAAATCAGTGCAAAACACTGTGTCAAAGGTTGCTTTTACTCATTTCAGGATGACTTGGTTGGTATATTACCAATTTAAAGCTGTAATACCGTGCCTGGAGTAGTAAATGGCTTTTGCATGCTATAGCTCTGCAAGGACAGCACTGTGCTAATCCTACGCTTAAAGCCTTTGCTGTAGAAATGGCAAAAGATTGTGTCCATTTCTATCTCAGCGTGAATAGCATTGTGCTAATCCTATGCTTAAAGACTTTGATAGAAAAACTGTCATTTGAGGTGAGCAGATCTAGTGTTGCTGGTGTTGAGAATGCTCTATACAGGAGCTCCTTTCCACCTAAAGTTGAAAACTACCCAGAGTTCTCTGCTTCTTTTTTGCATAATTTATTCATCATTTTGTGCCTGAAAGGGTATTTTTTTTACTTATACCAGGTGCTCTCTTGTGTCTGGACAAAGCTATACCTCTCTGAAGAGCTTTAATTAGAGTGAAACACTGTGTCAGGGGGTGCCTTTATTCGTTTTAGGTTGGCTTGGTTGATATTTTATCAATTCAAAGGTGTAATACTTTGCCTGGAGTGGTAAATGGATTTTACCATGTTCTAGCTCGGCAAGAACAGCACTGTGCCAGTCCTATGCCTAAAGACTTTGCTGTAGAAATGGCAAAAGATTTTGTCCATTTCTATCTCGGCGTGGATAGCACTGTGCTAATCCTATGCTTAAAGACTTTGATAGAAAAGCAGACATTTGAGGTGAGCAGATCTAGTGTCGCTGGTGTTGAGAGTGCTCTATACAGGAGCTGCTTTCCACCTAAACTTGAGAACTACCCAGAGTTCTCTGCTTCTTTTTTGCATAATTTATTCATCATTTTGAGCCTGAAAGGGTATTTTCTTTTTACTTATACTGGTTGCTCCCTTGTGTCTGGACAAAGCTATATCTCTCTGAAAAGCTCAAATCAGTGCAAAACACTGTGTCAAGGGTTGCTTTTACTCATTTCAGGATGACTTGGTTGGTATATTACCAATTTAAAGCTGTAATACCGTGCCTGGAGTAGTAAATGGCTTTTGCATGCTATAGCTCTGCAAGGACAGCACTGTGCTAATCCTACGCTTAAAACCTTTGCTGTAGAAATGGCAAAAGATTGTGTCCATTTCTATCTCAGCGTGAATAGCATTGTGCTAATCCAATGCTTAAAGACTTTGATAGAAAAACTGTCATTTGAGGTGAGCAGATCTAGTGTTGCTGGTGTTGAGAATGCTCTATACAGGAGCTCCTTTCCACCTAAAGTTGAAAACTACCCAGAGTTCTCTGCTTCTTTTTTGCATAATTTATTCATCATTTTGTGCCTGAAAGGGTATTTTTTTTACTTATACCAGGTGCTCTCTTGTGTCTGGACAAAGCTATACCTCTCTGAAGAGCTTTAATTAGAGTGAAACACTGTGTCAGGGGGTGCCTTTATTCGTTTTAGGTTGGCTTGGTTGATATTTTATCAATTCAAAGCTGTAATACTGTGGCTGGAGTGGTACATGGATTTTGTCATGTTCCAGCTCGTCAAGAACAGCACTGTGCTAGTTCTATGCTTAAAGACTTTGCTGTAGAAATGGCAAAAGATTTTGTCCATTTCTATCTCGGCGTGGATAGCACTGTGCTAATCCTATGCTTAAAGACTTTGATAGAAAAGCAGACATTTGAGGTGAGCAGATCTAGTGTCGCTGGTGTTGAGAGTGCTCTATACAGGAGCTGCTTTCCACCTAAACTTGAGAACTACCCAGAGTTCTCTGCTTTTTTTTCTGCATAATTTATTCATCATTCTATGCCTGAAAGGGTATTTTTTTGACTTATACTGGGTGCTCCCTTGTGTCTGGACAAAGCTATACCTCTCTGAAGAGCTCTAATTAGACTAAAACTTAGTGTCAGAGGGTTCTTTTTACTCATTTCAGGTTGGCTTGGTTGGTATTTTACCAATTCAAAGGTGTAATACTTTGCCTGGAGTGGTAAATGGATTTTACCATGTTCCAGCTCGGCAAGAACAGCACTGTGCTAGTCCTATGCCTAAAGACTTTGCTGTAGAAATGGCGAAAGATTTTGTCCATTTCTATTTCGGCGTGGATAGCACTGTGCTAATCCTATGCTTAAAGACTTTGATAGAAAAGCAGACATTTGAAGTGAGCAGATCTAGAGTGCAGCTGGTGTTGAGAGTGCTTTATACAGGAGCTGCTTTCCACCTAAACTTGATAACTCCCCAGAGTTCTCTGATTCTTTTTTACATAATTTATTCATCACTCTATGCCTGAAAGGGTATTTTTGTTTACTTATACTGGGTGCTCCCTTGTGTTTGGAGAAAACTATATCTCTCTGAAAAGCTCCAATTAGTGCAAAACACTGTGTCAGGGGTTGCTTCTACTCATTTCAGGTTGGCTTGGTTGGTGTATTACCAATTCAAAGCTGTAATACCGTTCCTTGAGTGGTAAATGGCTTTTGCGTGCTATAGCTCTGCAAGGACAGCACTGTGCAAATCCTACGTTTAAAGACTTTGCTGTAGAAATGGCAAAAGATTGTGTCCATTTCTATCTCAGCGTGAATAGCATGTGCTAATCCTATGCTTAAAGACTTTGATAGAAAAGCTGTCATTTGAGGTAAGCAGATCTAGAGTGTTGCTGGTGTTGAGAATGCTCTATACAGGAGCTCCTTTCCACCTAAAGTTGAGAACTACCCAGAGTTCTCTGCTTCTTTTTTGCATAATTTATTCATCATTTTGTGCCTGAAAGGGTATTTTTTTTTTACTTATACCGGGTGCTTTCTTGTGTCTGGACAAAGCTATACCTCTCTGAAAAACTTTAATTAGAGTGAAACACTGTGTCAGGGGGTGCCTTTACTCATTTTAGGGTGGCTTGGTTGATATTTTACCAATTCAAAACTGTAATACTATGCCTGGAGTGGTACATAGATTTTGTCATGTTCCAGCTTGGCAAGAACAGCACTGTGCTAGTCCTATGCTTAAAGACTTTGCTGTAGAAATGGCAAAAGATTTTGTCCATTTCTATCTCGGCGTGGATAGCACTGTGCTAATCCTATGCTTAAAGACTTTGATAGAAAAGCAGACATTTGAGGTGAGCAGATCTAGAGTGTTGCTGGTGTTGAGAGTGCTCTATACAGGAGCTGCTTTCCACCTAAACTTGAGAACTACCCAGAGTTCTCTGCTTTTTTTTGCATAATTTATTTGTCATTCTATGCCTGAAAGGGTATTTTTTTGACTTATACTGGGTGCTCCCTTGTGTCTGGACAAAGCTATACCTCTCTGAAGAGCTCTAATTAGACTAAAACTTTGTGTCAGAGGGTGCTTTTACTCATTTCAGGTTGGCTTGGTTGGTATTTCACCAATTCAAATGTGTAATACTTTGCCTGGAGTGGTAAATGGATTTTGTCATGTTCCACCTTGGGAAGAACAGCACTGTGCTAGTCCTATGCCTAAAGACTTTGCTGTAGAAGTGGCAAAAGATTTTGTCCATTTCTATTTCGGAGTAGATAGCACTGTGCTAATTCTATGTTTAAAGACTTTGATAGAAAAGCAGACATTTGAGGTGAGCAGATCTAGAGTGTCGCTGGTGTTGAGAGTACTCTATACAGGACCTGCTTTCCACCTAATCTTGAGAACTACCCAGAGTTCTCTGCTTCTTTTTTGCATAATTTATTCGTCATTCTATGACTTTAAGGGTATTTTTTTTACTTATACTGGGTGCTCACTTGTGTCTGCACAAAGCTATACCACTCTGAAGAGCTCTAAATAGACCGAAACACTGTGTCAGGGTTTGTTCTTACTCATTTCAGGTTGGCTTGGTTGGTTTTTTACCAATTCAAAGCTGTAATACTGTGCCTGGAGTGGTAAATGGCTTTTGTCATTTTATAACTCGGCAAGGTCAGCACTGTGCTAGACCTATCCTTAAAGACTTTGTTGTAGAAATGGCAAACATTTTTGTTCATATTTTATCTCGGCGTGGATAGCACTGTGCTAATCCTATGCTTTAAGACTTTGATAGAAAAGCAGACATTTGAGGTGAGCAGATCTAGAGCGTAGCTGGTGTTGAGAGTGCTTTATACAGGAGACAATTTCCACCTAAACTTGATAACTCCCCAGAGTTCTCTGATTCTTTTTTGCATAATTTATTCAGCACTCTATGCCTGAGAGGGTATTTTTTTGACTTATACTGGGTGCTCCCTTGTGTCTGGACAAAGCTATATCTCTCTGAATAGCTGCAATTAGAACAAAACACTGTGTCTGGGGTTGTTTTGGCTCATTTAAGGTTGGCTTGGTTGGTATGTTATCAATTCAAAGTTGTAATACCATGCCTGGAATAGTAAATGGCTTTTGCGTGCTATAGCTCAGCAAGGACAGCACTGTGCTAGTCCTATGCTTAATGACTTTGCTGTAGAAATGGCAAAAGATTTTGTCCATTTCTATCTCAGCGTGAATAGCATTATGCTAATCCTATGCTTAAAGACTTTGATAGAAAAGCAGTCATTTGAGGTGAGCAGATCTAGAGTGTCGCTGGTGTTGAGAATGCCCTATACAGGAGCTCCTTTCCACCTAAAGTTGAGAACTACCCAGAGTTCTCTGCTTCTTTTTTGCATAATTTATTCGTCATTCTATGCCTGAAAGAGTATATTTTTTTACTTATACCAGGTGCTCCCTTGTGTCTGGACAAAGCTATACCTCTCTGAAGAGCTCTAATTAGAGTGAAACACTGTCTTAGGGGTTGTTTTTACCCATTTCAGGTTGGCTTGGTGGGTATTTTACCAATTCGGCTGCCAGGAGTTTACAGCGTGGGCAACAATAACTCTCAAGTGTGACCCTGGACAGTTTAGCAGGGGTCCAGTACACCCGATAGAACGTGTACAGATGGTTTCTTCTTAGATTGGCTGGTTTTATTAGGCTCTGAGACAAAGAGAAAGAATCTGTCCAGATCTTACTAATTGCTTCAGGACTATCTGATTTCAAATTACCCCAAAGACTCGCCAGCTCACAGTTTAACATTTCTGTTGCCCCCATTAAAGCCTTATACCAAAATGAAACCTCTCGTTTCCACTCTCCTACCCTGCAGACAGACTCAAGGATTTCAAGGTCCCTCTCTCACTGTAACATCTGTCTTGACCACCAGGCGGAGAGTTGGTAAAACTTAAATCTCGTTAAAGATCCATTTGTCAGTGACACTAAGGAATCCCAATCCATGAGGCCCGAATTACCCCAGAGATCCCCCCATCTCCTCACGCCAGCTGTTTTTAGAGGCTGGGACAGCTGGTCCTGAAGGCACTCCGGAGTGCCCGGGGAGTCCCAAACTGGGGCATTAGTATGGTAATATGGGATTCCCAGAGCTCTCCGGACATATACCCAGTTCCTAAGGGCAGCCTGCAGGATCTTCAAGCGGACTTTTTTACAAAATTTCTGGTCGCCGAATTTGAATAAAAAAAAAAACTCCTGTCCCTGTGGTAAATCGTGGAGCAATGCCTGGAATAGGCGGCCCTGCGAAGTTGAGTCCAATTTATTGGTCAATAATCTAAAATTTTTCAAATGAAAGGCATGACAATACATGAGTAGGTCTGGTAAGGCTAGACCCCCGATTTTTAACCCCCTCCTTAGCTTTTTCCAGGCTATCCTGGGAGATTTACATGCCCAGATAAAGGAGCCGATCTTACCTTGAAGGCTCTTAATCTCTTTCTGTGGAAATGATAGGGGGATGGAGTTATACAGAAACATTAATTTGGTGAGTATAGACATTTTAATGAGGTTAACTCGTCCGTAGATATTTAATGGCAGACTACCCCATCTTGTTAATGTTTTTGTAATTTCTTTTGCTACTGTCTGCCAACTAATTTTCGATATATTTTTCAGTTCATTGGTTAAATTAATTCCCAAGTACCTCATTTTATATTTTACATTTTGTATAGGCGTAGTATTATTCCAACCCATTATTTCAGTCTTCTCCCTATTCATTTGATATCCCAAAAGCCTTCCAAATTCCTCAGCTGGATGAAACAGCCTAGGTATGGCGTCCGCGTGATTGGAGGTATATAAAAGAAGGTCGTCTGCATACAGAGCGGCCTTAAGCTCTAGGTCTCCTATTTTAAAAGGTTGAATTACATGATCAGCCCTAATACAACAAACAAAAGGCTCAATATAAATGTCAAACAAAAGGGGGGATAGGGGGCAGCCCTGTCTCGTGCCGCGAGATATTTGGAACCAATCGGACAGGCCGTTATTAACCAAGACTTTGGCTCTAGGACCCTGATATAAAGATTTAATTCCCTCTGTAAAAATTGGAGGAAACCCAAACCCAGCCATAGTGGCCCACAGATATTTCCAGTTTACCTGGTCAAAGGCTTTGGCCGCGTCTATTGCAATTAAAGCTAACAGCAGCCCTCTGTCTTCAGCATAATCTATGGCTCCAATCGCCTGGAAGGTCAGCTCATTCAGCTGCCTCCCCGGGATGAACCCTCTTTGATCCGGGTGGATTATAGATTTTATAATTTTATAATTTTGGCAAGCCTAGTTGCCAGGAACCCCGAGTAAAGTTTCAGATCTGAATTCAAAAGAGAGATGGGCCTATAGGACTCGATTTTTTTGGGGTCCTTATTGGGTTTTGCGATAAGAGTAATCGTAGCTTCAGCTCAGGTAGGGGGGATGCTGTGGCCGTGAATCAATAAATGGTTAAAAAGTAAAGTAAGCACAGGTACCAATTGCTCTGAATAATCAGTATATACTTCGCTTGGTAACCCGTCTGGGCCCGCCGCTTTCCCCCGCTTTATTCTCTTAAGTTGAGCTATTACTTCCCCTTCCATGATCTCACTCTCTAAATACTTCCTGTCTATTTCTGAGATTTGGGGTAAATTTCTCTGACTTAACCAAGACTGAGCTTCCTCTATCTCATCACCCTCATCTTCCATATATAGGCCTTGCATGAACCCTCTCGATTCCTCCCTAATGTCTCCATCCTCCATAATTGATATACCTGTTTTCCTTTGTGTTAAAACTTTAATATTGTTTCTAGATCTTTCCTCTCTAGCTTTCCAAGCGAGAAGGCCCCCACCTACGTTCCCTTTAAGGCGCGCGCGCACCTTCGCCGACGTCACCGCACACTCCCGGATGTGGAGCGCGCACAACGATTTCAGGCCGTCCCGGCGGATTGGCGCCGGCCGCGCCGCCGCTTTAAGAAGCGAGCGGCGCGAAAACCAGGCACTTGTTCCAGTGGTGCCGGCGAGGAGTCGTGGAGAGTGCAGGTAAGGGGGCTTGGGGGCTTGGGGGCTTGGGGGCTTGAGGGCTTGAGGGCTTGTGGCGGGCTCGGGGCGTGTGGCTGCAGAGCGCGGGACTGATTGTGGCCTTTTGTTTATGTATTGATGGTAATCACAGCCCGTGAAGGGACTCTGATTACCATCAATACTTAAACAAAAGGCCACAATCGTCCCCGCACTTTACCAACAAAACAGTAGAGTCGGGTTTAAAATCACAGCGTGTACCAAAGTACACGCTGTGTTTTAAACTGGCTCTACTCGTTTGCTAGTAAAGCGCGGTGCGGGGACGATTGTGGCCTCTTGTTTAGGTATTGATGGTAATCGGAGCCCCTTCATGGGCTGTGATTACCATCAATACATAAACAATAGGCCACAATCAGTCCCGCGCTCTGCAGCCACACGCCTTAAAGGGAACGTAGCCCAGAAGTTAGAAACATCGACCAGAACCCCAACCATACACCCAGAGACGGAGGAGTGTTTTTAAATGGCAGGAAACCACGTAGCAAGGTACTGAAATGCCATGTACAGCCTTAGCCATATTGAGCCTCACCACACAGGAAAAAAAAAATGCTACAGAAATCACAAAATGTTAAAAAATGCACTCGATATCATTGCACAAAATTATACGCAGAAAATATACGGGCAAAATATAAGTGACAAATAAAATGCAGATATTAGTTAATGGTTTCTGCAGGATAAACTTCACACATAAGTAAATACGATTAATAAAGTCACAACTAGTGTGGATTACATTTGTGAGAATGTGTGGGCATGGTTGCGCAAGTGGTGTCATAAGTGCGCATGAGGAACACACATTTACAATAACAAAGAGGAGCTGCGGCAGCTGGGATAGTTCAATGAGGTTTAATAGTGGGATTGAGGAAGTGGACAGCAGATCGGGAGAGTTCCAGTGTCGGAGGCCCAGTGATTGGAAGGCAGGGGCAACAATAGGTAACAGAGGAGTTTTGAGAAAGTTACAATGTTGTTAGGACAGTGCAGAGGCCTAATGGGACAGTCTTGGTTTATTACCATCGATCCTGGGAAATTTCTGTAACATTCTCAAATGTTCTGGTTTACAATGAAGGTGGACTGAAGACATAGAGCAAGACAGGTTTTCCTTCAGTTGTTATCAGAAAGCAATTGAGATGATTTGGAGTGTAAACGTTGCATATAATGAAGGACGCATAGACTCTAAGACATATTTTTGTGACACTCTTCACCTACGTTCCCTTTAAGGCGACAGGAGAGTTGCCTCCTTCAGCTCTTAGAAGCATACATGAGGTCAGTGGGTTTTTGCAGTGCAGCATATATGCCCTCTACATTTTCTCTTTTGATTAGAAACTGTAAAGGTTATACTCCTTACGGACTGAAAGTCGCCTTCATCCTCACAACGCATTGTCTAACTTGTGCTGTGATTTTATTTAGGAACAGGAAGGTTAAACACTGACCAGGCTCGCGTCGTGAATTTACATAAAGCACATTAGCGACATAGGGCAAACTAGTGCTCATTTTGACTGGAAAAGAAAGGAGGGGGCATGGGCACGCACTGAAATCACATGTCTGCATTAATACCCTTGATTTCTGATCTTTGCAATGCAAATTCGCCTGGAGCTGAAACTGACAGCTGTCTAGACATAGATCCCAGCTAAAGCTGTCAGTAAGTCAAACAGGTCTCAAATGTAAACATATGAGGGCCTATAAAGAGCTCTAAGATTGAGGTGAAAATGTATTATATGGCCGCAGAGCCCGTGATTCACAAAACCACCGGGCTTGTGACTGCACAAACCCTTTGTGCAATGTATAAAAGTAATTTTACATTCATTTCAAGTCACAAATGGACTTTTATGATACGTTTGAAATCACGAGCCCCCTATTTAAGAGTGGCTATGGTATCTATCAATGGTTTCAGTGTGAAATATTTTTTGAATTCCGTGTGCATTTAAGAGATACAGACAGTGCTAAAATATGTTCCCCTTGAAGGATTGCCAACGTACGGATGGAGTTCTGTTGTGGCTTGTAGGCCTCCATCCCTGTGCTTGCAGGCCTTCACAGGGGGTTGCAAAATGCCCTCTTTCTCCTTAATATTCATGAGGCGGGAATATTTTCGCTCTCCTGCGAATATCCATTTTCATACCGGACTGATTGGTACATTGGTCATGTCACATATAGCTGGGCAAGTCACAACCAGTTGGTTTGCAATTTGCACATACAGGTTTTAACCTGCCCAATGATACATTAAAAACACAGCGTGTACTTTCAGAAAGTAGTAAGTGGGGTTGGAGGGGTAGACGGACACACAAGAGTGTTTTTTTTTTCTTTTTTGAATTACTTTTAATGTTTGACATGTAAATCTTACAAATTGCCTGGGGGGCCCTGGCTGCCAGTAGTGACTCACTGGGGGTCCTCAGGAGTGAAAAGCTTGGGAACCACTGGTATGGGAGATGCTATAAAACAAATGAAATACATGTGACAGAGGAATGAGAGGCACCGTTGAAGGGTGATATTAAGGGAATCTTTGAGGAATCCCAACAAAGATTGTTGTAGGCTGGTGAATTGTAAGATTTACATTTACTATTCCTTAAAAGTCAATATATAATGATACATGTGTTGTAGAATGCACCATTGATTCCTAATCTTCTTGGGGGGGGGGGGGGGGGGGGAGAGGCCACTCACTGCACTTAGTGTGCACTGTATGGGGACTGGTCTGAAACCACTCTGGCCCTGGCAGGAGCCTTGTACTGTAAGTTAATCACCGAGATGCAGCACCAACCTTCCCATTACATGTTCCCGTTTTTGGCAAACTCTTCCAATATAAAATACTAAAATCATTAGTAATTAGAGTTTGTTTTTGTGTGCCCATGTGTTTATTTTTTTCGGATTACTCTTGTACTGCTTACATCATACTAATAATGAAACACATTGGCACACGCCTGTTTGTCCTAGACTGGAATCCCAGGTAATTATTTGGTCAATTTTTCTATTGGGGTCTCTAGACCGGTCCCATTCATATTTTGTGATTCTTCAAGCGTTTGCTGACTATCTTGTCTTCAGTTGCAGGTTTCCAGTCTGTAAGGTATTTGGATAGGAGTGGTCAGGTGCGAGTACCCACAAAGACAAGGTAATTCTGTGTACGTTCCTCGTTGGATTGGGGGTTGCTGGGTAAATAGAATCACAATCTGCACCCCTTTTCTTTTGCAGGCTTGGGAGACCGTACTACGAATACAATTGCACAGGCAGACGGGAGTACAGGCAGAACAAACAGGTAATTGTTTGCTAGAGTTAAAGGAGTGCATCTTCTGTTGCAGGCTTCGCAGCCAGACCCCCATACATTCACACAGGCGTATGTGAGTTCAAGCAGAAGAGGTAATTGTTTGGTAGAGTTAAACTGTGGTGCATCTTGATCATTGTAGCATAATATACTTACCCATGTTTTCTTCTGTTGCAGGCTTCGCAGCCAGACCTCCATACATTCACACAGGCGTACATGAGTTCAAGCAGAAGAGGTAATTGTTTGGTAGAGTTAAACTGTGGTGCATCTTGATAATTGTAGTATAATATACTTACCCATGTTTTCTTCTGTTGCAGGCTTCGCAGACAGACCCCCATACATTCACACAGGCATACGTGAGTTCAAGCAGAAGAGGTAATTGTTTGGTAGAGTTAAACTGTGGTGCATCTTGATCATTGTAGTATAAAGGATTGCATTCATGAGCTAGGCGTCAACGTAAGCCATGTTCCCTTATCTTGCAGGCTTTGTGGCACAGCAAGTTAAAACCGGCGGGCACGGAAATGTTCAAGCACAAAGCTGTCACTTTGGGAGAGTGCAGTGCGTCACCACAAAGGAAGAAATGTTGCCTTGTATTCAAGGAAGAGTGGATGAAGGAAATTGTGGAGGCTGAGACGCAGAAATCACGAAGCAAGGTCCGCGTGCAACTCGGGGAACTTTTCCAATACAGTCCAGACGTGGGCTTGATTTGCAAAGCATGTGCCAAAGCCAAGATTGTTGGGGACTTTTCCACAGGGAAGAAATGGAGTGATGGCTGGAAACTGGATTACATGAAACGCCATCTACTTAGCAAAGTACACGAGTCTGCCATGGTGATCTTGAGAAACAGAAGTGCTGCTGCCAGGTTTGGTTATGGAGTGCGGGCAATGCTGACAGAAACTGCCACTGACAAAGCAAATAGAATGGAAGTAGTTGAACGCCAAAGATCTGTGCCTGAAGAGATAAAGATTCTCATCAACAACGTGTTGCTGGCAGTCAAGATGAATACTTCAATGTTATCTGTACAAGACATCCATGACCACCTAGCTTTGTATGTCAAGATACCAGACAGCTGGAGGAGCAAGAACTATGCCTTTGAGTTCCTTGAGGCCATCAATAGCGTGATACACTGTGAAGCTATGGCAGAACTTCGTAACGCTTTGTATCACACATTGATAATTGATGAGAGCACTGATATTTCTGTTTCAAAAATGCTCAACCTGTACTTCAAGTTCCGACCAGTAACATCAACAGAGCACAAAACACAGTTTGGGGGCATAGTGAAGCTGACTAGTTGTAATGCTGAGGCTTTCACTACTGCTGTGAAAGATTTCTACACTGCCAATGAACTGGACCTTATGAAAATGGTCATGATCACATCTGATGGTGCGTCCGTGATGCTGGGTAAGAATAATGGTGTTGCTACTCGCCTTAAACAATCCATACCTCATCTAGTTGAGCAGCATTGTGTCGCCCATCAAGAAGATTTGGGAGTTGATGATGCCTGGAAAAGGGTTCCAATGGTTAAAGAGATGGAGACATTATTGAGGACTGTCTACACTGTGTTCTCCAGATCTCCTGCAAGGAAGTCCAAGCTGGATGAAATTGCATCGGTCACTGAATGTGAAGTGGTCTCTTTTCGACCACTGAATGAAGTCCGGTGGCTTTCAAGGCATTTTGCTGTTGGTGCACTAATTCGTAATTACGAGGCTGTTCTTAAGTACTTTGAGCATGAGAAAGTTGAGGAGAATGATCCAGTTGCTAAATATTGTTATAAAAAGCTCCAACTACCATATTTCACTTGCAGTACTTAATGACATTCTGGGTGAATTTGCATCTTTGTGCAAACTATTCCAAAAAAGTTCTCTGACAATTGTTGAAGCTGTACAGTATGCAAGAGCAAAGATTGGCCAAGTTAAGCAACAGTATTTGGGGGACACTGTCTTTTGGAGCAGCAATGTAAGAGATCTGATGGTGTTGTACAAGGAAAGGCAAGAGTTTGACAGTGGGCCTATTTTGTCTTTTGTTTCCCTTCTTTGTGAGCACATGCAAAAAAGGTTCCCTGAAGATGAGCTAAAAGAATGGGCAAGTTTTGAAATCCAGGCAATGACCGCACAATCACATTTTGATTTTGGGACTGAGAATATACAAAGACTTGTAGAAAAGTATAAAAATGTCTTGATCCTGGGTGATTGCGAAACACCAGAAGATGTTGTTCGACAATACAGAGACTATAAATATGTGGTGGCAGAACATGTAAAGGGTGGGTTATTTGCCACCTTTCAAGACATGGTGAATTTCACTGTACGCAATGCTGCTCAGTATAGTGTGGTGTCTCAGCTTGTTGATGTCTGCGCAACATTTCAAGCATCTAGTGCAGATTGTGAACGAGGATTCAGCCTCATGAATACTATAAAGAGTAAATTGAGGAATAGACTAGAGCAGAAGCATTTGGATATGCTGATGAGGACAAAGGCCTACCTCCTAAACGGGAAAGTTGACCTAGATCGAGTTTATCAGAACTGGAAAAATGCCAAAGATCGCCGTGAGAAGCAACCCTGTCACCCCTCTAGTGATGCCACTTGACATGTCTCCCTTATTGTTTATATGTGATATTGTATAGGCTCCCAACATTTCCCCACCCAATTAACAGTGCCCAAGTTAAGAATATTTATTAAAATCTTATGATGGTACCACCGTTTAAGTCTTGTGCTTTTCTATACTTGAAGTGTACTTGCCTGCGTAACCAATTCATGTCATGGCGTGTTTATCCAATTTGGAAACTGCCCTCAAGACACTTATTGTGGCACTGTATGTGTGAAAATGCACCATCTTTTCACTTATTGAAGTAAACGTTCTGAGTGACATTTGGCGCCGCGCACACGCGCGGTGTGGTTCCTGGCGCACATAGCCATGGTTGCAGCGCACAGAGACCCTCCACTGCCGCACAGAGGAAAGAAATTAGAGGGAACATTGGCCCCCACATTTCTCCCCATACTCAAAATTCTTCAGCTTACTGGTTTCCCATTTTTTCCTAATGTTCTTTTCATCACTGACTTTAAGAGGTAGTTCGAAAAGCTCCTTTTCCAATTCAGAAATCTTCTCTCTATCTGAGACAATGGCCACTTGTAATTCAAAGTCTTTTTCAATAATTACTTTCAAATCATCCTGCTTTTTTTTTTTTAATAATCTTTCTATTGTGTTATTATCCGCTCCGCGCCGATTTTACCAGGGACTGCATTTCATCAAACCCTAATTATAAGAGGGAAATAATACAACGATAATTTTACCAAGAAGCTACAAAAAATCCATGCTAAGACGACAAAGAAAGCTTTAAAATCGCGCATACCTTATCTTAAGGTTGGCCAATACATATCATAGCAGTCCCTACAAGTAGATCGGACAATGAATAGTGAGTTTTAATTAACCAGAACACTGCAATTTTGGAAAAAAGGATAAATTGGAAGAAGAAGTAGTTCAGTGTTATGGAAGAATAATCTTAGGACTTCGCAGACCACTGACAGGATCCTTCCATACAGTAACAGTGAAAACCACTGCTTAATTACATCGATGGTAGCCTACCTAAATCTTAAAAGGTACAGACCTTTTACTGTGCCAATTTCTGGTGCTTTTAATATATGAAATGAGAGTCATGAATTGGGTCTTGAGAAAGATGGAAATATAATCAAGCCATCGAAACACGTCGACGCTTACTTTGTTACACTAATCTGTTCACCTGGGCGACAGTCAAGGAGTATTAAGTACAAAAGTACCAGGTTCTACGTCCCACATAGGGTTATGACAGATGTGTTATATTTTTGATGACATATTGTTTTTGTCTGTGCTAAGTGACTCTCACTTGTTTAGGTTTTTAAAGTTTTTTGTTTTAAATGATTGTGATGAACTTAAGTTGCTCATTTTTACTGTGATTTATTATTGATTCTTGTTTATTCACTGTCTCTACTAAACAAACTTTGTGCTTCTAATATATTTTGAAGAATTAATAAATGTACCAATGTAACCAGATTTTTATCAGTTTATAACTGTGTGTTATGTATTCCTGTTGTAACGCAATACAATCCTCCTCAGACTGGGATGAATGAATGATATTACCGGGTTTGAATCAGGATATGTATGATATGATTATTCAATCAATCAATCAATCAAAGACATTTATAGAGCGCACTACTTACCCGTAGGGTCTCAAGGCGCTTTGGGGGGTGGGGTGCCGTTACTGCTCGAACAGCCAGGTCTTGAGCTTCTTCCTGAAGGAGAGGTGGTCTTGGGTCAAGCGCAGGTCGGTCGGGAGGGAGTTCCAGGTCTTGGCGGCCAGGTAGGAGAAGGACCTTCCTCCTGTTGTCGCTCTTCGGATGCGGGGGACGGCGGCGAGGGCGTGGCTGGCTGATCGGAGGTGGCGTTTGGGAGCGTAGAAGTTGACTCGGTTGTTGAGGTAGCTCGGGCCTTGATCGTGAAGGGCTTTGTGTGCGTGGGTGAGGAGACGGAAGGTGATTCTTTTGTTGACGGGGAGCCAATGCAGGTCTCTCAGATGTCCGGAGATGTGGCTGTTACGTGGGATGTCGAGGATGAGTCAGGCTGAGGCGTTCTGGATCCGCTGGAGTCTCTGCTGGAGCTTGGCGGTGGTTCCGGCGTAGAGGGCGTTGCCGTAGTCCAGTCGGCTGGTGACGAGGGCCTGGGTGACCATCTTCCTGGTCTCCGTGGGGTTCCACCAGAAGATCTTCCGTAGCATGCGCAGGATGTTGAAGCACGACGAGGAGACGGCGTTGACTTGTCTGGTCATGGAGAGGGAGGAGTCCAGGATGAAGCCCAGATTGCGTGCGTGGTCCGTCGGTTTGGGTGCGGTGCCCAGGGCGGGGGGCCACCAGGAGACGTCCCATGCGGAGGGCGAGGAGCCCAGGATGAGGACCTCCGTCTTGTCTGAGTTCAGTTTCAGGCGGCTGGTCGTCATCCACTCGGCTACATCTTTCATCCCATCGTGCAGGTTGGCTCTGGCGGCGGCGGGGTCGTTGGTCAGGGAGAGGATCAGCTGGGTGTCGTCGGCGTAGGAGATTATGTTGAGGTTGTGTTGGCGTGCGATGGCCGCGAGGGGGCTCATGTAGACGTTGAAGAGGGTGGGGCTCAGCGAGGATCCTTTATATTAGATCTTCTTGAAAGCCTATTACTTGGTCCAAAGGATACCCTTTTTATTCACTTTCTATTGTGAGCCATTAAAGAACTCAACACGCCTCGTAAAAAAGCCTTATGCGATTCCCACACAGTCTGAATGGTGGAGGAGCCAATGTTGATATTTAGGAATTCGATTGTTTTTTCCCTCACTTCTACCTTTACTCGATCCTCTAAAAGCAGTGTGCTCTCTAGTGTCCATCTAGTAACCGGAAGTCTAGAACTTAATGAAAAAAACATTTCAACAACCGCATGATCTGATATCCCTACTGGGATATGGGAAAGAGAGGTTATGTCTGTGAGCAAATGTTGGTCTACCAGGAAGTAATCTACTCTCGAGTAATGTTTATATTTCTTACTATAAAATGTGAACCCTCTAGTAGGACCAAATTTAGCCCTCCAAACATCCAACAAATTAAAGTCTTTCATCATAGATCCCAGGACAGAAAGTGATTTAGTAGGGGCATGGTATTTAGCCTTTGAGGTCCTATCCAAATTAAAATCAAAAATAAGATTAAAATCCCCCCCCAAGATCACGGGACCTGGGGTCACTAGTAGACCTGCTATCAATTTCAATAGAGGACCAGGATTGTCGTCATTTGGGCCGTAATATACTGCACATATATAGTGGATGCTATAAATGGAAAGGGCTGCCACAATCCATCTACCAGTTTGATCTGTTTCAGTCTTTATCAGCCTTATCCCCCTATTTGCCCTAACAATTATCGCAACCCCCCTAGTCGCCCCCTTCTGTCTGGAACACACTATCTCCTGCACCCACCCCAGTTTCTCAAAGAGTGGCTTACATACATTCAACTCAAGGTGTGTCTCTTGTATTAACATAAGGTGGGCATCGGTGTTTCTTAAAAATTCACAGACCCTAGATCAGAGGTCTTCAAACCTTTTGATGCCGGGACCCCCCTGTCAAAACGTTTTAGGCGTAAGGACCCCCTCCTCATCTTTGCCAACTATCCAGCGGCGGCCGGTCAGGTAAGCGTGGTGGAGCGAAGTAGGGGCGGCAGGGATGGAAGCAGACAGATGACGGAATAAATATGTATTATTTCTTTATTTAATTATACCTATTCGGTTGTCTGTCAACTTCCCGGCCCACCCCACCTCGCTTACCTGAGCTGGCCGCCGCTGCAACTATCGACAACCATAAATGCCCCCTGTTCCCACAGCAAATAATTTTTACATTGGGGAAATAAATTAAACTATGTTTAGCAAACCAAAGGTCAATCATGGGGGTGGTTTCCTCTCTCAATGTGTGCTGCAGAATGCAGCATACATGGAAAGAGTAAAAAACGAGGAGAAATGAAAAACATTTCTCCTCGTTACGCCGGCTGTGGGGAGGCATAAGGTTTTGGCACTGCCTCAGGTTTACATGGTTTTCAAATCTGGGGCAGCGTCAAAATCCATGGGTGTTGCGCGGGAACACCCACTGCAATGCCCATGGAATGCCTACTTGACATAGAGTAAGGCAACGCAGTGACTTGCACTGCTTTGTCTTACTCCATATCTATAAGGCCATGCAAAGCCACGCAGGGTGACTTTGCCTCGCCTCATAGATATGATTGAGATGCTTGTGCCACCGAAGTTTTTTTTTAAATGACACTCCGGCAGCACAAGCCTCTCATAAATCAACTCCAAAGTAATATCAGACCATTAGTAATGTTTTTTTTTTTTTGCATAACAGTCTCTCAACTCCTCCTCTGGGTATTAAGCGCTCTGTAAATACAGTTATGATTAAAAGTACCCACTTCACATCTCAGTTGTTAAACACCATGCAAAAAAACAAACACACATCTTTGCCCTCACAATGCTTGGAGTGATTCGAGCAACTACAGCCAGAACCTCTCCCAAGCTTCTTTTACATATGCAGATTAACTTCTAGCACACATTTGCTTTTCATTCAGGCAAGCAGGCACCCTGGAAAGAAGGCTTGTTAGAGGGATTGTTTTACTTGTCTGCTGGGCCTCTTCCTTTTACAGCACATGAGACTCCAGTTACTTCAGCTGAAGTGTTTTAACGATCGCAGTGTTTTTGTCCATAGGAAGAGCACCTGTTTTGTATACCAGGCAGAAGTTAGGCCTGGAAATGCGCGACCCCCTTCCCAGGACTCCATGGCCCCCCTGTGGGTCGCGCCCCACAGATTGAAGACCTCTGCCCTAGATTGTTTCCTCTTTTCACCCATTCCATTCACATTCCAGGAGAGGGTTTTAATACTTATTGACCTACTCATGACCATACTCTGCGTTTTCTCTCATCCTGGGCTTGTGATTTTTCCTATATATGAGGACTATTTTTTTTGCTTTTTCACCCACTACCCAACACCCCACCCCTATCCCTCCCCTAAGGAACCCCCCCCGACATACCTGACGATGAAAACCGCCTTTAGGACTCCGGGAGAGCTGCCTTTGAGTCTACATACATCAGCGGGATATTTTATTATTGCTCCAACTATAAGAAAATTTAGTGAATAAGTGTAAAAGTGCTACGTGACAAATTAGGGTTTAAGTTTTTATTTTATAGTTATTTTATTTATATATATATATATATATATATATATATATATATATATATATATATATATATATATATATATATATATATATATATATTTTTGCTTTTACTGTTCCTTTCTTTTCCCCCTTTTCCTATTAGTTACATAGGCTCCATGTCCCACGTACCCCTATGTGTCCCAGTATGGCCTATATTACCTCCAATATTTAATACCTTCTTTAATCCATGCCTCACCCCCCTCTAATTCCTTGTTTACCGGATTTAATTTCCCCCTACCCTGTCACTTCTGTCTCATCAAAATTAAAAGATCATCCACATCCGTGGTCTGGATACAGTTGTACATTTTATTGTTCCACATGATCTTTAGAAGAGCTGGGAATTTCATTTGTACTTGGGCTCCAAATGATCTTAATTCTGGCATTCTGGTACCCAGCTCCCACTGCCTCTGGGCTGTTCTTCGTCCTATATCAGATCTAATGAGATATGGGATTGCCCGATGGTGAAGGTCCGATTTAGAGAGACTTCTCCCCAAGATTAATTCTTTGATATTAAAAGTCTGAAAATTCACCCAAATTTTCCTTGGCGCCTTTCTGTCTGTGTGTAACTTGAAGGGGTCTCTATGTACCCGTTGAATTTCGGCCTCCAAGTCAATATCTGGACGGTCTTTTAAAACACCGTCTCTTAACAGATTACAGACAAACCCCTTAATGTCCTCCAGCTCCGCTCCCTCTGGTATTTTTAAAATTCTCAAGTTGTTTCTTCGAGCTTGGGTTTCCAGCCTCTCCACGTCCGAAGCCAAAGATCTATTCTGTATTTTCAGAGTTTCAATATCTTTTGAGTTCCCCTGGACAGATTCAGTTAAGGCTACCACTTCCAGTTCCAGTTTACTGGTCCGGGTGATAACATCATCTAATTTAGATTCCAATAGGTCGAACCTGTCATGAATTGCCCTTTGGTTACCCTCAGAGATCTCAAATTTAGTCATCAGATCTCCCCTTAAGGCAGAGGTCTTCAAACTTTTGGGTGCCGAGACCCCCCTGTCAACATTTTCAGTCGTAAGGACCCCCTCCTGATAAACATTTCTAAACCTGTAGGCACGGCTTCTGGAATTACGAGGCAGGTGAGGACCAAATTACACGACAGGCTTGACTAAATTATGTGGGAAGAAAATGTAAATAATGTTATGTGATGCAGCGTTATTTTGTGATAGAATTGCTTCATTATTTTGATTTTTTTTGCACATAGTAACACTGAGGAAAGATTTCACCCCTTCAGTACCAGTTTATAACCAAAATACAGCAATTAACATCAGAAAGATGTCTAGTCAACCTTTGTGATGGGCCTTCCACTCCGCAGGAATACGTGTGCCACATTAGAAGCTCACCTGGCCCTGTCCGGGAGCAGCAGGGGTCCCTTAAAACCCTGGCAGTCTTGTGCAGAGTTGAGCAATTTACCCATGCCACTTTCCTCTCACCCCTCCCTTCCATCCCTCTCTCCTCTCCTCTCCCAATCCTGGATCCCTCTCTCACTTTGCAGGCCATTTTCTTTCACCCCTTCTTACAACTTCTAAACTCTCCCCATTCAACTTCTCACTTCACCCTTAATCACCTCTTGCCATTCTGCCTTTTCACTGCCCTCATCTCTAACAGTTTCTCGCATTTATCTCATGGCCTCTCTGACCCTGTCACCTACCGTGCCCATCTGCACTTCTCATTCATCTCAAGTCTCTCCGTTCAAATTGTTGTCTATTTGTATCTTACACCTCTCCAGTTCCCCATTCATCTTTCACATCTACCCTTTGTTTTTTCACACCTTCTTGAACCAATGTCCCTCTCCCCTGTTACCTCAGCACCAGTGTTTAATTTGAGCAGGTGGTTTCCGTTGCTCCGCACTGGCACCTAATTGTGCACACTGGCAATATGACAGTCTGCCACATGCCACTTGATGGCTCTGTCTGTGTAATTTAGAGATGAGCAGAACAGCTGTTTATTAATTCAATATACATTAAAAACGATAAACTCCTGACATCCATGCCATTCTTATAGCTTTGAGGGCTTGAAATAGTCACACTTGTACAGAGTTATGGTTGGTAGTTGCATAGGTATTGACATTGGCCGCACATGCAAGGCAATGGGTGGGTGGTTAAAGTTGCAGTGGCCTACTGGTGAGGTTCCTGGCACATGTTTAATTACAAATTAATCACTGCTCAGCACCCACCGCAGTACTCCCTCTCTTCCCCTATCGCTGCTGTCCCTCACCAATGTTGCTTCAAATTACTTTTTAGGTCACAGATCATCTCTCAGCTATCTTCTCTCACAGTTTGACAGTAGCCCTCCTCTGTGCCCTCAACTTTCCCTCACACTCACTTCTTGCGTGTCCGCACTTCCCTTCGGCACTTCACATTTCTCCTCATCCGTGACCTCTTCAATCAAATTCCCTCACTCCCTTGCTGTCCTTTCTCATCCTCTCATCTCTCCTCACTGAGCACACGGGTTGGACCCGTATGCTCCTCTTGGCCTGTGCCACTCTGCTTATTGTTCCCTAATTCAGGAAGGCACGAATTGTCTGTCTTGCTGTTTTGGTGCAGGCCACACAGTTATGGAATGTCCACCATCCTTTGCTTCGCTCCACCAAGACTCTATGATGTAAATAATAATAGTAGTAGGCAGAAGCATGGGAGCGACTAGACCCAAACTTCGCGAGGGGGCCTACACTCCCAGGCAGGGCTGGCCATAGCACTGGCCACACATGGCGCAACAGTCTTTTTTGGTGCCCTATCCCCGTTTCCTCCTTCTCTATAAATTCCCTCACTACCATTCACCAACAAAGCACCTCATCTCTCTGTAGCACCTTTCTGACAAACATTTTTTTTTTTTATATTGCCTCTCAGTTTACTCACAGTTCTGAGATCTGCATAGTACATGTTCTTTGTAGCAGGCACATTAACCCTCTGCACTCTGTGGATGAGAAGTGTGCCCATGTGAGTGCACCGTGAGTGATGCAACAGTGTGAGAGTAGGAAAAGAGGAGTGTCTGGAGGGTGAGTGAGGTGACCATGAATTTGGGTGCGGATGTAAGTGCAGAGTGGGATGAATGAATGCATGGTTAATGATGGGCTTGTTTGAGCAAGTTGCAAATTGAGCAGTGAGGGGACAGGTGAATGAGGTGTCACATGAGTGCAGATGAGTGGTGTGACTGCAGGCTGAGGTACAGGGTGAACAACGCAAGTGCATTGTGATTGCAGAGTGAGCACTGTGAGTGCAGTGTGAGAGGGTGAATGATGTGAGTGCATGGTGATCAGTGTGAGTGCATTGTGATCGCTGTGAGTGCAGCGTGAAAGTGAAGTGTGAGAATGAGAAGTGAGTTCTCTGAATGCAGGGTGCATTCCCAAACACTTGAAGTAACTCAGCATATTATTGACGGCAGCGTAGGGTTTAAGATATAAGTTAAACTATTGCTATTATGGCATTAATCAGGGATCAAGGGTGGAGGAAATAAACAATATGCTGATCCTGCAACACACTTCCTGTCCTATGGTTAGGGTTGCCTGCTCATTATTTTGATGTCCCAAACGGTACAAAAATAAGCAGTCACCTAAAGCTGTATATTTCAGCACTCATCTGTGCGTACTTAGAACAGCAAATATAAATAGAAAGCACTTTTGTGTTCTAGGGCTGCCTCAATGACCCATGACTGATAAATAAAGGGAACAAAGACAGAAAAGTCACATTACGAATGAATGCATATGATTTTATTTACAATCCCATTTAGTGTCAAGAGGAGGCCTTTGCAGGCTCTTTAAACATCAAATGGCTGGTATTTCTCTTCTTGCAACCCTACTTTATATTTATTTTCATGAAATGCATTCTCGCACTACTGCAGTAACTGTAAAATAAAAATGTAAGGAAAAGGCAGAGTTGGGGCCCAGGGGGTACTGGAGCTAGAAAAAAAACTAAGCCTCAGTAACCACTTTACAAAAGGTATGTAAATCTGCAAATGGTCCTTAATGACCTGTGAAAAACTCAGGAGAAAAGACTGCAGACAGCCCAGCGGAGTCCACAGCAGCTCGAGCTGAGACACACTACGGGGGAGGAGGGGGGCTGAATCCCTTGTTGTGCCTGGGCAGAAGTGTGACCAGGAATGCGCGACCCCCTTTCCATCACTTCACGGCCCCCCTGGGGGTCGCGCCCCACACTTTGAAGACCCCTGCCTTAAGGACAGAAAGAGGGAACCCAGCCTGTCCACGTCCAAACTCTCTAATTCCCTTGGGCTCCTCTGACCCTGATCCCGAGCCGGGCCCAGACCTTCGCCTTGCACTGAGTGCTTTTCCTCAGTAACAACCAGTAAGGAGACTACCTTTGTTAGGGGTACGTGGGACTGGCTAGCCTGGGGATCTGAACTTGAACCTTTAACCACCCCCTCGGTCTCCTCAGTCAGTACTGATAGTATCCCCCTCCCGGTATCAGACAGACCTGCCAGAGGGGCAAATTGATTCTCCAAGGGGAGTGCGGAGGTCTCCATACTCTGTATTCTTTGTGTAATAAGATTGGACTCTGCCTGTATGTCGTGACCGGCAGCCTCCTGCTCAGCCTGCTCCATTATTCTGAAATAAGTTTTGAGTGAGGGCGAATTTTTCTTGAGGGGCAATTGCACGGTTTTAGGCACCTTAGCTTTTTTTATATTTCCTGCTTTTTTCCTCCCCTTACAGGGGGTTATTGGCATAGGCCGTTCTCTTTCAACAGGATCTAACTCTCCACCAGCTTTCAGCTCCTGTGACCGAAGTTGGTATCTATTCCTTTATCTCCCTAGTGGAAAAAGTGATGTAACCAGTTGTTGCCCTTGTTTCCGGCTTAATACTTTTACTGCCGGTGCAATAGCTGGTGTAGGGGTCGAAATAGAACGTGAGCTATCTGGGAGGGGGGGGTCTCTCAATTGGCCCCACAATTGGCCTCTGCCTCTGCTTCGTAACACGTTCTTGATGTAACTCGCGGTATTGACCATCTGTGGGGTTAGCCGGGGTAGGAACACCTATATCCTGCTCCATAAACTCCCGCTTCGGCGCTATCCCTCCACCACGGCAGCTTACCGCCTGAACTTGCACTGGTGCCGCATTACCCCAAGGGAGACGAGAGACTCTCTCACAGACTGGCCCACGGAGCTGCAGTAAGACGAGGGCTAGACGTGAGCGAAACCAGCAGTTCCTCCGGCATACATCCGGGTTTTCCTTCTCCGGCCCTTCTTTCCCAATCATACGTGCCAAAGAGCAGGTCCTAGTGCCGCCACCTCTGCCGTACCTAGGCCGCGTAGTTCATAGATATACCTCGAAGGGGAAAAGAAAATAGAAGGCGGTAATTAATAAATAAAACCTTCTCTGTCACTGCGCCGTCTCCATCCGAATCTTACCGCTTCAAAGTGCCTACTCCAGCCGCTTGTTGTCCCGCTTCGTTCATCGGCATTTTCCAACCATCAAACAGTCTCCCGGAGCCGCTACGACCGGCGTTCAGCCTGCCGCCATGTTCCTCATCACCGGCCTTCACATAACATCCTGCTGCACTGTCAGAGATGCTACAGCCAGGCCCGCATCTGTACTTTAAGCACCTGGGCC